>NC_134157.1:24984509-25584509 GCF_033958435.1 Carettochelys insculpta | reverse complement strand
CAGAGCTAGTTTTTCAAATTCTGTTTCTTAAATGTGCTACTGTGCATAAAATACTGTGCTTCCCTAAGGTATGCGGCCACCAGGATGCTTTCCAGAATGAGCTCATAGGCAGCTGCTTCCATAGGCAAAACATTTTCCAACCACATTGACATTTTTCTATTGTTTTTGAAGCCAGTGTCCTAGCTGGGTGATTTTCATTAGTTTGTAATACAATGGAAATAAAAATCTAGATCAAGGAAGCAGCAGGACCAAATAATCTGCATTTAAATTAACGAACTGTAGTTGCAGCAAATATAGAGAGATTGTTTGTAGGTTGTCAAAGGAGACTTAGGCTCTATTATTCCTAAATTTAAATAGCCAAGACCTTAGTGAGATACGCAATAATCAGCAGGACATGAGCACAACAGAATGTGACCTTTGTCTCTCTCCTAATAAGCTCCCCTTATTGTCTTTGTTGTATTTTATGAAAGAAAGAAAGAAAGAACGAACTTGCAAGGCCTGATTCAAAGTCTGCTGAAATTAACAGAAATACAACCATTAACTCAACAGGCTTTGATTCAGACCCACAGGCAAAGAGAGGGTAGGACCACCATCTCTACCCATCCTGGCTAGTAGCCATTGATGATCCTATCTTCCATTAACTCAACTAATTCTCTTTAGAACCCCATTACAGTCTTGGCCTTTACAAAGTCCTCTGGCATGGCGTTCCACAGCTTGGCTGAATTGTATGAAAAAATACTTCCCTTTGTTTGTTTTAAAGCTGCTGCTTATTTCATCTGGTCACCCAAGATCTTCTATTATGAGATGGAAACTAAACTTTCTTAATTACTTTCATCACGCCACTCATGAGTTTATAGACCCCCCACCATTTTGCCCCCTTACTCATCACTTTTCCAAGTTGAAAATTCCAGTCTCATTAATGTGTCCTCATATGGAAGCTATTTCACATCCTTAAACATTTTATTTCCCTGTCTAAACCTTTTCCAATGCCAACGTATCATTTCTGAGATGGGGCAACTGCAAACAGCATTCAAGATGTGAGCTTACCGTGAATTTCTACAGAGAAAATATGCATTTTAAAGTCTTATTGGCTATTTCTACACTAGAGTGTTACGTCGCAATAGTGTCTTCCGAAGTAGAGACTTCAAAAAATGCTACTTCAATGCATACTGTCTACACACAGACCGGGGCTGGCGCCATCGACATGCAATGTCAAAATAGTGATGCAGCAAGTTGAAAGGGGCCACCCCAGATGCAGAAGGGGAGCGTCTACAGATACAAGTGGCCCCAGCAGGAAAGGCTGCAGATGGGGTCGCAGCACGGACAAGGCCTTCCGGGGATGCAGCAAGCCGTTCCTTTAATGGGCCACTCCCAAACTCACTTGGCTTGCACAGCCCAAGGCCTGCAGAGTTGCCACATGTCTCGCAGACACAGCACCCACAGGAACGAGCACGGAGAAGCAGCAGTTTGACATCCTGCTGTCTGCCACCAACAAAGCAGGCACCCTGCTAGCCGCAGCACTGGTGGCTGCCCAGCAGCTCCTGGCAGGCGAGCCCCCAGGACATGTCTCAGACCACTGGGCCCTTCTGCCCAACCCCTGGGTCCCCATCAGCTCCGAGTGATGGGAGCAACTCGTCATGGGGGAATGGGATGATGATCAGTGGCTCCAGAATTTCCAGATGAGGTGGCAGACCTTCCTGGAGCTGTTCCAGTGGCTGACCCCCACCCTGAGACATCAGGACACCCAGACGCAGCGCGCCCTTCCCACCAAGAAAAGGGTTGCTATAGCTGTCTGGAAGCTGGCTACTCCAGACAGCGACTGCTCTGTGGGACACCACTTCAGTGTCGGCAAGGCCACAGTTCAGGCCATCACCATGGAAGTAAGGAGGTCTGGGCAGGCATGCACCCACCGGGGGGTGGGGGGGGGAGGGAGGGTTGGGGAGGGCAGACACACGCAGCACACCCTCACAGGTGCCTGTATCCCCTCCCCACAGGTGGTCTGCACTCTGAACACCCTGTTCCTGCTCACGGTCATCTGCATCAGGGACCTGCACACGGTCATCGTGGGCTTTGCCACACTGGGGGTCCTAAATTGCTTCAGGGCCCTCAACTGGACCCACATACCCATCCGTGCCCTGGAGCACAGTAGGGGACAATTCCTCAACAGGAAGGGCTACCATTCCATGGTCCCGCAGGCCATGGTGGACAGCCGGGGCTGGTTCCAGGACACGTATGTGGGCTGACCTGGCTGAACCCACGATGCGCAGGTCTTCCGCAGCTTGGGCCTGTGCCTCCGGCTGGACATGGGGACCCACATCCCCCAGAGGGAAGTCCTGCTGGGGCACACCACCGTGCCCCTCTTCCTGGTAGCCAATACTGCTTATCCGCTCCAGCCCTGGCTCGTGTGGCCCTATACAGGCCACCACACTGCCAGCCAGGAGTGGTTCAATGGACAGCTCAAACATGCCCGCCAGGTGGTTGAGCGCACCTTGGGCCACCTGAAGGGGCAGTGGCACTGCCTCCTTGCCTGCCTGGATGTGGGCATTCTCAATGTCCCCCAGGTGGTGGGCACCTGCTGCACGCTCCACAATATCGTGGCGAGTAAGGGGGAGGCCTTTGGGCAGGGGTGGGTGCCCCCAGCCAGCAGCTGCCCCTAGCTGCCAGGCCGACCAGGAAGGGATCTGCGTCCAGGAGGCCCTAAGCTGGCATTTTGACCAGGGGCCCCAGTGAATGTTGCCGTGGACACCCCCAGAGGGCCTCCCGCACACTCCTCCCCTCTTCTGCACACTCCCCCACAAACGAGCACACAGGGTTTCAGGAAAACAAACTGTATATATTGCAAACCAGTGAAACAGTGGTTAATACTAATATTTGCCAAACAGCAGCGAGGATAACTATTTACAGGAGGGGAAAGTTAACTATTTACAGAGGCTGGGGGACGTGGATGGCTCAGCTCTTGCACCATCACTCCATGGTGGGAGTGCAGTAGTGTGACCAACAATGGCTCCGGGTTCCATGCCCACCCCTTGTTCAGGGTCCCCAGTGAGGCTGGGGAGCATGGGCAGGTAAGGCCGGGGCTCGGCCTCAGGCCGGCAGTCAGGCCCAGTGGGCTCCTCTCCTGGGGGGCTGTCAGGTGGGGCTGTGGCAGGTGAGGCAGCAGCGGGGAGTGATGGGAGGGGGCAGCCAGGCCACCAGCTCCTTGTACAAGGCCTCCAGGTAATTAAAAGTGTCCATTAACCCTGCCCACACTGGCCAGCGCCCTCGCCCTCCTCAAAACAGAAGTGCCGCTCTGCCAGCTCAACCTGGCTCCAGACGGAGATGGTGATATGGGGGTCCTCACCCATCAGCCTCAGGCTCCGCCAAAAGCAGGCCCATCCCTGTGCTAGTGGTGCCTCTGGTACTTACCTCACGGGAACATTGTAAACAAAGTGCTTTAAACATGAAAAGTAATGTCAATTTGGATGCCAGGAAGGGGTTTCAGAATACCACCAACGTCAAGCTAACTGGTGTTCAGAGGATGACACTGAATACTGTAATAGATAAACCTCAAAAATTGATTAGCACTGGACTTTTCATTTGGGGTGTTTTTGATTAGTATATTTCTAGAAGGTACATTCCTGGTGACCATGTCTTCAAAGGATCAAAATGATAAACAAACATGTTCTTGCCCACCTACGCTTTTCTCATATGAAATTGCAGTATCAGCACTAAAAGAGGTGTGACAGAAATATATGAACATTCACGAGAAATTGCCTAAAGATGCACAAAAGGTGAGTACTTTTTGTAAACAGTTCTGATATACATTATTATTCTAATGTTCACAAAACAACTTCTCAAGCTGCAAATGATGTCAAGCTAGAGGATGCTCCTCACTCCCTACCACACAGAAATACCTGTCAAACAAAAAACACCTAAGTTTGAGAAATTCAGGCCTCGTACATACAGCGAACTTTAAATCATGTCACCACTTACATTTATGTCAGCAAAACTTTTGTTGCTCAGGGATGAAACAAAAACGCAGCCTTTAAGCAATGCAAGTTTTGCTAGCATAAGCAATCGTGTGCACAGCACTATGATGGTGAAAGACTCTCCCCTGCCGACAGTTATGGCTGCTCATTGAACTGGATTTATTATGTCAATAGGAGAGCTGCCTCTTGTCAGCATAATGTGGCTACACACGACATCTGTGCTGCTGTAAGCTTGTAAGTGTAGACACAGACTGGACTTGATGTTCTCTTCAGATTCCTTCCAATCCTATGATTCTGTGACCTTCGGATATTTCTGATACTTACCACCTCTTTTCTCTACACTTTGTGTTTCTCTGATAAGAAAATCAAGTGGTTATTACTCTTTTAATAAAAAACCCACTAATGAAAATAACTTATAGAATCATACAACACTAGAACTGGAAGGGACCTCAAGAGGTCATCAAGTCCCGTCCCTGCCCTCACTGCAGGACCAAACACCATCTATATCATCCCTGTTAGATATTTATCCAACTTGTTCTTAAATATGTTCAACGATAGAGCTTCTTCCATCATCCTAGGCAATTTATTCCAGTACTAAATTCATCTAGCCCAGAACGTAATTAAACCACAATAAAAACAATAGGGCAGAAGCATGTGTTGAATAAGAGAGGTTTGCTGAATATGATTGCATGTATGAATGGGAATTTCCACCCCGTGGAAAATTTTATCATTCCAAATTGGAACAGAAAGGCAGAAATGTGAAAAACAGAAAATTCCATTTCAAAAGACTGATTTTTTCAAACATTTCCAGCTATGCCCTTCACTACTCTGTTGGACAGTTGGTGAGCCAGGTGGCCAGTCACCCAGGCAGCAGGCTAACCCACCCACTCAGATTCTCCAGAGGTGGTGGATTCTCCATCCCTTGAGGTTTTTAAGTCCCGCCTGGACGAGGTCCTAGCTGGGATGACTTAGTGGGGGTTGATCCTGCTTGAAGCAGGGGGCTGGACTAGATGACCTCCTGAGGTCCCTTCCAGCTCTGTGATTCTGTGACTCATCCCATGAAAGCTTATGACATAGTAAATTATACTGCTAGTCTTTAAAGTGTTACAGTACTGCGTTTTTGTTTTGTGAAGATACAGACTAACACAGCTACCTCTATGAGACATTTTAGTATGTTGACCATTAGGCCAAAGTGCCTATTGCCAAACTCCAAAGTTTTAAAAATGATTTGTGGAACCTTTAATAAGAGTGGAAAATTTAATTTAGTGACGATGGAAAGTTCAGTTGCTTAATTCTTAGCGTTCTAACTGTAATCATTTGGAAAGTCTGGATATTACAATATGCTTTGAAATTTGCAAATGTACCAGACAAAAGGTGATGTGGATAACTGTCAGGTATGAACAAAGTGATGCTATAGATTGTCAACAAACTATAAAAAATTCAGTTACTGATTGAATCAGACAACTAGAATTAGCAGCAAGCTTTGGTTTCACAAGGCTCAAGTATTGTTGTGTGCTATTCTTAAACAAATTCAATTCTATTAATAAAGACCATAAGGCTTGACTACTTCTGTCTCACTCCTTATTGTTACTGGCTGAGACGAGTCCACTAATCCTTTTTATATTTAAAAGAAACAAGTGTGCTCTTTTCAACATAGCATTTAAATATGAAAACTTTAAAATTATCACTACAACTGTAAATTAAATTGAAGGATAGTTACTTAATCAACAGAAATGCATCTTTTCTATTAAACTGAAAAGACAGCTATTTTCCCCTCATTAAACCTAGTTTTAAGTATTGTAATATGGATTTCCTTAATCCCCTGCAAGCAGAGCAGATATAAGAATTTGTCTCAAATTATCTATGTGCACAGAAATATTTATGATCCTTCAAAATGACTTGCTCAGACAGCTAAAATAATAACTAGTAAAAGGTTGTAATTAGCCAACTTTGCTAATAGTTGATTTAAAGTGCAATCAAGTCAGCACTGAAAGACTTTTTAAAACATAAACATTACAAAATTTCATTTCTAATTTGTAATGTTGCTGTGAAGTCTTTTAGCTGTGGGGACTTGGCTGGTGCTTTTGTGTGATTTATGTGCGGCTCTGGAAGCATTGCAGGGAAAAGAGCTGGTTGCTGGCAAACGTGTATAAAATGTGTTTCATCCATGTTATATTAATATACTAGTTCCTCAAATAGTACTAGAATTTCTGGAGAAATTGCTTGAGTATGGACAAAGTGATTTGTCTTCAGCTGGAACTGTCATGTAAAACTGAAGGCTTTGAGTTGTGTTTCCAGACTCAAAAGCCATAGGGTGAAGAAGATGATAGAATCAGACGTATTCAGGAACCCCCATTGGTCTAATTGTCTTTTTAGTTATTATTTATGTTGGTCCACAGTAATTCAAATTCTCTTTTTTTTACCCTGAACGGAAATAAAATATATATTGTCTGAGAAAAACAATCTACAAATAGTAACAAAGAGGAAGCCGTGCTAGTCTATACACTATCAAAACAAAAAGCAGTCAAGTAGCACTTTAAAAACTAGCAAAATGGTTTATTAGGTGAGCTTTCGTGGGACAGACCCACTTCTTCAGACCATAGCCACACCAGAACAGACTCAATATTTAAGGCACAGAGAACCAAAAACAGTAAGCAAGGAGGACAAATCAGAAAAAGATAATCAAGGTGAGCAAATCAGAGAGTGGAGGGGTGGGGGGGAAGGTCAAGAATTAGACTGAGCCAAGTATGCAGACAAGCCCCTATAGTGACTCAGAAAATTCCCATCACGATTTAAACCATGTGTTAATGTGCTGAATTTGAATATAAAAGCCAGCTCAGATGTTTCTCTTTCCAAAACGGTGTGATAATTCCTTTTCTGTAACACACATACCTTTAGGTCATTGACAGAATGCCCCATTCCATTAAAATGTTGACTAACTGGTTTGTGGATCTGGAGTGTTTTGATGTCTGTTTTGTGCCCATTGACCCTTTGTCTAAGGGAGTTGGAAGTCTGTCCAATATACAAAGCACCTGGGCATTGACGACACATGATGGCATATATGATGTTAGTAGAGGAGCATGAGAATGTGCCCGTGATTCTGTGAATAACCTGGTTAGGTCCAGTGATGGTATTTCCAGAGAAGATATGTGGACAAAGCTGGCAGCGGGCTTTGTTGCAGGGAAATGTTCCAGGACTGGTATTCCTGGGGTATAGACTGTGGCTGTTAGTGAGGACCCTCATGAGGTTGGGAGGTTGTCTGTAGGAGAGAACAGGCATGTCACCCAGGGCCTTCTGGAGTGTAGCATCCTGATTAAGGATAGGTTGTAGGTCTTTAATAATTCGTTGCAGTGGTCTGAGCTGGGGGCTGTAGGTGATGACCAGTGGTGTTCTGTTCTTGGCTTTTTTGGGCCGATCTTGGAGTAGCTGGTCTCTGGGTATTCGTCTGGCCCTGTCGATTTGTTTTTGTACTTCTCCTGGTGGGTAATTCAGGTTTATGAATATTTGGTAAAGCTCTTGTAGTTTTTGGTCTCTGTCAGTTGGATCAGAGCAAATGCGATTGTACCTAAGAGCTTGACTGTAAACAATGGATCTAGTCACGTGTGCAGGATGGAAACTAGAAGGGTGTAGATAAGTACAGCGATCAGTAGGTTTTCAGTACAGTGTGGTACTGATCAGGCCATCCTCGATTAGTACTGTACTGTCCAGGAAATGTATCTCTTGCATGTTGTAATCGAGGCATAAGTTGATGGTGGGGTGTAGATTGTTAAAGTCTCTGTGGAATTCCTCTACAGCCTCTGTACCATGGGTCCAAATCATAAAGATGTCATCAATGTATCTTAAGCAGAGGAGTGGTAATAGGGGACGAGAGCTGAGGAATCGTTGTTCCAGGTCAGCCATAAATATATTAGCATATTGTGGGGCCATGCGGGTGCCCATAGCAGTTCCACTAATCTGGAGGTATAAATTGTCCCCAAAACAGAAATAATTGTGTGTGAGAACAAAGTTACAGAGGTCAGATACCAGATTGGCTGTGGTGGCATCAGGGATGGTATTCCTGATTGCTTGTAATCTGTCTTTATGTGGAATATTAGTGTACAGAGCCTCTACATCCATTGTGGGAAGGATGGCGTTATCAGGAACTTTTCTGATGTTTTGTAATTTCCTCAGGAAGTCGGTGGTATCTCGGATATAGCTGGGAGCGTTGGTAGCATAGGGTTTGAGGAGGGAGTCCACGTACCTGGATACTCTGGTGGTAAGGGTGCCAATACCTGAAATGATAGGGCGTCCACGGTTTCCAGGTTTGTGGATTTTGGGAAGTAAGTAGAATAATCCAGGCTGCGGCTCAGATGGTGTGTCTGAGTTAATGAGGTCCCGAGTAGCAGCAGGGAGTTCCTTCAGTAGTTGTTGTAATTTCCTTTGGAATTCCAAAGTGGGATCAGCGGAGAGAGGTCTGTAACATGTGGTGTTGGAGAGTTGTCTGGCTGCCTCCTGTTCATAGTCTGACCTATTCAGGATGACAACAGCACCCCCTTTGTCAGCTGGTTTGATTATGATATCTGGGTTATTTTTGAGACTCTGGACAGCATGGCATTCAGCATAGTTCAGATTATGTCTCATTTGGCATTGTTTGTGTATAATGTCAGCCTGAGCACGGTTGTGGAAGCACTGTACGTAGAAGTCCAGAGTTTCACTACGACCCTCAGGGGGAGTCCACGTAGAGTTCTTCTTCTTTTGTTGTTGGGGGGGCGTGACGAGAGAGTCAGACTGTTGTTCATAGGTGTGCTGGAAAAATTCCTTTAGACGGAGGCGGCGAAAGAAGGCTTCAAGGTCACCACAGAATTGTATTAAGTTTGTGGAGGAGGTAGGCAGAAGGAAAGAACCCGGGATAAGACAGACTCCTCTGCTGGGCTGAGTTGGTAGTTTGAAAGGTTAACAATGTTGTTGGTCGAGCTACTGTTATTGTGGTTGAAGTATCCTGAGAAATGAAGTAATGAAGAAAATTTATTCTCTTCTTTTTTGTAGAGAGAGGAAGTATGTTTTATAAATACCTTGTCTGGCACTGGTAAAGCCTCGTACTCTGGGGTCTTGCGTCGATGCCTGTGCGTTGATGATAATTTCAAGTTCAGAGAGTTCATTTTTGATCATCTTTTGTTTATTGTAAAGGATTTTGATCAAGTGGTTCCTCAGTTTCTTACAGAGCGTGTTGCATAGATGTTCACTGTAGTCAGTGTAGTATGTAGATTGTAATGGTTTCTCACTATCAGTCTCTTGGGTACAATGTCCATTTTCTTGCATTTGGAGAGAAAGATGATGTCTGTCTGGATCTGGGCGAGTTTTTTCATGTAGTTCATGGATCTCCATTCCAAACGGCTAAATGTAGGGCCTTGCATGTTGAATAGTAACAAAGAGGAAGCCGTGCTAGTAAGGAGGATTACAGGAGAAGTAAAAAAACAAATCGACAGGGCCAGACGAATACCCAGAGACCAGCTACTCCAAGATCGGCCCAAAAAAGCCAAGAACAGAACACCACTGGTCATCACCTACAGCCCCCAACTCAGACCACTGCAACAAATTATTAAAGACCTACAACCTATCCTTAATCAGGATGCTACACTCCAGAAGGCCCTGGGTGACATGCCTGTTCTCTCCTACAGACAACCTCCCAACCTCATGAGGATCCTCACTAACAGCCACAGTCTATACCCCAGGAATACCAGTCCTGGAACCTCTCCCTGCAACAAAGCCTGCTGCCAGCTTTGTCCACATATCTTCTCTGGAAATACCATCACTGGACCTAACCAGGTTACTCACAGAATCACGGGCACTTTCTCATGCTCCTCTACGAACATCATATATGCCATCATGTGTCAACAATGCCCAGGTGCTTTGTATATTGAACATAAGAACATAAGAACGGCCATACTGGGTCAGACCAAAGGTCCATCCAGCCCAGAATCCCATCTGCCCACAGTGGCCAATCCCAGGTGCCCCAGAGAAGGAGAACAGAAGACAATGATCAAGTGATTTATCTCCTGCCATCCATCTCCTGCCCTTGTACTGAAGGTTAGGGCACCCTACTTTACCCCTGGCTAATAGCCATTTATGGACCTAACCTGCAAAAATTTATCAAGCTCTTTTTTAAACCCTAATAGAGTCCTGGCCTTCACAGCCTCCTCCGGCAAGGAGTTCCACAGGTTGACTGTGCGCTGTGTGAAGAAAAATTTCCTTTTATTAGTTTTGAACCTACTACCCATCAATTTCATTTGGTGTGCCCTAGTTCTTGTATTATGGGAAAAGGTAAATAATTTTTCTATATTCACTTTCTCCACACCATTCATGATTTTATATACCTCTATCATATCGCCCCTCAGTCGCCTCTTCTCCAGACCGAAAAGTCCCAGTATCTCTAGCCTCTCCCCATATGGGACCCGTTCCAAACCCCTAATCATCTTAGTCGCCCTTTTCTGAACCTTTTC
This sequence comes from Carettochelys insculpta, assembly GCF_033958435.1. Lineage (NCBI taxonomy): Eukaryota > Metazoa > Chordata > Testudines > Carettochelyidae > Carettochelys > Carettochelys insculpta. The sequence goes on along the minus strand of NC_134157.1, from coordinate 25,574,062 downwards.
TAATGCCAACATATCTTTTTTGAGGTGAGGAGACCACATCTGCACACAGTACTCAAGATGTGGGCGTACCATAGTTTTATATAGGGGAAGTATGATATCTTTTGTCTTATTATCTATCCCTTTTTTAATAATTCCTAACATCCTATTTGCTTTACTAACTGCCGCTGCACACAGCGTGGATGTCTTCAGAGAACTATCCACTATAACTCCAAGATCCCTTTCCTGATCTGTCGTAGTTAAATTTGACCCCATCACGGTGTACGTGTAATTTGGGTTACTTTTTCCAATGTGCATTACCTTACACTTACCCACATTAAATTTCATTTGCCATTTTGCTGCCCAATCACTCAGTTTGCTGAGATCTTTTTGTAGTTCTTCACAATCCCTTTTGGTTTTGACTGTCCTGAACAACTTGGTGTCATCTGCAAACTTTGCCACCTCACTGCTTACCTCATTTTCTAGATTGTTGATGAACAAGTTGAACAGGATTGGTCCCAGGACTGACCCCTGGGGAACACCACTAGTTACCCCCCTCCATTGTGAAAATTTACCATTTATTCCAACCCTTTGTTTTCTGTCTTTTAACCAATTCCCGATCCATGAAAGGATCTTTCCTCCTATCCCATGACCGCCTAATTTACATAAAAGCCTTTGGCGTGGGACTGTGTCAAAGGCTTTCTGGAAATCTAGGTATATTATGTCCACTGGGTGCCCCTTGTCCGCATATTTATTAACCCCTTCAAAGAATTCTAATAGATTAGACAGACACTACTTCCCTCTGCAGAAACCATGCTGACTTTTGCCCAACACTTCGTGCTCTTCTACGTGCCTTGCAATTTTATTCTTTACTATTGTTTCTACTAATTTGCCTGCTACTGATGTTTTCACATGAAGGACAGTTCAGTGGTTTGAGCACTAGCCTGCTAAGCCTAGGGTTGTGAGTTCAATCCTTCCTGATACCATTTAGGGGCTGGGGCAAATAGATACTGGGCTGGTGCTTGGTCCTACCAAGAGGGCAGGGGATTGAATTATATGAAGAGATGTGATGATATATTTTAAATACTGGCACGAGACCGATAGTCAACAAGTACCGTAAGGGAAAGTTGAAAAGAACTTTGAAGAGTGAGTTCAAGAGGGCGTGAAACCGTTAAAAGATGCCTGTGGACAGTGTGAGGCCGGTAGCAGCCCCCGGCGCGCTGGGACCAGGTCGTCTTGGAGTCGGGTTGCTTGGGAATGCAGCCCAAAGCGGGTGGTAAACTCCATCTAAGGCTATTGGACAGACTTCTAACTGCCTTAGACAAAGGGTCAATGGGCACAAAACAGACATCAAAACACTCCAGATCCACAAACCAGTTAGTCAACATTTTAATGGAATAGGGCATTCTGTCAATGATCTCAAGGTATGTGTGTTACAGAAAAGGAATTATCACACCGTTTTGGAAAGAGAAACATCTGAGCTGGCTTTTATATTCAAATTCAGCACATTAACACATGGTTTAAATCGTGATGGGAACTCTCTGAGTCACGGTAGGGGCTTGTCTGCATACTTGGCTCAATCTAATTCTTGACCTTTCCCCCCACCCCTCCACTCTCTGATTTGCTCACCTTGATTATCTTTTTCTGATTTGTCCTCCTTGCTTACTGTTTTTGGTTCTCTGTGCCTTAAATATTGAGTCTGTTCTGGTCTGGCTATGGTCTGAAGAAGTGGGTCTGTCCCACGAAAGCTCACCTAATAAACCATTTTGCTAGTCTTTAAAGTGCTACTTGACTGCTTTTTGTTTTGATAATCCACAAATAATCAAGGATCTGCTGTAAAAATTACTTGAGTTAAAAGATACTCTAGTCCATGGGACCCTTTTAAACTCGGAAGAATTTTGTAAACCCCTTTCCCAGGCTGTACCCCGCCTCAGCCCCCAAACCTAACCCCATCTCAAGGCTTTACCCACCTCCGACCCGGAATCCACCTCCCTTTGCCCAGATTTAACCCCTCTCAGCCCCAAACTCACCCCTCCATCCCCAGACTTAACCCCTCTCAGCCCCAAACCTGCCCCATCATCTACAAGATTAACTCTCCTCAAGCCCCAAACCAGCCCCAGGGACTAACCCATCTATGGTGGTGGCTGGGGAGCCTATGCTGCGTGCCCATGTGCACCCAGTGGAAGGAAGGCTGGCATGGAGGTGTTCCACTGGCAGGAGTGAACTGAGCCACTCCCACCAGAGGGGTGTAACCACCCAGGTAGTGGAGTGAGTGAGGGACTGTCTGTGGCTCCCTGCCCTGCTGCTGCTGAAATAATGGAAATAAATTCAGTTGGTTTAACGGCCAGATCCCTCCCACTGCCCTGCCCGCTGTTGTGCCCCATATAGAACGGGAAGGGACCTTAGGAGGTCATTGAGCCCAGTCCCCTGCCCTCTTGGAAGGAACAAGCACCATCTCTTTTTTGATCTATTTGCCCCAGACTCCTAAATGGCCCCCTGAAGGATTGACCTCACAACCCCAGGTGTAGCAGGCCAATGCTCAAACCACTGAGCTATCCCTCTCCTCTAAACCAATTAAATTTAGTTCTACTGTTTCAGCAGCAACAGGACAGGTGGCCACATTTAATCCTGCATAGACGGGTAGTCTAACGTATTGTTTTAACAAAAACGAATATATAGTTCATGTTTCTAAACACACAGCAGACTCCAGAATTTCTCGCTAAACCCAGGGGTCATAGCTTTGAATATAATAGGCAGATAATTCATTTTTAGATTAATATTTGCAGTTAATTAGTAATGCTAAATATCTAATGGCGCTAGTTTCCACATGTTTTTAAGTACTTTAAACAAACTGCTCGCAATGATTGAAACAATTTTTACTAACATATACTAATTAAAAAAAAAAAGGCCACAGAAAAATGTAGCTAAAATAAGCAGATTACATCATTCCAAGAGTTGAAGACTGGACTTTCCCAAACAAAGCCCTTTACGATCTGTTGATGTTTTCATAAATAACTGGTAGTTTTTCAGCTCAGCTGTCCCGAGGAAACTGTTGCTAAAGTGCCCTGCCAAAGCCCAGAGAGGCAGTCTCCTGCACGCCAGATTACTTTGGATGGCTGTGAGCATGACATCACTGTATTAAAGTTTGGTTTCAGCCAAACCTCTGCTGTTTGTGGTTAGGAGGAGGACCCGAACGTGTCCATTGCTGGTGGATCCCTCGTACTTGGTGGGGGCGGGGGAGCTTATCCAACCAAAACTTGTCTGCTTGCTGCATGCTCAGTAGTTTTTTTTTCTTTTTTTAAAACTCCAGCATGTAAATCCACCACAAAGGAGTTGAAGTTCAAATAAGGCTGCTTTAGATTCAAAACTTTGGATCTGAAATGCCTGAGTTCTCGTCTTTCATCAAAAGAAAGTTACAACTGCAGCCTATTGTCCCTCCGTACGTATAGCACGAGGATGTGCATCTTAGATTCAGCAACTGAGCTGTCTTTTTTTCCATCAAGGAAAGAAGTTTAAACCATAAGGAAAACAAGATTAGCAGAGCCTCAAGACATTGCCTTTTGTAATTATAATATCAAATGTATACAAGTTTTCAGCGGCAGACTCTTTCACTACAGGCATACTTCTGCTACAGTCAGTTAAGTGAGATGTAACAGTTCCTGTGGATAAGATATTCAGTTAATCTTTTCTAAAAAGCACATTAAAGACTGAAGAAAGAAGCCAAAGGCAAAGGAAAAAGGGTAAGAATGTTATCATAGTAGAGCTGGTTTACATTTAAAATATACAGATGTTTTTACTAATTTCCAGTGCACAGACTGATTGAGATATAAAGTTATTCTTTTGGTAGCAGCTTTGTTTTGTTATGAGAGTTATTACAATCTCTGTAAATTTAGTTATGAACTGTGTAATGCTTAGCAAATAGGCAAACAAATGTAATGGATACAAAATTACTCTTGCATCCATAAAACATGTAACTAAAGTGAATTTTCTAAACTCTTACTCTGAAACATAAAAAATACTATGTTTGGCAAAAATGGTTTAGTGACATTTTACAGTGCCAGAGAATCAAAGACTTTTTGCTGAGCAATTAACTTTTAAAGAATTTATGATTAGTGCTGTACATAGTTGGAAGTTTTGTGCCCTGAACTTGTGTAGAAAGAATTGTATACTTTTGAGCAAAACTTTTTGCCACAAAAAGTTCTACATTTCTTTTCTGTCTGCTCTTTCAAAGAACTATTGTATTCAAAACCAGGAAGCCTGCCTTCAATCTCTTCTGCATTAACTCAGATTAACAAGATATGAAAGTTCCTGTAAACCCCCATAGGTTCTATAAAAATAAACAACCCTGCTGTTTGGAAGTTTACATGAACCCTTTACTTTAAAAACAAAATAAAGGATGCATCTTTAGATTTATCTTTTTTAAGGCAGCACTCACCAATCTTACTGATTACATGCAAATCTTATGAACAAGCAAAATAAAAAGTGAAAATTATTAAAATGTGTTACAGGGCTACCTTACCACACTGAAAGATTAAGAGCTAGCTTTTGATACTCTTTTCAAGAGTGATTCAATTACATGAAAATAAAGTGAGGCCACTGTTCAGGGAAGTAACAGAAAATGCAGCGCTTGCTTTCAATAACTACATTCCAAATCCATGATAGCTAACTTTCTGAGGCACAAAGAACAACCCACACAATGGATTCTCCCTACTTTATTGATGATCCAGAAAGCTATAATTAAAGGAGCCACTTTCTTTTGCAGGAAACTAGAAAAAAAAAGAAAGATGTCAAAAGACGCAATCCTTTGACACTTCTTACAGCAACTGGTACCATTTCAAAACAAAAGGTCTCAAGAACTAATTAAGGTTCCCTCACTCAGCAGTACTTCATTAACTATCCACTCCAGAAAAACTGATATGTCTGAAGTAGCTCATTGAATTTCAGCCATAAGTTTAGTGTTCTGCATCAGGGAACCCAGTGATTAACAGGAAAGAATTGAAAATACCCTTAAACCACCTAGGAGTTCTAAAACTAGGGTCACAGAAGTTTTCACCTTGTAAGCAAATTATCATCTCTATATTTAAAGTAAATTCTGTACCTATTTTTTTCCTGGAAACTTGTTTACTTTAAACTTCAAGTAAAAATCTAAAGCTATTCCCAGCATTTCCCAACATACATACTGTATGTGTACTGTAAGATTCAATTTCTTGTTATAAAACAAGCAAAGCTACCCAGAAAAAAATCTAGTAAATTTTTTAACATATAGCAATCCCCTTTCTCCACAAAAATAAATAAAATAAATGAGTTTAACTGGTGATAAAATACAAATCAATTAATGTCTTTCTCTTTCCATTCTTTTCCACAAAAAAATCTTTCTAGCGATGACTAAGCTAAAGGACAAGACTTAAATAACGACTGGAAAATTGGGCATGTAAAGTGTATGTTTTTTGAAGGATTTTGACAGATGGAGGGAGAACTGAGGGAAAAAAAAAAGACAGCTTAAGAAGATTCTCATCATATCAGTGTTGTGAAATCCAAATGACATTCCTGACTGGTGTTTTGAAGATGCATGCTAGCTGCAAGGCCTCCTACAATCATTGACTACCAAATTACTTTAGGCAGTTGTGAATTAAACAAAATTTTTAAATAAATATTTGCTTCAGAAACTGTTTTAAATTTCTATTTGCCTTTTTAACACAATTAATCCATAGAACTGTGTGTTTACTGTAATCCAAAAGAATTCCACTGGTGTATGGTGGAACAGGCATTGCTGATTTGTTCCCTATTTTTATTAATCTTTTCTCATTCAGAAAATGATAATATAAAAATTAGGCATCTATCTAAATCTGGTGTATGAATTGATGGACACATTCATATTTATTTTAAATTACCAGTTTTTTTCCTGAGAAATGCCACATGATCCAACACTAGGGCATGTTCATAAATTTGCCTTCACTTGTATATATAGCTCTACTTCTGGAAGTTGCACAAAGGGCTTCATAATACAGGGTTTTTAACACTGCAGTCACGTTAAGAAAAGAGCTCAAAGCTAACCTTGTCCAACAGTGTGCCCTTGTAGCCAAGAAGGCTAATGGCATACTGGAGTGCATTAGGAGCAGTATTGCCGGCAGATCTAAGGAAGTGATTATTCCCCTTTATTTGGCACAGGTGAGGCGGTAGATGGAGAGAGGCTGTTCTCAATGGTGGCAGATGGCAGAACAAGGAGCAATGGTCTCCAGTTACAGAGGGAGAGTTGTGGGTTGGATATTAGGAAAAACTATTTCACTAGGAGGGTAGTGAAGCACTGCAATGGGTTACCTAGGTAGGTGTTGGAATCTCCATCTTAGAGATCTTTAAGTCCTGGTTTAACAAAGCCCTTGCTAAAATGATTTAGTTGGGATTGGTCCTGTTTTCAGCAGGGGGCTGGACTCAGTGACTTCCTGAGGTCTCTTCCAACCCTGATTTTGTGATTACTAATAACTCGAATAAATATAGCCTACACAAAATTTTTGGTTCTCTGCTGTTTGGACTGTAGTTCTAGATTTATTTGGTATATGCTGAAAAACAAATCCATTAAAATCTATCTGGTGTTATATTTATTTTTCTTTTGAAGCAACAGATATATAAAAACAAAGCCAGAATAATATGGTAGTGTTCAATAAGAGAACATCTCATGAAGTTACATTCTCTTTGGATTAAGCTATCTGAAGAATTTCTAAAAGGATCTAGAAATCTAGACTAGCTAATCTACTCTGACTAGCAAACTACGCTCACTTAACTCAGATGCTGCAAATAAACCTTTGCATTTCAGGACAGAGAACCACATTTAAGGATGCAAAAGCAATGAGGGGTCCTGTGGTACCTTATAGACTAACAAAAATGTATGAGCATAAGCTTTTGTGGGCAAAGACCCACTTCGTCAGATGCATTTACAGATGGACATTAGAATCAAGCCCTGTTGCACCAGAGGAGAATAAATAACTTAGATGAGAATAAACTGGGAGCTCTGGCCTGCCCCCATTACGACTCTTGATTAAATTTAACTTGTAAATTACTATGACAAAGACATGGCCTTTATTTAAGTAAAACATTATATAAATGCAGGATGAAGCACAATACATAGAAGTGAAGTGACTGAATGATGAAAATTTTCAGCCGTCTTGTTAATGTGATAATGTTCTACATTTAGCAAAACAAAATAAGGGCCCAAGCACTATTTCCAATCCTATCTTATTCCATCTGATAGATCAGTGCTCTTGTTCATATATGAAGAGCATGTCCCTCACTTTGGGAAGACTTCCCTTTTCTACTGAGGGTTAGCAATACTTCAGCCTGACATGCATCTGAAAATCTGTCCCCCTCAATTCCATAAATCTAATTTGCATAAGAGCTGGAATTAGGGGTGCTGCTGTACACATTCTCGTTTGAAGTAGTTACCATCATATACAGGATTTGCTGGTTGGTTCAATAGCTCTCTGCACCCTCCACTATACCATCTGTTCTACCACCCTGCCTTTTGCTGAGAACAACTTCTGGTATCTCATATTGCTGAAATTAGGATTTCAGTTCTCAGATCCTGGTATCAAATAGTTAGAGACGCTGCAATAAATTAGGTTCTCTCTGGTGTATAGTTGCAGACCTGTACATCATCACTAAAAGTCACTAGAAATCTCCTAGGGCTCATCTACACTAGATGCCTCCTTCAAAGGGGCATGTAAATGAACCCAATCAGTGACTACCAATGAAGTGCTTGTGCTGCATATGCAGCACCTCATTAGCATAATTCTTGCAGTGCAAACTTCAACGTCACTAACTTCCAAGTGGCGGCAAGCAGCCTAGCCATGGGCACTTCAAAGTACCTGTGCAACTCTGAAGTCCCCTAACTCCCAAAACGTTTTGGGAGTAAGGGAACTTCGAAGATGCATGGGTACTTCAAAATTAGTAATTTTGAAGTTTGCGTGGTGAGAATTATGCTAATGAGGTGCCCAATTTGGTTTTGGGAAGAAGGGGCTTTCAAAATCAGGGAGGTCATTTTGAAAGCTGCCCGGCTACCTGGGTGGCATGCATTTCGAAACCGGTAGTTTCGAAGTGCACGCAGCTGACATTATGCTAATGAGGTGCTACATATTCATGAACTCATTAGCATATTCCAAAGTGCCACTTTACCATAACCCCTCCAAAAGGAGGGGATAGTGTGGCCACAGACTTAAAAATTGCCCTTTCTAAGTAGTATCACATAAAAGTGGAGCCAGGGTATCGAATTGTGTTTTTTTAAATGAAATCTGCAGTTGATAAATTTCAAGCAGGATTGCCTTAGCGTTTTCCAGACAATGGTCATGTGTATTCATGTTATTTTGCTGCTGTATTCCTCCAGAGGATAGCATAAATATTTCCCAACTACCATGCACTTAAAATAATTAGCAATTCTTACCCTTTAAAGAGCATAATGGAAGTCAAAGTTTAATTATGATAATTCTTTCCAATGTTTTCCAGCTGTTTTCCAAGATAACAACATTTAAACTGGCATAGGAAAGCCAGGATTACAGATTCCACAAAAATATCTTATGAAATACCAATCTCTCATTGCCTACTAGAGACCTTTTGTTATAGAAATACTTTAGGATTACAGCTCTTACGCGTACAGTAACAATAATAAATGTCAAGCCTTATATAACATATTTCTTTTCAAAATGTACTGCAAGCATTAACTAATTAATGCTACTAGCTAAGAAGGGCTCTATTTACACGTGCAATTTGCAGTATTGTGGGTTTATATTAAGTTTTCGTAAAATCTGAATGATATGCAACAGCCCACACAATGTGAGTTGCTAAAGTTGCATTTTTCAGTTAATGGAATTATCAAACTCTCATATTCCTGTGCATCAACAAACCGAAAAATCATACCCCCCGCAAAAAAAAAACCTGTAATAACCGTTAGAAAATCTAAAAGAGGCAAATGATACAAGCATATGTATGTATTTCCCATAAAAATTAGGAATTTCATTCTGAGAAGCTATATGGCAGTCAAAAGATAGGAAAATATAGCTATTTGAAATAGCATATTTCTTCCACATGAGTAGCTTTGAAAAACACAAATGACAATTCCACTTATAATTCTCCTTTTTAAGGTCAACAGAGCAACAACACATTTAGTGTGAACTTTTGTATACAGAGCTACTGGTATTTATTTATAAAGCAAATCTTTTCACCCTCATTCTTATTCTTATTTGGTTTCACTGTTTAGTTTCAGATGCTAAAAAATACTCCTGCAGGAATCTCATTTTAGAGTTTTAAAAATGTTTATACTAACCAACAATAATTAATTAAGAACTCTCCTACAGCTTATAAATGTCTGGCAGTGCAATATGGAACGCCATTCCTAAAGTTGTGTTTTCTTAACTTATGACTAACAAAGTAAAAGAAAATAACTATTTGCTTTTCCTGTTCAGATACTGGAAAAATACCTAATATCTTTTTCCAAATGTTTGTTTTCCCTGCCCTCTAAATATAGGTATGTCCCCTAATTTTGTCTGGAGGGACACAAAATGTCATCAGATCAAATACACATCAGGACACAGACTGCAGTTTGAATACTAGAGAAGGGTGAATACTGGAAAATGTTTTTCATGTATTCATCAAATGTATTCATTAAATCTACTCCTACCTCAATTCAACTACATTTATTTTTTTTGTGTGGTTTTTTATGGCCACTCAGAAAGCTGTTTAGTAGGAGTACGTATGTTTGCTGAACCACTTTTGTTTGTGTATGTGCGGATATTATGTATGACCTAATATTTGTGAACATTGACTGTAATTCACAGCAAAACTGCTGGCACACCCGCAGCTATGCAAACTGGCTTGTGTGCTTGGGTTTGAGATGTTTAGGAGGCAGGGAAAGACTAGGAAAACATTTTATAGTCACTGGCTTTCTCAAGCAAAATCACTGCAGTTTGAGGATCTTAGGAAAGATAATGTGGGAGATGAGATGGTAAAGAAGCAAGAGAGTCCCTAGCTTCGACATAGTTTTTGTAACAGTCCCTAGATTACACACTGGCCCTCTGCTGAAGTTGGTACTGGCCACTGTGACACAGAACAGCTACTGATAGTCAGGAGGGTGAAAACAGGGAAAAATAAGGGATCACCAGAGATCAGTAGGCTGTTAAGGAGAACGAAGGGCAACAACTACAGGAATTATTAAGTACGAATGTGGAAAAAGGGAACTGAATGCAAAGTCTGCTAGAGACCTAACAGATGCGACCTATCTTTCTCCCTCAGTGAGAAAGCAATATAGATCTTAGAAAAAGGGAGCCTTTTAGGCAAACAAATGTAACTATATCTTGTACAGAAGCAAACAGAAAACTAATGTGGCTTAAATCTCCCTAGGCTTATTGGCATGATGTATATCTGCTCAGGCAGACGTGATCTGCTTCTTGTTATTGGCATGATCTTGTTTATTGCTCAGGAAGACATATCGTTTATAAAATTCAAGTAATCCAATCAGAGAACAGAAACGAGGTCATCTGACTTAGGCAGCCACTTACACAAAAGTATCCAAACACCCAATAATCAGTGCTCATTCTGCACAGTCATTTTCTACAAATTATTCACATACATTTTTCATCAAACAAGTACAAACACCAATGCAGAAAAAAAGTTTGTTACTTTTTTTTTTAAGGGCAGACTGCAAAAAGAAAAAAGTGATAACTTAGTTAAACATGCCGCTGAATAACCACTGTGTCTCAGGAACATGCATTGCACTCTGTAACAAGGAGAGCACTTGAACAGGGACTTCATGTTCTTGTTAATTTTTATACATGGAATGGAACAATCAACACACAATGCACATTTGGCATCACATTCTCCCTTAAAGAAGCAACTTCTTAAACTAAATAAAAGGCAGAAATATGTGTGTGACTGTTCTCAGAGCAGCCAGGACTGAGAGTCAACTTGTTATTTCTACTGTCTCTAAAGACAGTTTACCAGTTTTACCTTCAATTGCTGCTCCTGCAAAGTTCAAAGCACTTAGGAGCATTTTCAGTAGAGTAAATGAAAGTTTAAGTTCCATTCAAAACAAGACAGTGTGAAGGAAACAAGTGGTTACAACAGTGCAATAAAACACAGACTAGAGATTCACTTACTAATTTGAACATTTGGCTTAAATTGGAAAAAGGGAGGTTTAGGTAGGACATCAGGAAAAATAACTGTAACTGTAAAATAACTGTAAAAATGTTCTAAATATGCACATTAGTTATTACCATGTTGTCCTGTAGAAGTTTTATGTTAAGGAGAGTTGCCACTTAATTTCATTTTAGTCAGTAAATAAACAATAGATTATTAATACTAGAGGTTGGACCTCCTTTACCCAGCACTGTCTGCACCTGACAGGTCGCGAACAAAAGAATTTGCCAGACCAGGGAAGGTCCAGGGCTTCTGCCCTCAGACTGCCCTGTGCTCTCAGTGCTGCTGCAGCCTGAGTCTCCAGCCTCCCTTCCTCAGCACTCTAACCCCAGCATGGGTTCACCATGGAGTCTAACCTCCAGACTTCGGCATGGTCTTCTGGCCCCATGGGGCAGGCACTCCTGCTCCTCCCTGGATGTTGCAGGGCAGGTGGGGGTCTCTATCTCAGGCCCCAAGCTGCTGCAAGGCAGGGGAGCAATCCCGTTCCCACCTCTGCTACCCTTTGGCGATACAGACCGCAGAGATGGGAGGGGGATGATGGCTCTTTACATTACCATGTGTTCACCTGCAGACACTGCCCCTCCCCTTCCCTAGAGGCTCCCATTGGCTGCAATTCCAGGTCAATTGGAGCTATAGGGGAGTAGTTTGCAAGAAAGGGAAGTGTGTGGATGGAGCTTTCCAGCACCTGGCGCTCCAGCCCCATGTGAAGAAAAGAAGAGTGGGTGACAGCAGCGTGCAGAACTGCATACCCCTCCCTCCTGCCAGGCAGTGCTGGATTAAGAAAGGAGTTTTAGGGGCTGTAACCCAACCTCCCTCCGCCGCAGGCTAAGGGAGGCTTGTAAAAAGATCTGCACTTTTAGAATCATAGAATGCTAGAACTAGAAGGCACCTTGATAGGTCATCAAGTCCAGTCCCCTGCCTTCACACCAGAACCAAGTATCACCTATATCATTCCTGTTAGATATTTATCCAACCCGTTCTTAATTACTTCCAGTGATGAAGATTCTACAACCAATCTAGGCAATTTATTCTAGTACTTAACCACTCAAATAGGAAATTTTTCCTAATGTCCAACCTAAACCTCTTTGCTGCAATTTAAGCTCATTGCTTCTTGTCCTATCTTCAGAAGCTAAATAATTTTTCTCTGTCCTCCTTGTAACAACCTTTCAGGTACTTAAAAGCAGCTAATATGTCCCCTTGCAGCCATCTCTTTTCCACACCAAACAAACACAATTCCTCTAATCTTCTCTCATAGAAAAGATAATAAAAAATATGTTGGAAATGACAACACATGGTATTTCCGAAAGGAAACATGCACCTCACGTGAGCACCTTCTGACTGAAATTGATATTTTTGACATGGTTGCCTTGGTAATCTAGATAAGTCAGAAAGATAGTTCCATTTTAACATTACAAAACTTCAAAAACTAATCTTTTTTTCCTCAACCTAGAGCAGATATGGGTATTACTATGATGGCCTTGATGTGTTTAGAAAAGTTGAATTTCAAACTGAATTTTAGAAATTAATAATAAAAAGTACAAAGAAATCATTGTCTTTAGTTCTAACACCAGAAATGGATCCAAAATTAGGGATTTTAAAGCTAGTGCCTTTACTATGTAAATTATTATTTGTATTATAAACTTTGATGTTTAAAAGTGTGTACGGAAGTGGAAGAAATTCTATCAGATGTCTGGACTGCTATCATTTTCATTTTTAAAACTGACTTTTTTCCCACTGACATGAAAGTCATAATTGTACCTTTCCATTGGATTGAAATTACTGCAGTGCTAAATTTCTCACAAAAAATGTAAACTGGGAGTATGAAATACATTGATTTTAGGTTTTCTAAATAAAATTAAGGCTACGTCTACACTAGCCCAAAACTTTAAAATGGCCATGCAAATGGCCATTTTGAAGTTTACTAATGAAGCGCTGAAATACATATTCAGCACCTCATTAGAATGCCGGCACCCGCGGCACTTCAAAATTGATGCGGCTCGCTGCCACACAGCTCATCCAGAAGGGGCTCCTTTACAAAAGGAACCCAACAACTTCGAAATCCCCTTACTCCTATCTGCTGTTAGGAATAAGGGGATTTCGAAGTTGCTGGGGTCCTTTCAAAAAGGAGCCCCGTCTGGACAAGCCACGCAGCGGCGAGCTGTGTCAATTTCGAAGTGCCGCGGCTGCCAGCATTCTAATGAGGTGGTGAATATGTATTTCAGTGCTTCATTAGTAAACTTCAAAATGGCCATTTGCATGGCTATTTCTAAGTTTTGGGCTAGTGTAGACATGGCCCAAGTGTTTTAAGTGAAAATTAGGCTTATAAAATGTTTACATGTGTATCAAAACAAAATCATGATGACGTGTTGGGCAATAAAAAATAAACTAGGTATTACATCAGTGGTGAGCAATTTGCAGCCCATTGGGGTTCTATGTGGGGCCCATGAGACATTTTATTTACTGTTGCCCACACGCAGGGTTGACAAATTCTGCTGGTTTTCATCCATGTAGTTTCTTTTCCAATGGGTATTGGCAAGAGTGACTCACAAGTAGAGGAAGTAAAGAGCACACTGACTGCACACATTATGAGAGTCATGTGCTCCCTCTGCACCCAATCAAAATGATGATACAGTTCAATCAGCATACGCCAGAAATTTTAGTTATGCAAGTGTGTTAGTAAAACTACCCTATCCGAGGAGACAGTGCTGATTACAGAAATCTTGCAGTCCAGTGAAATGAAGGAGGGCCATTCATGCAGCCAACTCACTAGCCTAGGTTGCCCCTCACTCCATTACATGCTGAAGAAGCTTGACATTGTCTGTTTTTATGCCAACTAGACTATGCACATTCAAGCATAACATATTGTCACAAACTTTTCAGTGCTTTCACTGGTCTCTACCCCACACAAAGATTAGTTGAAACACCCAAGTTAACCTGAAAGGAAAGAAATCCATCATTTATCCAATGAAAGGAAAGCTGTAACATGGATGGATATTAAAGGGCATTCACAATCCCATTAGCACAAAGGAAAAAATATATTTAAAATAAATTCTTAAAAAATCTTAATTTGATTATCAAAAAGCTACCTATCCACCCTTTGTGATCAAAACAACAATGTAAGTTTATCAAAACGAAGCCATGTTTGTAGCTCAAATATGCAAAGACTTCCAAACAGGCTTGTATTATTTTTCTTAGAATAAAGAAAGGAAAACAAATCAGAGAACTAGTATTAATTCATGTTTTGATTAATTGAAATTCATTAAAAGGAGTAAACCAATTTTTAAAGGAAAGTACAACAGCCATTCTTTCAAGAATTCTGGTGCACTTTGCTACACCCTCAGGGCTCATCTACACTAGCCGCTTCCTTTGAAGAGGGCATGTAAACGAGCCTAATCAGTGAAGAGCAATGAGGTGCCATATTGCATATGCAGCACCTCATTGGCATAATTCTTACAGCGTAAACTTTGAAGTTGCTAACTTTGAAGTGCTGGCAAGCAGTCTTGCCGTGGGCACTTCGAAGAATCTGCACTATTGCAAACTTCCCTTTCTCCCAAATTGTTACATATAAGTACATGTAGTTATAAATATTTGAGTTGCATACCCTAAATATTTATTCTTAAGAAATTATGACAGATTTATACACTGAAGTTAGGTTATTCAAAATATTAGATCCCAAATATCAATGCTCATAAAAGAACTGGGAAACATGGCAACCAAACATATATTTGGTTATGATATATCTAATGTATAGACAATGGAGTTCTTTTTTTCATCCATTGTGAAGAGAACTGAGAATATTTAATACAGGCCAAATGTTCCATCAGCACAGTATTAAGCAATAAAGGAAGCCCTTAGGCATATGCAATGTCAAGGAGTCAGTCATGTAGCTGAAAATGAAACAGCCTCAGAGATGTATTAATGCTAGTGACCTCAATGTTGAACTCCTAAAAGGGTGACATTTACAAACTCTTAGCTATTGTAGCCACTGTGTTCTATAAGAAAAGTGCCACAAAGATTCGTGTCGAACACCATAATGCTCTGAGGGATTAAAATCAGTTTAAATATTGCCAGAATGACGATACTGGTGCAAAAAATCAAAAAACACCAGTAGCTAATCTACAGGACTCTCGAAGAAAGAGCCCAGCAAGGTAGTAATTTGGAATACTGTAGGGAGGTATACAAAGGAAATGGAATTTTCCTTGCAAGAGTCACATTAAAAACTTAAGTTCAAAAGAAAATCACATTTTTGAGAAATCTAAATCCCCTTTTTGCATGATTTCAATGTATACAAAATTCCTGATTTATTAATATGCTGGGTATGTAAATTTTGTAGAAAGGTTTTCAAGTGACACTGTAAATAAGTAGCAGGCAGCATTACCTCCTGTAAATGTAAACAATCTAGTTTTTCTCAGCGACTGGCTGAACAACAGGAAGGACTGAGTGGATTTGTGGGATCTAAAGCTTTAAAATGCTTTGTTTGGAGTACAGTTACATAACAAAAGTAGAATTCTACGTTTGTAAGTTGTACTTTTACATTAAGGAAATTGCACTACAGTACCTGTATGAGGTGAACTGGAAAAGGGCAAATATTTGTAATAAGAATAATATAATGTGACCAGGGTACACCTTGTATTCTGAGTTGTAAAATTTAAACTGATGGCATTGTCCTGGCAATGTGGACTTACATTTTAATAATTCAGTTTGTTAAGGTGAATGGTAAGAAACTGTAGCTATCCTTCACAATTATTAACAAAGAATCTGGTAACAGGATGCGAGTAAGGTATAACTTGTACCCATGAAGCTCACATATCTCTATCTTTTTTCATCCTTAACTGGTAAAAGCTGTAACCTGACATGAAAAGTCTACCATTGACATGAAAATGTGTATTTTCACAATATCATTTACCAATTCAAGAAAATTTTTTAAAACTTCCCAACGACTACACCATTTGTTAATCTTATTCACATTTTCCATGTATTACTACATAACCATTTTTATATTTAAACAGGTTTTAAAAGCTTACTTGCAGAAGAAAAAATATCCAAAAAACAAAGAATGATGAAAGCAGCAAGATTAATTTATGTATTACTATTTGCTGTCATGGGACTGACTGCTAGCAAGACAGAGGAATTTGAAAGCAGCGATGAGAGCACAGAGCAAGAATTCATTTATATGAACAGGTACAAGCGGTCCAGTGACTCACAAGACAAGTGCACTTATACCTTTATTGTACCACAGCAGAAAGTGACAGGTGCCATTTGTGTTAATTCAAAGGAGCCTGAGGTGGTTCTTGAAAACCGGGTAAATAAGCAAGAATTAGAGCTGCTTAACAATGAACTTTTAAAGCAAAAGAGGCAAATAGAAACTCTTCAGCAACTGGTGGAGGTGGATGGTGGGATTGTTAATGAGGTTAAACTTTTACGAAAAGAAAGTCGGAATATGAACTCTCGTGTCACACAACTTTACATGCAGCTGCTGCATGAAATTATTCGAAAACGGGACAATGCATTAGAACTTTCCCAACTTGAAAATAAGATATTGAATCAAACTGCTGATATGTTGCAACTTACAAACAAATACAAGGACTTAGAGTACAAATATCAACATTTGGTGTCAATTGCCAATAACCAGTCAATAATTATTGCACAGCTAGAAGAACATTGTCAAAGAATGCCATCCATTAAGCCAATACCCCAACCTCCCCAACCACCAAACAGAATGTATCAACCGCCTACTTACAATCGCATTATTAACCAAATAGCTACCAATGAAATTCAGAGTGATCAGAATTTAAAGGTTCTGCCACCCAATCTACCAACCATGCCACCAGTTACTAATATTCCAACTTCAACTGATAAACCATCTGGTAAGTTATTTTACTGGCATGTCTAAATGATACCTGTGTTAATATGCAATGACTAATAGCACATTTTCTAAGATGGAGATACCATACCTGGGTCTCAAAGATGCAGATAGAGGTAAGTAGCATACAACATATTTAGCAAATGATAATGCAAAAGTCTGATAGTGAACTGATTTAGATTTACTCATAATGAGATTGAGGTTATGCTGGCGGAGTGGGTGCACCTGCTGGGGGAACTGGCAGAGGAATTTGTAAGACCTTACACTGAGGGAATTTGCCCTGACTTTTGTAACTGCCTTCACAATCTTGGAGCCTGCCTAGATTTGGGGTAGTTTTGCAGTACTCAGGTAGTGTCAATATTTTTTCATTCAATATTTGTGTTTGACCAGGAAGTTCTATCCTATTCCTTCAAGTGCAGAAATCCTACTGCAGTAGCCCCACAGCTTGTCCCCTCACTCAGACTAGATTGTTACAATATTCTCCACACAAAACCATTCAAAAACTTCTTCAACAGGTAAGGTGTTTATTAGAGCAAAGTACATTGCATTTCATTAACTCCACAGGGTCATAGTTGGTTTGAATTTACTTGCTATGATGTCAAAAACCTTAAGTAGGCTGCATCCAAGGTATCTAACATACTGTCTGTCTGACATGCAATATGAATATACTCAGTGCTTTTTCGTTTTAAAAAAACAAAAAAAGGAGGAGCGAGTGCTCAGCTGGCTCCCTGCCCCACCTTCCCAGTGAATCCCAAGGCTTGGGCTGCCAAGCTGCTGGTACTCCATGTTGGCGAGTAGCAGCACAAAAAAAGCACTGAATATAGTTGAGATAATCTAAGGTGGCCAAGATATCACCTTGTTTATTTCATGGGTGTTGTTGGCAAGACCTATAATTCACAAGCCCTAAATTGAGGAATCTGGTTCCAGCTTTGTCTTGCCACTGCTTGAATTTGTTGATGTTGTGTTCATCTTGCTTTCAAGTAGAAAAAAGGGAAAGGCTGAATAGTTGGGTGAATGGGTGGGAGAGTTTTCTGAGGGATTACAAGTTATTTGGGGAGTTGGATTATTATATTTCTTATTCCTTGGTGAGTAATGTTGCTCTTATGCAGGAGTCAGCAACCTGCCCAAGGTGGAGTGCTGAAATTTGATCTTTTGACCTCTATGTGTGGTCCAAATGCCAGTGATACTTCTGAAAACCTCTATTACTCCTATTTACTACAGCTTCATTAATAGAGATGCAGAGCTTTACCATTTAGCCGTTTAGGTGGCGGTTGGTAGCAACAGCTGCTCTTTTGTTAATCTACAGGCAGCATGGGTTTGAGCAAGCTCCAGGTCTGAAGTCCCCCCCCAGGGGTCTCCTCCCCCCAATATGGGTCAGACTGACCCCTCCTGGTTGCTTTACTGATGATTCTGTACCACACTGTGGCTCTGTTGCCAAATAAACCTTCTGTTCCACTTGCTGAGTGAGAGTCACTCCTGGCTGTGGATGGCGTGCAGAGCTTGGGGACTCTTGTACACTGTTACACTTGTTCTTAGCACTTAAATCACAAGAGAGGATAAGAAGCTATGTATGCATAATGTACAGAACAGTTAGAATGCATCACAAAAACAATACGAAGACATTGCTTTATCATACAATGAAGCACTTCAACAGAAAGAATGCTCACAAATCCCAGTCTAAAAATGTACAAACATCTCTGGAGCGCAATAATTTAAAAGACATTATTTTTGTCACGAAAAAATTAGTAGCCAAAATGGACTCACCAAGGGCAAGTCATGCCTGACCAACCTGATTGCCTTCTATGATGAGGTAACGGGCTCTGCAGATATGGGTAAGGTAATATAACTTGACTTTAGGAAAACTTTTGATATGGCATCCCACAGTATTTTTGCCAGCAAGTTAAGTTTGCCAGTGGATTAGATATATTAACTGTATGGTGGATAGAAAGATGGTCAGACTGTAAGGCTCAACAGGTAGTGATCAATGGCTCTATGTCTGGTTGGCGGCCAGTATGAAGAGGAATACCGCAAGGTTTGGTTCTGGGGTTGGCTTTGTTCAACATCTTTATTAATGACCTGGATGAGGGGCTGGAGTCCAACCTCAGTAAATTTGTGGATGACACTAAACTAGGGGGAGAGGTTAGTACACAAGAGGGTGGGGATAGGGTCCAGTATGACCTAGATAAATTGAAGGATTTGGCCAAAAGAAATCTAATGAGGTTCAACAAGGAAAATGCAGAGTCCTGCACTTAGGACAGAGAAATCTCAAGTACTGGTACAGGTTGGGAACCAACTGGCTAAGCAGCAGTTCTGCAGAAAAGGACCTGGGAATTACAGTGGATGAGAACATGGATATGAGCCAACAATGTGCCCTTGTAACCAAGAAGGGTAATGGCATACTGGGATGCATTATTAGGAGCATTACCAGCACATCTAGAGAAGTGATTATTCCCCTTTATTCTACACTGGTGAGGCTGCATCTGGAGTACTGCATTCAGTTCTGGGCTCCCCATTACAGAAAGGATGTGAACGCACTGGAGAGAGTCCAGTTGGGGCCGACAAAAATGCTTAGGGCGCTGGAGCACATGACTTAAGAGGAGTGGATGAGGGATTTGGGCTTATTTAGCTTACAGAGAAAAAAAGTGAGGAGGGGATTTGAAACAAGCCTTCAACTACCTGAAGGGAGGTTATAAAGAGGATGGAGAGAGGCTGTTCTCAGTGGTGACAGATGACAGAACAATGAGCAATGCTCTAAAGTTGTGATGGGGGTGGTCTAGGTTGGATATTAGGAAAAACTATTTCACAGGGAGAGTGGTGAAGCTCTGGAATGGGTTACCTAGGGATGTGACAGAATCTCCTTCCGTAAAGGTTTGTAACTCCTAACTTAAGTAGAGTGGTAGAATGACTTCTCATGCCTTGTTCTCAACACTCCTGTTAATGCATCCCAGAATCAAGTTTGGGTTTTTTTGCAACAGCATTGAACTGTTGACTTGTACTTCACTTGTGGTCCACTATGACTCCTAAATCCCTTTCTGCAGTACTCCTTGACAGGCTCAGTGGCACAATGGATAGAGCAATAACAGATGGGGTAATTCAAAGGTTGTTGGCTCAAGTCCTACCAGAGTCACATAAAGATCACTATTAAAAACAGGAATTATCAATATAGCCATATTGCTTGCTAGTTTCAATGATAATTGGTAAGAAAACTGTTTAAAAGACATTTTCAGCAATAAGAGAAATCTCTCCATGACAAAAATGGATTAAAATAAAACTAATCATGTTAATGAACTGCACAAGAAAATGAGAAGAAGTCTACTAAATTATCTATCATTAATTTATAACACTAATAAACATTAGCAAAAAGCTCAACCTACAAGTATGAACAGCAGCAGAGGCCTCACTGATACAAACCAAGATCAGATGGTGGCAGCAACAGTATCTTGGCTTCTTAATGAGCTGTAAGCTGCAATTCATGTTTATGTAAATAGACCAGAATTATAAAATAATCATCATATAACAAACAGAATGGGACATACTCTACAATATAAAACACACAGCAACCAAAATCCAGTGTGTTTAATCTAAAACGGCTCTTCCAGGCAGTCATTTGTGCTACATTTTACATAATACAAAGGAAAAATAAATTGCCTGCTCATATACCCTCTCTGTAATAGACACACATAAAAGGAACTCTTTACCAAAATGTTCTGCCTTGCGCTGATTCTGCAACGCACCACTTGCAAGAAACACAAATCTTAAACATATGACAAATGAAAACTTTGCCAGACCATATATGGTATTTTAGCATCATCTGTAACATTTATTTTCTGCATGGGTTCCAACTGCCAAAGTACTTTCATCCACAGTTTTTATTCATCAAGTCTCTCTGTATAAATCAGTAATTCTACCATATTTGGGGGCACGGAAAAGAGATTTGGCAAAGTTGTGTGCAGAAACTATGGCAACTAGAACTGCTGTCCAAACTCAAATATGCACTAACGAGTTTTGTTCAAGAAATGCTTCATGATTGTAGTTCATAGTGTATGCTCCCTACTTTGGGGTAGGTAGGTCCATAGCGCTTACTGAAAAACCAGAGCCTTCAAAATATCTCAAGTCCAATGCACAGAAATAAATATACCCAGAATTATTAGCAATTTTTGACAATATATGCTTAAAGTATTCATTCCACATTGAATCTTAGCGAAAATGGAAACTAAATTACGCACACATGCATGTCAACATACGCGCATGTACACACACACTCAGACATAGACTACTTACAATAATTACGACACTGAAATTCCTTAGCACAGGACATACTGATTTTGGTGCAAAATTCAGATACCTACAGAAAACCATTTCATGTCCAGCAAGCCCAGGACTAGGAGGCTGCTGGATATTCAAATATGCTGGATGATAGAGAGGTATACCTAGCAATGCATAACACTAAAGAAAAACAAACTAGATATTAAGAAACAAACAAAAATGTATGCAGAATACTTTCTTTACCAACAACAGTAGTGTTGTACCCTGTAAACTTATACTGTATTTATTTGTAACAAAACAGAATACCAGTAATGTAGCACTTTAAAGACTAACAAAATTATTTATTTGGTGATGAGTTTTCATGGGACAGACCCACTTCATCAGATCAATCTGATAGGTCTGTCCCACGACAGCTCATCACTGAATAAATAATTTTGTTAGTCTTTAAAGTGCTACATTACTGCTAAGTTGTTTTGTTAGAATACAGACTAACACATCTATCACTTTGTTACTATTCAACATGCAAGGTATTATATTTAGTGGTTTGGAATGGAGATCAATTAACTATATGAAAAAACTTGCTCAGATCCAGACAGATGATATCTTTTCTCTACAAATGCAAAAAGATGGACATTGTACCTAAGGGACTGACAGTGAAAAACCAATTACAACCAACGTACTACACTGATTATAGTGAGAAGCTAGGCCACACACTTTCTAAGAAACTGAGGACCCACTTGATCAGGATCCTGTACAGCAAGCAAGAGAGGATCATGAATGACCTCTCTGAACTTGAAACTCTCATCAATAATTAAGCATCCACACAAGACCCCCACAGAGTGGGACTTTACCTAGACTAGACAAGAAATCTATAATACACTCTGTGACTCCCTACAAAATAGGAAGGACAATAAACTATCCAAATTACTTCATACCTCAGGATACTACCATTAAAACAACTACAACACACTGGATAATATTGTTAATCTTTCAAGCTACAGATTCAATCTGGCTGAAGAGTCTCTCTCATCCTGGGGACTGACTTTCTGCCCCACCACCCCTGCAAACTTAATACAATTTTGTGGTGACCTCGAGACCTTCTTTTGTCATCTCTATCTAAGGGAGTATTTCCAACACACCAATGAACATCAGTCTGACTCACTCGATCCCCCCCACCAACACCAAAAGAGGATGAATTCTATGTGGACTCCCCTGACGGTCATAGTGACAGTCTAGATTTCTATATACAATGCTTCTGCAACTGTGCACAAACTGAAATTATATCCAAACAGCATCAAATGAAACAGTCTCAACTGTGCTGAATGCTATGCTGTCCAGAGTCTCAAAAACAATTTGGACATTATAATCAATTTTACTGCCTAAAATCCACACACCCGGAAACCCAGGATGCCCCATCATTTCAGGTATTGGCACCCTTACTACTGGTCTATCCAGCTATGTAGACTCCCTCCTCAAACTCTACCGCACCAGCACTCATAGCTATCTTTGAGATATTACTGAGGAACTTACAAAACACTGGAAACCTTCCAGAAATTACTACCTATGCCCCCACGGAGGCTCTTTACACCAATATTACACATGAAGATGGACCACAAGCTATCAGGAATACCATCCCTGATGTTACCACAGCAAATCTGATGGCTGACCGACGTAACTTTGTTTTCACCCACAAGTATTTCCAATTTGGGGACAACTTATACCTCCAGATTAGCAGCACTGCTATCAGCACCCACCTGGCCCCAAAGTATATTAACACTTTTATGGCTGACTTAGAACAATGATTCCTTAGCTGTCATCCCCTATTATCCCTCCTTTACTTACGCTACATTGATGACATCTTTATCATTTGGCCCCACCATAAAGAGAGACTAGAAGAATTCCACAGAGATTTTAACAACTTGCACCCTACCACCACTCTCAGCCTTGACTATTCCACACAAGAGAGAGACTTCCTGGACACAACATTTGGACACCTAGTACAAATCACTGATGGCCACACACACATCATTCTCTACCGGAAACTCACTGACTAATACACTTACCTACATGCCTCCAGCTTCCATCCAGCACATACCACATGATCCATCATTTATAGTCAAGCCCTTAGAAACAATCGCATCTGCTCTGATCCTAATGACAGAGACCGAAAACTTCAAGACCTCTACCAGGCATTCATAAAACTTAACTACCCACTAGGAGAAGTAAAAAAAATGATTGACAGAGCCAGATGAACACCCAGAAATCAGCTACTTCAAGATAGGCCCAAGACCACCAATAATTGAACACTGACTATTTGGAAAAGAATCAAAAATAAAATCCAGAATTCTTCTTGGCACATTTTACCAATCAAACTTCTTTTCCTTCCTGAGCACTCAGATGATGTTCCACTAGGAAATCTGATGATATTTTAAAGAAATGACAGGATATTTTAAATCTATTTTTGTTTTATTTTATATCCTGTTATATATTTCCAGGCATTCATTATCCTGAGCTGTTGCTGAAATGTTTATACTATATAGATGTTGTATTTTCCTGTATTTAACAACTATTTTCCCTTATTTTGTTTTTTTAAACAAATCTATAGTGGCAATTTTCCAAAGTGCCTAAGTGACAGAGCACATGGAGTTGTGTTCTTATGTCATTTAGATGATTTTGGAAGTCCTAGCCTGTATACAGGGCATCAGGCTTTGGAGTGTACGCATAGATCCCAATGCGCTTGTTATAACTCTTTGGCCATTTAAAACGGGGAACTTTAGTTGTACATACATGGCTATTGCAAGCATAGAAGAAACCAGGTTTATGGCTTCTTCCCTCTAAGGCTAGCAGAGGAGACCAGAGGAACCCTGAGTCAGTGAAGTCCTGGAGGTGCATCTCCCCATTAGTCATCCTTTCATGCCAGTGCTTAACTTGAAGTAAAATGGAGTCATGGCCAGAGTTGCCTGTGAGCTGAGTGCTGGGCACCCAGAAGAGAAGCAGGTGCCACGTTGCTGATTAACAGAGCGTACACAGCTGCCCATTGGCAGCAGCATGTGTTTGTAGTGGTGGTGCACATGTGCAAATACCTCAGTGCACATAATTTCTTTTTCTGCTCCTCAATGGAAGAAACTAGAGTGAACACTGCCCAGGGCTCAGCAATTTTTTAGCTTTCACAACTGACACAGCAAGCCCCAAGGAGCCAAGGCTATAAACTGCCAAGCCTACAGGTACCGGGGTTCAGCCCTAACAAAAATTACGGAATGGGGTTTGTTGGCTCCCCTCCCAGCTGGCTGGATGGTACACAGTGTTATGAGTTAATCTGCCTTTGTTTGAAAATAAACCCTGCTTTGAAGAAAGGATCTTAGACAGTGTGGTTGTTGGAAATTGTATTCTACCTTACTCAACCACTGAGTTTGCCTACTGGCTTGCACACCTTAAAGTAAACTACAAAACTTTTAACGTGTCACAAGTCAGAGATACCCTTCATCACAAGACAGAATGTGTCCTTTTGTGAAAAGTTCTCCTGGTTTCTCCAGAAGGGATTCTTCAAATAAAGACGCTTAAAGGGACTAAGTCTCCCTGAATACACCAATCCCTTGCTTAAAAAGAAGGGACCTTCCCATGTGTTTTCAAGTGATCTTACCTGCTACTCTGCCTACCCTGAACTATCTTGTATATGCATTTTAAGTGAAAACTTTTCTCCTGCCAGATTTTAGTACTACGGATTCTTCTTCCCACGTGGCGGAACAAAGCCATGCTCCCATTTTAAAGCTATACGCTATTAAATCCAAATCACCAACATGCATGCAAGCCTGAACATACTAGAAGTGTTTTCTCTCTTTGCAATTGCACTTTCACTGCAATTTAGTCTGCCGCAACTCCAAGTACCCTTTAAGCTGAAAAAGACTAAAAATTATAGCTATGATTTAAAAGATAGATTGCATAATCTATAAACTTGACTATGCTCATTTTACATGGTTACATGTATTCATGTTTATGGTTACATTCATTCATTTTTTATTCACTTGATGATTTTTAATATACTGCATAATGAAAACATGAAGGCAGCAAAGGTCAATACATTAATGTGTTGTATAAATAGCACACACAATATAGTTTGCCAAGGAATAAATGAAGTAAAAAGCTCAAGAACCTTCTGAAAGTGAATGAGCCCAACCCTGAGCAAGCTCACTACTGGACATTACATCTTCTATATGCAAAGATGAAAATATATGTTTTGTTTTTTAGTTGTGCATGATACTTGGCAGAAGAACCATATCTACTACACAAAGGGAGGAAAAATGTTCCATACTCAAATATTTCCAGAAGACAACAAAAAAGAGAAGCACAATTATTTTCTGAATGCACAGTGTTTCTATTTTAAAACAGGACCATGGAGAGACTGCCTACAGGCATTAGAAGATGGCCATGACACAAGTTCTATTTACCTTGTGAAACCTGAAAATACAAATCGACTTATGCAGGTCTGGTGTGACCAACGACATGATCCTGGTGGTTGGACAGTCATTCAGAGACGACTGGATGGATCAGTCAACTTTTTCAGGAACTGGGATACTTACAAGGTTAGAACAAATTAAACTTTTTTTTTCCTCCTTTCTCTCCCATAGGTCTTCAGTACTGTATGATGGAAAAAATTAATATAAGGGTCTGTGACCTGCCACAGTTACAGTAGTTAGGATGCAACTACTTTTAGAAGTAGTATACATTTATACTTCAGGTTATAAACCAACAGTAACTGATGGGTTTGCAAGAAACTTCCCATAGTCAGACTATTCTATAAGTCTCTACTACGTTATCTCTTGTACCTTCCTCTGGAAAATTTTGCAGTGGTCTCAAGTGCTGAAACATACTTAGGGCCAAGATGAAGTTGCACTGGAATTGGAAAATATGCCCACTTTTTCATTATCATGATGCCATGGTTAAGGAAGCATTGAGATTTAAAAGTAAACATGTGCAACACTAATCCATTTGTCACTATTTCTTCACAGCAAGGATTTGGTAACATAGATGGAGAATACTGGCTGGGTTTAGAAAATATTTACTGGCTAACAAACCAGGGCAACTACAAACTGCTTGTAACAATGGAAGATTGGTCAGGTCGAAAAGTATTTGCTGAATATGCCAGCTTCAGACTGGAGCCAGAGAACGAATATTACAAGTTGAGACTGGGTCGTTACAATGGCAATGCCGGGGATTCTTTCACTTGGCATAATGGGAAGCAGTTCACCACACTGGATAGAGACCATGATGCATACACAGGTATGAAATGTTTAAAGAGAGAAAAACCTGAGGAGAATAGCAAGTCACACAATGACATGATAGAAAATGACATTTAAGCATATAATTAAGAATTTAAAAGCAAAAATCAAATCCCTCTGATGATGCACAAATTGATCCAGTAATCTAATCTAATGTTTTTCACTGACAGATGGAAAAACAGACTTTTTAGTTTAAATAGTTGAATTTATTTTAAAAATTAAAGGCTGGGTCCTGAAATTGGATCCTTGCAGGTGAATCTTGCATTAAAATGAACCCCCACTGCAGAGTCTACTTCCAAGGTTTTGATTGCAAGATCGAGGCCTCTGAAAGGAAGGTTTTATGTGCCTTTCTGCATATATAGTTAGATTGATAGATTTTAAAAATATAGAGATCAAAATTGTTTTATATGTAAATTATGCTAGCCTGCTCACTGCAAGATTTGTGGTTTGTATACTCAATAATGGGCTTCTTCTCATTATAGGTAACTGTGCTCATTACCAAAAAGGAGGATGGTGGTACAATGCCTGTGCTCACTCAAACCTCAATGGAGTCTGGTATCGGGGAGGACACTATCGTAGTCGATACCAGGATGGCGTTTACTGGGCTGAATTCCGTGGGGGATCATATTCACTAAAGAAAGTTGTTATGATGATCAGACCTAACCCTAACACATTTCACTGAAATCATTTTTATCTCTTCTAATTTACAATTTAAAACAGAACAATAAAATGGCAGGAGTATGGCAGGCTGCATGTGTCATCTGGAATACGTCATCATAGCATCAAGGAATGTAAGATATTGTACATTTATTGCTAAAATCTGAGGACTTGTATATTGTATTTTCAACATTAATTCAACAAAACGTGCAATTTAAGTGATATAATAAACTTTCAGAACATCTTCCTTTGTACCAAAAATAATTAAGGTTATGTTTTTACAACTGGAAGTTGAGATGGACTGTAGATAACACTTCTGGATTTTATTCCCTGTACATTACATCTAGATGGTAAAAATACTGCCACAGCACCTAAATATTTTTGTATGTTACATTATGTATAAATATTCTCAACTACAGTATGATCTGTACAGCGAGAGCATAATTATTAATTATTGTTTTTATTGTTATTATTATTATTATTATTAAGGATCATTTGACACAGGAAATCACATCCTTTGAAACTATGTAGCTGATATATAGAATATTAGTGGAATTATTCCTAATATACTTTTTATTAATTGTCACAGATAAAGCAATCACTAAATCATTTCAGTTTGTGGGCAGACACCCAAATTGTTACCACAATGATTATTTCAGTCTGTTACTCTCACTCATCTCTTGATGTACATGCCATCACTCTCAAAACTGACCTCTAATACAAATATTTTTGATCAAGGAAGGAAAATGAGTGTTCTTAAATTGAACTGCCCATGTGTATTTATAAAGTACTCCAAATTTATAATGGCTATTGCACATTTTATAGCCAACATAAATAATGTTAATTGCCATATAAAACAATAGCCTAAATAATTAACATTTTATAGGTGAGCTACATCATAACTTGATGTGTAGCCACTGTAATCAGAAAATAGCAACAAATTAAAGGGGCTATCCAACTTTGCAGGCAAATGATGGATACCTATATATTTAATGTTCTTAGCCACAAAACCAAGAGTCTTGGGAGAAAATATTTGTAACCAAGAACAATTTTATTTGCCATATTTCATAATTAGTAATGAGTATATTGTGTGACAACATATTAAAGACAATTACTCACTTATATTTATAAATAAAATCAATTGTGGAAATGGAGAATTTAGAATAGGTAGGTATATAGAATAGATAATTTTTGCATACTAGAAACTACAGTGAAAACTGTAAAATTTAGTGAAAGTGTTAGAAAAACTAAAAAAGTTCTTGGCAATTTAGCATATTTTACAATAAGCCTGTGAGATTTTTTTACAGTGTGCATATTTTTATATATATATGCTTTCTTCCCTCATTACCTCATTGTTTCTTTACAAATATATGATGTGCATTAAACACTGATGATGCCTGATGTAGCATGTGTTGTATATAAATGAAAGTAGGGTTTTTAATATATTATCAAATTATACTTGTAATATTGCAAATTGTCAATAAAGCAACACATGATATTTTGATGTATTTAGATTCAGTCTGGTGTTTCAGTTCAGACTAAATTTCAAAGTGCAGGAAATGCAACACAAGATTACCATTGTTAATTCATCTCAAATAAATTCTGACTTCTAACTCTACACCATTAATGATTTGCTTTGTCCATGAAATGAACTGTCTGCACATTTCAAGATCTACAAACAGCAGAGTCCTGCTGAGTACTGTGCATCTCCTACTGTCTTAGCCAAAAGGAAAATCTCTTTTGGATCATCTTATAGGGCTGCTTCTCATGGGCCACTAGGGTCATGATTCGTATCTTAGTTGGAGTAGCGGCCAAGGTGTATACTCAACTAGTTCAGCTACTGGATCGATGGAACCTGGCTAATTATTTAACTCCTAAATAGAGGCTCTTAATTATTTCTATGTGCTCTAGTTTCTGGACATTGGTTAGCCATAAGGGATTGAGATTACGACAAAGCCAAAATATGGTGTTTCTACAAACACTCTTGTTTCTATTCAGCTGGAAAACAATTCGCAGTATTTTCACCCTGAAGTTTGCGTTCTAAAGAACAGTTACTTTACCATAGCTGTGGTTGTTCAAGATGTTGTAGATGGTTTGGTTCCACCTGTAGATGCACAGGCACCTCATATGCACAAGACCAGAATGCCTCTGAGTAGCCGTATCCATAAAGCTCATGCATAGCCCTTGCCTGCTCCCTAGCAAGGCCATAGAAGGTGGAAGCAGGTGCAACACTCCTACACTTCTCTCAATTCAAGCCCATATTAGCTAAGTATTCCAAAAAGTAAGGATCGTGAACGGATCATGGTAGCCACATTTTCTGTCAGGTAAGTAACCAGCATCTGTTCTTAAGAACGTGTCAATGTGGATCCTGCTGTAAGTGACTGGCACCTTAAGGGCTAACAATTTTATTTATTAGGTAATCAGCTTTCATGGGTAAGACCCTCTTTTTCAGATTCTGGAGCAGAAATAAGCAATCAGGGACATGTAAAGCTGCGGTGGGGAAGAAAGAGAAAGAAGGATGAGGGGAAGAGAGCGATAGAAAAGAAAAAGGGGGAGGAGAGGGGAGTCTCCTATCATTACAAGGACCTTTAGGAAGGGTCAAATAATTAAGGTGGATGATAAGAGTGAGGCATATCAGTGAATAAGTCACACAAAGACTGAAATACTGCTCACCTGAACTTGGCATCTTATTTGGCCAAGTCATGTCATAGGCATGTTTCACAAAATTCAGTGGGTTATTCCAAGTTGCCACCTTGCAGATCTTAGAGACAAGAATCTCTCAAAAGCAGGCAACAAATTCAGCCTGTGCTCTGGAACAATGAGCCTTGATATTTAAAGGGATAGGTTCATCAGCCAGTTTATGCCAGATTGAAATGCACTGTGTAACTCACTTGCTAGTGGTGGGTACTTCTCTTGTGATGCCTAAGGTTTGGAGACATGTCTGCTGCATTGTCATGATATACTTCTGGCCGTGGTGTGTGAGGCATCTATTGACAATATAAGCCTGTCTTGATAAATAGCTGGTCCTCTTAATTAAGTCTATTGTCATGAGGAAGCTCTTCCAGGAAGGGAGTCTGTTACAGAATGGCTGACCCCTTTAAAGGGAATTAGGGACTACACTCCCTGAGCAGATTTCTTTAAGAACAAACATCTCAGCCCTGTCTGTATCATAAGCAGCTGACTCACAATCACCTAATTATTATAAAATAGTTGATGAAACTCAGAGAGAAGAATTACTAGGAGCATGCTGGGCTCCTGTGGAAGACCCTGAGGTACTGATTGCAGAACCCAAACAATAAGGATTCCAAGGAAAACAGCATGGCAATCAGTGTTCTACAGTGGAGCAAGGAAAAAAACCAAAAAACTGAGCCCAATAGTCATGCTGAAGGGTAGCCCAAGACATGTGGAAGAACATTTGTTTGGACTTTCAGTTGAATTTTTTCTTTCCCAGGAGTTAAATTTGCTCAGTGACTCGGCTGGTGGGGCAAGCCATATCATCAATTCTGAGCAATGTGGGAAAGGAGCGCCATCAGAGAGGAGGAAACTGAGGCAGGGAGAACAGAGGAAATAAGACATAAGTAATTCTTCCACTCTACTATGCACTGATTAGGCTTCAACAGGAGTATTGTATCCAGTTCTGGGCACCATATTTCGTAAATATGTGGACAAACTGGAAAAGGTCCAGGATACAGCAATAAAAATGATTAAAGGTCTTGAAAACATGATCTGTAAGTGAAGATTCAAAGGACAGAGATTGTTTAACCTGGAAAAGAAAACAGAAGGCACATAATAGCTTTCAATAACTAAAAAGGAGAATGGAGAAAAGTTATTTGCCTTGATCACTGATGACAGAAGCAGCAATAGGTTTAATTGAAGCAAAGGAGGTTTAGGTTGGACATGAATTGAAACTTTCTAAGTGTCAGGTAGGTTAATCATTGGAATAAATTGGCACAGGGAGGTTGCAGAATCTGCATCTTTGCAGGTTTTTAAGAGCAGGTTAAACAAATACCTGCCAGTGATGGTCTAGATGGTGCTTGGTCTTGCAATGAGCGCAGGGATGGACTTGGTAACTTCTCAAGATTCCTTCAAGGTCTATGATTCCTGTCTGCGGTCTTGTTATGCTTGTCCTAGTGGAAGAACACTGTTTCTGGACTTGGATGGACTTTTCATTGGCCAGATTTGACCCTAAAAGTATTGGTGACAGCTTTGATGCCGATCTGAAGATTTACTTTGGTGCCATCATCTCCTCTATTTGATAATGTGCTCAGTGATGATGATTTGTCCACTTGTAATTCTCTATAACTTTTTTCCTCAGGCCTAAAGACACCTTCATAGACCATTCCAGAGATTACTCCAAAAGAAGAAATCTACTATACCCATACATCAAGGGGATTAGTAGAACAGGCAGGTCTTGAAGCCCACAGATTATACACCTCTATCCCCCTATACTTAACACCTCATACTAATACTCTAAACAGCGAAGAGATCAAAGGACTCAAACCCTCCAATAAGTCAAATCCTAAGTATTCAAATAAGAGGGGCTCTATACCTCCTCCCTTCAGTGTATTTCTTTAATTTCTGCACAGACCTATCTTACCTCTTCTTCCGGAGTACTAGTAAGACCCCATTCTCATGTCACAGCCCATATACATTTAGCAGGCTGCACCTATGCCAGCCATTGAACTGCTTTGCAATCTGGCATTCCTTGTGGCAGATGTTACTCTCTTGACTACTTACCTGCTTCTTCAAAATGGTGCCTTCAGATCAGGCTCAAGTCAGAACTCTGTGGACCTGTTGATTATGATGTTCCAGTGCTCTTGTACTCAATACAGCAATATCAACAAAGGCAATCTGTTTATGTATTTTTAAAGCACAACTAACAAGGGACAAACATTCAGAATATACCACTTACTTTGTTAAGTATGTCTTGCACTTGGGATAAATGCAGGTTTGCCAGTTACTATCTAACATACACAGCACTGGAATGCAATGTAGTGTCATAATGTGAAGTAAACAACTGCCAATCATATCATAACAAGCTGCTGTTAGAACTACTTTGCATCTGTGTGTTACCTTCTGTTACTAAAGACTCCCTCAACTTCTACCAAACCCCACAAGCTTCTGCCAAAACTAAAAGCCTTTTATTCTTGGACAACTGAGTATGATTGTTTACAAACCCCCAATAAGATTCTTTAATCAACTATGCCAGTCAAAGAAATAAGACATAAAAGGAGGTCTCTTCCTTTTCTCTCTTCCTGAGTCAAGTTTTTGACATAGGGCACAGAAAATTACCAGTTTATAAGAGGAATAATAAATAGTTTTTCTACCTATATTCCAGCAAACGTGCTGATTATAAGTCCCTATAACCCAACAAATATGGAATCTTATATATCTGTCATCAGCTAAGAGTCTGAATAACTATTACTTAGAGGCAACAGTTCAGTGACAATTTTCTAAGTGCAATATTTGAGGTTATTTCACAAGCAGAAAATAATGTAAAGATTATCTCAACATAATTTTGGAAGTGGTAGGAAAGGCAACTGCCCTAAGAGGAATAAAAAAAAGTTTCATAACTGAAATACAAAAATTATATAAGACTATAAAATTAATTAAAAAATTCAACCCTCTTTTGTATATGCTTTATAATGCAGTTTTTAGTTCTATGAATACATGCTATTTTTTTTTTACAGGATCCCTACCTCATTGTGTGTATTGAATGAAATGGGCTCAGGAAGTAAGTCATAGCTGTGTAGTGAATGAGTCTCTTTTCCATTAAGTTCATATATTACAGAATCTAAAAGATGTGGGGTGAATAATTCAGGGAATTGCAGAAAGGAACAGAATGGGCTTATTGTTTATTATTTTTATTATCTATTTGTATTATTGCAGTGCCTATGTCATGGGCCAGGGCCCCATTTTGTTAGGTGCACCACAAACACAGAAGAAAAAGACAGTCTCTTCCCCAACAAGATTACGACTGAAGTATAAGATATGGCAGTTGAATGACATCTGGAATGGTTAATATTAGTTGTTATCCTCTTCACTCAACATGTGACTCCATGCCTTATTTACTACACACCATCCAAATCCTGCCAGGAATACAGATTTATTAATTTCCTCACCATCCTTTCTATAATGCTCATCAACAAGTGAAATTAAGTGGTGATCTCATCTCCATTTTATATATGAGGAACTGAAGCACAGAGGAGAATATGTACAAAATTCTCTAGGGTCCACTAATTTTGATTGCCTAATTTGAGACACATATGACCAGATTTTTCAGAGTAGTTTGCATTTTTATAGCACTTCCCAGACACAGTTCACAATTTCCACTGTTTGATCTGGACATGCCAGCTAATGAGGCCAAATACAGGGATGGCTTTTAAGTGGCTGGCCTCAACCTTATTCAAATTAACATGGGGGAGGGGGGAGCATTATCCATCTTGCCACATGCTCTCAGGAGGCAGTTTAAGTGGGTTCTCTTATCACACTGGAAACTGGCTGCAAGTTGTAATGAACTAATATTCCTACTAAGTACTACAACTAATTACTAAATCCTATTTCTATTTAATATAAAAGAGTCTCTAGGATGCTATGAGTAAGGTTAAAAAAACTCACTACACCCACACCCATTTGATCCCTGCAAGAGCAATAAATTCCTTTTTGACCTCAGAACAAGCAATGAGTCAAACTTGAAACCCAGCCACCAAGCAGAGCTCCAAAACTACCAGAGTGATGTGGCTGAAATGGAGGCTGGGGGGGCGGGGGGAGAGTCCTCCATCCAACTCACACTACAGTTTAAATTAGTGAAAAAGGAGTGTGAGGAACCCGTTAATTCCTCTTCTGTCCCAGCAGCCCAGTGAGGGATTAGACACTCTGGAGGAAAAAGAGCCACTGCTGCGTCCCTCAGCTTCTGCTCTTCCCCGTTCTATGGGGACTGTTCCTATCACCATCAGCCGCACCAAATTCTCCATCATACATTAACCCCTGATTTAGCAGACCCGGATTCAGCAGACTTCAGAAACAACGGATGTCCTCCATCCCCCTGTTCCCCAAGTATGCTGACTCGACCAGCAACCCCTCCCCCCGGCAAAGAAAATACATAAATGCTCATGACTCACCAGGGCTGGGGCCCCTGAGGAGTTGCCGGGGCTGCTGGATCGGCTGCAGGAGATGCCGTGGCTAGAGCTGCTGCTGCAGTTTCAGAACCAGATGCAGCTGCAGGACCCATCGCGGCTGTGACTGCTGTTGCAGCTTCAGGACCTGCTGCTGTGGCTGCAGGCCTACCACTATGGATGCAGGATCCTCAGTTGGGGTTGTCACACCGCAGCTGAAGCTGCCACCGCAGTACAGTAGCTGAGGCTGCAGGAGCTGCCACACGCTCCTACCACCAGGGTGGGGTGCATACACAGGCACAAGGCACTCGCATAGGCACCCCACACCCAATGGGAGAAGTGCGTGGCGGCTCTGGCTGTGGAGGGGGCTCTGGCTGTGGTGGCTCCCTTAGCTATGGAGGCAGCCCAGGAAGTGATGAGGCTCCAGCAGCTCTACTGAGTCATCCATTTTACAGTATGGCCCAGAGGGGCGTGTGGTGGTGGCTGGAGAAGCCTGGCAGTGCGGGGCTGAGGGGGTGCTATGCAAATACAAGTAAACCCTTGCATTTAAAAGACTTACAGCATTAATGGACACCCTTCCCCACCATTAGTCCGTTAAATCAAGGATTTACTGTATAGGTATTTCAGTTGCTGTTATGCATACTCAGCACTGCTGCAAACCTGATCTCAGGTTGCTCACATTGAGCACCTAGAAAATGAAGAACACTTGAAGAATGAAAGCTTCTAATTCATTCCCCCAGCACAATCTACTGTGTTCTGAATGAGGCAGGGATCCTGTAGAAATGGAGAATGTGATCATGTAATTAAAGATGTACCATAATACATATACATAAGAAGGGTACATAAAGGTTGCACAGACAACCTTAATCTTGGCATTTCCTAACTTTTAGAAGCTTGACTTTGCAACTTTAACTTTCTTGTATTGTAGGTTTCTATATACAATTTCTATAGACAATATAAACGTGAAACTAAAATGGAATACCCCCAACCTAAAATTAAATTACATGTTCTTTTTTTATTGCAGGTCTTTAATTCCTTTCTTCTAGCCTTCATAACTTTGTAGAAAAGTTTTAAAATGTGATCATAATATAAACTGAAGATGCAGAAAACAAAAAACCAAGATGAAGCCCAATTTCATTATTAAAAAAGAAAAAATCATAATATTTCAGCATATTGCATGACTAAGATTTGCCTGAAGTTTTTTTGAAAGTTTAGGCTTAGCAAACCTCTGTAAGGTAAGTGTTAGACAAAAGTAATAGCCTCAGAATTTATTTAGATGTACTTCATTTTATTTGATTTTAATCTTGAATGTGCCTACCTATATAGTGCTCTCTCGAATAATCTACAATAAAGATTTGCAAGACAGTACTCCAGTATATTTTCCTCCCCCCATTATTCAGAATATGTAACTGATGTAAATGACCAGAAAAGGAAAGAAACCCTGTTATGGGTTTTGGAAAAGGCTTTGGAATAAATCTTCTCAAAACTTGCTTCCCAAAACCACAAATATTATGCTGTATTCAGCTAAAACTGAATCTCACAATCTTTAATATGAATCAAGAAGTATTTTCCCTCTCTCCTGGTACAGACAGAAATTATAGGCAGAGAAGGACCCATTTCCTTTGGCATTAATACTACTAATTTATTTCCAGCTCTCTTTCTTATTGCTTTGTTTGCTTTTTGACTGTGGCATGTTGCCACCTGGCTCTATTCTAAGATACGCCATACATTCTGGTATTTTTTTTTTAAATTTACTTTGTACTTTGAGATATTCTATTTACTGTTTGCCCTCATTAAGACACATGAAATACAGATGCTGCCTATGCTAAAATAATACATTAGTTTGTACAGTTCAAAATTAATTTAGCTTCTGTCATACCTCACTTCCATGGATGTTGAGATAATGCCAATCAATTGATTTTAATCGAGTAAGGTTATACCACACTGCAGCAGGATTAGAGGACTACCCCTCTATTGGACTGTATGCTATACTAGAAACTACAGAATTCACAGTAGTCAGAATTTTCTAATAATAAAACACAGAGAAACTATTTACTGGCAATCAAAGTTTCTCTCAGGAAAGACGATGTATGTGTTTACTATGAGAAAGAGGTTAACCATGGAAGCTCTACATTCAAGTCCATTGTATGGCAATAAAATTTTAAATCCAAACTAAAGTCAAAGAAATGACATCAGGCAAAAAAATCTGACCCTAAATATTTATCAATAAAGTTTTCCTTGGTGTACTACTATTTTAAAGTGAAAATCTTGAGGTAATATATTGTAAAGTTCATCTCAAATAAAAGTGTAATTTATAAAGGTACATGAATTAGGCTTGTTTAGTTTAAAAAAGAGAAAACAGAGGGGATATGATAATGGTTTACAAGTACGTAAAAGAGTGTTACAAGGAGGAAGGAGAAAAATTGTTCTTCTTAGCCTCTGAGGATAGGACAAAAAGCAATGGGCTTAAACTGCGGCAAGGGAGGTTTAGGTTGGACATTAGGAAAAACTTCTTAACTGTCAGGGTGGTTAAACACTGGAATAAACTGCCTAGGGAGGTTGTGGAATCTTCATCACTGGAGATATTTACGAGCAGGTTAGATAGATATCTACTGGGGATGGTCTAGTCAGTGCTTGGTCCTGACGTGAGGGCAGGGAACTTGACTCAATGGCCTCTGGAGGTCCCTTCCAGTACTAGAGTTCTATGATTCTATGAGCAAGGACATGACTTATTTACTTCTGACTTATGCAGCATATTGTAGATGTGTTGATGCTGGGATACCAGAGAAACAAGTTGAGTGACATAATATATTGGACCAATGTCTGTTAGAGAAGTTTTTGAGTTTCTACAGAGCTCCTCTTCAAACCAAATTCACTCTGTGTGAACTCAAAAGCTTGTCTCTCTCTCTCTCCCTGACAGATATTGGTCCAATAAAAGACATTAGTCCACTCCCCTTGTCTCTCATTTCTGAACTGTTGCTTCCACATAACTAATGCTTAGGGTCAAGTTGACCTCCCCTAATTTAGTCACTGCTCCCACTGACTGCAACTGATTTCTATTTGAGAACCTATGAGTAGGATAGATACAATGGACAAATATCTCTGTCCATTCAATACTGCCAGAAAGACACAACCACGTCTGCTCCACTATCTCCAGTAAATGAAATTATTTTAAGATGATTGCTTTTTGTGGTACATCTGGAAATAAATATATATTCTTCAGTAACAGTTCAAGTCATGATTTAATCAAAGATTTTCTGTACACATACCACAAGACCCAATATTACAGAGGTTTACTTCTAAGGCCCACAAATAAAATAAAAGCAACTGAGTATAATGAAAAAACAAAATAGATTTTATTTTGAGCATCATCCCTGAATAAGCAGGCTGCCAACAAGGGATATAACAAACTGATATATTCCAAGCCAATAAACAGAAATGGGTAAAAAGCATAGTGTATATTTCTGACAGTAAGGTAAACAAAGCTGTGTTTAAACATTCTGAGCAATGTTAGGAGCTGCTGCACAATTGAATATGACGAACTGTATCCAGATAAAAGGCTTCCTCCCTAATATTGAAGCAAATCACTGGAGAGATAACATTTTAACTTTCATATTTAAAACATCCATTACAAAAAAGTCCTTCCATGAAACTCTTCCGTCATCTCTCCAGGGCCCTCACTGGATATCCATTGTTACAGCTAAAGAAACGGGGACTAAGCCTTTGACAATTTCTCTAGAAGTGAAGCATATGTTCCACAACAGTATTCCCTCCACGCCACCATGCACACACACACACATACACACACACACAAAGCTTTCTCTCGTCCCTAAGGCACACAGTACAAAAAGACCACCTTCAATGAACATTGGAAAATTCAGTGACCAACCACAGTAGTCATAAATTTTCAAACAAGACTACTATTATTTCCAAGACCAACCTGTGGCTAAATGCTTCCCATAGTCCAGACCACAGTCTTGCTGATCTCAAGATTTTTCTAACTTGGAAGATCTGTCTTAAAAGGAGAAAAATTCTACTGCAATGTTTTAAAAATAGCTTAAAATAGTGGGTTTAAGTAAGAAACAGGCTAAATCTATTTAACATCCTACAGAGTATAGTTGTGAATATTATTTTATTCTGTGCTCACTTAAAAGTTCACACAAAATTTTCTTTTTCTTTCCAATTAAACATACACATTCAACAACTATATTAATGTGGAATAGCAACAGAGAGGTTAGTCCGTACTCCAACAAAACAAAGCTGTAGAAATGTGGCACTTTAAAGACTAACAAAATAACTTATTTGGTGATGAGCTCTCATGGGATAGACCCCTTCATCAGACCCAGTTGGTCTGCGCCACGAAAGCTCATCTCTGAATAAGTCATTTTGTTAGTCTTTAAAGTGCTACATTTCTGTTGCTTTGTTATATTAATGTGGAATTAAGGCTGACAGCACATAGCACTAATTTAGGGTAAACAGCTATCTCCAAACCCATTGTTATAAACCCAGGAAATTAACGTTAAACTTAACAGAAATCCATACATTAAAGTGAGAAATACACAGTTAAAGCAACCAATCTTCATTTTGCCATTTTACTAGCACGATGAAGAAGCAAAAAGGGGGAAAAATCTAATGTGTCTTTAAAAATCAATTTACTTCTAAACAAACTAATACATGTACTTGACTTTTCTTCTATTTCTGACATAGTTCAGGGCAAAAACAAAGTTGTAGCACTGGGTACTGAATTCAAAGGGACATTATTAAGGGTCCAAGAGCAAATTATTCCACTGCAGAGGAAAGACAGGAAGAATGACAGGAGACCATCATGGCTCAAACAAGAGCTCTTAAGTCATCTAAAAATCAAAAAGGAGTTTTATAAAAGCAGAAACTAGGTCAATGTACAACAGACAAATATAAGCAAATTACACAAGTAAAGTTAAAAAGGCAAAGGCATAAAATGAGGTCAAGCTAGCCAGAGACATAAAGAGTAAAAAGAAAACATTATACAAATATATTAGAAACAAGAGGTGAATCAGGGACAAGACAGGCCCATTGCTCAGTGAAGAGGGTGAAACTAACAGAAGACCTGGAAACAGCAGAAGTGCTTAACAAATACTTTGTTTCAGTTTTCACCAAGAAGGTTAGCGGTAACTGGATGCCTAACAGGGAATGCTGTGCAAATGGGGTAGGTTTAGAAGTAAAAATAGGAAAAGTTAAAATTACTTCGAGAAGTTAGATGTCTTCAAGTCACCATGGCCTGATGAAATACATAGAATATTCAATGAGCTGATAGAGGAGTATCTAATAGTATTATCTTTGAAAAGTCATGAAAGTTGGGAGAGATACCAGAAGACTGAAAAGGACAAATATAGTGCCCATCTGTAAAAAGGGAAATATAAAAAACAATTCAAGAAACTACGGACCTGTCAGCTTAACCTATGTGTGAAGAAAAACTAATAGAGCAAATAATGAAGGAGTTCATCTGCAAACATCTGGAAGATAGTAAGATGATAGGTAAAAGCCAGCATGGATTTGTAAAGCACAAATCATGTCAAACCAATCTGATACTTTTCTTGTAATTCAATAATGGCCAGTGCAAAGTACTTCACTTTGAAGGAACAATCAGCTTCATGTATACAAAATGGGAAGTGACTGTCTAGGAAGGAGTACTGCAAAAAGGGACCTAGGGGTCATACATATATATCTCGTAGAACTGAAAGGGCCCTCAAGAGACCATTGAGTCCAATTATCTGCCCTCTTAGCAGGACCAAGCACCATCCCTGACAACTTTTTTTTTTTAAATCTATTTGCCCTGACCCCTGAATGGCCTCCTCAAGGACTGAGCTCACAACCCTGGGTTCAACAAGGCCAATGCTCAAACCACTGAGCTAGCCTTCCCACAAACTAAATGTAAGTGTGGAGAAATTGGAGAGGGTCCAGTGAAGAGCAACAAAATGGTTAAGGTCTAGAAAACATAACCTACAAGAGAAGGCTGAAAGAATTGGGTTTGTTTAGTTTGAAAAAGAGATGAGAGAGGGGACATGATAGCAGTTTTCAAGTATCTAAGAGTGTTAACACAGAGGAGGGAGAAAAATTGTTTATCTTGACCTATGATGAGAGGACAACAAGCAATCGGCCCACACTGAAGCAAGGTAAATTTAGGTTTGTGACGCTCATAGGCACTAAAGCTTTACATTTTTATTTTTGAGGGCAATTATTTTTATACAGAAGTCTACATTTGTAAATTCAGCTTTCATGATAAAGAAATTTCACAATACTTGCAATAGGGGAAATTGAAAAATACCATTTTGGTATTTTACAGCGCAAAGATTCATAATAAATATAAACAAGCATTTCACATTTTGTATTGTAATAGAAATTAACACCTTTGGAAATCTATAGAACATTCAGAAAATTTAAATAAACTGTATTGTATTATTGTTTAGCAGTGCAATTCATCACACAATTAATTTTGTCATTTGACTGTCCCTGTTCTTACTCATACACTGTAATTACGAATTTTCGGTTTGTCTTTGTTTCAGTCTCAGACCTGGTTTGTCAGTAGGTTATAAACATTAACTGTGCATTACGTCCAATTTGAAATCCCTTTGAAATTAATTTTTGATCACCCTGGTAAATGGGGCATGGCAAAAATACATTGCTTAATTACTGCTTTTGGAATAAGTTTTTTCTGTATTTCTCCAGAGGTGTAATTCTAGTTCAATTGCCCTTAACATTTATTTGAAAGTAAAGCTACCAAAATATATTCGTAGAACTTGCAGGTTTTGAAAAGTCATAGAATCACAGAACTGGAAGGGACCTTGAGAGGTGATCAAGTCCAGTCCCCCACTCACAGGACCAGGATGAGGCACCATCTAGATCATCTCTGATAGAGGTACATTTAACCTGCTCTTAAATACCTCCAGTGACGGTGACTTCACAACCTCCCTGAACAATTTATTCCAGTGTTTAACCACCCTAACAGTTACTGTCCAACCTGAACCTTCCTTTCTACAATTTAAGCTCATTGCTTCTTGTCCTATCCTCCGTAGTCAAGGAAAGTATTTTTTTCTCCTTCCTACCAGTAACGTCCTTTTAGGGACTTGAAAGCTGTTATATCCCCCTCTCAAACTTTTTTTCCAGACTAAGCAAACTCAGTTATTTCAGCCTTCCCTCATAGGTCATGTTTCTAAACTTGTAATCATTTTTGTTGCTCTACTCTGGACATTGTCCAACTTGATCACATCTTTGCAAAATGTAGTGCTCAGAACTGGACACAATACTCCAGTTGTGCCCCAATGAGTTCAGAGTAGAGAGGAAGAATTACTTCTCAACTCTTCCTTACAATACTTGTGTTAATACATCCCAGAATGATGGTGGATTTTTTTCTTTAGGGGAAGGGGCAACAATGTCACATAGTTGACTAATTTTTAGCTTGTGGTCAACTATTGATACCCAGATCCCTTTCTGCAGTACTTCCCCTAACCAGTCATTTCCTATTGTGTGTGTGTGTGTGTGTGAAACTGAATGTTCCTTCCTAAATGGAGTACTCTGCCATTTGTCCTTATTGAATTACAAGCTATTTACCTCAGACCATTTCTCCAGTTTGTCCAGATCATTCTGAACTACAATCCTACCCTGGAAATCTCTGCAGATTGTTACACTGTCAAACAGTTTGGAAGAAATGTGAGACTGTGTGGGAGGTGTTGGGGTCACTTTAGAAAAGACTACCTGCATGATGAAAATCAAAGTGTGACTTGTGTGTTTTATATCTTTGCTGTTGGTACCAGAGCTGTGAGCCACAGCAGCATGGTACATAAGGCAAGCAGTTACAGGGCAGGTGGTGATGACGCCTACCAATTTTGGTGGAACCTGAAAGTGTCACAATGTCCTATTTATGGCAAAAACAGCTTCAGCAAAAGTTGTTTAGCTTCTTCCATTAACTAGGAAACAACCCATTGTCTCACCCATGTTAATATATCCTTATAACTGTTTTGCTGTGAAGCTCTAGTACCTCCAAAGTTTGAAACTTGCCACACCGATTGCTCTGAAGACAAGGGTCTATCTGCTATCTTGGTGACAATCCATTTAACTTTGGTCAAGTTAAAAGCCTCTGAAAACTGCTATATTCACACACTTCTTAGAGACTTATTAAAAGCTGTCAGCAAAATTCTGTGAAGATTTTGCACTAAGCATGAATGCTCCAAATCACAGCTACCGGGGTGGAGAAGGATTTTCCTTATGTTGTTCCTCCTGGCTGCTGTACCCGCAGCACACTGAGCAAAGAATTTGAAATGGGAAAACTGTCTCTTTTGTGTGCTCAATAATCTTGTCTGCTGACACGCAGGCATCATGGAGGCATGCCCAGAAATCATTTATCCCCTTGTGTGTATGCATTACAGTAGAGTCTTTCATCACACAATTACACATATTTTCCACAGGATCCCAAGCTCATTTAGTGCACAGGATGGATTGTGCTCAGGGAATGAATCAGGGTTGTGTAGTGAAGAGAGGCTGTTCCTAAAGAATTTCATGTGTTGCAGAAGTTGGTAGATATATAGAAAATGAGGCAGAAGACTGCAGGAAGACACAGGATGATCTTTTAGTTAACTGCTACTCTGGAGAACTGCATTCTATTCTCGCCACCACTGCAGAATTTCTGTAAGATGCTGCCTCCATATGTTAAACAAAACTTTATACAGGTGGCCAGCAACTGTGCTCCTCAATCTTTAGACATTGTTCCCAGCTGTCTCAGGTAGATTTGTGAAAGTGTTGAGCACTCATTACCACTAAAGTTCACTGGAGCAATGTTTTGAATGTATAAAATGATACACAAATTTTAAATATTCTGAAAAAATCATGACCTACACATCTCAAGTTGGATGTCCAAAATTTGTGATCAACTCATAATTTTAGATTTAACCTCATTATTCTTCAGTTGCTCATCCATAAAACAGAGGTTGTACCAACACTTCACCTTATAGAACTGCTGCAAAGATACAATCATTGTTTGTGAAGCACGTGGATGAGATGAGAAAGAGCTATACAGAAAATGTGAAAATTTTTATTCAGCACAGGATCTGAATGGTTTGCAGTAAACAGTAACACATAGAACCTTGAATCCTTTAAACTTAATGAAACAGGGTGGTGAGCAGACCATAATTTTAGCAAGGAAATATTCATTTGTTTATGTCTACCCTTTTATAAGGCAAATTTTTATTGCCACGTAACAAAGAATTATTTAAAATCATGTGCTGTATAATGAACACTGATAAATCAGGTGAAATTCTGGCCTCATTTAAGTCAATGGCAAATCCCCCACTGAGTCCAATGGTGCCAATATTTCATCCATGATGTTCATTTTTAAACAGAATCATAAAAACAAGACAACTATAAAACACTAAGACCACCAGTGTTGGATTTAAGTAAACTCCCGAACCTGACTCGATAATCTCCCTAACCTGAGCCCTTCTCCTACTTCCTAATCTTGGTTTTCATATTCACTTGTAATTTTGCGAGTTTATTTATATGTAACATCTTTGAAGCAAGAAATGTATTTTTTTTTTATTTTTAAAGATCATTTTAGGTACTATAAAATAAATTACAATGACCAATAATGAGGGTAGCTCAGTGGTTTGACCACTGGCCTGCAAAACCCAGTGTTGTTAGCGCAACCCTTCAGGAGGCCATTTAGGGGTCAAGGGCAAATAGATTAAAAAAAATAAAAAGTTGTCAGGGATGGTGCTTGGTCCTGCTGAGAGGGCAGGAGACTGGACTTGAGGACCTCTTGAGGTCCTTTCCAGCTCTATGAGATACACATATCTCCATATGATATGTATAATGTCACTATTTAACTGCTGAATTTGTATTTATGGGCTGAATTGCTTACAAATGATGCAGTTAAAAACTTCTCAGGTAGTTTTATTTATTCAAAAAAAAAAAAGAAAGAAGAGTCCTGTGGCACTTTACAGGCTAACAGATTTTTGGAGCATAAAGCTTTTGTGGACAAAGACCCACTTCATCATATGCATGCGTCTGACAAAGTGGGTCTTTGCCCACAAAAGCTCGTGCTCCAAAAAATCTGTGAGTCTATAAGGTGCTGATCAAGCTGCAGACAGACAGACATTCACCCACCAGCTCACAACACAGCCCCCGAAATCCC
This sequence comes from Carettochelys insculpta, assembly GCF_033958435.1. Classification (NCBI taxonomy): domain Eukaryota; kingdom Metazoa; phylum Chordata; order Testudines; family Carettochelyidae; genus Carettochelys; species Carettochelys insculpta. The sequence continues at coordinate 25,529,569 of NC_134157.1, read as the reverse complement.
ACACTCACCCAAGCTCCTCTAGGACACTTTGCCCAGAGGCAAACTCCCTTCCCTGTTAGCTGCTGCCCCCTGTTCGCTGCTGCCCCTTGTCCGCTGGGAGCTCCCTTCTTATAGAGAGAGCTGCTAGCTGGTCAGGCCTGGCTAAAAGCCTTGCCTCCATTCTAATCAGCCCTTGAGGAGCTTGGGTGAGTGTGGGATTTGGAGGGCTGTGTAGTGAGCTGGTAGGTGAATGTCTGTCTGTCTGCAGCTTGATCAGCTGCCTGGGTGCCTGAGCTTGTGCTGTGCAGAGAAGAGCAGTTTGCAAGGTGTGAATTGGGGGAGTTCCCTGCCAGGTGAGCCTTCAAGGGCTGATTAGACTGGCAGCAAGGCTTTGAGCCAGGCCTGACCAGCTAGCAGCTCCCTCTGTAAGAAGGGAGCTCCCAGCGAAGAAGGCGCAGCAGCAAACAGGGAAGGGAGTTTGCCTCTGGGAGTTTGCCGAGGGAGGAGCCCCATGTTTGTTGTCCTTTTCAGATATGGTGTTCCACCTGTGCCCTGCAAGGCAGCACTACCAGGAAAAGGAGTCTCTGAAGAGAGGAGCCTGAAGAGCGATGGGGGAAGGTGGACCTGGGGGCACTGAGGGCAGCTGGGGGGAGAGGGGCCAGTGCAGTGAGGAGGGAGGACATGGTAGCAGATGGGGGTAGTGGGTTGGGGAGGGTCCTATGGTGATGGTAGCTGGGGGAAGGCGCGGTGAGAGATGGGGAGGAGGGTCCTGGGGATATGAGGTCATTGCTCCACAGGGAGCTATGGTGACTCGTGGTGACAGAGGTATGAAGTAGAGGGATCCTTAACCACATTCTCCACACCCCACTGCCTTGTGGGTTATCCTGGGAAGGAGAAAGGCTAAGGGAGTAAACCCTGACAGAAAATCCGGAGTGGAGTCCGAAGGAGGTTCGGTGTCAACTTCTGGCACCGTCCCGGCAAATCCTGCAGCTGAACTGGTACCAGACGTGGAGGTTATCCTCTCCTTTGGACTATATCAGTAAAGCCGACGGGGGGACACTGGTGTCTGGGCAGCCCAGAGTCTCCATAATAAGTGCCCAGGCTAACGCCCAGAGAGGTACTCCGGCATCACTGAACAGCGTTGCATCAACACGGGAGGCAACAGATACCGGTTATAAGCTCTTGCTCGACTGGCATAGAGAACGAGCGCCAGGGGTTGCCTTCGACAGCGGAAGAGATCCTCGCATCTCACTGGACAGTCACCGCCCGCCTCAAGCTGGGCAGCCACCAGCCAATAGGGTACTGTCCCGCCACAGTTCACCTGCCTTGCTGGGTGCGTGAGGCTGAAGATTCCTGAACCTGACAAGTGACTGAAATTTGGGCACAAGGCAAACCAATAAGAAAATTAACAAGAAATGAGAAACATCAACAATTTAAGCTTGCTTGGTGGAACGTGCGGACCATGCTGACTGACTTGATTGAAGATCTTCAGGCCATCAGTGACACTCGAAAGACCGCTGTCATCAACGAGGAACTGAAGAGGCTCAGAGTGGATATCGCTGCACTGCAAGAGACGCGACTCGCAGATTCGGGATTTCTAAAGGAAAAGGACTACACATTTTTCTGGCAGGGTAAAGCCCAAGAAGAACGCACACAGCATGGTGTTGGCTTTGCTGTCAGAAACACCCTTCTACAAATGGTTGATTTAGTCATGGGCGGATCAGAAAGACTTCTTCGGATCACGCTTCAAACTTGCGCCGGTCCTGTTGACCTGATCAGCGCTTATGCTCCAACCCTGTACACCACACCAGAAGTAAAAGACAAGTTCTATGACGTGCTTAGTGCTGCTGTAGCGCAAATACTTGCTCGTGAACAACTGTACATCTTGGGTGACTTCAATGCAAGAGTTGGAGCTGATTGGGCCTCATGGCCTTCCTGCTTAGGACACTTTGGTGTGGGAAAAATGAATGACAATGGACAGCGTCTCCTTGAACTGTGCACATACCACAACCTGTGTGTCACAAACACATTCTTCCGAACGAAGCCACAGCACAGATTGTCGTGGAGACACCCACGCTCGAAGCACTAGCATCAACTAGATGTGGTCATCAGTAGGCGTAATAACCTCAAAAACGTCCTTCTGACATGCAGCTATCATAGTGCTGACTGTGATACAGATCACTCGCTAGTTTGCTCCAAGCTCAAGCTGAGGCCCAAGAAGCTGTACCGCTCTAAACCTGCTGGAAGGTCCCGCATTGACGTCAGAAAGACGGCAAACTCGGAGATAGCTGAAAAGTTCAGAGAGACCCTCCAGGAAAATCTGCACCGTGGCCCTAGGGACACCAGTGCGACATCCAAATGGCAACACCTGAGGGATACAGTTTACAACACGGCCTTGTCGGTGTTTTGAAGAAGACCTAGAAACACAAACGACTGGTTCAAAGCTAACTCCGATGAGATCATTCCAGTCATTGAAAAGAAGTGCGCTGCACTCCTGGAGTACAAACGCTCACCGAGCCAGAGTACCCAGCAAGCACTTAGAGAGGCCAGAAGAACAGTGCAGCAGACAGCCAGGCACTGTGCCAACAACCACTGTATCCAGCTATGCAGCAGCATCCAGAACTGTGCCAACTTTGGTAATCTCAGAGGAATGTACGAGGGTAAGAGGACGGCATTAGGACCCACCCAGAACAAGATGGCACCTCTGAAATCCACATCTGGTGAAGTCATTGCTGACAAAGCCAAACAGATGGAGCGCTGGGTTGAGCACTACTCCGAGCTGTACTCACGCGAGAATGTTGTGGTTGATGCAGCCCTCGATGCCGTCGAGCTCCTACCAGTAATGGATGAACTGGATCAAGAACCGACTGTGGATGAACTGAAGAGAGCCATCGACAGCACTGCAGCAGGAAAGGCCCCTGGTCAGGATGGTATACCACCAGAGGTAATCAAGTGTGCCGCGGACACACTCCTGGAACCTCTACATGAGCTACTGTGCCTGTGCAGGAAAGAGGGTGAGGTTCCACAGGATATGCGCGACGCTAACATTGTAACGTTGTATAAGAACAAAGGAGACAGAAGCGACTGCAACAACTACCGTGGAATCTCCCTCCTAAGCGTCACTGGTAAACTGTTCGCTCGCGTCATCCTTGGCAGACTCCAGAAGATTGCTGAGAGGGTGTACCCCGAATCGCAGTGCGGATTCCGCGCAGAGAGGTCTACCGTTGACATGGTGTTCTCTCTAAGGCAGCTGCAGGAGAAGTACAGGGAGCAGAGAAAGCCACTCGACGTAGCCTTCATCAACCTGACCAAGGCCTTTGACTCGGTCAGCAGGGATGGTCTGTTCAAACTGCTCCACAAGATAGGCTATTCTCCACAGTTACTCAAGATGATCCAGTTGTTCCATGAAGACATGAGAGGAAAGAAAGGTTACTCACCGTAGTAACGGTGTTTCTTCGAGATGTGTCCCCATGGGTGCTCCACATTAGGTGTCGGGCTTGCCCCGGCGCCGCAGGTCGGATCTTCCAAGCAGTTTCTGCTGGACTGCGCATCCGCTGGTGCACGCCGGTCCCTTGCACACTCCTGGCCACGTGCGCAATCCGATCCCCGCGAGTTCCTTGACCAACAGCCTCGGATGCTCCTGCAAAACACTAAACAGAGATCCGAAGCGGGGAGGATGGGCGGGTGGTGGAGCACCCACGGGGACACATCTTGAAGAAACACTGTTACTACGGTGAGTAACGTTTCTTTCTTCTTCGAGTGTCCCCGTGGTTGCTCCACATTAGGTGACTACCCAGCAGGATCCCAAGACAGGAGGTGGGTAATCGGATTATGTGCAGCTTGTCCCCGAGAGGACCGCTGTCGAGAGATGGGTATCCTCTTGGAATACACTGTAAAGGGTGTAATGTTTGGTGAAGGTGTCATAGGATGACCAGGTCGCCGCTCTGCAAATGTCTTTTAGCGCAACACCCTTGAAAAAGGCTGTTCATGCCGCCACCGCCCTAGTGGAGTGAGCCCTGGGCGTGGCCAGTAAAGGAGTATTTTTGAGTTCGTAGCACATTTTTATGCAGGATACGATGTGCTTCAAGATTCTCTGCGAAGAGAGACCTTCTCCTTTTGATTTGGGAGCGAGAGAGACTAGGAGTCTATCCGTTTTCCGGAAGGACTTGGTCCTGTCTATACAGAAGGCTAGCGCCCTCCTCACGTCCAGGAGGTGTAGGTGCGCCTCTTTGTTAGAGTTATGAGGCTTTGGATAAAACGAGGGTAAAACTATAGGTTCGTTAATATGAAACTCAGAAGACACTTTAGGAACAAAGGCTGGTTGCAGCCGTATGGTTACCGCCTCCTTGGAAAAAACAGTGCAGGGTGGCGTTGCCATAACTGCCGCAAGCTCGCTCACCCTGCGAGCTGACGTGATTGCGAGAAGAAAGGTCGTCTTTATCGTAAGGAGGCGGAGGGAAACCGTGGCCAAAGGCTCGAATGGTGGTCCCGTTAGCGCATTAAGCACCAGGTCAAAATTCCACGAAGGTGGGAGCGGTTTCCGAGGGGGGTATAGGTTTACCAACCCTTTGAGGAACCTGGTAACCATGGGATGGGCGAACACCGTGTGCCCTTCCTCTTCGTGTCTGAATGCCGAAATGGCGGCAAGGTGGACCTTTAATGAGGATAGTGAGAGTCTTCCTCTCTTGAGGTCCAGTAAATACTCTAATATTACAGGTATAGGCACCGAAAGGGGAGCTAGCTGTTTGGTAGAACCCCATGCCGTGAAGCGAGTCGATTTCTGCTTGTAGGTCTTCCTGGTGGAAGTCCTCCAGCTACTTTCTCGGACTTGTTGCACTTCCTCCGTACATGTGCTCTCTAGGGAGCTGAGCCATGGATTAACCATGCTTGTAGTCACAGGCCTTGGGGGTGCGGATGCACTATGGACTCCTGGGCTTGCGTGAGCAGATCCGGCGCTACCGGAAGGGGCATCGGTGGACGGTCCAACATGCGCAGGAGTAGGGGGAACCATTGCTGTCGATCCCACGTTGGGACTATCAGGATCATTCGGGCTCCTTACCTCCTGGCTTTCTGCAAGACTTTGTGGATCAGCAGTGTGGGAGGGAAAGCGTAAAGCAGGGGGCCCCTCCACGAGATCGTGAATGCATCCCCCAGGGACCCCCGTCCCAGTCCTGCCCTGGAGCAGTATCGTGGGCACTTCTTGTTGTGTTGAGTGGCAAACAGGTCTATCTGGGGAAAACCCCATGAGTGAAAAATCAGTCGTAGCAGATCGGGACGGATATGCCACTCGTGCGTGAGTGCGAAACGCCTGCTCAGCTGGTCTGCCTTCACATTGTGAGCGCCTGGTAAGTACGAGGCTTTCAAGGTTATATTGTTGGCGATGCACCAGTTCCACAACCGGACTGCTTCCGCACATAAGGCACGGGACCGAGCTCCTCCTTGCCGATTTATATAAAACATGGTGGAGGTATTGTCTGTACTGATCCCGACTACTTTGCCTTGTATATGGTCTCGAAAGTGTCTGCAGGCATTGAACACCGCTCTGAGCTCCAGTATATTTATGTGCAGTGACTGCTCCGTGGAGGACCACAGTCCTTGCGTCACCTCTTCACCCATGTGTGCTCCCCACCCTGTGAGGGAGGCATCTGTAGCAAGAAAAACCGATATTTGTGGTTGGTGGAAGGGTACCCCTGTTAGCAAGTCCTTGGGGTTTACCCACCATTGCAGGGATTTGCGCACCTCTGTTGTGGGCGACACCACCCTGTGAACGGTGTGTGCTGCCGGTTTGTATACGCTCGCCAGCCAGTGCTGCATGCTGCGCATGTGTAACCTGGCGCTCTGTACTACGAACGTCGCTGCTGCCATGTGGCCCAGCAGCTGTAAGCACGTCAGAACCGGCACCGTAGGGCTGAAGGTGATGACTTGCACGAGGGAGCCGATGGCCCGAAAGCGTAGCTCTGGTAGATACACTCTCGCTGTAATAGAATTTATGCGTGCCCCTATGAACTCTATGTCCTGTGTGGGGTTTATCTGTGATTTTGCCAGATTGATAACCAGGCCGAGCGAAGAGAACGTGCCTGCTGTGACGCGTATCATGCGTAGTACCTCCTCCTTCGAGGCCCCTTTGAGTAGGCAGTCGTCCAGATACGGGAATATAAATACCCCCTGTCTGTGCAGGTAGGCTGACACCACTGCCAAGGTCTTGGTGAAGACTCTGGGTGCCGAGGAGAGGCCAAACGGTAGGACCTTGTATTAAAAATATTCTTTGCCTACCATGAACCGGAGGAATCGTCGGTGAGCCGGATGGATAGTTATGTGAAAATATGCGTCTTGTAAGTCGAGGGCTGTGAACCAATCTCCATCATCCAGTACCGTAAGGATGGAGGCGGTTGTGATCATCCGAAAGCGTTGCTTGCCCAGGTACCGGTTGAGGCCTCGAAGATCTAAGATGGGCCTCCAGCCTCCTGTCTTTTTCTCCCTGAGGAAGTACCTCGAGTAGAACCCTTTCCCTTGCAGTTGCTCCGGCACTCTTTCCACTGCCCCTATGAGCATGAGATGGTCCACCTCCTGCTTCAGCCTCGCTAAGTGGGAGGCCTCCTGGAGGTGGGGCCTGGGTGGAGGTGGTGGCGGTGGGAGCGACTGGAAGGGGATGGCGTACCCCGTGGCTATGATCTCCAGCACCCATTTGTCTGTGGTGATCCTTTGCCACTAGTCGTAGAATGGTCCGAGGCGATGGTGGAATAACCGCTTCGGATGACCTTGTGCGATGGTAGTGATGACGCAGCCCTAGATCTGTGTGTCAAACTTGTGGCCTTTGGCCCTGCCCCGAGGACGCACGGCTCTGTTGGGAACGTCCCCTGGGAGTTCTGTACTGCTGGTGCTGTTGATGTCGCCCTTGCTCGTAACCCCTGTGGTACTGGGGACGCTGTTGCTGGTACTGGTACCGTCTTTGTTGAGGGTAGTACTTTTTCTTTCTGTATGGAGGGGTGTAAATCCCCAGGGTCCTAAGTGTGGCTCTTGAATCTTTACTGGAACGAAGGACCGGGTCAGTTGATTCAGCAAACAGCTTCTGCAAGTCGAAGGGAAGATCGACGATCTTTGCCTGCAGATCCCTCGGTATACCCGAAGTCTGGAGCCAGGACTCCCTTCGCATCACCACTGCCGTAGCTGTGGAACATGCTGCTGTGTCCGCAACATCCAGGGCGATCTGAACTCCCGTCCTTGAGGCCGCATAGCCTTCTTGCATGATGGCCTTGAGCACCGGTTTCTTGTCGTCTGGAAGCGAGTCCATGAGGGAGGTTAACCTAGTGTAGTTGTCGAAATTGTGGTTCGCTAGATGCGCTGCGTAATTTGCCATTCGCAACAGTAGTGTGGAGGAGGAGTAGACCTTTCTGCCGAACAGCTCTAGCTTCCTGGCATCTTTGTCTGTTCCCCCTGTCTTGAATTGAGATGTCTTTGATCTTTGTTGCGACGACTCTACCACCAAGGAATTTGGTTTTGGGTGGCTGAACAGGAACTCCATGCCCTTCGCCAGCACGAAGTATTTCTTGTCCGCTCTCTTGTGGACAGGCGGAATAGTCGCAGGGGTCTGCCATATCATAGTGGCGGACTCCAAGATTGCTTCATCAAGCGGTATTGCTATTTTGGAGGAGGCCGGAGGTCTCAGATTTTTCAGGAGCTTATGGAGTTTCTCTTGCACCTCTGCTGTCTGGATGCCTTGCGTGAAGGCCACCCTTTTAAACAGCTCTTCAAACTGTTTGAAATCGTCCGGAGGATGGACGTCCCCCGGGGCCGTAGCCTCGTCCGGGGAGGAGAGCGAGGAACCACTCGGATACGCCCCTCTGGACCCTTCCGGTTCCTGTTGGCGATGGTACATCCGCTCGCTGGAAGCTTGCAAGGGAAAATCTCGGGGTTCCATAACCAGTTCCCCCTGAGATACTTGAGTCTCTGTCCCTGTTCGCGATTGCCCTCGGGGATACGGGACCGTCTGTGGGGATCTTTCCCTGGTAGACTGCCGGTGGCGTCTATGCCCCGCATGATAGGGACGACCATGGCAGCATGGGCGCTGTTCTTGGGAAGGTGACCTGGACCACTCCCTTGGTGCATACCCTCTGCATCTGGGAGAGCGAGATAGTCGAGAGACATGGGACACTGGAGAGAGCGATTTGTGATAGTACTCCAGCGGCTCAAACCCCAAGAAGGGTGAGGGTGGTCCCAGCCAGGGCGAGGCTGGTTGTAAAAATGGAGACGGGGGCTCCGGGTAGGCTAGGGGGGACCCCTGCTTTCTAGTTGGAGTCTGCAGCATGAGCAGAGGGCTGAGAGAAAGCAACTCTGCAGCCCTGTCTGGAGAGGGGCTGCGGTGCCTTGTTTTCTGTGCAGCCTTCCCCCTCCCTTGAGGGGGTGGCTCCGCCCCTGACGTGCAGGGGATCTCGGCCCCATCCGCGCCGCGCTCAGCACGCTCATGGGCGGTGCCACACGGGCAGTGTCCTCCGGTGCCTGCAGGCTACGTGCCTGCGCGCTCTGCACCGCCGGTTCCCCGGGGGTCGGTGCCGCTCTCTGCGGTGCCGCCGGTACCGGCGCTTATTTAGCCGCCGCCCTGCCTGCGGTGCGGGGCAGCTGTTTGATCATCGGACGCTGAGCTGCCTCCAAGTGGCTCTCCGTGCCGCCGCCAATCAGCTTTTGCTGCGGCTGGGGGCTGTGTGCTCCTCCCGTCCCGCTCGCTGTTGCTGCCGGCAGGGATCGGGTTGGGGAGACTTTCTTCCCTTTTTGCGCCGATGGGGTGAGTGAGGCAGCTTTTCTTTTATGGGCCCCGGAGGGTCCCTCCTGCTGCGGCTGCTCCGGCACGTCTGGCTGGAGGGCCTTGTCGAAGAGCAGCATTTTAAGCCGCATCTCCCTGTCCTTCCTTGCTCTGGCTGTTAATTTTGCACAGAAGGAGCATTTCTGCGTGACATGGGACTCCCCAAGGCAACTTATGCAGTGACTGTGCCCATCAGACGCTGGCATTGCCTCTCGGCGAGACTCACATTTCTTGAATCCTGAAGAGGACATTGTTGGTGAGTCTTTTAGTTGTTAATGGGGTACTTAGCACCTTCTCTGTGCTGTGTTCCACCTCTCGGATAGCCTGCCGCGGCAGGAGGGCTAATGGCCCTAGGCTCCTGGCCTCCGGTGCTCCGCTTGTTACTAGGACCGGACTGAATTCTGTCCCGCTTGTTGTTTCTTGTTTTTTTTTTTTTTTTTTTGAAAATAACAACTGGCTAACTTAACAATACCCTTAGAACTTGAAAACATTAAAGAAAACAGTTAAAACCATTGAATACGCTAACTTGGCTGTAGCCTAGTCGGATTCTGTCTGCAGCTGACGGCGGTTGAAAGGAACTGGCGGGGACCGGTTCGTGCACGTGGCCAGGAGCGCGCAAGGGAGCGGCATGCACCGGCGCATGCGTGGTCTGGCAGAAACTGCTTGGAAGATCCGATCTGCAGCGCTGGGCGAGCCCGACACCTAATGTGGAGCACCGACGGGGACACTCGAAGAAGAACCAGCCAATATGACGGCGCATTATCAGATGCTTTCAGAATCAGGAGCAGCGTCAAACAGGGATGCGTGCTTGCTCTGACATTGTTTGGCATCTTCTTCGCACTCCTCCTGAAGCATGCCTTTGGATCTTCAACAGAGGGCATCTTGCTGCACACAAGATCTGATGGGAAACTGTTCAACCTTGCAAGGCTGAAAGTTAAGTCTAAGGTGCGGGAAGTCCTCATCAAAGACATGCTGTTCGCAGATGATGCTGCTGTAGTGTCTCACACAGAAGATCAGCTTCAAAAACTGCTGGATCAGTTCTCCAAAGCGTGCAAGGACTCTGGGCTTACCATCAGCCTAAAGAAGACAAACGTACTCGATCAAGATTTTGCTGAATCCCCATCAAACAGCACTGACAACTATACGTTAGAGGTCATCCACGAGTTTGTTTACCTCGGGTCCACCACCACTGACACCCTGTCGTTGGACACTGAGCTAAATAGGAGGATCGGAAAAGCGGCCACAACTCTGTCCAGACTCAGCAAGAGAGTGTGGAACAACAACAAGCTGTACACTCACACCAAAATGCAAGTCTACAGAGCCTGCAGCCTCAGCACCCTCCTTTATGGCAGCGAGACTTGGACCCTGTATGCCCGCAAGGAAAAGGGGCTGAATGTGTTCCACTTGCACTGCCTCAGGCGCATCCTTGGAATATCATGGAAGGACAGAGTGACCAACACCGCCGTCCTCGAGCAAGCTGGAATCCCAACCATGCACACCCTCCTCAGGCAGCGTCGACTCCGCTGGCTTGGCCACGTCCACAGGATGAATCATGGAAGGATTCCAAAAGACATCCTGTCTCGTGAGCTAGCCGCTGGCAAAAGACCTCCCGGACGCCCCCAGTTGCACTACAAAGATGTCTGCAAGAGAGACCTCAGAAAGGTAGACATCGAGCTGGACAACTGGGAAGAACTAGCAGATGACCGCAGCAGATGGAGGCAGGGGTTGCACAAGGGCCTTCAGAAGGGCGAGATGAAGATCAGACAGCTAGCAGAGGAGAAGCGAGGGCACAGAAAGCACAATAAGGACTTACCAGACACCCACTACATCTGCAAGAGATGCAGCAAGGACTGTCACTCTCGTGTGGGTCTTCATAGTCACAACAGACACTGTAAATTAAGTCCTCAATTGAAACTTTAAAGGGCGCGATCCATAGTCTATGCAGACTGAAGGATGCCTACTACTATAAGGTGCCATAGGACTTTTTGCTGTTTTTGTAGATACAGACTAACACACCTAACCCCTCTGATACTTTATTCATTCACTTATTTTTTTAGATTATCCTTTTGTAGAAAGAGTCCCCATCTCAAAATCTTGCCTAGCAGGAATCTGCAGACTTTCCATCACTTGAGGAAGCTGCACAATTCACTGGGAGGGGAATCAAGAGTATACCAGGTTTTAGGAAAACAGGAATAAAATATGCTTACATGAGTAACAATGGGGAACAATGTTCAATATATGGCTTGCTTCAAGTACACTGGATGCCAGCTGGAAATTGGTCAGTCAAACAAGCCAATACTACTTAAGCAAAACTGAATATATTTCTGCAGACATCACAAGCATGTTTTCACACCTACCTAAGTAGGGAATAGTAGGGACCATCTTTAAGTTTCTGATATATTCCCGTGTCCTCATATAGTTATCTTCCTTCGACATTAAATAGTCTAACTTCTCAAATGTGGCCTTGTCTTTGCGATTCAGAAGCTAAAGAGAAGAGAAAGATAAACAGTAAATACAAATTCAAGTCACCCAGAAGACAGAGAAGGATACATGGAAATTTCGAGAAATTTAATTTAAACAAATCAAAGCCAGCATAATATTTGCAAGCTTTTGCACGTTAAAATAAAAGTAAGATTTCAGACTTAATCCTGAAGCAGTCAACAGATCCTTAATATTATTTATACACGTTGTCAATCTATCATCTTTTAGTATACATTCTATGTAAATTAGAAAATGTTGACATTATAATGTGTTAAATTTCTAAAATATGTAAAATGTTATAATTCAAAAATTAACACTCTTTTGTAATTTACAGCATATTATATGCATTTGATTTTGAAACTTAAGATAACCAATACTAAAAAAGGTTATTGACATACATGCAAGATACTTTTCATCAGTGTCTCAATAAAAGCATGACTATACATAACAGAGTTGCTAAAACTTGCAACAAAGTCTTTAAGTAAAAAAATTACATTTCTGGTTAATCATACTATGTCTTACACAATTTTGTAAAGTTACAAAGAGTAAAGCAGGACAAGTCAGAATCCGTTGCCCTAAATGTAACACACAACCCAATAAAAAATGTTCATTCCCTTTTAGCTGATTTTATGTATGTGACTAATATTTTTGAAATGAAAATTAAAAAGCCAGTTAGAGCCAGTGTTGATGCATGTAAATAATGATATTGCAAACCTTGTCTGAGTGGGACTAATTACCGCAGGCCTGCCCTTGCCAGAGGGAGAACCGTTAAGACTAGTGAGAGAAAATAGATGCCTTGCCATACCCCACATGGTGACTTCCCTGTGAAGGCAGGAAGCAATTGCTGTCACTGGCACACAAACATCCCAGTTTGCAGGATACCCAGGAGCAGCAAAAACTATTAGCAGGACAGTCCAGTTTTTATCAGCCAGATAGTGTTGGGAGGCAAATACATCAGCACACAGACAATCCAGGAAGTTTTTGGAGAATGTTGGGGATAACGTCTTGGTACAAGTGCTGAAGGAACCGACCAGGGGTCATGCGCAACTTGACCTGCTGCTCACAAACAGGGAAGAACTAGTATAAGAAATAGAAGTTGGAGAGAACCTGGGCTGCAGCGAACATGAGAGCGTAGATTTCATGATCCGGACAAAAGGAAGAAAGGTGAGCAGTAACATACAGACCTTTGATTTCAGAAGAGCAGACTTTGACTCCCTGAGAGAACGGATGAGCAGGACCCCTTGGGAAACAAAGATGAAGGGGAAAAGCGTTGAAGAGAACTGGCAGTATTTTAAAGAAGTCTTACTGAAGGCACAGAAAAGAGAAGTTACTCACCTGTAGTAAGGATGGTCATTCGAGATGTGTCCCCGTGGGTGCTCCACAATAGGTGTAGGGCTCGCCCGGCGCCGCAGATCGGAATTCTTCCAGCAGTTTCTCCTGGATCACGCATGCGCCGGTGCGCGCCGCTCCCCCGCACACCCCAGGCCGCGTGCGCAATCCGGTCCCCACCAGTTCCTTGACCAACCGCCTCGAATGCTCCTGAAAAACACTAGACAGAGATCCGAAGCGGGGAGGATGGGCGGGTGGTGGAGCACCCACGGGGACACATCTCGAAGAACCATCGTTACTACAGGTGAGTAACTTCTCTTTCTTATTCGAGTGGTCCCCGTGGGTGATCCACAATAGGTGACTACCCAGCAGTAACCCAAGTAAGGAGGTGGGTAATCGGTTTATGTGCAGCTTGCCCCCTAGAGGACTGCTGTCAACAGACGGGTATCCTCTTCGAATACCCGATGTAGGGCATAATGCTTGGCAAAGGTGTCGTAGGATGACCAGGTCGCCGCCCTACAGATATCTTAACATGTTGCCCTTTTAACATGATGCCCTTGAAGAAGGCTGTTGACGCCGCCACCACCCTGGTGGAGTGAGCCCTTGCGGGACCAGCAAAGGGGTCTTTCGAAGCTCGTAGCACATATTTATACAGGACACAATGTGCTTTGAGATTCTCTGTGAAGAGAGACCTTCTCCTTTTGACCAGGGAGCGAGAGAGACTAGAAGCCTGTCCGTTTTCCGGAAGGACTTAGCTCTGTCTATGTGGAAGGCCAACGCCCTCCTCACATCCAGTAGATGCAGGCGTGCCTCCTTGCTGGAGCTGCGAGGCTTCGGGTAAAATGAGGGTAAAACTATTGGCTTGTTAAGATGGAACTCCGACGAAACTTTTGGAACAAAGGCTGGGTGCAACCTTAAGGCTATCGCCTCCTTTGAGAATACTGTGCAGGGCAGTGTTGCCATCACTGCTGCGAGGTCGCTCACCCTGCAGGCTGACGTAATTGCAGGGAGGAGGGTCGTTTTCCTCGTAAGGAGACAGAGGGGAACTGTGGCTAATGGTTCGAAAGGTGGACCCAATAGCATGCTGAGCACCAAGTCCAGACTCCACGATGGTGGAAGTAGTTTCCGAGGGGGGTACAGGCTTACCAACCCCTTCAAAAACCTTGTGACGATAGGATGGGCGAATACAGTGGGCCCTTCCTCCGTATGCCGAAAGGCTGATATAGCAGCGAGGTGGAACTTTAGTGAGGATAGAGAAGACTCGCCTCTTTTGAGGTCCAATAAGTATTCTAATATTACAGGTATAGGAACGTCAAGGGGAGCTAACTGCTTGGTGGAACACCAGGCTGTAAATCGAGTCCATTTCTGCTTGTAAGTCCTCCTGGTGGAGGTCCTTCGGCTACATTCCAGGACTTGTTGTACTCCCTCCACACACGTGCTCTCTAAGGAGCTGAGCCATGGATTAACCATGCTTGTAGACGCAGACCCTGAGGGTGTGGGTGCACTATGGACCCCTGAGCCTGCGTAAGTAAGTCCGGCGCCACCGGTAGAGGAAGAGGTGGGCGGTCCGACATGCACAGAAGCAAGGGAAACCATTGCTGCCGATCCCAAGTTGGGACTATAAGTATCATGCGAGCTCTGTCCCTTCTGGCTTTCTGCAGAACCTTGTGGATAAGCACTGTGGGGGGAAATGCGTAAGGTAGAGGGCCCCTCCATGAAATCATGAATGCGTCCCCCCAGGGACCCCTGCCCCACTCCTGCCCTGGAGCAGTACTGGGAACACTTCTTGTTGTACTGGGTGGCAAACAGATCGATCTGGGGAAACCCCCATGTACGAAAAACGCGCCGTAGCAGATTGGAGCGGATCTACCATTCGTGCGTGAGTGCGAAACGCCTGCTCAGCTGATCTCCTTTTGCGTTGTGAGCGCCCAGCAAGTACGAGGCTTTCAACGTTACGTTATTGGCGATGCACCAGTTCCACAATCGGACTGCTTCCGCACATAGACCACGGGATCGTGCTCCTCCTTGTTGATTGATGTAAAACATAGTGGAGGTATTGTCGGTATTGATCCCGACTATTTTGCCATGCAGGAAATCTCGAAAATGTTTGCAGGCATTTAACACTGTTCTGAGCCCCAGTATGGTTATGTGCAGTGTCTGTTCCGCAGGGGACCATAGCCCTTGCGTTAACTTGTTGCCGATGTGCGCTCCCCATCCTATGTGGGAGGCATCGGTAGTAAGAAAAATAGAAATTTGTGGTTGGTGAAAAAGGCACCCCCACTAGCAGATTCTTGGGATTTTCCCACCATGCTAGGGATCTGCGCACCTCTGTCGTGGGCAACACACCCCTGTGGACAGTATGAGATGCCAGTTTGTAAACGCTCGCCAGCCAATGCTGCAGGCTTCGCATGTGTAACCTGGCATTCTGTACCACAAACGTCGCTGCCGCCATGTGGCCCAACAGCTGTAGGCACGTTAGGACCGGCACTGTGGGGCTGTATGTCATGACTTGAACCAGTGAACTGATGGCGTGGAAGCGGGCGTCGGGCAGGTATACTCTTGCTGTGGTAGAGTTTATGCGTCCCCTATGAACTTTATATCGTGTCGGTTCGGTCTTTGACTTTGTGAGATTGATAACTAGGCCCAACAAAGAAAACGTGTCCGCTGTAACGCGTATGATGCGTAAGACCTCTGCCTTCGAGGCCCCTTTCAGCAGGCAGTCGTCCAGATATGGGAAAACAAACACCCCCTGTCTGTGCAGGTAGGCTGATACCACTGCCAGGCTTTTGGTAAAAACTCCGGGAGCCAAGGAAAGGCCGAACGGAGGAACCCTGTACTGGAAGTGCTCCCTGCCGACCGTGAAGCAGAGGAAGCGTCTGTGTGCTGGGCGGATTGTAATATGAAAGTAAGCATCTGGTAAGTCGAGGGTTGCAACCAGTCTCCTTCATCCATTGCCGTGAGTATAGAGGCAACTGTGATGATCCGAAAAACGTTGCTTGAGCAAGTAACGGTTGAGGCCCTGTAGATCCAAGATGGGCCTCCAGCCTCCTGTTTTCTTCTCTGTTAGGAAGTAGCTTGAATAAAAACCTTTCCCCTGGAATTGCTCCGGCACTCTTTCCACTGCCCCCATGAACAGAAGGTGATCCACCTCCTGCTTGAGCCTCGCCTCGTGGGCAGCGTCTCTGAGATGAGGTCTGGCGGGAGGCTCCATTGGTGGAAGTGACTGGAAGGGGATCGTATAACCTGTGGCTATAAGCTCTAGCACCCATCTGTCTGTGGTGATCTTTTGCCATTGGGAGTGGAACGGTTTGAGGAGATGATGGAACACGAGATGAGAGTGGCATTGAGTGATGGTATTGATAGTGCAGCCCCCGACATACCCGTCAAACTCGTTGTTTTTGGGCCTGTCCCGAGGGCGTACGGCTTTGTTGGGAACGTCGCCTGGGAGTTCTGTACTGCTGCTGCTGTTGATGGCGCCCTTGGTCGTAGCCTCTTTGATATTGAGCACGCTGTGGTTGGTAAGCGTAGCGTCTTTGCTGAGGATAAAATTTCTTCCTCCTGTATGGGGGAGTATAAATGCCCAAGGTTCTAAATGTGGCTCGAGTACTTGCTGGAGTGGAGGACCGAGTCGGTTGAGCCCGTAAGCAGCTTTTGTGTATCAAAGGGAAGATCCACGATCTTCACCTGGGGGTTCCTGGGGATACCAGACGTCTGGAGCCAGGACTCCCTACACATGACCACTGCTGTAGCTGTTGAACGTGTCACTGTGTCTGCCACGTCCAGTGTAATTTGCCACTCTCAATGATAGGGTAGAGGAGGAATATACCTTCCTGCCAAACAGCTCTAGCTTCTTAGCATCTTTATCCCATCCCCCTGATTTATACTGAGACGCCTTTGACCTCTGCTGGGACAATTCGACCACCAAAGAATTTGGTTGTGGGTGACTAAAGAGGAACTCCATGCCCTTGACTCGGACGAAGTACTTCTTATCCGCTCTCTTGTTCGTAGGCATTTTGTTCGTAGGAATTTTGGATGAAGCCGGTGGTCTCAAATTTTTGAGGAGTTTATGATGTTTCTCCTACACCTCTGCCATTTGAATGTCTTGCGTGAAAGCCACTCTCTTGAACAGTTCCTGGAATCGTTTAAGGTCATCCGGGGGGGAGACATCCCCAAGGGCCGTGGCCTCATCTGGGGAGGCTGAGGAGGAACCACTGGGGTAAACCTCCCTCAAAACCTCAGGCTCCTGCAGTCGATGATATACTTGCTCCCTGGAGGATTGTAAAGGAAAGTTTCGGGGTTCTGGACCTCACTCCCCCTGAGACAACTGTGTTTCCGTCCCAGAGCGAGAGTGTACACGGGGGTATTGAGCAGCAGGGGAGGACCTGCCCCTGGATCTAGGCCTGAGGTGTCTGTGTTCAGCATGATGCAGACAACCATAGCAGCATGGGCAAGGGCTCGGTGGTGGAGACCTGGGCCACGGGCGGAGAGTGTACCCACGATGTCTGGGAGAGCGGGACCTCTGCGACGACACAGATAGAGGTGAAACTGATTTGTGATAGTACTCCAGGGGATCCATGCCCAGAAATGGTGAAGGTGGCCCAAGCCACGGTGAAATTGGTTGGAGGAACGGAGAGGGAGGTTCCAGATAAGCCAGTGGAGTCACAGCCCATCGGTGCGGCGTGTGTATCTCGGGGGGAGGGCTAGGTGATAAGGGCAGCGCAGCCCTGAGTGGAGATGGACTGCGGTGCCGGGGTTTTGCTTTTTTTTTTTTTTGCCTTGCCCCTCCCTTGCAGGGTTGGCATCGCCCCCTCCCATGCCCGGGATCTCGGCCCCGCTGTCGGCGCCGCGCTCGACACAGTCATCTGCGGTGCCGCGCGGGTAGTTTCCTCCGGCACCTATAGGCTCCATGCCGGCACAGTCAGCTGCAGTGCCGCGCAGATAGTTTCCTCCGGCACCTATAGGCTCCGTGCCGGGTGCCCCTGTGCCATTGGTGCGGCGGGGGCTAGTGCCGCCAATTCCGGCGCTTGCCTCGCTGGCGCTCTCGGCACCCTGCATGCCGGCTGTTGTATAATCGGAGGCTCGGCCTCTGCCACGTGCACTGCCGTGCCGCCGCTTCCCTGAGCTCGCGGCTGGGGCTCTGTGTGCCGCTCGTCCTGCTCGCTGAACTCGCCGGCAAGGATCAAGCCAGGGAGAGTTTCCTCCTTTTCTGCACCGAGAGGGTCAGAGAGGCTGCCTTCCTCTCATGCAACCCAGAGGGCCCTACTGGGTGAGGCTTCTCTGGCAACTCCGGCTGGAGAGCCTTGTCAAACAAGAGCATTTTAAGCCTCATCTCTCTGTCTCTCCTGGCCCTGGCTGTGAGCTTAGCACAGTGAGAACACTTCTGGGTAACGTGTGATTCCCCCAAGCAGCGGATGCATTAACTATGCCCATTGGAGGCCGGCATAGCTTCGCGGCATGACTCACACTTTTTAAAGCCTGAGGAGGCCATCGCGGTGAGTCCTTTACTGTTAATAGGGTACTTAGCGCGTAATCAGTGCCTTTTCGCCCCAATAGCGATCACCGGCCTGCGGGCCAGTGGACAGCCTAAGTGGCCTTCTCGTCCGCTCCTCTCTCTCTCTTTTTTTTTTTTTGGCTGATATTCTCCTTGTCCTTGTTTTTTTTTTTTTAGTGACAAAAACGACAAATTACACGAAATGTCCTTAGCCCGAGCAGATTCCGTCTGCAGCCGATGGTGGTTGAAAAGGAACTGGCGGGGACCGGATTGCGCACGCGGCCAGGGGCACGGCGCGTGCCGGCGCATGCACGATCCAGGAGAAACTGCTGGAAGAATTCCGATCTGCGGCGCCAGGCGAGCCCGACACCTATTGTGGAGCACCCACGGGGACCACTCGAAGAGGAACAAACAATCCCGCTGCATGGTAAGAAATGCAAACATGGTAGGCAACCAGCTTGGCTTAACAGGGAAATCCTTAGTCAGCTTAAATTCAAAAAGGATGCATACAAGAACTGGAAACCTGGACAGTTGACTAAGGAGGAGTATAAACACATGGCTGGAGAATGCCGGGTAGTAATCAGGAAAGTGAAAGCACAACTGGAATTGCAGCTGGCAAGGGAGGTGAAGAGTAACAAGAAGGGTTTCTACAGGGATGTGAACAATAAACAGATTATCAGAGAAGGTGTGGGGCCATTACTGGATGAGGGACGTAACCTAGTGACAGATGATGCAGGAAAAGCTCAAGTACTCAATGCTTTTTTTGCCTCAGTCTTCATGGACAAAGAGAAGTTACTCACCATAGTAACGGTGGTTCTTCGAGATGTGTCCCAATGGGTGCTCCACGTTAGGTGTCGGGCTCGCCCCAGCGCCGCAGGTCGGATCTTCCAAGCAGTTTCTACCGGACCGCGCATGCGCTGGTGCGCGCCGCTCCCTTGCGCGCTCCTGGCCACGTGCACGATCGGGTCCCTGCCAGTTCCTTGACCAACCGCCTCGGATGCTCCTGCAAAACACTAAACAGAGATCCGAAGCGGGGAGGATGGGTGGAGCACCCACGGGGACACATCTCCAAGAACCACCGTTACTACGGTGAGTAACTTCTCTTTCTTCTTCGAGTGTCCCCGTGGGTGCTCCACGTTAGGTGACTACCCAGCAGGAACCCAAAATAGGAGGTGGGTAATCGGATCATGTGCAGCTTGTCCCCGAGAGGACTGCTGTCGAGAGCTGGGTATCCTCTTGGAATACACTGTGAAGGGCGTAGTGCTTGGCGAAGATGTCATCGGATGACCAGGTCGCCGCTCTGCAAATGTCTTTTAGTGCAACGCCCTTGAAAAAGGCTGTTCATGCAGCCACCGCCCTAGTGGAGAGAGCCCTGGGCGGGGCCAGTAAAGGAGTATTTTTGAGTTCGTAGCACATTTTTATGCAGGATACGATGTGCTTCGAGATCCTCTGTGAAGAGAGACCTTCTCCTTTCGATTTGGGAGCGAGAGAGACTAGGAGTCTATCCGTTTTCCGGAAGGACTTGGTCCTGTCTATATAGAAGGTTAGCGCCCTCCTCACGTCAAGGAGGTGTAGGCACGCCTCTTTGTTAGAGCTATGAGGCTTTCGGTAAAATGAGGGTAAAACAATAGGTTAGTTAATATGAAACTCAGAAGAAACTTTAGGAACAAAGGCTGGATGCAGCCGTATGGTTACCGCCTCCTTGGAAAATACTGTGCAGGGTGGCGTTGCCATAACTGCCGCAAGCTCGCTCACCCTGCGAGCTGACGTGATTGCGAGAAGGAAGGTCGTCTTTATCGTAATGAGGCGGAGGGAAACCATGGCTAAAGGCTCGAACGGTGGTCCCGTTAGCGCACTAAGCACCAGGTCCAAGTTCCATGAAGGTGGAAGCGGTTTCCAAGGGGGGTATAGGTTTACCAACCCTTTGAGGAACCTGGTAACCATGGGATGGGCGAACACCGTGTGCCCTTCCTCTTCGTGTCTGAACACCAAAATGGTAGCAAGGTGGACCTTTAACGAGGATAGTGAGAGTCCTCCTCTCTTGAGGTCCAGTAAATACTCTAATATTACAGGTATAGGCACCGAAAGGGGGGCTAGCTCTTTGGTAGAACACCATGCCGTGAAGCGAGTCCACTTCTACTTGTAGGTCTTCCTGGTGGAAGCCCTCCTCTTACTTTCTCGGACTTGTTGCACTTCCTCCGTACATGTGCTCTCTAGGGAGCTGAGCCATGGATTAACCACGCTTGTAGTCGTAGGCCTTGGGGGTGCGGATGCACAATGGACCCCTGGGCTTGCGTGAGCAGATCCGGCGCCACCGGGAGGGGCATTGGTGGACGGTCCGACATGCGCACGAGTAGAGGGAACCATTGCTGTCGATCCCACGTTGAGAATATCAGGATCATTCGGGCTCCTTCCCTTCTGGCTTTCTGCAAGACTTTGTGGATCACCACTGTGGGAGGAAAAGCGTAAAGCAGGGGGCCCCTCCACGAGATCACGAATGTGTCCCCCAGGGAACCCCGTCCCAGTCCTGCCCTGGAGCAGTATCGTGGGCACTTCTTGTTGTGTTGAGTGGCAAACAGGTCTATCTGGGGAAAACCCCATGCGTGAAAAACCGGTCGTAGCAGATTGGGACGGATCTGCCTCTCGTGCGTGAGTGCGAAACGCCTGCTCAGCTGGTCTGCCTTCACATTGTGAGCGCCTGGTAAGTACGAGGCTTTCAAGGTTATATTGTTGGCGATGCACCAGTTCCACAACCGGACTGCTTCCGCACATAAGGCACGGGACCGAGCTCCTCCTTGCCGATTTATATAAAACATGGTGGAGGTATTGTCTGTACTGATCCCAACTACTTTGTCTTGTATATGGTCTCGAAAGTGTCTGGAGGTGTAGAACACCGCTCTGAGCTCCAGTATATTTATGTGCAGTGACTGCTCCGTGGAGGACCACAGTCCTTGCGTCACCTCTTCGCCCATGTGTGCTCCCCACCCTATGTGGGAGGCATCTGTAGTAAGAAAAACCGATATTTGTGGTTGGTGGAAGGGTGGCCCTGTTAGCATGTTCTTGGAGTTTACCCACCATTGCAGGGATTTGCGCACCTCTGTTGTGGGCAACACCACCCTGTGAACGGTGTGTGCTGCCGGTTTGTACATGCTCGCCAGCCAGTGCTGCATGCTGTGCATGCGTAACCTGGCATACTGTACTACGAACGTCGCTGCTGCCATGTGGCCCAGCAGCTGTAAGCACGTCAGAACCGGCACCGTAGGGCTGAAGGTGATGACTTGCACGAGGGAGCCGATGGCCCGAAAGCGTAGCTCTGGTAGATACACTCTCGCTGTAATAGAATTTATGCGTGCCCCTATGAACTCTATGTCCTGTGTGGGGTCTATCTTTGATTTTGACAGATTGATAACCAGGCCGAGTGAAGAGAATGTGCCTGCTGTGACGCGTATCATGCGTAGTACCTCCTCCTTCGAGGCCCCTTTGAGTAGGCAGTCGTCCAGATACGGGAATATAAATACCCCGTCTGTGCAGGTAGGCTGACACCACTGCCAAGGTCTTGGTGAAGACTCTGGGTGCCGAGGAGAGGCCAAACGGTAGGACCTTGTATTGAAAATGTTCTTTGCCTACCATGAACCGGAGGAATCGTCGGTGAGCCGGATGGATAGTTATGTGAAAATATGCGTCTTGTAAGTCAAGGGCTGCGAACCAATCTCCATCGTCCAGTGCCGTAAGGATGGAGGCGATTGTGATCATCCGAAAGCGTTGCTTGCGCAGGTACCAGCTGAGGCCTCGAAGATCTAAGATGGGCCTCCAGCCTCCTGTCTTTTTCTCTGTGAGGAAGTATCTGGAGTAGAACCCTTTCCCTTGCAGTTGTTCCGGCACTCTTTCCACTGCCCCTATGAGCATAAGATGGTCTACCTCCTACTTGAGTCTCGCTTCGTGGGAGGCATCCTTTAGGTGGGGCCTGGGTGGAGGTCGTTGCGGTGGGAGTGACTGGAAGGGGATCGCATACCCCGTGGCTATGATCTCCAGCACCCATTTGTCTGTGGTGATCCTTTGCCACTGGTAGTAGAATGGTCGGAGGCGATGGTGGAATAACAGCTTCGGATGACATTGTGCGATGGTAGTGATGGCGCAGCCCTGGATCTGCGTGTCAAACTTGTGGCCTTTGGCCCTGTCCCAAGGATGCACAGCTCTGTTGGGAACATTGCCTGGGTGTTCTATATTGTTGATGCTGTTGATGTCGCCCTTGCTCGTAACCCCTGTGGTACTGGGGACGCTGTGGCTGATACTGGTACCGTCTTTCCTGAGGGTAGTACTTTTTCTTTCTGTATGGAGGGGTGTAGATCCCTAAGAGCCTAAGAGTGGCTCTTGAGTCTTTACTGGAATGAAGGACCGAGTCAGTTGATTCAGCAAACAGCTTCTGCGTGTCGAAGGGGAGATCGACGATCTTCTCCTGCAGATCCCTCGGTATACCCAATGTTTGCAGCCAGGACTCCCTTCGCATTACCCCTGCCGTAGCTGTTGAGCGTGCTGCTGTGTCCGCAACATCCAGGGCGATCTGAACTCCCGTTCTCGAGGCAGCGTAGCCTTCTTGCACGATAGCCTTGAGCACCGGCTTCTTGTCCTCTGGAAGCGAGTCCATGAGGGAGGTTAACCTAGAGTAGTTGCCGAAATTGTAGTTCGCTAGATGCGCTGCGTAATTCGCAATTCTCAACAGTAGGGTGGAGGAGGAGTAGACCTTTCTGCCGAACAGCTCTAGTTTCTTGGCATCTTTGTCCGTTCCCCCTGTTTTGAACTGAGAGGTTTTTGATCTCTGTTGAGATGATTCTTCCACCAGAGAATTTGGTTGCGGGTAGCTGAATAGGAACTCCATGCCCTTTGCCGGTACGAAGTATTTCTTGTCTGCTCTCTTGTGGACAGGCGGAATAGTCGCAGGGGTCTGCCATATCGTGGTGGCGGACTCCAAGATTGCTTCGTCAAGCGGTATGGCTATTTTAGAGGAGGCCGGAGGTCTCAGATTTTTAAGGAGCTTATGGTGCTTCTCTTGCACCTCTGCTGTCTGGATGCCTTGCATGAAGGCCACCCTTTTAAACAGCTCTTGGAACTGTTTGAGCTCGTCCGGAGGATGGACGTCCCCCGGGGCCGTAGCCTCATCCGGGGAGGACAGCGAGGAACCGCTCGGTACGCCTCTCTGGACCCCTCCGGGTCCTGTTGACGGTGGTACATCCGCTCGCTAGAAGCTTGTGAGGGAAAATCCCGGGGTTCCAGAATCAACTCCCCCTGAGATATCTGAGTCTCTGTCCCCATTCGCGATTGCCCTCGGGGATACGGAACCGTCTGTGGGGATCTGTCTCTGGTAGTATGCCTATGGTGTCTACACGGGCACTGCTCCTGGGATGGTGACCTGGACCACTCCCTTGGTGTATACCCCCTACGTCTGGGGGAGCGAGATCTTCTGGAGACATGGGATGCTGGAGAGACCGATTTGTGATAGTACTCAAGTGGCTCGAAGCCCAAGAAGGGCGAAGGTGGTCCAAACCAAGGGGAGGCTGGCTGTAGAAATTGAGATGGGGGCTCCGGATAGGCTAGGGGTGACCCCTGCCTTCTCGTTGGAGTCCACAGCACGAGTGGAGGGCTCAGAGAAAGCAGCTCTGTAGCCCTGTTTGGAGAGGGACTGCGGTGCCGTGTTTTCTGTGCTGCCTTTCCGCTCCCCTGTGGGGGTGGCTCTGCCCCCTGACACGTCGGGGATCTCGGCCCCGTAGTCTGCACTGCGCTCGGCACGCTCCTCAGCGGTGTTGTGCGAGCAGTCTCCCCCGGTGCCTGCAGGCCACGTGCCTGCGCACTCTGCGCCACCGGTTCCCCGGGGGTCGGTGCCGCTGTTTGCAGAGCCGCCGGTTCCGGCACTTGCTTGGCCGCCGCCCTGCCCACGGTGCGGGGTGGCTGTTTGATCATTAGAGGCTGAACCTCTGCCACGTGCGTCTCTGCGCCGCCGCCGATCAGCTGTAGCTGCGGCTGGGGGCTGTGCGCTCCACCCGTCCCGCTCGCTGTTCCTGCCGGCAGGGATCAGGTTGGGGAGATTTTCTTCCGTTTTTGCGCTGATAGGGTTAGGGACACGGCTTTCCTTTTATGGGCCCCGGAGGGTCCCTCCTGCTGCGGCCGCTCCGGCACATCTGGCTGGAGGGCCTTGTCGAACAGCAGCATTTTCAGCCGCATTTCCCTGTCCTTCCTTGCTGTGGCTGTTAACTTGGCACAGAAGGAACATTTCTGAGTGACATGGGATTCTCCCAAACACCTTATACACTGACTGTGCCCATCAGACACTGGCATCGCCTCGCGGCACGACTCACACTTCTTGAATCCTGAAGAGGACATTGTGGTGAGTCTTTGAGTTGTTAATAGGGTACTTAGCACCTTCTCTGTGCTTGTTCCCCTCTCGGATAAAGCCTGCCACGGCAGGAGGGCTAATGGCCCTAGGCTCCTGGCCTCCGATGCTCTGCTTGTTACTAGGATTGGAAGCTTTGAATTCCTTCCCTTTCTTTGTTTTTTTTTTTGTGTTGAAAACAACAACCGACTAACTTAATCTAAGACTGAAGAAACTTTAAAACAATTAAAAACGTTAAATACGCTAACTCTGGCCATAGCCTGAGCGGATTCCGTCTGCAGCCGATGGCCGTTAAAGAGGAACTGGCGGGGACCGGATTGCGCACGTGGCCAGGAGCACGCAAGGGAGCAGCGCGCACCGGCGCATGCGCGGTCCAGCAGATACTGCTTGGAAGATCCGACCTGCGGCGCCGGGGCGAGCCCGACACCTAACGTGGAGCACCCACGGGGACACTCGAAGAAGAAAGTCAACTTCCACATGACAGTCCTAGACGACGCAGTATGGGAAGGTGGAGGGCAGCCATCTGTCGGAAAGGAACACGTTCTGAGCTATCTAGAAAAACTAGATGTGCACAAGTCCATGGATCTGGATTTAATGCACCCCAGGGTACTGAGGGAATTGGCAGATGTCACTGCTGAACCTTTGGCCATTATCCTTGAAGACTCTTGGAGATCAGGGGAGATACCGGATGACGGGAAGAAGGCAAATGTACTGCCCATTTTAAAAAAGGAAAGAAGGACAATCCAGGGAACTACAGACCCATCAGCCTTACCTCAATCCCTGGGAAAATAATGGAGGGAATCCTCCAGGAATCTGTTCTGGAGCACTTGGAAGAGGGGAAAGTGATCAAAAGTAGCCAACATGGATTCACCAGGGGCAAGACCTGTCTGACCAATCTGATTAGCTTCTATGATGGGGTAACAAGCTCTGTGGACATGAGGAAGTCAGTGGACGTGATATACCTTGACTTCAGCAAGGCTTTTGATACGGTCTCCCACAACATTCTTGTTCATAAGTTAAGGAAATATGGATTGGATCCTTGGACTATAAGATGGACAGAGAGCTGGCTTGATGGTCTTGTTCCCATGTTAAAAATGCTTGTGCACTTTTGTTTGAAATTCCCTAGCACCTGCATGCTTTGAAACCGAGACTCAACTGATCTGAGCACATGTACATCTCCAGAGAAGTGCACAATCACTTGAAAAAAAAGCTGCAGTTTGCACATGCTCAATACAGACATGCTAAAGCTAAAGTCTCTGAAGATTCTTCACTTACTACACATGCAGTAGACTCGTATAACTCCTCGGGCTAACCAGACATCATGAGACATCCCCAGAGAGCAATTTAGTAAGACTCATCTCCTCGGAGCTCCTACTGCCACTCAGACTACATATGCACAATCCCCAGAGTTCCATTCCAGAGCTAGCAGGGCTCAACAGGACTTGACTTGTCATGGCAGCTCCTAGCTGTTCCAGGCCAGGGTGGGGCAGGGCTTCAGAAATGAGAAGGCACCCCATTTCT
The DNA here is from genome assembly GCF_033958435.1 of Carettochelys insculpta. NCBI lineage: Eukaryota > Metazoa > Chordata > Testudines > Carettochelyidae > Carettochelys > Carettochelys insculpta. The sequence continues at coordinate 25,503,586 of NC_134157.1, read as the reverse complement.
CCTGTGTTACCCACTGCTGCTAGCATCCAGGCCACATGGATGAGGAAGCCACTTGATTTGACTGCAGAAGTGACAAATGTTGGATAATGGGACAGTAAAAGGAGTAAATTGGAAAAAGGAGTCTGGTAAGATGGGGATGATAGGGCAAGGAACCTGGGAACCTGGAACGGCCTGGGCAAGAAGACTGGGAGATGGAATGAGGAGGAGGGGAGTTTGGGTCTATATGGGTAGGGAGGGCCAAGAACCCACAACAAGAACCCAAGGAAAGGAAGGGGGAGAGTGAAATTGGCTAATGAACTGAAGGAGGGAGACTGGGACTGAAAGTCAAGAGGAGGAAAGAGACAAGATAAGACAACGAACAGGAGACTACAACTAGCATGCTCTGTAACAGTTGTTCTTTGATATGTGTTGCACGTGTCCTTTCCACATCCCACTCTTCTTCCTCTCCACATTATAATTCTTGAGACTGGTACTTTGTATGATGAAACTGACAATATGAGCAGATAGGAATAAGGGGATTTCGAAGTAGCTGGGGTCCTTTCGAAAAGGAGCCCCGTCTGGACAAGCCGTGCAGCAGTGAGCCGTGTCAATTTCGAAGTGCCGCAGCCGCCCGCATACTAATGAGGTGTTGAATATGTATTTCAGCGCTTCACTAGTAAACTTCGAAAAGGCCATTTGCATGGCCATTTTGAAGTGTTTGGCTAGTGTAGACGTAGCCCAGGAGAAATGATTGCTGTTGTGCTAGGTCTCAAAACCTACAACACAGAGGATACAGATGAGTATTATTGAAGATTTTACCTAGTACAGAAATGTTCAAAACATATGCTCAATCATGGTGTATATTAATATATTTTGTTTTCAAATATAGTTTATTATTAGAAAGAATAGAAAACTTGCCCCTCTCATATAGACTCCTGTCTTAGAGGTGTGGACAATATTGGATAAAGATATAAATCTCCCACACTGCACCAGTTTTTCCAGTTCCATATTATACGGGAAAAATTCTTCCTAACCTCAGATGAGTAAACTCAGGTACACAAGAACAGCCTTCTCTCTCACCTGTTTTCTATACACCTCCATCTTATTTTACTGTATTCTACTTTCTGCCCTCTGCCCTCCATCTTGTCTTCTATCACCAGTACATGGTATTTTGGAGAAAGCTGAGATCACCCATTCTCTATATGCTCTCCCTATCCCAAGAGGTTTTCCACTTCCTAAAAAATATCAACCATGCAACTATATGGTTCATTACCTTATGCAGTCACTAAAACACACTTTTCTCATCTGAGGAACTGGGAGCTTTCTGAAAAGCCTGCTGAACAAGCTCTGTAATTTACTTTGCCATGTAATATAACTATAAAGTAAGATGCAAAAACCTATGGTACTTGTTAGGTGATGTTTGACTCAAGAACAACTTTAATCATTGCATGACCCCAGCTGAAAAGTTCACGTTCTTGCAAGATTGACAAATTTCCCGACTGCCAAGATGAGTGACGTAATATCTTTCATTGGACCAACCGATGCTATGCGTACATTAGGCAAAGTAAGTCAACCAGAGATATGCAATTCTAGCTATGGCAACTGCATCACTAGAATCAGTGTGTCTATGCTTGGCTACCATGGACATCTCTTCTGGGGAAGGCCATCAGGAGAATTTTTCCCATCAATCTTGCGAGGGATACAGGGGTGAACTGCAACCCCGAAAGGTCAATTTCACACGTCCATCTTAGATGTGCAAAACTAAACTCCAAAATATTGACTCTGAGCAAGTCAGTCTCCCAGAATAGTGAAGACATACCCTGAAAATATATATGGGAGGAATTGCATGGAACTCTATCAGTTTCATCATACAAAATACCAGTCTCGTAAGAATTATAATGTGCAGAGGAAGAAGAGCGGGATGTGGAAAGGACATATGCAACACATATCAAAGAACAACTGTTACAGAGCATGTAAACAACTTTTTCTTCAAGTGCTTGCATGTCTATTCCACTTGCAGTGATTCCCAAGCAGTTTCAGAATGAGGGATGTATCAGAGTCTACCTAAACAAAGACTTTAGAATAGGCAGAACTTCTCTAGTGGGGCACCATCCATGGTGCTGCATGATTTTAGTTAGATGGATGTCCACTTAGCACAGGTGTGGCCAAGTTTCCCACAGTTCAGAAAGTTTATTTTGGCTCTCAGTGTTCTGTTCTGTTATTTAGCTCTAATTTACCCCCAAAATATCTTCTAAGAGCCATGGAAGCAGTGGAAGTGTTGGTAATGCTTCTAGACAACACTAACTTCCCATGGCTCAGCAAATTCTCTGGTTCAGCACTGGTCAGGTCCCGAGTGTGCCAGAATTGAGAGGTTCAACCTGTACTACTCTCCCTGCAGACAGTTTGGTTCATACCTTTTACACTCATAAAAGACCAAATGGTGCCAAAATGATCCAGAAAGGTTACAAAGGCTGTTTGAATCATTGTAGAATTTACTAACACTCCAAGGTAGAGAAACATGACTAGGGTTATTACAGACATGTGCAGGAGAAAACCCATGAATAAATTAGGAATGTTAAATCCCGTTTAATTGATTAACTGGTGCAGGCACGCATGGTACAGTACATAAGTACAAGAGCCCATGTGCCTGAGAAGCCTCATGCAGTTGTAGACCATTGTCACTGGGCATCGCTGCAGCATGAATATGAGGCTTGCTATCACTTGGAACTGAGGTTTACGCCCAGATGTAGATGAGGTCTGGAAGCCAAAGGGCCAGCTCTCTCAACCTGCCCTTGATTAACCATCCAGATACAGAAAGAAACTGCTGCCAACTCTGCCATGCACTTTGTGGAGACTTGAAGTGCTGTGGCTAGACCAAAGGGCAACATTGTGAACTGGTGTTGTCTGTTGGCCATTACAAAAATGGACAAACCATTTGGAGGCTGAGATAATGGAAACGTGAAAATATGCATCCTTGAGATCGAGGATGGTGTACCTGTCCCCCAGATCAAGGGAAAGGATAATGTAGGCCCAGGAGACTATGTGGAACCAAAGCTTTCATATGAATTTATTTAAGTTCCTGAAGTCTGGGAGCGGGTGCAAACCACCTTTGGAATGAGGAAGTACCAGGAATGAACCCCCTGCCCCGAGTTCCTGAGGAACCTCCTCCATCACATCTAAAGTGAGAAAGCAGTCCAGTAGCACTTTAAAGACAAACAAAATAATTTATTAGGTGATGAGCTTTTGTATCTGAAGAAGTGGGCCTGTTCCATGAAAGCTCATCACCTAATAAATTATTTTGTTTGTCTTTAAAGTGCTACTGGACTGCTTTTTTGTTTGATAGTATATAGACTAGCACGGCTTTCTCTCTGTTACTATCTAAAGTGAGGAGTAAGTGCACTTCCAGAAGGAAGAGCTGTTTGTAAGAAGGGTCCATGAAGCGAGACAGGGAAGCAGGTTGGTAGGAAAGGAGGGAGCAGAACTGGATAGAGCATCCCACCACAACCATGCTCAGGACCTAGTCATCTGAGATAATTTGAATCCAGGAACTGTGAAAGTGGGAGAGGATCCTGGATGGCTTATGGTGCTCTGCCCTTTGGTGTACTCTCAAAACTGAAGCTTAGGGCTTGGGGACCCTGTGATTGTTACACCGACCCCTAGAGCATCTCTGATCTACTCTGGGAAGGCCAGAGGAGTGTTGGGGCTGCTGGAACCTCAAGTGCCATTGGTGTTGGGCAGGCATGTGGATTCCTAGGGATTTCACAGTGACCCTGAAATCTTTAAGGCCAGGTCTCGTACTGGTGGTGTATTTTGGCCAGGAGGCCAGAAAACTGAAGCCACGAATTGAACTGCATGGCAATCCCTCTGGCCATAGCCTGTGTGGCTGAATCCATGGAGTCCAGGGCCACTTGAAGCACCATTTTAGAGACTTTACCACCCTTCTGTACCACCACTGCAAACTCCAGCCTCACCACCATGGGCAGTAGCTCCTGAAACTTGGAGAAAGCATTCCAGGAATTAAAGTCAGAGCACCTGAGAAGTGCCTGCTAGCTGGAAACAGGTAGTTGTAGACTTCCCGTGGAGTACACTTTCCATCCAAAAAGGTTCACTCTCTTAGCCTTTTTATTCTTGGGCACGCTCTGTGATTGACTGATCCATCTCGAGGGAGCCAGGACAGGGGAGCATGAAAAGAAGTCTGAGGAGGGGCTGGCATCAAATATCACTGTCGGGTATCAGTGTCAAGAAGGTGCTGCAACTGGTGCTATGAGTGAGAGATGTGTACCACCCCTCACCGCTGCCAGGAGCTGCAGAGATATGGCAGAAGCTGGCTGCTTCCAGAAGTGGCATGGGGCCACTGCATGCAGGCATGCTGCCTGAGCCCTGCAGTACCACCAAACTTCTAGTGACATGGAGATCACAGTCAAGTGGCAGAAGTTCCAGGATCAACCATTTGATCGTGACTACTGAATGGATTTTTTTGTGGGGACCCCCCGTCTTTCACACAGGCCCTGGTTTGATGTCTCTAAAGCGCCTGTGTTAATCCAGAGCTGACAGTAGTCACAGTAATAAGAACTGGAGCTGTATTCCAAGGATCATGAGGGTACTTGGGCCCTTCAGAAGAAGGACTCAGATCTGTAGGAATCCTCCTCCAAGTTAGATAATGAATCAACATGGGATGGTCAAGTTGGCACAACACGGAGAGGCAGCCAAACAAGCATGGGATCAACATGGCCTTGGATATTACTGACAGAAACATTCAGCATTTCCCTGTCACTATTCCTGTACACTTGGCATGATGCAATAGATTCCACTGCTGGGACATCCAGTGTACCAGTACAAAGCAGCTAATAGAGGTGGCACCTGCTTGATTTCCACTGCAGAAAATACAGATTTCTACTGCAAAAAAGGAGAATCTGGTACCAACAGATTCACCTTCCCGGCACTGATCTTTGACGCCAGCCCCTCCTCAGCTGCCAGAGTTATTGGCAAGGCATAGTGACAAGGTGCTGGTAACACACCTGTCATGCTGGCTCCCTTGAACTGGCTGCAGGTGGTGGAGGTCATGGAGGACCTGCTGACACGTGGATCCTGTGCTCCCAGTGGCTTTATTGTCTCCCTTCCCAATGAGATGATGGTGGGTATGGCTTTGGGTTCCTCCCTCCCTCCCCACCCTGACCATCAGGCTCAATAGGTAGTGGTCAATGGCTCATTATCTGGATGGTGGTCAGTTTCAAGCGCAGTGGCCCAAGGCTCAGTTCTGGGGCTGGTATTGTTCAACATCTTTATTAATAACCTGGATGAGGGACTGGATTGCACTTTCAGCAAGTTTGCAGATGACACAAAGCTGGGGGAGAGGTAGATTCGTTGGAGGGCAGAGATAGGATCCAGAGTGATCTGGATAAATTGGAGGATAAACTGTGTCCAGTTTTGGGCCCCCCAGTATAGAAAGGATGTGGATGTGCTGGAGAACGTTCAGCAGAGGGCAACAAAAACGATTAAGGGGCTGGAGCACATGACTTATGAGGAAAGGCTGAAGGATTTGGGCTTGTTTAGTTTACAGAAGAGAAGACTTAGAGGTGATTTAATAGTAGCCTTCAACTTCCTGAAGGGGAACTCTAAAAAGGATGCAGAGAAACTTCTCAGTGGCAACAGATGGCAGAACAAGGAGCAATGGTCTGAAGTTACAGAAGAGGAGGAGTAGGTTGGACATTAGGAAAAACTACTTCATCAGGAGGACGGCAAAGCACTGGAATGAGTTGCCTAAAGGGATGGTGGATTCTCCATCCCTAGAGGTTTTTAAGTCCCAGCTGGACAAGGTCCTGGCTGGGATGACTTAGTTGGGATTGATCCTGCTTGAAGCAGGGGGCTGGACTAGATGACCCCCTGAAGTCCCTTCCAGCACTGTGAACCTATGACCAAGAGAAGGTCTTTTTTGTCCCATACAATTTAGGCATTGCCCTAACAATCGAGTAGTCTTTGCTACAGAAGTCAGTGCAGAAGGATCAGCAATAGAGTCATTTTCAACGTGAGGTCACTGCGTCAACAAATAAATATTGCTGGAGTATGGTTCCACGGGCCACCACACCTGAGTTGCTCCGGCCTTGGTACCCATCTGCTTGTAGAGAATCTGATTGGTATCTAGCCTTCAAAGAAGGCACCTTCTTTTGGCTGGAAGTAGCTGATGAACTGAACTGCTTTGTAGTAACAGAGAGGTAGCCATGTTAGTCTGTACTTCAACGAAACAAAACAGCAGAAATGTAGCACATTAAAGACTAACAAAATGATTTATTGTGATGTGCTTTCGTGGGTCAGGATCTGATGAAGTGGGTCTATCCCACGAAAGCTCATCACCGAATAAATCACTTTGATAGTCTTTAAAGTGCTACATTTCTGATGTTTTGTTTTGTTGAACTGCTTCTGGTGCTTACAAGGCACCAAGGCTCGAGAAGGATCCCTTCTGTCTAGATCACATTGACACAGGCAAGCTGCTAAATGGCTCTAAAACCTGCTGCAAAAAGGGCACTTTTTCGTAATATGTCCCTAATCCAGAAACTTCAAGAACCTGCACTGGTAACTGCTGACTGGTATTAACATACTGCATTCAGCAGCACTTGAAGCCTGGAGACCTGACATACCTTAGTACTGACACAAAGCTCAATGGAAACAAAGAAAAATAGGCTGAATGGAAACTTGTAACAAATATCTTAACTAGAAAAAGCTAAATATTTACATTAAAAATGTTTAAAAGAGTTTTCTAAGATAAAAAGAGAAAACACAAGATAACTCACATGCTTGCTCCAACTACTATCACAGACAGCAGGAGGGATTGAGGGGAATTAGAGAAGCTCTGTTCCTTTATATTCTCAGCTAGCAGCAAGAGCATGCAAAGGGCATATGTACCATCCTGATGGTGCCCACGCTGGGAAAAAAGTTATCTGGCTTCAGTACAGGGGTGTACAGACACCTAAAGTGGAATGGTACCGTTCTCACCATACAAGCATTCAAAACAGAACTGTTATTGTACCATTTTATTCAACTATTATTTTCCATTTAGTGTAATTTTACTTTGCAATAACAACACATGAAGACACTTACACTAAAGAAAAAAGAGAATTATGAACATAAAGAATTTTTTTCTCCTCCTTTACAGTAAAGATTTAGAGCACTCCAGGATCTATTTTCATCTTGCAAGTTGCTAGCTTAAGGTGAGGGAGAACAAGTCCTGTTAAATCAGGATATAGTTAACACACACCACTTACAGCTGGGAAGGAAATCATAAAATTAGCATTTTTTAAAAGAAAATTCTTTTATATTGCTTACTACAATATTCAGTAAGAACATAATTTGAATGGAGAGCCTCAAGCATTCTTGCTATAAGAATAAATGGTAAAAAATACTATAGCAGAAGTTGTCTTGTAAGTTGTATTCTGCTTAAGCAATGGGTTATGACTAAGCCAAATCTAGTTAGCTAAACTTGCTGCATTGTGTCTGTAAACACATTGATAGATTCTGCTTAATTTTCACTTTGTTAGCAATTTTGCCTATTCTAAATAAACTTTAGTCACAAGAGGCCTGGATTGGATTTAGTGGTTTTACAAAGCGCGTAAACAATGTTACCTATACAGAGAGCTCCCCAGAGTTCTTTAAGTAAATGCTTCATTTACTGCCAGCTAGGGTGACTGTATCTCCCTGTCCCAAACACAGGACAGGGAGGTATGTAGGGGAGGGGCAGCTCCTCCCAGCTCCACCAAGCCTCAGGGAGCTGAGAAGGAGGCAGCAGTCACTGGCCCGCCCAGAAGTCCAGGAAAGCAGCAGCTGCTGGCCCTCCCCGGGAGCCTCAAGGAAGCGGCAGCCACCAGCACTCCCCAGGAGCCCTGGGGAAGTGGCATCTGCAGGTGCACCACAGGAGCCTCAGAGAACCAGCAGCCATGGGCACTCCCAGTCCCGAAGCCCCAGGGAAGTGGCAGCTGCAGGTGCTCCCCAGGAGCCCTGGGGAAGCAGCAGCTGCTGGAAGCCCTGGGGAAGTGGCAGTCATGGGCACTCCTGGCCCCAGAGCCCCAGCGAAGCAGCAGCTGCTGGGAGCCCCAGGGAAGCAACAGCCACCGGTGCCCCCCGAGTCCCGGGGAAGCGTCAAGGCTGTGGCAGCCGCCCAGCTCCCCCGCTTTTCTGAGGCTGCGCAGCTGCTAACAGAAAAGGTCAGCAGGGGAGGGCTCAAATAAGGGACAATTAGGCCCTTTTAAAACATAAATTGGGACTCGGGACCATCCTCTAATATGGGATGGATGGTCACCCTATTGCTGTCCCAAGAGGGCTCTGCAGAGTTGTAAAAATTTGGGAATCATCGCTGGCTTTTAAAACTGTGACACTATGCTGCAGACAATCACAGCTCACCACATTTCCTACATGAATTGTTAGGGAAGCTACAAATCTTATTATTTCTAGTATGTTCACTCAAAGCTCTTCTTTGGGTAGTGTCATAGTATGTATGTCTTAGGAAAGTATTAGTTGATCACTATCCTGTCAATCATACTGCAAGATTAATTGCAGAAAATCTGATCGTTCTTAAAGTTGATCCCATTAAGTTACTTGTGCTAGCAAATTTTACTCACAAGAGCAGTCCCAATAAAATCAATATGCACAAATGTTGCAAAATCAAGTCTCTCATTGTGTAATTTTACAAATCTAAACCTAACAAGTGACAAAGACGCAGAGCAGCCCTCACATCAAAACTGATGTTTAATTTTGCTTTTTAAGCTCACTTCACATCAGCTCCTCAGGAAATCCTACAGGGCACTATCCTGTGAATACATTAAAATGGGATTATTGATAGGAAAGCAGATATTAGTGACGAATTACCATGTTGAATCAATTCAATACATGTTTTTCTTACTTAATTCTTTAAAATATTCCAGAGCACACCAGTAAAACCCAATACTGACATTTTAACTCCCATGGCAGGTTATGAATGGAGATTTCAATGTGGTTTTAGGTCTGAAAAACACTTAAGCTACACCTCAGCACCCCTTCAAAAGGGCAAAAATCGAAAGAGAGCAGTCAAAAGAGTGGCTTTTGAAAGAGAACAACCACACATTAAAAGCGCATTGGTGAGTCAATCTGCCTTATAGAAGGGCCACTGCATTCTTTCAAAAAGGAGCATCCACATGGCTCCAGGCACTCTTTTGAAAGAAGGGGGCAGGAAACGCCACAGACGGGGTTCCATGGCTGACAGGCCCTTCTGGGGCTGCAGCCAGATGCTCCCTCATGGGGCCCCTCCCTCCACCATCCAGGAGCTGAGTGCTGCCCAGCTGTCCCCAACACAGCAGAGCCTACTTGTGCTCCAGGATAGAGTCTCAGCAGCAGCTCCGGGATGAGGACACCCCCATCACAGAGACCCTCCTGGCCGTGCTCTGCACTGTCGCTGCAGTTGCCCCCAAGCTACTGAGCTGGCCAAGCAGCCCCCTTGAGGCCGTGGGGCCCCCCATCTAGGACACCGCCGGGCTTCCCCCCAGGTGCCCTGGAGCCTCTGGATCCACCCCAGCAGCACTGAGTGTGGGAGTGCCTAGTGCTGGGGCAATGGTATGACAAAAGATGGCTCCGAAACTTCCACATGTCCAGGCAGACTTTCAAAGAGATCTGCCACTGGTTCGCCCCCACACTCCAGCACCAGGACACCTGCATGCAGCCAGCTCTCACCCTGGAGAAGTGGGCTGCAAATGCCATCTGGAAGTTGGCCATCCCAGACTCCTACTGCTCCACAGGAGAACAGTTCGGGGTGGGCAAGGCCACCGTTGGGCCGTACTCATGAAGGTAAGCCAGGCCTGGGTCGCACGTCCCCCATGGGAGGTGGGGGTGGCTGGGGCAATAGGAAACCTCAGCTGCAGAGGGCCGGGAGGGGGCAGGCAGGCAGGGGCCGCAGACGGCCCACCATGCCCCCATGGGAGCGCATGTCCCCCCTCCCACACCCCCCACGTAAGTCGTCCGAGCCATCAGCGTGATGATACTTCACAGGGTCATCCATCTGGGGTATGTGGATGCCATCATCATGGGTTTTGCAGAACTGGACTTCCGAAACTGCTTCAGCACTTTGGATGGCATGCACATCCCCATCTGCACCTTGGCACCCAGAGCTGGCCAGTACATAAGCAGAAAGGGCTACCATTTGATGGTCCTCCCAGCTCTGGTGGACACAAAGGGGCAGTTCATGGACATATACGTGGGCTGGGCCAGCTGCATCCAAAATGCCCACATATTCCAGAAGTCTGGGATCTGCTGGTGCATGGGGACCCAGTCCAGGCTGCTCCTCTGCCTTTGGATGCGGCTCATCCACTGATGCATCGAGGATCGTGAGGGGTGGGGAGCTGCCCCAGTGCCCCAGGATGCCCCAAAGCTCCCAGAAATACAGGCAGGTGGCTGGAGCTGGCCTGGAGTGGCTGGCCTGGTCCTGGGCCCGGGGATAGTCCTGGCACAGTTCTTTAACTTTCGACCACACTTCCTTGGCAGTACTCTCTGGATAGCCCCTTGTGAGGAGGCCCTGGGCCAGACAGGTGAATGCTGAGGCGTTTCGCTGCTTGAAGGCCATCTCATGGAGGATCTCCTCCTCTTCCCAGAGGCCCAGGAAGTCCTTCAGCTCCTGCTGTCCAGGAGGGAGCCCCCGCTTTTTTCCCACCTCCGGGACCCTGGGAGCCCCATGAGGGATATGGGGGGCAGGGGTAGCACTAAGGAATAGTAAATATTCCTGGTAGCACTAAGGAATAGTAAATATTCTGCAATACTGTTCTGTGTACTAGTGAGGACTTCTACTGAAAGATGACTTGACCGTTGCGCATAAGAGGCCTGAAGAGTTTGAATAGTAAAGGGCCAACGAAAGTTCTTACATTCTAGCATAATGACTTCATTCCCTAATGGGAAGACACTATAATTTAAAAAAAATCTGGAGGATTGTACTAATATTCCCTAGTATAAACAATAAGTCTGCCCACAAAATTTTGCTCTGTCTGGGAGTCCAGCCAAATGTGTGTATTAGAAATTTGTACAGACCTTTTGTTTCACTGTATTGTGGCACTGAAATGGAATGTTGAAGTAACACGAACCAAGCCATCAACTGCGTGGTGGTCAGAGCAGCACTTTTACACTGAAACAAACATTTTATAAGTCAAAACAGAATTAATGCATGTAGACCTGTGTTTCTCATCATATTATATGAAATAAGTACATGATGGAGATGATTTGGGTAATGAGATAGTTGGATCAACTAAAGTGGATTTCCAAACCAATACTTCTTCAGTAGGCTATATGAAATGAAGATTTTGTCACAGTCTTAATTCCTACTAAGCAGTTACCCACAGCACACTCAAACACTTAGACTTCTGCTGGGTCTGTCAATAAGAATCCCAAGGAGCATCAGCATGGAAACTGGATTCCTCTTGTGAGTCATAGTGGTGGTAATTCAAGACCTTTTGTGACAAATTGATTGGGGACATGGGAGAGAAGCTTGGACTGCCCTTACTAGTGCTGTAAGTCTTCCAAAGATAATTCCGAGAGTTTATTTAGTCAAGCGCATTTCCAAAATTTGAAAAGGTTCAGTCTATTTTCTCATCTTCCAATATCTTTATTTCTGCAGTAACAGGGAAGATTCTCAGTCCAGGAGGAAATATGTGAATTTTGTTTACAAATAAAATTTTATTAAAAAAATCTGACATAGTAAATTAAAATGTCTACAATAACTAAAATTTGATATATAGTTTCATGTGATATGCTTGTAGGACACCAGATATGAAGAGCAAAGGAACAAATATAAAACAAAACCCTGACAATGGTATTAGTCCATTAATGGATAAGAATGTAGAATTATAAAAAATAATGCAGAAGAGGCAGGAATGTTCAATAACTTTTGGAAAAAAACAGATGATACAGCTGCATCAGATGGTGAGGAAAACACAGGTTGAACCTCTAAAATCCAGGACTCTCTGGTCTGGCAGCATCACCCGTAGCTGGACCAGAGAGCATTGGTGGCTGGGAGCAGGGCTCAGCTAAGAGCCTGGTCTCTAGGAGCTCCAGCCAGGGCCTAGCAGCCACAGCCAGGATGGCAAAGGCAGGAAGCCAGCAGCAGCAAGGACTGAGATTGTGGAGGCCAGGAAGCTGACTGTGGCCCAGGAGCAATGGCTAGGGCCAGTGAGCCGGTGGCTGGGGCCAGGAGCCAGCAGTGACAGCCGACAAAGGAGCCCTGATAGGGACTGGGGAATTGGTGGTAGCCAGGGAGGGAGAGCCTGACATAATGAGTAATGTCAGTACCAAAGAGCGGCATGCCAAGTACTGAAGTTAATGCTAAGTCCGAGAGGATCATTAGCAGTGGTGGTACTGTGAAGGTCTGTATCGGAGTGCATAATGCAGTCAGTACTGGAGTTCTGGAGGCCAATGATTCCAGGGGCTTTGCTACCATCGGTACCGAAGGTGCTTGAGTTGTCAGCACCAGTGTCAATTTGACCTGCAGTGGTTTGTCTGTGATTGGTACCAATTTCTTCAGTGCTAGAGGAGGAAGACTAGCAATATGCTTCTTTGGCTGCACTCCAGAGGTAGGAATAGTTTTGTGTTTGGCCTTTTCCCCTCAGGCCATCTGAGTGCTTGATGGGTCTGGTGCCTCAAGGTCCACAGGGGACTGTGCCATCAGTACCCAGGCTGTGTTTTTCACTGGAGAACACTTTTTCTTAGGCCGTTCTCCATGGGGCGAGGCTGAAAGCCTGTATTTTGTCACCATCTTTGTTTTTGATGGTCCTTGGTGAGAAGTGGCTGACAGCATTCTGTCTCAGCAAGGACCTAGCCTCAGGGTCTGATGGACTTGTGGTCTAAGGAATTTCTCCACAAGTATTAATTTCAGTTAAAGATCCTGGGCTTTGCTTTGGCACATTTTTTGGAGGGGGGGGGTGTGACTCACCGAGGCCGCAGATGCATTGGGTGTGGCCATCTGAAATGGGAATAGACAGCCAACATGATGAACATATTTAAAGCCTGAGGAGTCAGGCAGGGTTGTTGGTCGTAGGTGCCATGGGGCACTGATGGAAGTGTATATATTGTGACAGACCAAAAGCTGCAGCCGACAAATGCCTGATGGAGGGTGAACATTTTGGGTGCTGGAGGGACTCCTTTTTGTTCCTCTCCTAAGTTCCCAGAGGGAGAAGTCCTGCAGGCTGCATAGACAGCTGGGGCTCATCAGGAGTCAGACAGTCACTGCTTGCAATCAAGCACCTGTGACCAGTTAAGGCCTCCAGGCTCCCTACAAGGAGCTCTAAAGGGGAACTCTAAAGAGGAGGGTGAGAAACTGTTCTCAGTGGTGTCAGATAGCAGAACAAGGAGTAACAGTCTGAAGTTGAAGAGGGAGAGGTGTGGGCTGGATATTAGGAAAAACTACTTCACCGGGAGGACGGTGAAGCATTGGAATGTGTTGCCTAGAGAGGTGGTGGATTCTCCATCCCTCAAGGTTTTTAAGTCCTGGCTGGACACGGTCCTGGCTGGGATGACTTAGTGGGAGTTGATCCTTCTTGAAACACGGGGCTGGACTAGATGACCTCCTGAGGTCTCTTCCAGCCCTGTGATTCTATGATACAAAAGACTTTCCCCAGGCAGCAGGAGCAGTGAGCGGTGCCCAGAGAGGAGGAGACTGGAGGGCTGAGAAAAGGGCAGAGCAGGACGGGCAGAGTGAAGCCGAGGGATGATAGCCACCATGTATCAGAGGGAAGTGGTGGGTGAACAAGCCTGGAGAAAGGTCGCTGCCAGAGGGCAGGGGCAAAAGCCCCGCTAGCTCCCTCCCTTCCTATGGTCCCTGGGTCGGAGTCCAGGGCAATGGGTGGGACTGGACTCCCCCAACCCTTCCCCTGGAGGGGTACCCAAATCAGGCCAATCTGGGGCAGCCCGACACCAGTGGAGAGGGTCCATCTCCACCCACATTCAAGACTGGCTTGTGATGAAAAAGGCTCGGAAAAGGGAGACCTTTGCCTTTGGGAAGCCGCAGGGTAACAAAGGGGCCTCTCTGAGGTACACAAGGAGACACCTGGAAACACAGGATGCCTAAGGAACAGATGAGGGGTCTGACACTATATATAATAAAAGCCAGTGAGGGTGCAAAAAAAGGGTTTACAGCCGGAAAAAGGAGGTTGAATGAAGGTAGACTGAGTGCTGCTGGCATTCTGACCTAAGCAGAGGGTAGTAGAGAAGGAACTGAGGGCTGGCAGGTGGCGTGCAACAGTTAACAGCCACTACAAGCACAAGCTGCATACTGTTCATGCTTTGCTGCCAAGGATACATACTGCTGCTGAAAAACCTCTGATTGTCAGTGCAGGGCACCAAGACGTCTTATGTAGAGCACACACGGGGCACCACTTGAAGGAGAACTGCTAGAATCATCCCTGCTGGAACTTCCCCCACTCTGAATAATCTTGAGCTAGGAGAGATTGCAGTGAGTGAGTAAGCCTTTTGAAAGGAGACCTGAAACTGACATTTTTATCCAAAACCAAGGGACAATCTCAAAGGTGCGGGACTATCTATGAATGCTTGATGTATTCTATGCCATATGTCTGCTGGAAAGCTGTTCAAAGGCAAAAGGTATCATATTAGAAAAGGGAGTCAGAGGGGTAAGAGTTTTATTCTGTAGCTTCGCAAACAACAAGCAGTCCTGTAGCACATTAGAAACTAACAAATTTATTGGGTCATGAGCTTTGGTGGGTGGAAACCACTTCCTCAGATGAAGGGAATTCATCTAATGTAGAACTGTATTTCCTGATATTGCACCTTTGTTTCTCCCTTACTATTTCACTTCTGCATCTGTGATTTTTTTAACCATTTCTTTGTTTTTGCCCCAAGCAGGTCTCCATTGTGTAAACTATGTACGTGTGTCCAAATGAACTGGTAAATGGAGGGGGGTTTCACATCTTCAAGGGCAATGAAACTAGAGTGGGAAAGCCTCTGCCTGATATTTGAGAGCCTGGTTTAAACAGATTTGGGAAGACTCAAGATTGGAAGGTTTCTGGGATCAACACTTTCAAGGCTGTTGGAAGCCAGGGTGAGAAGCACGCTTGTAGATTGGCTACCAATGTTAAGGCTCTGAGACATGGCAGCATAACATTAAGGCACCAAAACTCACAGGGCTGGACATGACAGAACACATGTTCTGGTCTGGGTGATCCCCAAAACATCACAGTGAGTTATGCGTATGTGAGATGGAACTAGAAGGGATGTCTCTTTTCATGAAGATTTTCAGCACCAGAAACAATTTTGACAATAGTGTGTATTATCTGTATAAAACACACCGACAATGACAGGACAGGAAAGCTTGACTTGCCTAAAGTATGGAAATATTTTGGCCTATTAATTGACAAAAATTGCTTAAAAGATTTCTTAAAAGAACAGAAGTTTTCCTTGATATTTTGAAAGAACTGCTTACCTAAGAAACCTTTTTATAATTACTTATTACCAATTCCAATGGCATCCTTCTACTCATCAAATGTGCAGAGCATGACCTTGTGTTCACAAACAATCTTCAGTCAAACCAACAAATACAAAACTTGGCAACACCCTGGTCTAAACAGTGGCCTACCCCAAACTATGTCATTGTAACAACACAGAATCTAGGAGATATCCAAATCTTCCATGTCATAAGATCAGCCAATGATTGCTAGACTGACCACCTCCTAATAAAGTCAGTCATGTCCATCAGGATTGCACTGAAAGATGGGAAGCAATCCAAATCATGAATATGACAATACACTATCCAAAAACTTCAGTCTTCAGAGCATTAAGAGACTGTCCAAACATTTCTCAGGGGAAAAAACTGACCATATGCACATGTGGAAATGACAACTAAGTGTCAAAGACTGGAAAGCCATAAAACACACCCTTCTTGAGGCTTGCGGGGAATCCACTAGCTTTACCACCCACTGCTATCAGGACATGTTTGACAACAACATCGAGAATACCACCCTTTTGGTCCAAAAGAGAAAAGCATTCTGTGACTGTCAAAACCATTATTCCATTAAAAGCAGAGCTCTTTCCATTAGTTCAGAGATGAAATTCAAAGGAGGATCTGAGAAATAAAAAATGAATGGCAGGAGGACAAAGCAAAAGAGATACAGACATATACTGACAGATATGATACGCAGAACCTTTTTTGTGACCAAGCATATGTGGACATTTTAAAGACAAGGAATCCATCAAAGAGTACTGGAAGAAACACTACCATAAAGCTTTGAAATTGCTGACACTATTGACTCCATCCCTCAGCAACCAGTCTGAAAAACTCTTGCCCACTCACTGACATCTGAGGCAATGGGCAAAACAATTGAACATTTCAAAAAACAATAAAGCACCAGGCCCTGATGGTGTACCATCCAAAGTACTGAAAGTGGGGAAGGATAAACACTGACTAACAAGCTTCATTTGCTACTCCTTAAAATTTGGCACATAGAATAAATCCCTGCTGAGTTACATAATGCTAACATCACCATATTCTAAAAGGAAGACAGGGATAACCATGACAACTATCAAAGCATTCTCCATTACTGAGAGCATTCTTGCTGGAATATTACAAAATTGCCTGCTCTCTCTTGCAGAGGAAGCACTTTCAGAGTCGCAGTGTGGTTTCAGACTAGTAGAAGACACCACTGACAAAAATGTCAAGAACATGGCCAGGAGCTGTATATGGCCTTTAGCAATCTTACCAAAGCCTTAACTCTTTTAAACATGAGCCTCTGTGGAAAACTTGTCAAAGTTTGGCTGCCCAAGCAAATTTATCACAATTGTAAGACTCCTCTACAACCAGATGACCCTCTATTCTGTGCAGTGGCTCTCTCTCTAAGGCCTTTGTCATCCGAATTAGTGTAAAACAAGGCTGTGTACTGGCTCCAATCCCTTCTCCATTTTCTTAGCAACTATGAAAACGTTAATCCAAGACAATCTACCACAGGACACCAGCATCTAACATCAGAGTGATGGCAACCTCTTTAATCTGTCTGGCCTCTGTGTCAGAAATAAAATAATACCAGCAACAATAACTAAACTCCAGTACACAGATGATGGTGTTGTAGTTGCTCACTCCAAGGAGGATCTACAAACAGCCATGAATTGCTTTTCTGAAGCTTAAAACAACAGAGGGCTAATTCTGAATATCCGCAGAAGTTCTCCCTGAGTCATCAGACTCAAAAGGATGCCCTACATCGGAGTCAGCAACCTTCCTGAGACAGAGTGCCAAAATTTCACCTTTTGACCTCTATGTACGGTCCGAGAGCGCATGATACTTTTTAAAGTTAATAGTCTTACTTCTGCAGCTTCATTAATAAATAAAGATGCAGAGCTTTACCGTTTAGGTGGTGGTTGGTAGCATTAGCTCGTCTTTTGTTAATCTACAGGTAGCATGGCTTAGAGCAAGCTCCCAGCTGTACGGGGGCAGGAGGGGTGGGGCTCAGCTCCCACCACATGTGCTGATGAAAATCGGATCATGTGACATGCTTGGCACCCATGTTCGGGGGGGCGGGGTTTGCTGGCCCCTGCTCTACTTTGACAAAGAACTGGAAAAATGTAGAACACGTTGGCAACCATCTCTCACAGAGGGCAGTACCGAATATGTTGTGCCAAACCTACCTTTGGCAGACTATCTCATCACATGTTCAACTGTCTCAACTTTAGAACACACACTAGACTTTTAGTTTACAAAGCAATGGAAATCCCAACTCTGCTCTATGTCTGAGACATTTGGTAACCTATAAAAAATGCCAAAAAAACCTGAAACACTAGCACCAGTCTTTTCTTTGGAAGACACTCAAGGTAGAGTGGGAGGATCATCACATTAATTACTGATGTCCACACAGAGGCCAGCATCTTCAGTGCTGAGGCTTTGATTAACCAGCACCAGCTGAGGTGGAGCAGGCACTCTGTACTCAAGCCTGATAAACACTTACCAAAACAAATGCTGTATAGTCAACAAACCAAAAGGAGAAATGAAATAGGGAAGCTAGAAGAAATTCGCTAAATCACAAACTTAAGTTAAACATCAAGGGCGCATCTACACTAGCCGGCTACTTCGAAGTAGCTGGCACAACAACGAAATAGCACGTGTCGTGTCTACACGTGCCGTGCGCTATTTCGACGTTGAAATCTACGTTAGGTGGGGAGAGGTCAAGATCGCTATTTCTATCCGAAGGTGGGAATAGCGCCCTACTTCGATGTTCAACGTCGACGTAGGGTGTGTGTAGACGATCCACATCCTGCTACACCGAAATAGCAGGGTCCTCCATGGCGGCCATCAACTGAGGGGTTGAGAGATACTTTGTCCAGCCCCTGCGGGGCTCTGCGGTCGCCATGTGCAGCAGCCCTTAGCCCAGGGCTTCTGGCTGCTGCTGTTGCTGCAGCTGGGGGTCCATGCACAGGGTCTGCAACTTGTTGTCGGCTCTGTGGACCTCGTGCTGTGCAGGCCAAGTGTGTCTGAGAGGAGCCCTTTAAGGGAGCAGCTTGCTGTTGCCCCAGAAGGGCTAGTCCAGTCTGTGACCCCATCTGCAGGCTTTTCTGGCCCCTTATTTCGACAGGGAGTGCTTGTGTGTGTGTGGATGCTCCACATTTCCTTCCGGGATGGCTCCTTTCAACATTCCCCGTTGCTACTTCGACACTGAACGTCAATGGCACCAACCCCGGAGGATGTGTAGACGATACACATTGAAGTAGCCTATTTCGATGTTCTTACTTCGAAATAGGCTACTTCAACGTAGTGTGCTAAAGTAGACATAGCCCAAGAGATGTGACATTGCTACCACACACTGGGAGAGAGGCAAAGACTTGCCAGAAAAGGAATGTCCACTTTTAAGGAGAACCGTCTTGCCCTGGTTGAGAAAAACATCGGAAAAGAAAGGAAAGACAACTGTCACATAGCAATCATGACAAGTCCTGTTTTCTACTACCACCGGCAATATCTGCCAACAAATCTGCAGCTCAGGGATCTGACTTGTCAGTCACATAAGGACCTATGAAAAATAAAACCTGTGAAAGATCATCCTCAACCTCAGGGGATCACCGATGATGATTACTTGTACTGCAGTAATATGCAGAGGACCCAACCAGGAATAAGGACTCTAACATGTAAGATGCAGTACTGACACACAATAAAAAACAAACCATTGCTGCAAAGAACTCACAGTCTAGGTCAGAGGTCGGCAGCCAAAATACCAAGAAGAGGCATTTTTTCCAATTTGGTAAAAAACTCAGTAGTTCAAGAGCTGCAATTTGCACATGAATACGAGATGGTCCATAATAAATAATGTAAAACCATACTTTTTGTAACACCTATTTTAAGAATAGTGCACACACGATTTGCAATGTGATACATGTTCACTGCAGGACATTCACAAACTTCTTACATATTCTATTTCCTCACACTTTACGTGTTTGTAACACTGTCTTCTTGACTTTCACTCCTGAACCTTCTCTTTCTCTGGAGGATGCTAGGGAGATTTATCCAACGTTTCAAGATCACATATGGTTTTTCTATTTAGACATGAGTTGTTCATTTTTGTGCTTTTAGACGTTTACCATTTATTGAATAATCAGGAGGGTGTGGAATTGGTTTTTTGTATTCACTTTGCAAATATAGCGTTGGGAGCCACAGGTTGCAGACCCCTGGTCTAGGTTATTACAAGACACAACCGATGTTTGAGACAACATAATATGGAAAGGAAATAACAGTAAGCAAGCAATTTAAGATTATGCTTTAGGTAACATGTAAATTAATGGTTTCTATTAAAAACCATAAAACAATATATATTTCTTGTTCCTAAACAGATGGTTTCATGTTGGTACCATATTAGACTCATTTGATAACATAACAAAAACACTCAGGACGATAAGTTACATTCCTTCTTCCACCCAGCAAACTAGTGATTTTCGGAGCTCAGGTTAAAAAAATGCAGGATTATTATATTCTGTAACACAAGGGAGAAGATTTGAAATAAAGAGAAGTTAACTTACAGCCCAGGTTTTTGTCAGCCTGAAAATAGGTGCACTTTGCAATGCTGATACCACAGCCATCAGAGAATGAAGGTTGTTCAGTTCTAGAAGTTTCTGAAAAAACAAGGTGGAACAAATTTTTGTATTCTGGAAGGAAAAAATCATTAACTTTTTGTCACAGCTGTTTACAACAACCACACTGAGTGTACAAACAAACTAGAGATGCAATTCTTCAACACAAAAGCAAGAGCTCTTTTTTGGAAAATTTGCTTAATGTGGTTAACATTTTACACTTTAAAAACATTGCATATATTTCAGACTCATCCCAGAGTCACTGCAAAGTGAAGGTTCACTTAGATGTACTTGCTATGTTCATGCAACTAATTTGAGTACTTGGTTTTGCAAGGTTCTCACTTTGGGAGTGGAAAAGATTAAATAATTTCTAAGTGTAACTCTGGTGTTATTAATGAAAACAAGTTCCAAAACTTTGAATTATTTCCAGTTTTAATAAAATGGTTACCAACCTTTCCATAACTACTGTTCTTCGAGATATGTTACACATGTCCATGTCACTGTGAAAGTTTGGCAGCCCAAGCACAATCTACAGTCTTGCACACGCTACTGCTCAGGTATAAGGGAATGAGCTGCTCCCCTCCCCTTCTGCATCTTCTCCCAGTTACTTCCTACCAAATTTACTCTGATAAAGAGGGGAAGGAGGCTGGATGTGCACTCATGCAAACATCTCAAAAAACTGTTACGGAAAGAGTAGTATCCATTTTTCTCCTCTGAGTGATTCCTTACATTCATTCCACAGTGATAGGAGGACAAGGTTACCACTTCATGAACTGTGGTTTAATTGTGCTGACATCTTATCCCAAATTATTCTCTGCAGCCCATAACCAGGGGTTTGCCACCAAAAGAGCAAGAAGAGCCATTTTTTTCAAATTCAATTATGGAATCAATACTTCAAGAGCCGCAATGCATGTGAATACAAGACAGTTCTTAATAAATAACATCAAAACATACTTTGTGTAGCCCCTATTTTAAGAACCGTGCACAGACAATGATTTGTACCATTTAGAAAGTTTAAGTTACTTTCACCCCTGGATTGGAGAGCAAATGAGGACAAGAGAAATGCTGCGCCTGGGCATAGGTTCTTAATCAGGAAGGAGCAATGTTTGCATCAACCCTCCACACCCCCAGCATTCTCAGAACCCACCCCCTTGGCACACAACCCTCACCCCATCTCCAGGCTTTACTCACCGCAGGCCCCATATCCATACCCCCTCCCCAAGCTCAACCCCCCTCATCCCACAACCCCCCCCCATCTTCAGGCTTAACCCACCTCAACCCCAACCCCCCACGCCAGGATTAACCCCTCAGCCCCAAACCTGCTCCCCCATCCTGAGGATTAACCCGCCTCAGTCAACAACCTCCTCCAGCTGTGCGCAGGGCATCTCCTTGCCCTTCTTGCAGAAGACCTCACACAGTTTGAACTGCATGTACCTGTTACACTGGTGTATGTGCTTGTGCTTCTGCTTGGCCAGTTTCGTGTGTTACTGCTGCTCCTCCATGGCCACCGCCTCCCCACTTTCCATTTCCTCCTCCTCTTTCTCCTTCTCAGTGGGGCTGTGCAAATCCAGCAGGGACAGACTCAGTCACCCCTCCCCCCAGCTCTCCTGTGGGATTAGCACTTCCTCCACATGTAGCAAGCGTGGCTCCCCTGCCCGGCTGCCGCTGAAATAATGGAACTAAATATAATTGGTTCAACAGATGGATCCCTCCCACCACCCTTCTGGCAGTTAAACTAATTAAATTTAGTTCTACTGTTTCAGTGGCGGCAGGGCATGGAGCCACAGAGGAGACAGCAGGAGCAGTGCCCAGACCCGCAACTAACCCCTCTAAGGGCCATAATCGACTTTGGAGCCGAAGGGTGCCGACCTCTCCCCATAGCACATTCACAAAACCCAGATTTTCAAAACCCTTACAGTAATTAAAATGTAACCTCCACATGAAAAAGACTTTGGATTCATGCACTTTTATTAATGATGAATAAAGACAGCCTGAAAGAGTTTCTACCTCTTTCTTAAAGGTGACTTTTAAGCAAACCTCTGTAGAGGTGACAAGATATATAAAACAAAATACAAAGAACTGGTAAGAATATCACATCAGAATTACTATGTAAGTGAAACTGGATCAAATCAAAAAATTATTTTTTTGAAACTCCAACTACATCTCAAATGACTGAATGAAACCTGTGGGAAGAAAGTAATCCTAGCTACAGCTGACATGAAGAAGAGCTCTGTGTAAGCTTGAAAGCTTCTCTCTCACTCACCAACCAAGGTTGGCCCAGTAGAAGGTATTACCTCACCTACCCTGTCTTGCTAATATACTGGGATTGACACAGCTAAAATAACATTGCATATATTTAATTTTCTGACATTTGTTCCATTATTAGTTTAACTACATCCCACATTTGAGCATGTCCGTCTTCAATTTATAATGTGAAAAATGCTTCACTGTAAGTTCAACTGTGCTTGACAAAAACTGGCTGTTTTTAACCCAATTCATACAGCTCACTGGTTAACAGGTCTATACTATTACAGACTAACACAACTACACCTCTGAGACTTGTCAGAAAGAAACCACATTATTTAATTATGTAACTACATCACCATTTACTATGCAACCTATTATCTGCAAATTCTTACTCTTAATATTAATAACGGTTGTTCAGAATTGTCAGTTGATTTGTTTTTTAATTAGTAAACAGTTTAGGCCTATTTTATCAGAAAGCACCATATGAAGGTGCTGAGGTGCTAACCAAGGTTAATCAAAAGATTTTTATAAATTTTTTTAATCAAAAATGTTTTTTAACTAAATAAAATATTTGAAATAGTATTTTCTTTCTGCAAAGAGACTCAATTTTTTACCAAAATACGCACTGACCAAATACTGAGAAGTTTTTGATTTCCAGACAAAAAACAATATTCTGAAAACGAAAATGCTGGATTTCTGATATGCTGCCAGTGTGCCTCATGGAAGTTGTAACAGTTGTTTTGTCAAGGGGTGCTCGACTCACCACTTTGCTGGCGCCTCCCTCTGGTCACTCTGGGGATTAGGTCTCAAGGCACGCTCCCCCATCCACAGCTTGCAGCTGTCACTCTGACTGTGGTGTACAACTCTTTGCCTGGACTGCTTCCTACCACACCTGGTTCCCCTGGTCTCTCTGGGTTTACTAGCTCCAAGAATCCTCTTTTTTAGGGAGTAACTGCTGCCTGCCTTTGTGGAGTCTTTCCTAGAAGTCCACAAACACTGTTTCCGAGGTAGAGGCAGCCCTTTCCCTTCAGACCAGTCTCTTGCCTGCTACCTGGATTTACTGGCCCTGCATGTTCCTGTACAGGTGAGCCTCTCTTGAACCAGCTGCCTCCTGTCTAAAGCAGCCTAAACAGATGACTGGCTCCACCCAGCTCCTGCAAGGCATAGTGTGGGGAGCTTACCTCATTACACACCTAATGCACCAATTCTCCTCTGTGACCTGAATCCCTAATAGGACTACATCTTCCCACAACACATGGGCGCTCTCACCAAGGACTTGTCTACATGGGAAGTTACAACACAAAGTTAGGGTGTGAATCTAAGGCACACCTGCTTCCCACACAATTGAGCCCATGAGAACACTGCTGCAGTTCGGTGAAAATCCTGCAGTATGATTGGCTTACTAATTCTTGAAAGTGTAACAAGCCAAACTGCATGTCAGAACTTTCACTGTGCAATAGAAATATCCACACAGCATGTTACTGAGGTTTTTATTGCACGTTATTTTGCAGAGAGACATCTTGGATTACTGCACAGTAACTTGCATGTAGAGAAGTCCCAAAGGTGAAATTGTGATGCACCACATAAAATGTAGTTTACCTAGTGAGCCCTACCTACATAAGAACGGGCCATAATGGGTCTGAGCAAAGGTCCATCCAGACCAGTAGCCTGTCTGCTGACAGTGGCCAGTGCCAGGTGCCCCAGAGGGAGTGGACCGAAGACAATGATCAAGTGATTTGTCTCCTGCCATTCATCTCCAGCCTTTGACAACCAAAGGGCAGGGACAACATTCCTACCCTTGGCTAATAGCCTTTTATGGACCTAACCTCCATGAATTTATCTAGCTCTTTCTTAAATTCTGTTGTAGTCCTAGCCTTCACAGTCTCCTCTGGCAAGGAGTTCCAAAGGTTAACTATGCGCTGAATGAAGAAGAACTTTCTTTTATTAGTTTTAAGCCTGCTACTCATTGATTTCATTTCAGCAACGAAGGGTCCTGTGGCACCTTATAGACTAACAGAAAAGTTTAGAGCATGAGCTTTCGTGAATTAACTCACTTCTTCAGATGCTGGTCCTGGAAATCTGCAAGGCCAGGTATAAATAGGCCAGAGCAAGGCTGGGGATAACGAGGTTAGCTCAGTCAGGAAGGTTGAGTTGTATTGTCATCAGTAGATCTGGAGGTGTGAACTCCAAGAGAGTGGAAGCTGCTTTTGTATTTAGCCAGCCATTCACAGTCTTTGTTTAATCCTGAGCTGAGGGTATTGAATTTGCAGATGAATTGTAGCTCAGCAATTTCTCTTTGGAGTCTGGTCTTGAAATTTCTTTGCTGCAGGATAGCTACTTTTAAATCTGCTACTGTGTGTCCTGGGAGATTGAAGTGCTCTCCTATGGGTTTTTGTATATTGCCATTTCTGATGTCTGATTTGTGTGCATTTATTCTTTTATGTAGAGACTGTCCAGTTTGTCCGATGTATATGGCAGAGGGGCATTGCTGGCACATGATGGCGTAAATTACATTGGTAGATGTGCAGCTGAATGAACCCACGATGGTGTGGCTGATCCGGTTAGGTCCTGTAATGATGTTGCTGGTGTGTATATGTGGGCAGAGCTGGCAACGAGGTTTGTTGCATGGATGGGTCCCTGAGATAGAGTGACTGTGGTGCGGTGTATAGTTGCTTGTTAGGATTTGTTTTAGGTTGGCAGGCTGTCTGTGAGCAATGATAGGTCTGCCTCCCAAGGCCTGTGAAAGTGTGGGATCATTGTCCAGGATGGGTTGTAGATCCCTGATGATGCGCTGTAGGGGTTTTAGCTGAGGACTGTAGGTGATGGCTAGTGGTATTCTGTTGGTTTCTCTCTTGGGCTTGTCCTGTAGCAGGAGGCTTCGTGGCACATGTCTGGCTCTGTTGATTTGTTTTCTCACTTCCTCAGGTGGGTATTGCAGTCTCAAGAATGCTTGGTGCAGATCCTGTAGGTGTTTGTTGCTGTCAGAGGGGTTGGAACAAATGCGGTTATACCTAAGTGCTTGGCTGTAAACGATGGATCGTGTGGTGTGTCTGGGATGGAAGCTGGCGGCATGAAAGTAGGCGTAGCGGTCAGTGGGTTTACGGTACAGGGTGGTACTGATGTGTCCATTGTGTATAAGCACGGTAGCGTCAAGGAAGTGGATCTCCTGTGTAGATTTCATTTCGTGTCCTCTAGTCCTTATAATATGGGCATAAGTAAATAACTTCTCTTTATTCACCCTCTCCACACCTGTCATAATTTTATATACCTCTATCATGTCCCCACTCGGTCTCTTCTTTTCTAAAATGAAAAGTCCCAACATTTTTAGCCTCTCCTCATACAGGATCTGGTCCAAGCCCCTCATCATTTTAGTTGCCCTTTTCTGAACCTTTTCTAGTGCCAGGATATTTTTTTTTTAGGTGAGGAGACCACATCCGTACACAGTATTCAAGATGTGGGCATACCATAAATTTATATAGGGGCAGTAAGCTACTCCTTGTCTTACTTTCTATCCCTTTTTTAATAATACCTAACATCCTATTTGCCTTTTTGACTGCCTCTGCACACTGCGTGGATGTTTTCAAGGAACTATCCACAATAACTCCAAGATCTCTTTGGTGATTAGTTATAGCTAAATTAGCACCCATCGTATTGTAAGTATAATTGGGGTTATTTTTTCCAATGTGCATTACCTTACACTTATCCACATTAAATTTCATTTCACATTTTGTTGCCTAATCACTCAGTTTGATGAGATCTTTTTGAAGTTCTCCACGGTCTGCCTTTGTCTTGATTATCTTGAACAGTTTAGTGTCATCTGCAAACTTTGCCACCTTGCTGATCATCCCCTTCTCCAGATGATTTATGAATAAATTGAACAGGATTAGTCCTAGGGCTGACCCTGGGGGGACACCACTAGTTACCCCTCTCCATTCGGAAAATTTACCATTTATGCCTACCCTCTGTTCCCTGTCTTTTAACCAGTGCTCAATCCATAAAAGGACTGTCCCTTTTATCCCATGACAACTTAATTTACGTAACAGCCTTTGATGAGGTACATTGTCAAAGGCTTTCTGGAAATCTAAGTATACTATATCCACTGGAACTCCCCTGTCTGCATGTTTGTTAACCCCTTCAAAGAAGTCTAACAGATTAGTAAAATATGATTTCCCTCTGCAGAAACCATGTTGACTTTTGCCTATCAAACTATGTTCTTCTACATGCCTGACAATTTTATTCTTTACAATTGTTTCAACTAATTTACCCAGAACTGATGTTAAACTTACCAGTCTGTAATTGCCAGGGTCACCTCTAGAGCCCTTTTAAATATTGGTGTCACATTAGCTATCTTCCAGTCATTAGGTACAGAAGTTGATCCAAAGGACAGGTAACAAACTAGTATTAATAGTTCTGCAATTTCCCATTTGAGTTGTTTCAGAACCCTTGGATGAACGCCATCCCATCCTGGTGATTTGTTAACATTATTTATTTGCTCCAAAACCTCCTCGAATGACACTTCAATCTGGGACAGTTCCTCAGTTTCATTTCCCACAAAAAACAGTGCAGGTTTGGGAATCTCCCCAACATCCTCAGCTGTGAAGACTGAAGCAAAGAAATCATTTATTCTCTCCACAATGGCTTTAAATGGTCCTTGATTGCTCCTTTTGTATTTGTATCGTCCAGGGGACACACTGGCTTTTTAGCAGGCTTCCTGCTTCTAATGTATTTAAAAACATTTTGTTATTACTTTTTGAGCTTTTGGCTAGCTGTTCCTCAAAATCTTTTCTGGCTTTCCTTATTACAGTTTTACATTTAATTTGGTAGTGTTTATGTTCCTTTCCATTTACCTCACTAGATTTGCCTTCCACCTTTTCAAAGTTGCCTTTTTATCCCACACTGCTTGTTTTACATGGGTGTTAAACCATGGTGGCTCTTTTTTCGGTCTCTTAGTAAGTTTTTTTAATTTGGGGTATAAATTTAAATTGGGACTCTATTGTAGTGTCTTTGAGAAGCTTCCATGCAGCTGGCAGGGTTTTTGTTCTAGTCACTCTAGCTTTTAACTTCTGTTTAACTAACCTCCTCATTTTTGCATAATTCCCCCTTCTGAAATTAAATGCCAGAGTGTTGGACTGCTGAGGTGTTCTTCCCACCACAGGAATATTACATATTATTACATTATGATCACTATTCCCAAGCGGTCCTGTAATAGTGACCTCGTGCACCAGATTCTGCGCTCTACTCAGAACTAAATCAAGAATTGCCTCTCCCCTTGTGGGTTCCCCTGCCAGCTGCTCCAAGAAGCAGTCATTAACTGCATCGAGAAATCTTATTTCTGCATCTCATCCTGATGTGACATGGACCCAGTCAATATGGGGATTACTGAAATCCCCCATTACTATTGAGTGTTTTATTTTGGTAGCCTCTCTAATCTCCCTTAGCATTTCAACATCACTATCACTGTCCTGATCAGGCAGTCAGTAATACATTCTTACTGCTATATTCTTAGTAGGGCTTTGAATTACTATCTATAGTGATTCTAGGGAACATTTTGATTCATTTAAAATTCTTACTTCATTTGATTCTACGTTATCTTTCACATACAGAGCCACTCTGCCACCCACGCAGCCCATTCTATCCTTCCGATATATTTTCTATCCTGGTATGATTGTGTCCCATACATTGTCTTCATTCCACCAGTTTTCCGTGATGCCTATTATGTCAATTTCCTCCTTTACTACAAGGTACTCTAGTTCACCCATTTTATAAGTCAGACTTCTAGCATTTGTGTAGAAGCATTTTAAAGATTTGCCTCTGCTTATTTGTCTTCCCAATGTAGATGTATCAGATTCTTTTATATGTGATTGTTTGTCTGATCTAGCCCATTGTTTATCTCCCCTCTTCTCTTTTTTACTAAAGTGTAAAGTATCTCTATCAATGGATTCTCTTCTAAGAGAAGTTTCTGTCTGATCCACATGCTCCTCTGCATCAGTCAGCTTTTCCCCATCTCTTAGTTCAAAAACTGCTCTACGACCTTTTTAATGTTTAGTGCCAGCAGTCTGGATCCCCTCTGATTTAGGTGGAGCCCATCCTTTCTGTATAGGCTCCCCCTCTCCCCAAACTGTCCCCAGTTCCTAACAAATCTAAACCCCTCCTCCCTAAACCATCATCTCATCCATGCATTGAGACTCTGAAGTTCTGCTTGTCTGCTTGGCCCTCCGCATGGAACAGGAAGCATCTCTGAGAATGCCACCTTAGAGGTCCTGGATTTCAGTCTCTCTCCTAGCAACCTAAATTTGGCCTCGACAATGTCTCTCCTATCCTTTCCTATGTCGTTGGTACCAACATGTACCACGGTCACTGGCTCCTCCCCGGCATTACACATTAGTCTATCTAGATGCCTCGAGAGATCCGCAACCTTCACACTAGGCAGGCAAGTCACCATACGGTTCTCCTGGTCATCGCAAACCCAGCTATCTATGTTTCTAACAATCAAATCACCCACAACTAACACCTGCCTTTTCCTAACAACTGGACTTCCCTCCCCTGGAGAGGCATCCTCAGTGCAAGAGGATACTGGAACATCCTTAGGAAGGAGGTTCCCAACTATCGGATGGTTTCCCTGAGCTTCCAATGTCTGCTCTCTTCCCCTGAGCCTTTCATCCTCCTTAAGAGCACTGGGGCTCTCAGATTGGACGTGGGAGATTATTACAGTGTCCCAGAAAGCCTCATCCACATACCTCTCTGCCTCCCTGAGCACCTCTAGTTCAACCACCCTGGCCTCCAAAGACCAAACTCGGTCTTTAAGGATCAGGAGCTCCTTGCAACGTGCACATACATACACCACCTGCCCACAGGGCTGGTAGTCGTACACGTTACATGCTATGCAATAAACAGGATAGACCCCACTCTGCTGCTGGGCTTCTGCCTGTATTTTCTCTATTGAATAATCTGAAGGGGGTTTTATTTAAAGGCTTGGGATATATGTTATATGTCAGAAGGCAATAGCACCCTCTAACCTCCCCCTTCTAAACTCCCCTCTCAAAACCCCCTCCTGTTTGCAATCACCTGGTCACTATCTAGCAGGGTTTATAAAGCTCTGGCCTTCCTGACAGCCCCACCCTCTGGCTACACCTCGACCAATGAGCAGAGAGTTATAGATTTCAATCCCAACTATGACTCACAGCTTTCAACTGCCACTATGACCACATGGCCTTTCAAATAAACATCTACCTCAGCACTCAAAAACCTCTAAACAGACAGACAAACACAAGCCTAGAACCCCCAAGCACAAAACACCCACACACTCCAGACAGCAGCTTACCTGTCGCAAAGAATGGGAGGATGAGGTCTCAGAACTACAGCTTCATTGGGCTCTTTGACAGTATGTAAGAACAGAACTGTGTCCGATTCAGAGCAAAATACTTTTTTTTGCCACCATTTCTAAATTGTCTGAGGAAAATATTCATGAAAATATTTTGTGGTCAAAATTTTCTGGGGGATGTGAAATATTTTTTTCCAACAAGCTTTACTGCTAGCAGCAAAAAACTATGTTGCCCATGTGACAGGGAGACAGCCATGTTAGTCTGTATTCCCTCTCTCTCTCTCTCTCTCTCTCTCTCTGTGTGTGTGTACACATCTATGTTGTCCATGGCTCCAATGTAACTCAACAGCGTAACAGTAGCAAAATACATAACCTTTAAACTTGTAATACTAAACTAGAATATTTATATCAAAAGCTTTTTTAAATGTTTGCTGCCATTTATACCTAGTTGTGTGCAAGCATCAGGTGTCACACACCCACCGATCTGTGGTGGTCACATTGCATAGCTTAGTAACCAAGTACTTTGTGGGATTGCAAGAGCTGTGCCATAATAGAATTTTATTCTACAGTAAAGAGATAGTTGATAGGAGGAGTGGAGAGACAGGCAAAAAAAAGAGTATTTTGAATAATATACTAAAAATGTACGCTTACCTTTGCTATTTTCACAAAATGGCTCAGTATTTCTGCCCTTATTTTTAAGGTCTGTGCTGTTAAAATTTCTCGTACAACCCAAAAACTGACCTATAAAAAACATATACATCTAAATTTAGTGCAAAAAACACTTTTATTATATTTAACATCTATAACCTGTTTTAATTTTCTAAAGAAAACGCAGGTTAGGAGAAGGAAAAATATGAATCTTGTTAGGAAGACTGAGTACAAAACAAACTACAGCAAGCAACTGCTGAACCAATTACCTGTACCACCTTTCTTTAATACCAATGGCTTAACTAAATAAAAGGACTCAAGGAATTAATTTTATGAACTTTTATTAAATATCCTTAATAGCCACAACTGATAAGACAGGATATAACATAACAAAAATCATACTGTACTAGGATTTAGCTAACTAACTAGAAAACGGGTTGCTATGATTGTTCAGACTATTAGAATCAAATCACACAACCAACACATAAAACTTCTTCACTTGAATCACTATCTTGGAAAGAACAACAAAGAGTCTGGTAGCACTTTAAAGACTAATAAATTTATTTCAGCATAAGCTTTTATGTGAAGACATGAGTTGTACTTCACAAAAGTTTATGCCCTAAGGAATGTTAGTGTTTAGAGTGATACCAAATTCTCTGTATATTTTTTGCTAAAACAAAATAACATGGTTACACCTCTGAAACCTACCTTGGAAAGGTGACTTTATTTAGACTTTGATTATAAGCCCCTTAGAATAGGGACTCACTTGTGTCAATGGATTGTTATCAAACCATGGTAACACAACAGAGGAGAAAGAAAAAACAAAAGCAAAAAGCAAAACAAAAACTCACCACCAATTCAAAGTTAAATTGTAAGACATTGTGGCCAATAACTTACATGCCAATTCACCATGAACTCCTTTCCCTTGGATCCAGAGTAGTCATTTTTAATCTACTTCCCAAACAACGACTGAGTGCAGTCAAAAGCCTTGCTCATTTAATCTATTTTATGACTGTGTGCACCTAAATTTGAAAGGCAGTATGCAGTCACTGACTATGGTAGACAACTAAGATTTTTTAACATTGTGAGTTTCGAATCACTTTACCAACTTGATATGAACCTGCTACAAAACAAGGAGACACACTGTAACTCTGACCGTCTTTAAAGCACATGATTTCCAAAGGCGGTCAGTTGACTGATTTGGGTTATCACAACAAAAACTCTGCGTACTACTTATCACTAGATATTTACTGAGTCCTCAGCTTTCAGGTCACTTTTTGTTCATAGCAGAAGCTGACTCTACAAGCACAAGTGATGTGAAGGAAGGAGACAATTACAATTTTTTCCCAGTGTACAAACAATAAGCAACTTGAATTACAGTAAAATAAAAAGATACAGTTTAATATGTCAGAGATAAGAACTCGATATCTCTAGGATTCCCAGGTAGGCACCTCAAGACCTCAATCTTCTTTCTTTCAAGTGTGCTCACTTTTTGGGAAACAATGCGACTAGAGAAAGGCCATTTTATTTGACCTCTGCTGCAGTAATTTCTCTCTTCTTGTAAGTGTTGGCATGGACCAAATCGAGGACCACTTGTGATTGTAGGACTAGCTGAGGTGGTCTGCTAGATTCTTGCACACTCATGGGAGGTAAGACACATGTAGAAGGATTGAATGTTCCACACAGAAGTCCCACAGACTAAGGGCTTCCTGACCCAGGGGAGAGGAGTATATACCTGCATTTGTTGATATAAAACATAGCCATTGTGTTGTCCATTATGACAAATAAAAAACAGCCCACAAGACACTACTTGAAAATCTGACAGGCTACCCTTAATGCTCCGAGTTCTCTGACACTGATATGCAAACTGAGGTCCCCTGGAGACCAGAAGCCCTGAGTCCTGAGGCTGTCCAGGTGACCACCCCTCCCCCCACATTGGAGGCATCCGTAGCCAGAACTATGGATGATTGGGGCTGGGGAACAAACTTCTGAACAGCCCTCGATTGGATTGGTCCACCGGAGAAGGGAGTGAACAACCAACTGAGGGAGCCTCACTATCTAGTCTAGCATGTGTCCCATGCTGCCTGATACACTAATGCAAACCAAGATTACAGCAGTCAAAGCCTCAGTCTGGCAAAATGCAGAACTATGTAAGAGCATGCTGCCACATGGCATGGCAGTCCAAGGCAGGTTCTTGCTGTGGACATGAAAAACTGCCTAAGGTTGTGGATCATGTTTGATAGGACTTGGAATCTCGACATTGGAAAGAATGCCCTTGACTTGATTGAATTTAGAACCACTCCTATGAGAAGATTTGCACTGAGCAGAGAGTGGACCTTTCCTCATTTATTAAAAGGTCAAGGGAGTTTAACGAGTTATTGATGAACTGTATGTAGGCCTGAACCGGTTCATTCAAATGGCCCTTAGTGAGCTAGTCATCCAGCTTTGGGATTGTAATTATAGATCTTCTTGTTCTTTGGTTGAGCTTTCTCCGTTATTAAAGAAAGGTTACTCACCGTAGTAACGGTGGTTCTTCGAGATATGTCCCCATGGGTGCTCCACATTAGGTGTCGGGCTCTCCCGGCGCCGCAGATCGGATCTTCCAAGCAGTTTCTGCCGGACCATGCATGCACTGGTGCGCGCCGCTCCCTTGCGCGCTCCTGGCCACGTGCGCGATCCAGTCCCCTCCAGTTCCTTGACCAACCGCCTCGGATGCTCCTGAAAAACACTAAACAGAGATCCGAAGCGGGGAGGATGGGCAGGTAGTGGAGCACCCACGGGGACACATCTCGAAGAACCACCGTTACTACAGTGAGTAACCTTTCTTTCTTCTTCGAGTGTCCCCGTGGGTGCTCCACATTAGGTGACTACCCAGCAGGAACCCAAGATAGGAGGTGGGTAATCGGATCATGTACAGCTTGTCCCCGAGAGGACCGCTGTCGAGAGACGGGTATCCTCTTGGAATACCCTGTGAAGGGCGTAGTGCTTGGCGAAGGTGTCATAGAATGACCAGGTCGCTGCTCTGCAAATGTCTTTTAGCGCAACGCCCTTGAAAAAGGCTGTTCATGCCGCCACCGCCCTAGTGCAGTGAGCCCTGGGCGTGGCCAGTAAAGGAGTCTCTTTGAGTTCGTAGCACATTTTTACGCAGGATACGATATGCTTCGAGATTCTCTGTGAAGAGAGACCTTCTCCTTTTGATTTGGGAGCGAGAGAGACTAGGAGTCTATCCGTTTTCCGGAAGGACTTGGTCCTGTCTATATAGAAGGCTAGCGCCCTCCTCACGCCCAGCAGCTGTAGGCGCGCCTCTTTGTTAGACTTACGAGGCTTTGGATAAAACGAGGGTAAAACAATAGGTTCGTTAATATGAAACTCAGAAGAAACTTTAGAAACAAAGGCTGGATGCAACCGTATGGTTACCGCCTCCTTGGAAAATACTGTGCAGGGTGGTGTTGCCATAACTGCCGCAAGCTCGCTCACCCTGCGAGGTGACGTAATTGCGAGAAGGAAGGTCGTCTTTATCATAAGGAGGCGGAGGGAAACCTTGGCTAAAGGCTCGAATGGTGGTCCCGTTAGCGCATTAAGCACCAGGTCCAAGTTCCACGAAGGTGGAAGCAGTTTCCGAGGGGGGTACAGGTTTACCAACCCTTTGAGGAACCTGGTAACCATGGGATGGGCGGACACTGTGTGCCCTTCCTCTTTGTGTCTGAACGCCAAAATGGCGGCAAGGTGGACCTTTAACGAGAATAGGGAGAGTCCTCCTCGCTTGAGGTCCAGTAAATACTCTAATATTACAGGTATAGGCACCAAAAGGGGGGCTAGCTGTTTGGTAGAACACCATGCCGTGAAGCGAGTCCATTTCTGCTTGTAGATCTTCCTGGTGGAAGTCCTCCTGCTACTTTCTAGGACTTGTTGCACTTCCTCCACACATGTGCTCTCTAGGGAGCTGAGCCATGGATTAACCACGCTTGTAGTTGCAGGCCTTGGGGGTGCGGATGCGCTACGGACCCCTGGGCTTGAGTGAGCAGATCCGGCGCCACCGGAAGGGGCATCGGTGGATGGTCCGACATGCGCAGGAGTAGGGGGAACCATTGCTGTCGATCCCACGTTGGGACTATCGGGATCATTCGGGCTCCTTCCCTCATGGCTTTCTGCAAGACTTTGTGGATCAGCACTGTGGGAAGAAAAGCGTAAAGCAGGGGGCCCCTCCAGGAGACCGCGAATGCGTCCCCCAGGGACCCCCATCCCAGTCCTGCCCTGGAGCAGAATCGTGGGCACTTCTTGTTGTGTTGAGTGGCAAACAGGTCTATCTGGGGAAAGCCCCATGCATGAAAAATCGGTCGTAGCAGATCGGGACAGATCTGCCACTCGTGCGTGAGTGCGAAACGCCTGCTCAGCTGGTCTGCCTTCACATTGTGAGCGCCTGGTAAGTACGAGGCTTTCAAGGTTATATTGTTGGTGATGCACCAGTTCCACAACCGGACTGCTTCCGCACATAAGGCACGGGACTGAGCTCCCCCTTGCTGATTTACATAAAACATGGTGGAGGTATTCTCTGTACTGATCCCGACTACTTTGCCTTGTATATGGTCTCAAAAGTGCCTGCAGGCGTTGAACACTGCTCTGAGCTCCAATATATTTATGTGCAGTCACTGTTCCGTGGAGGACCACAGTCCTTGCGTCACCTCTTCGCCCATGTGTGCTCCCCACCCTATGTGGGAGGCATCTGTAGTAAGAAAAACCGATATTTGTGGTTGGTGGAAGGGTACCCCTGTTAGCATGTTCTTGGGGTTTACCCACCATTGCAGAGATTTGCGCACCTCTGTTGTGGGCGACACCACCCTGTGAACGGTGTGTGCTGCCGGTTTGTATATGCTCGCCAGCCAGTGCTGCATGCTGCGCATGTGTATCCTGGTGTTCTGTACGACGAATGTCGCTGCTGCCATGTGGCCCAGCAGCTGTAAGCACGTCAGAACCGGCACCGTAGGGCTGAAGGTGATGACTTGCACGAGGGAGCCGATGGCCCGAAAGCGTAGCTCTGGTAGATACACTCTCCCTGTAATAGAATTTATGCGTGCCCCTATGAACTCTATGTCCTGTGTGGGGTCTATCTTTGATTTTGCCAGACTGATAACCAGGCCGAGCGAAGAGAATGTGCCTGCTGTGACGCGTATCATGCATAGTACCTCCTCCTTCGAGGCCCCTTTCAGTAGGCAGTCGTCCAGACACGGGAATATAAATACCCCCTGTCTGTGCAGGTAGGCTGACACCACTGCCAAGGTCTTGGTGAAGACTCTGGGGGCCGAGGACAGGCCAAACGGTAGGACCTTGTACTGAAAATGTTCTTTGCCTACCATGAACCGGAGGAATCGTCGGTGAGCTGGATGGATAGTTATGTGAAAATACGCGTCTTGTAAGTCGAGGGCTGCGAACCAATCTCCATCGTCCAGTGCCGTAAGGATGGAGGCGATTGTGATCATCCGAAAGCGTTGCTTGCGCAGGTACCGGTTGAGGCCTCGAAGATCTAAGATGGGCCTCCAGCCTCCTGGCTTTTTCTCTGTGAGGAAGTACCTCGAGTAGAACCCTTTCCCTCGCAGTTGCTCCGGCACTCTTTCCACTGCCCCTATGAGCATGAGATGGTCTACCTCCTGCTTCAGCCTCGCTAAGTGGGGCGCCTCCTGGAGGTGGGGCCTGGGTGGAGGTCGTGGCAGTGGGAGCGACTGGAAGGGGATGCGTACCCCATGGCTATGATCTCCAGCACCCATTTGTCTGTGGTGATCCTTTGCCACTAGTCGTAGAATAGTCGGAGGTGATGGTGGAATAACAGCTTCGGATGACCTTGTGCGATGGTAGTGATGGCGCAGCCCTGGATCTGTGTGTCAAACTTGTGGCCTTTGGCCCTGCCCCGAGGACGCACGGCTCTGTTGAGAAAGTCGCCTGGGAGTTCTGTACTGCTGGTGCTGTTGATGTCGCCCTTGCTCGTAACCCCTGTGGTACTGGGGACGCTGTGGCTGGTACTGGTACCGTCTTTGTTGAGGGCAGTACTGTTTCTGTATGCAGGGGTGTAAATCCCCAGGGTCCTAAGTGTGGCTCTTGAATCTTTACTGGAATGAAGGACCGGGTCAGTTGATTCAGCAAACAGCTTCTGCAAGTCGAAGGGAAGATCGACGATCTTTGCCTGCAGATCCCTCGGTATACCCGAAGTCTGGAGCCAGGACTCCCTTCGCATCACCACTGCCGTAGCTGTGGAGCGTGCTGCTGTGTCCGCAACATCCAGGGCGAACTGAACTCCCGTCCTCGAGGCCGCGTACCCTTCTTGCATGGTTTCTTGTCCTCTGGAAGCGAGTCCATGAGGGAGGTTAACCTAGTGTAGTTGTCGAAATTGTGGTTCGCTAGATGCGCTGCGTAATTTGCCATTCGCAACAGTAGTGTGGAGGAGGAGTATACCTTTCTGCCGAGTAGCTCTAGCTTCTTGGCATCTTTGTCTGTTCCCCCTGTCTTGAATTGAGATGTCTTTGATCTTTGTTGCGACGA
This sequence comes from Carettochelys insculpta, assembly GCF_033958435.1. Lineage (NCBI taxonomy): Eukaryota > Metazoa > Chordata > Testudines > Carettochelyidae > Carettochelys > Carettochelys insculpta. The sequence continues at coordinate 25,466,811 of NC_134157.1, read as the reverse complement.
CTCTACCACCAAGGAATTTGCTTGTGGGTGGCTGAACAGGAACTCCATGCCCTTCGCCGGCATGAACTATTTCTTGTCTGCTCTCTTGTGGACAGGCGGAATAGTGGCAGGGGTCTGCCATATCGTAGTGGCGGACTCCAAGATTGCTTCGTCAAGCGGTATTGCTATTTTGGAGGAGGCCGGAGGTCTCAGATTTTTCAGGAGCTTATGGTGTTTCTCTTGCACCTCTGCTGTCTGGATGCCTTGCGTGAAGGCCACCCTTTTAAACAGCTCTTGAAACTGTTTGAGATCGTCCGGAGGATGGACGTCCCCCGGGGCCATAGCCTCGTCCGGGGAGGAGAGCGAGGAACCACTCGGATACGCCTCTCTGGACCCTTCTGGTTCCTGTTGGCGATGGTACATCCGCTCGCTGGAAGCTTGCAAGGGAAAATCTCGGGGTTCCATAACCAGTTCCCCCTGAGACACTTGAGTCTCTTTCCCCGTTCGCGATTGCCCTCGGGGATACGGGACCGTCTGTGGGGTCTTTCCCTGGTAGATTGCCAGTGGTGTCTATGCCCCGCGTGATAGGGACGACCATGGCAGCATGGGCACTGTTCTTGGGAAGGTGACTTGGACCACTCCATTGGTGCGTACCCCCTGCGTCTGGGGGAGCGAGATCGTCGAGAGACATGGGACACTGGAGAGAGCGATTTGTGACAGTACTCCAGCGGCTCAAACCCCAAAAAGGGTGAGGGTGGGCCCAGCCAGGGCGAGGCTGGTTGTAAAAATGGAGACGGGGGCTCCGGGTAGGCTAGGGGGGATCCCTGCCTTCCAGTTGGAGTCCGCAGCTTGAGCAGAGGGCTGAGAGAAAGCAACTCTGCAGCCCTGTCTGGAGAGGGGCTGCGGTGCCTTGTTTTCTGTGCAGCCTTCCCCCTCCCTTGAGGGGGTGGCTCTGCCCCTGACGTGCAGGGGATCTCGGCCCCGTCCGCGCCGTGCTCGGCACGCTCTTGGGCGGTGCCGCGCGGGTGGTGTCCTCCGGTGCCTGCAGGCTGCGTGCCTGCGCGCTCTGGACCGCCGGTTCCCCGGGGGTCGGTGCCGCTGCCTGTGGTGCCGCCGGTAACGGCACTTGTTTAGCCGCCGCCCTGCCTGAGGTGCGGGGCGGCTGTTTGATCATCGGAGGCTGAGCCGCCTCCACGTGGCTCTCCGTGCCGCTGCCGATCAGCTGTTGCTGCGGCTGGGGGCTGTGCGCTCCTCCCGTCCCCCTCGCTGTTGCTGCCGGCAGGGATCGGGTTGGGGAGACTTTCTTCCCTTTTTGCGCTGATGGGGTGAGGGAGGCAGCTTTTCTTTTATGGGCCCCGGAGGGTCCCTCCTGCTGCGGCCGCTCCAGCACGTCTGGCTGGAGGGCCTTGTCGAATAGCAGCATTTTAAGCCGCATCTCCCTGTCCTTCCTTGCTCTGGCTGTTAATTTTGCACAGAAGGAGCATTTCTGTGTGACATGGGACTCCCCAAGGCACCTTATACAGTGACTGTACCCATCAGACGCTGGCATTGCCTCTCGGCGAGACTCACATTTCTTGAATCCTGAAGAGAACATTGTTGGTGAGTCTTTTAGTTGTTAATGGGGTACTTAGCACCTTCTCTGTGCTGTTTTCCCCCTCTCCGATAGCCTGCCGCGGCAGGATGGCTAATGGCCCTAGGCTCCTGGCCTCCGGTGCTCCGCTTGTTACTAGGACTGCACTGAATTCTGTCCCGCTTGTTGTTTCTTTTTGTTTTTTGTTTTTTTTTAAATAACAACTGGCTAACTTAACAATAGACTAAGAACTTGAAAACTTTAAAGAAAACAGTTAAAACCATTGAATACGCTAACTTGGCCGTAGCCTAGTCAGATTCTGTCTGCAGCCGACGGCGGTTAAGAGGAACTGGCAGGGACTGGATCGCGCACGTGGCCAGGAGCGCGCAAGGGAGCGGCGCGCACCGGCGCATGCGCGGTCCGGCAGAAACTGCTTGGAAGATCCGATCTGCAGCGCTGGGCGAGCCCGACACCTGATGTGGAGCACCCACGGGGACACTCGAAGAAGAATCTTAGTTCCCGTATCTGCTGTATGATACTTTTGTCTTTCCTGAACCCTGCTTGCTCATCCGTTAGATGTTGTTCTATGTGTGATCTCTCTCTCTCAGTCAGTATCATCATCAGCACCTTGCCTATATGAGCTGTTAGGGCAATCGTTTTGTAGTTCTTATACTCCAATGCACTTCCTTTCTTGTGTATTGTCACCAGCACAGATCTTGTCCATTCCATATGTGCCTTCCCTTCTTTCCACACTATGGCTACATCTACACGTGAAGCCAACATCAAAATAGGCTATTTCGATGAATAACGTCTACACGTCCTCCAGGGCTGGCAACGTCGATGTTCAACTTCGACGTTGCGCGGCACCACATCGAAATAGGCGCTGCGAGGGTACGTCTACACACCAAAGTAGCACACATCGAAATAAGGGTGCCAGGCACAGCTGCAGACAGGGTCACAGGGCGGACTCAACAGCAAGCCGCTCCCTTAAAGGGCCCCTCCCAGACACAGTTGCACTAAACACCACAAGATACACAGAGCTGACAACTGGTTGCAGACCCTGTGCCTGCAGCATAGATCCCCAGCTGCCGCAGAAGCAGCCAGAAGCCCTGGGCTAAGGGCTGCTGCCCACGGTGACCACAGAGCCCCGCAGGGGCTGGAGAGAGAGCATCTCTCAACCCCCCAGCTGATGGCCGCCATGGAGGACCCAGCAATTTCGACGTTGCGGGACGTGGATCGTCTACACGGTCCCTACTTCGACGTTGAACGTCGAAGTAGGGCGCTATTCCGATCCCCTCATGAGGTTAGCGACTTCGACGTCTCGCAGCCTAATGTCGAAGTTAACTTCGAAACAGCGCCTGACGCGTGTAGCCGCGACGGGCGCTATTTCGAAGTTGGTGCCGCTACTTCGAAGTAGCGTGCACGTGTAGACACAGCTTATATTACATAGTCGGTGTACTTCCTGAATCATGATTTCTCTGCTGTATTTGATCATCTGTCCTGTGATCTGATCATGTCCAGGGCTTTTCATAGAATCATAGAATGCTAGGACTGGAAGGGACCTTGAGAGGTCATCATGTCCAGCCCCCTGCCCTCATGGCAGGACCAAGTACTGTCTAGACCATCCCTGATAGACACTTATCTTACCTGTTCTTAAATATCTCCAGAGATGGAGATTCCACAACCTCTCCATAGATGGAGATTCCAGAACATTTGTTGTTCTTTAGTCATTTCACTGCTCTTTCTACTTCCTACTTCCTCCTTCGAAATATCATTCCAGCAATTAAATTGCCACCTCATCTGGTCTTACAGACTGAAAGATCAGTGGTCTAGCCACGAGGTTGCCCAGACACCGAAGACTATCATAAACTATCATCATAAACTATCATCAAATCATTCCTTTATCCAGGGGTGCAAAACTTGGGGGCACGAGAAATTTCAAAAGGGGGGCACAGCACAGTCCATTCCCCACTCACCACTGCAGGGGTGTTCCACCACTACCCACAGCCTCTGGCAGCATCAGCTCCATTGGCACAGTGCCAGCTTCATTTCCAGTTCCCCGACTTCACCCCCACATTCCCACATCTGTGGGTGCCTCTGCAGCCTCCCTAGGCAAGGCTGGCTTGTGCTGACTGCCCTCCTGCCCTCTATGGGGCCACCATCCCCTTGAAGTACTGGCATCATTTCCATCTCCTAGCCCAAGCAAGCTAGGAGACACTTGTAGCAGAGGTAGCTGAGTGGGTGAGCTCCTAGCTGGACAGCCTCTTTCTTCAGCTTCTGAGACAGCTCAGGCTTTCTTTTTTTTTGTGTGTGTGTGTGAAATTATGTTGATCTTTTGTTTTGTTCTTTTGTTTAACTTTGCTTTGGAGAGCTGGAGAAATGAGTGGAGCGGGAAGTGGCCTCTTTAAACAGCAGAGAACTGTTGTTTTTGTTTTTTTTGTTTTGTTTTGGGGTATTTTCTCCCAGGCCGGAGAGTGGCTGAGATTGGGTCTTGAAACAGCAAAGTAAAGAGTTTTCTATAGTAGTAGTAGTAGGCATCCTGCAGTCAACGTAGACTATGGATCGTGCCCTTCGTAGTTCCATTTGGAATCATCATTTGCAGCGTCGACTGTGACTGTGAAGGCCCACACAAGAGTAACAGTCCTTGCTGCATCTGTTGCATGTGTAATGGGTCTCTGGCAGGTCCTTACTGTGCTTTCTGTGGGCTCACTTCTCCTCTGCTAGCTGTCTGATCCTCATCTCACCCTTCTGAAGGCCCTTGTGTAGTTCCTGCCTCCAGCTGCTGTGATCGTCTGCCAGCTCCTCCCAGCTGTCCGGCTCGATAGCCACCTCCCTGAGGTCCCTCTTGCAGACACCTTTGTAGCGCAACTGGGGGCGTCTGGGAGGTCTTTTGCCAGAGGCTCGCCTGCCATACAGAATGTCTTTTTGGATCCTTCCATCATTCATCCTGTGGACGTGGCCAAGCCAGTGGACCTGCCGCTGCCTGAGGAGGGTGTGCATGGTTGGGATTCCAGCTTGCTCAAAGATGGCTGTGTTGGGCACACTGTCCTTCCATGATATTCCAAGGATGTGCCTGAGACAGCGCAAGTGGAAGATGTTCAGTCTCTTTTCCTGGTAGGAGTACAGGGTCGAAGACTCATTGCCGTAAAGGAGGGTGCTGAGGATGCAGGCTCTGTAGACTTGCATTTTGGTGTGGGTGTACTTGATGTTATTCCACGCTCTCTCGCTGAGTCTGGACAGAGTTGTGGCTGCTTTTATAATCCTCCTATTTAGCTCAGTCTCCAATGACAGGGTGTAAGTGATGGTGGACCCGAGGTAAACGAACTCGTGGACTACCTCTAACGTATAGTTGTCAGTGCTGATTGATGGAGGTTCGGCAAGGTCCTTGCCAAGTACATTTGTCTTCTTTAGGCTGATGGAAAGCCCAAAGTCCTTGCATGCTTTGGAGAACTGATCCAGCAGTTTCTGAAGCTGGTCTTCTGTGTGTGACACTACAGCAGCGTCATCTGCTAACAGAATATCTCTGGCGACTTCCCGCACCTTAGATTTAGCTTTCAGCCTTGCAAGATTAAACAGTTTCCCATCAGATCTTGTGTGCAAAAAGATGCCCTCTGTTGAAGATCCAAAGGCATGCTTCAGGAGGAGTGCAAAGAAGATCCTGAACAATGTCGGAGCAAGGACGCATCCTTGTTTGACACCGCTCCTGATGCTGAAAACATCCGATAATGTGACGTCTTATTGGATGGCTCCTCTCATGTCTTCGTGGAAAGACTGGATCATCTTGAGTAACCGTGGCGGACAGCCTATCTTGTGGAGCAGTTTGAACAGTCCATCCCTGCTGACCAAGTCGAAGGCCTTGGTCAGGTCGACGAAGGCAATATAGAGTGGCTTCCACTGCTCTCTGCATTTCTCCTCCAGCTGCCTCAGAGAGAAGACCATGTCAATGGTAGATCTCTCTGCGCGGAATCCGCACCGTGATTCGGGATGCACCCTCTCAGCAATCTTCTGGAGTCTGCCAAGGATGACGCAAGCGAACAGTTTACCAGTGACGCTTAGGAGGGAGATTCCACGGTAATTGTTGCAGTTGCTTCTGTCTCCTTTGTTCTTATACAAGGTTACAATGTTAGTGTCACACAAAGCCTGTGGAACCTCTCCCTCTCTCCAGCATATGCACAGTAGCTCATGTAGGGGTTCCAGGAGGGTGTCCATGGAACACCTGATTACCTCTGGTGGTATACCATCCTGGCCTGGGGCCTTTCCTACTGCAATGCTGTCGATGGCTTTCTTCAGTTCATCCACAGTTGGTTCCTGATCCAGTTCGTCCATTACTGGTAGGAGCTCGACGGCATCGAGGGCTGTATCAACCACAATGTTCTCGCGTGAGTACAGCTCTGAGTAGCGCTCGACCCATCGCTCCATCTGTTTGGCTTTGTCAGTGATGACTTCACCAGATTTGGATTTCAGAGGTGCCATCTTGTTCTGGGTGGGTCCTAATGCCTTCTTGATGCCCTCGTACATTCCCCTGAGATTACCACAGTCAGCACTGGACTGGATGCTGCTGCATAGCTCGAGCCAGTAGTTGTTGGCACAGTGCCTGGTTGTCTGCTGTACTGTTTTTCTGGCTACTCTGAGTGCTTGCAGGGTACTCTGGCTCAGTGAGAGTTTGTACTCCAGGAGTGCAGCGCGCTTCTTTTCGATGGCTAGAATCATCTCATCGGAGTTAGCTTCGAACCAGTCATTTGTGTTTCTAGCTCTTCTTCCAAACACCGACAAGGCCGTGTTGTAAATTGCATCCCTCAGATGCTACACCCTCAGGGCTGCTGCACAGGTTCTCCTCGAGGGTCACTGAACTTTTCGGCTCTCTCTGAGTTTGCTGTCTTTCTGGCATCAGTGCGGGGCCTTCCAGTTGGTTTAGAGCGGTACAGCTTCTTGGGTCTCACCTTGAGTTTGGAGCAAACTAGCGAGTGATCTGTATCGCAGTCAGCACTATGATAGCTGCATGTCAGGAGGTTGTTTTTGAGGTTATCACGTCTAGTGATGACAACGTCTAGTTGATGCCAGTGTTTCGAGCGTGAGTGTCTCCATGACACTCTGTGCTGTGGCTTGGTTTGTAAAAATGTGTTTGTGATGCACAGATTGTGGTATGTGCAAAGTTTGAGAAGACGCTGTCCGTATTCATTCATTTTTCCCACACCGAAGTGGTCTAAGCAGGAATGCCATGAGTCTCAATTGACTCCAACTCTCGCATTGAAGTCACCCAAAACGTACAGTTGTTCACGAGCACGTATTTGCACTATGGCAGCACTAAGCACGTCATAGAACTTGTCTTTTACTTCTGGTGTGGCATACAAGGTTTAAGCGCTGATCAGGTGGACAGGACCGTTTGAAGTATGACCTGAAGTAGTCTTTCTGATCCACCCATGACTAATTCCACCATTTGTAGAAGCGTGTTTCTGATGGCAAAGACAACACCATGCCCCCTGGGTTCATCTTGGGCTTTACCCTGCCAGAAAAAGGTGTAGTCCTTTTCCTTTAGAGATCCTGAATCTGCGAGTCACGTCTCTTGCAGAGCAGCAATGTCAACTTGGAGTCTCTTCAGCTCCTCATTGATGACAGCGGTCTTTCAGGTGTCGCTGATGTCCTGAAGATCTTCAGTCAAACCAGTCAGCATGGTCCACACATTCCAGCAAGCAAGCTTAAAACTTTGATGGTTTCTTTTTCTTATTGGTTTGCCTGGTGCTCAAATTTCAGTCACTTGTCAGGTTTGGGAACCTTAAGCCTCACGCACCCAGTGAGGCAGGTGAACTGTGGCAGGACAGTACCTTTCTGGCTGGGGGGGCCTCCCAGATTGAGGCGGGCGGTGACTGTCCAGTGAGATGTGATGATCTCTCCCACCGCCAAAGGCAACCCCTGGCGCTCGTCCTCTATGCCAATCGAGCAAGAGCTTATAACCAGTATCTGTTACCTCCCGTGTTGGTTCAACGCTGTTAAGCGATGCTGGAGTACCTCTCCAGGCGCGAGCCTGGGAAAATTTTTTGGGACCCTAGGCTGCCCAGACGCCAGTGTCCCCCTCTCGGCTTTACTGATATAGTCCAAAGGAGAGGATAACCTCTACGTCTGGTACCAGCTCAGCTGCAGAAGTTGCCGGGTCAATGCCAGAAGTTGACACAGAACTGCCTTAGGACTCCCCTCCGGATTTTCTGTTAGAGTTTACTGCCTTAGCCTTGCTCTTTCCCAGGATAACCCATGAGATAGTGGGGCTGAGTTTTCTATACATACATACATACAAGCACTCTCTATTTCATTAAAAAATTAAAGTATGTTACTGTTTTATGTATGCATATTTGCATTTATATACTGATTAACAAAGTTTTTACATTCTACGTACTTATTTTCTTATATGTGCTGAAAGGATTTTTTTTTTTTAATATGAACATGACTGAAATTTCCATCCGTTCAGATTACATTGCACAGGTTGGAGGACCCTGGCTAACTGCAGAGAAGAAACGGAGGGCCCCAACATAAAAAGTTTGCTCATCCCTGCCTTAATCATCTCTTTGTTAAATCAAACAGATTAAGGTTCTTGAGTCTTATCACTATTGTAGATCTTATCACTATTGTAGAGAGTGAACAATGCTTTCACTCCTACAGTTGTGCGCACTGGTGCAGCAAGGTGGGAACATGGAGAAACTGTTGCTGCCTGTACCCAATTTATCTGGATAAAGAGAAAGCACCAAGCTCTATGACTACTGGCTGAATAGCTTTCCACAAGAATTACATTTCTTAAAAATTAAGGTGGAAGATGAAAGATTATCTGCGTACATTTAAGAGCTGTAGATACTTATAGCTGCTAGAATGGTCTAATGGCAGAATGTTTTCATTTGACATTAGCCCTCACCTAACAGCTGGGAAGAGGTGGGAACCTGCCTTTTTTATACCCAAAATTGCAACTACTTTTTGACTGAGCCCCAGAACTTAGCTAACATCGAGACTTGTGTATATTTTTTATATACTTAAGGGATTTCCTCTGCCACATTTAAAATATACATTAAAACATGTGGTTGACTATCCACTCATCTAGGTGCCTGTACACAGTGAAAAACTGCACTGCTCCTTCTAAGTGCACTCTAGGCACAATTTGAGGATCGTTATTACTTGGAATGATCCTAAAATAAACAAACATTTTCCTTATTTGCTAGGTAGGATTTTTCCTTTTTAAGTTACAGTATGTGATGAAGTCCCTTGTCAGCCCCTGTGGGACCCTGCGCTTTCTGGCGGTTTTCTCTGTTGTGCCTCAGAGACTCATGGAGACCCCTTTATCTGCCCAGGCCTTTCCAGGGGCAGGAGTGTCCGCTTAGGGAGCCATCCGCATCATAGGCACATCCCAACTGGGGCAGACACAGCCAGCCCCCTTGCAGGCCTGCACCTGTTCCAGTGTAGTAACCCTCTGGGAAAGGGTAGGGGGAGTCCAGACCCGCCCTCTACCCTGGACTCCGGGCCCAGGTCCCTATGAGGACAAAAGGCTGCTGGCAGGGCCTTCACCCCTGCCCCAATGTAGCAACCTCACCCTGGGCCACTTCATTCACCACTTCCTTGTGGTTCCTGCTCTTGTTCCTCAGTGCACCTTCCAAAACCTTCCCCCCGCAACCACCTAGGGGGAACTTTTTATAGGAGTGCAGGGCCTCAGCTGACCTATGACTGCTGATTAGACTCAGCTGTGGCTAATGCTTAATGAGGCCCCCAAGCTGTTTGCCTTAATTGGGAAACAAGAAAGCATTCCCCCAACCAGCCAGTACACCTGCCTTCTTGTAGGGTACTGTAGCCCCCAGGCAGCAGTCTGCCACAAGTAATAGTGGCAGAAGAATAAGCTATGTTTTGTATTGCAAACTGAGTGGAAAAAAACTAGTTCATTGTTCATTTCTCATTATTAGATACAAAGTGAACATTTGTCTACCTAATAGATTCAAACAAATGGTGTTTCCAAATTGACCGTTTTTGTGTTTAGTGACAGATACATCAGAACCCCAGAAAATCTCAGGGTCCAGAAGAACCCTTGTTGTTTGAAACCGTGTTGTTGGACTGGAATATAATCAAATATTCTTGATCAGGAAGAAAAATATTCCTTTCACATTTAGCTATTTGTCTTTAGCATATATATTATTAAATAAAATCCCCCATCAAATAAGTACAAACAAAATAAACACTTGAGCCCATGCAATCCATAACTATTCTTTCTGTCCATTCAATATCAGGTTTTCATATTCACCTTAAAATTACCTTATTTTATATCCATCCTTTGCACCATTGAAATATTACTCCACTTTGAAAAATTATGAGTTAGTTACAATCAACACATTTGCTACACCCCTACTGATCTCCTTTAAAGCCAATAACTCTAAAAATTCTTTCGTGAGTACGAATCCATCAAAGCACTGTGTTAATAGCATTCAGATATGGCACTTTATGTACATGGTGAAGTAAGAAGTTCAATCCTTGTTAAATTCAGGTAGGCAATGTTAATTCTGTAAATCTAATTAGATTACTTACCTGATTAAACCTCCTTGTAAAGGCCACAATATTAGGGGCGAGAATGTGTTTTTCTTTCTTATTCCATCCACAGCTGGCTAGTTCCTAGAAAATACACAAAAATACTATTTCACTATTTACAACTTGTTAAAAAGGACACAAACAGTTTTTACAATAAAAAAATGTTGAAATATTGCAAGTGAGTTCCAATGTAAGGAAGTTAAACTGAAATACCATTAGAGGGAAGCACAGAAATGCATACAGTGTTAATATCTATCATTGGCATTTATGAAACATCAAACAGGAAAGTTACTAAGGCCATTCCACGACAAGTACTTTACAAAACTTTGCTCTTTCCTCTATACTCCTGTATATGCTGAACATATACTTCTCCATCAAAGGGGAAAACACACACACACGATCAATCCAAGGCAGGGGTCAGCAACCTTTCTAAGGCTGAGTGCAGAAGTTTGACCTTTTGACCTCCATGTATGGTCTGAGTGTGGGTGATACTTTTTAAAGTCACTGACAGTCCTACATACAATAGCTTCGTTAATAAATAAATAAAGATGCAGAATTTTACTGTTTAGGTGGTGGTTAGTAATATTAGCTGGTCTTTTATTTATCCACAGGTGGCTTGGCTTTGAGCAAGCTCCTAGCTAAACAGGAGAGGAGGGGTAGGGCTGACCTCCTGCTTTGCTTGCTGAAGAAAACTGGCTTGCGTGCCACTCTTGCTGGGAGTTGCTGACCCCTGATCTAAAGCCTCAGTTCTACACTGAGCACTTTGGCCTCACAATTCAAATGAGGCTCACACTTCCATAGGTATTTTCCTGGAGGAGCTCAATGATAGATAGGGTACCAAAGGCTTTACTCACACACTACTGTTTTATTCTGTGAAAAAGCTTTCGTAGTAATGCAATGATAAGCTTGAGAAAAAAAAATCAAACCCTAAAGTCTGAAAGATGAGTTACAATAGTACAGACTCAGGGTGTAAAGTGTAGCAACTCTGCATCCTGTGCTTGTAACTGAACTAAGCCTTCTCAATATTACAGCTCATCAATTAATACAATTTATAATCAAACTAATTATAAATACTACATAAAATAAATCACAGTACTATAACACCTGGCATGATTCTTATCCCATCAACTCTACAAAATAGTCCAAATTTGAATAAAACAGTTCAGCAATTTTCAAGTTATGAGCATTTAAATACATTGAGTTGAAGTGGTCTCAATTTACAGCTCATATTAGTTTGAAACAATCCCTCACTTAAAACTGTCAAACCTGAGTGAGAACTATCAGTAGTTGGCCAGCCTTCACAAAAGCACTGCAAGCACTCAGAAAATACCAATTGTCAAACAAACATTATATGGTATATTAAAGACTTTAGCTTAAAATTCTACACCAATTGAACAGTTGGCTAATAACCATGTATGTACTTAGTTCTAACTTTATTTCCATTAAATAGAATTTACTATAATACTTTCTTGGAGTCATTGTAGAGAGTTCTTGAAAACATCTACTCAGTGTGCAGCAGCAGTCAAAAAATTACATGTTGGGAACCATTAAGAAGGACAGATATAGAATAAGGGAAAGAATATCTTATTGCGACTATATAAATTCATGGTATTCCCAAATCTCAAATACTGTGTGCAGATGTGGTCATCTCACCTCACAAAAGATATACTGGCACTGGAAAAAGTTCAGAAAAGGGAAGCAAAAATGATGAGGGATGTGGAATTACTGCCATATGTGGAGCTATTAAAAAGACTTGCACTTCTCAGGTTAAAAAAAAGGAGATGGGATATAACAGCGGTCTATAAAATCATGACTGGTGTTGAGAAAGTAAATAAGGAGAAGTTATTTACTTATTCCCATAATACAAGAACTAAGGGCCACCAAATGAAATTAACAGGTAGCAGGTTTAAAACCACCAAAAGGAAGTATTTCAATTCGTGAAGGATAGGTCCGTCAATGGCTATTAGCCAGGATGGTCAGGGATAGCATCCCTTGCCTCTGTCAGAAGCTGAAAATGGATGACAGGGGATGGATCACTTGATTGCCTGTTCTGTTCATTCCCTCCGGGGCACCTGGCATTGGCCACTATCAGAAGTCAGAATACTGGGCTAGGTAAACCTTTGATGTGACCCTGATGGCCGTTCTTATATTCTTATGAAACCATGGCACAGCTACTGAAAACTTCTAAGCTAAGCTGATAACCTACAGAGGACTCCAGGAGCAGGAAGAGGATTGCATTATCACACCCAGGCACCAGGTGCTGCCCAAGAGGTATCATCCTATTACAGACAGCCAATGTCAGACGCAGAGGACATGTCTGATGTGTGTGTGTTGTAACTTGCATTGCTGCGGAGGCATATTATTTTATTTTGTATTTGTTATGCATTCTTGAGAACTGAATTTCATGCGCCACGAACAAGGTAATACACTCAGGAAAGAATGTACATCATACTCAGCAGATGGGACTAATTTGGAAAGAGGTGATTTAGAAAAGGGATTAGAGGTCAGAGTAGAAAAACAACTGAACTTGAATTCCCAGTGTGATGCGCTGGTTAACAGAACAAATGACTTAATCTACGTCTACACTATGAGATAAGTTTGAATTTAAGGCAGTTTTCTCAATTTTAAAACCTCACTGTCTTCACTGTAAATTCCATTAGTTCAATTTAGGGAGCACTAATATTGAAATAATATCAATATCATATCATCCTTGGAACCAGGTGGAAGTAGCATTAATTTTGAATTTAAATTTTCGAATAAAGGCGAATGTGGAAGTGCCATGTCTTTACATTGAATTTACAGTAAACACTCCGTTTAACAGACTAATGAGGGTAAGGGTGTCCCGAAAGTCCGTTAAATGCTAGGGTCTTCCAGCCCCAGTCTCCCCAAAAAAAACACCCCCCCCAAAAAAAACAAAACAAAAAATAAATAAAACAACAACAAAAATTGAAAAAAACCCAACCCTGCCACTCACCAAAGATGCCACTGCAGGAGCCCTTGGACCCCACCCTGGCTCAGATCCCACCAAGCGTCTGGGACCCTGCTGCCACGTCTGGCTGAAGGTGCCTTGCTGGGCAGCTGCAGCTACCTCACCGCATGTGCCTTCAGGCCCTTGCCGCACGTGGCTAACGGTGCCTCGCCACATGTGGCTGCAGCTGGCTCACCACGAATGGAGGCGTCTGCCGTGTGCTGTTGGAAGGGCCATGTCATGACGTGTAGAAGCTGCTGCCGCCGGTGCAATCCGTGGCAACAGAAAGTCTCCCCATTTTTAATATTTTTGGTGGCAGGGGGAGGATTTAGGATATTATGGACCCCAGCAGACTTCAGGAACAATGGAGTCCATAATATCGAGGGTTGACTGTACTACCTCCAGAAGTGTTTTGTATGTCTCCCACAAAGCTACACGGTTACCCACCACATATGGCTGCTTCGTTCTCCGCTGTTCTCCTGCCAGGACTCTGCACAAGGCCGGGTGAAGGTGAAAGAACTCCGGCAGCCCTATCAGAGTCCAGGAAGCCAAACAGAGGTAAGGGTTATCTCCACAGACCTGTTGCTATTATGAATAGCTGCATGTATTCATGGGGGGTGACCCCACCATGGAGCCCAGTATAATTATGACACTTGTGGAGGCCCTCGACTGTGCCCCTCAGAACAGTATGTTAATATTCCTGGGGATGGAGCGTGTCTCCTTGGAGATCTCCTCGAAGGCCTCATCCAGACACTCTTGAATTTCTTGCACAAGGTTTTTGGGCAGGCCTGACTTAACTGCAGTTTCCATGGTAGCACACCATGCCAGGCCAAGCAACCAGATAGCAATCTACCGTTATGGCATCACACAGCATTTTGGCAAATTTTCCAGGCTTGTGGTCACACAGGATAAGCAGCTGTTCTTTGTCTATATCTGTTAGTTTTAGAAGGGTAATGTCTTCTTTGACAACCTAAAGAAGCACGGAAATTTGGAATGGATTTTTTCGCAATCCTTCCTGCTCTTGTACATTTTCCTAGAGCACACTGCTACACTATGTGGTTGGCAGGCATCCTGTTTCTCACCGCCCCCCAGGGGGGTTGCAGGCTCTCCAGGCCTTCTCCCTTCCCATCTCCCTTCACCCCTGCCCCTGCATTTCTTTTTACTTCACAGGGATCCTTCCACACCCAGCCATCTATCCTCCCCATCTGGACTTCAATCATCCAGACATTTGTTGGGGGACCAATAGAGCAGCATGCAAACAATCCAGGAAGTTTCTGGAGAATGTTGGGGATAACTTCCTGGTTCAAGTACTGAAGGCATGCTAAGAATGGGAGGGTTATCAGAGAAGGTGTGGGGCCATTATGGGATGAGAGAGATAATCTAGTGACAGATGATGTAAGAAAAGCTGAAGTACTCAATGCTTTTTTTGCCTCAGGCTTCACGGACAAAGACAGCTCCCACACTATGGTGTAGACAAGGCAGTATGGAAAGGTGGAGGGCAACCATCTGTGGGGAAGGAATAAGTCATGAGCTATCTAGAAAAACTACATGTACACAAACCCACAGATCTGGATTTAATGCACTCAAGGGTACTGAGGCATTGGCAGACGTCATTACCGAGCTTTTGACCATTATCACTGAAGACTCTTGGAGATCAGGAGAGATCCTGCCTGACTGGAAAAAGGCAAATGTAGTGCCCATCTTTAAAAAAAGGAAAGAAGGACAATCCAGGGAACTATAGACTGGTCAGCCTTACCTCAGTCCCTGGGAAAATAATAGAGGGGATCCTCAAGGAATCAATTTTGGAACACTTGGAAGAAGGGAAGGTGATAAAAAGTAGCCAACATGAATTCACCAAGGTCAAGTCATGCCTGACCAATCTGATTAGCTTCTATGACAAGGTAACAGGCTCTGTGGACATTGGGAAGTCAGTGAATGTCATATACCTTGACTTCAGCAAAGCTTTTGATACAGTCTCCCATAACATTCTTGCCCATAAATTAAGGAAGTATGGATTGAATCCATGGACTATAAGATGGATAGATAGATAGCTTGATGGTCGGGCCCAACGGAAAGTAGTCAATGGCTAAGTATCTGGATGGTGATTGGTTGCAGGTGGAGTGCTGCAAGGCTTAGTTCTGTGGGCAGCATTGTTCAACATCTTTATTAATGACCTGGATGAGGGATTGGATTGCACCCTCAGCAAGTTTGCGAATGACACCAAGCTAGGGGGAGTGGTAGATATGTTGGAAGGTAGAGATTGGATCCAGAGTGACCTGGGTAAATTGGAGGATTGGGACAAAAGAAATCTGATGTGGTTCAACAAGGAGAACTGTAGAGTCCTGCACCTGAGGTGGAAGAATCCCAAGCAGTGTTATAGGCTGGGGACCGACTGGCTAAGCAGCAGTGCAGTGGAAAGGGATCTAGGGGTTATGGTTGATGAAAGGCTGGATATGAGTAAACAGTGTGCCCTTGTGGCCAAGAAGGCTAATGCCATATTAGTGTGCATTAGGAGGAGCATTTCAAGCAGATCTAGAGAAGCAGTTATTCCTCTCTGTTTGACACTGCTGAGGCCACATCTCCAGCTTTTGGTCCCCCAGTATAAAAAGGATGAGGATGTGCTGGAGCAGGCTCAGCAAAGGGCAACAAAAATGATTAAGGGGCTGGAGCACATGACCTATGAGGATAGGCTGAGGGATTTTCGCTTGTTTAGTTTACAGAAGAGAAGACTGAGGGGTGATTTCATAGCAGCCTTCAACTTCCTGAACTGGTGTTCTAAAGAGGATGGAGAGAAACTGTTCTCAGTGGTACCAGATAGCAGAACAAGGCGCAATGGTCTGAAGCTAAAGAGGGAGAGGAGTAGATTGGCTATTAGGAAAAAAACTACTTCACCAGGAGGGTGGTGAAGCATTGGAATGTGCTGCCTAGAGAGGTGGTGGATTATCCATCCCTAGAGTTTTTAAGTCCCAGCTTGACAAGGTCCTGGAAGGGATGACTTAGTTGGGGTTGATCCTGCTTGAAGCAGGGGGCTGTATTAGATGACCTCCTGACGTCCCTTCCAGGCCTATGATTCTATAAATATCGGTCTGGAATCAAATCTTTCCCTGTCACCACATGGCTGCTGGGCCCTGCTACCACAAATCGGCATGTGCAGCATAGGAGGGTTTGCCCACTTTTACGTGGCCTTTTTACTCTCCTGAGGGCTGCTCCAGTAAGTGCCAAGAAACCTTTTCCACCAACCTGTCAGATGGCAGGAAAACCACCTCCCCCCAGCATCTCTGTTTACTTTACAGGGATTCCCCCACCCACCCAGACATCCATGAGGTTGGAATGGAACCCTTCCCCACCATCCCTTCTTGCCACACAGCTGCCAGGCTCTGTGTGCCTTGCTCATGGCAGAGGATTGCTCCAGGAACATCCAAAAAGACTGCTCCCTTGGCCCAGAACACCGGACCTCTTCCCCCACTTCGCAGCCCTCTGCCTTTCCTCAAAAAGCGGAAAATAGCTTTCCATGTCCATAATTAAATGTTTTGGGTAAATGATGACTTGCGCAATGCATGCCTTGAATGCCATCCTTAATAAGCCTTAAGCAGCCTTGCAAAAAGAAACTTTCCCTGACAGGAGAGACAGAGACCCATTCATTCCATGGGGAAGCGGACCTAGTTTATGTGAACTGTATCTCAGTTTTGACCTTCACTTTCCAGCTGCCATTCCGAGAATGGAAGGCAGGGCAAGGAAGCGAAAAAAGTGCAAGCAGGATCTCATCCTGCAGTACATGGAGTGGTCAGAGGCAGAAACCAGTAAGATTACAAGGAACGACTCAGTGGCAGCAGGCTACAGCTGAGTGGCAGCAGAAAATGCATGAGTTCCAGCAAGAGCAAGCAGCAAAGCTCATAATCGCAGACTCACAGAATCACAGGGCTTGAAGGGACTTCAGGAAGTCATCTAGTCCAGCCTCCTGCTTCAAGCAGCATCAACCCCTACTAAGTCATCCCAGCCAGGACCTTGTCCAGCCAGGACTTAAAAACCTCAAGGGATGGAGAATCCACCACCTCTCTAGGCAACGCATTCCAATGCTTCACCACCCGCCTGGTGAAGTAGCTTTTCCTAATATCTAACCTACACCTTTCCCTCTTCAACTTCAATAATGGCAGTGAGTGACCAAATGGAGGCCCTGCACTCCATGCTGCAGACGGACTCCCAATGCAACACAGTGGGCTTCGTTCAGTGCTCCCCAGAGTCCTCCTCCCCTCCCAAATAAATTTGTTTGAGCCTGGTGTGATTTTTTCTTGGCAGGTATGAGCGATAGGGTGCAAAAATCACTGCAGCGAACAGGGGGTTGGAAAGGACAGATAGCAAAGGTGCCTGCTGCTAAGTCAAAGTCCACAGAGGACTCATGGCAGACAGAACTGAGCAAAGAGGAGGCAGCTGAAAGCACAGGTGTCCCCCCCCTTTTTTAAAAAGGGAAAATACCCCCCACAGCCATTCTACTTCCTGCAACTTAACCCCTTCCCCACCAAGTAAAAGCATTTTTTCAGTAAGACACAGCCTGATTTATTGGTTCACATTTGGTGGGGACCACAAATCAGTTTGGAGAGTGGGGCTTGGTTGGTATCAAAATAGAGAAATACATCGCTATCACATGCATGACAGATCATTCATGAAGCTATTTTTTTAAAGCATCCCTGATTGCTGCTGCCTCTGCATGGGTAATTGGTGAATGGCCACGTACATAGCTGTGAGTAAGCTCTGCTCATGGCCTAAGCCTCTGAATTCCAGGACGACGGGAAATGCTGTCACCTGGATTCACAAATGTTATGCCAAATAACACACACTGTAATCATGGTGGGCACATTAGTTTCGGAAAGGTCCAAATGGGTCAACAGGCATCTGAACCACGCTTTTGAACAGCCAAAGGCACATTCCACCAGCATTCTGCACTTGCTGAGTCTGTGATTGAAGTTTCCTTGCTGAGGTTCAGGGCTCCTGTGTAGGGCTTCATAAGGCAAAGGAGCAGAGAGTAAGCAGAGATGCCCAATATTAAAATAGGCATCTCCATGACGCCAATCTTGATTTTCCAGTCTGTGGAAAATAGTCCCATCTGGGAGCTTTCTGTACAGACTAGAATTTCTGAAGAGGCACATGTCATGAATCTTCCCCCAATCATCCCATGTTAATATTAGTGAAAAGACATTTGTAATCTACCAATGCCTGAAAAACCATTGAGAAGTATCCCTTTCTGTTTATGTACTCAGAGGCCAGGTGGTCCGGGGCCATGATGAAGTAGTGCAAGGCATCTATTGCTCCACTGCAGTTAGGAAATCCCCTGGCAGCAAAGCCATCCACTATGGCCTGTACATGTCCCAGGGTCACGGTCTTCCCGAGGAGACGCCAACAGATTGCATGGGCCACCTGCATCACCAAGGACTCCACTGTACAGCTGCCCACCCTGAATTGATTTGCCACTGACTGATAACTGTGGGGTGTTGTAAACTTCCACAGAGCAAATGCCATTTGCTTCTGAATCATTAAAGCTACCCTCATTCTTGTGTTGCTATACTTCAGGGCAGGGGTCAGCACTTCATAAATGTTCCATAAAAGTGGATTTGCACATACAAACATTCTGCATTCACTGCTTGTTGTCCCAGGACTCCAAAATGATGTGGTCCCACTAGTGTGCACTGGTCTCATGAGTCCAAAACCACTGCTCCACTGTCATCAATGGATTCAGGGCAGCCAGCATTTAAGAGTTCTGAGACCACAGCTGAAAGATTTCCTCTTCAAAACCAGCATCATCATCATCATACTGAAACATCATGGTGCTTTTTAACAGAAAGCAACAGTCTGGGAAGTTGCATAACAGTACGTGCAATGACTTGAAGCATTTGGGAATCCATGCTTGCACTGGTTCTGAACTCTAGAAAATGCTGCAGGAAATGGCATGCCCTCCAGTTCATTTTTGTGGCGTTACTAGGTGCTCTGAATTCTGGGACAGTGCTTTTCAGTCTAGGATTCTGACATGAAAGACCCACAAGCTACTGGAGCTAAGGCACTGTGGGATATGTATTCACAGCGCAGTACTCATGCAGTCAAACTTGGATAAGGCAATGGGGACGCAGAAACTCAACATGGAGAAACGGTGGTTCAAATTTCCAAAAGGTCTGTGGACACAAATTTGAATTCACAACAGCAAGGTTAAAAAATCAAATTTATTAAACATTGAATTCATCTCCTAGTGTTGGCATAGGCTCAGTTGACAAACGATAAATATCAAGTAGGAATAGGGAGGCTTTATAGCTATGTAACTGTACACTTCATACTGTACACTCTAGCATAATAGATATCTCATATTTAGTTTTTATTCACAAATCGGACAAGGGAAAAACAACCTTTCCTTGCTTTTTCATCTCCCAATTTGTTTCTTAACTTTGAATGAACATGTCATTGAGCTGAACTAGTTGAATAACCTGAAATGAAGAAAACATTCTGTAATTTGCAGAAAGACAGTCAGAATCTGTGTAAGCCATTAAACAAATTCTGGTTACAGATACTTAGCTGGTGACTTCATCAGTTCAATGATTTAACTTTCTTTAAAAAAATTTTGGCAACAAAAATGTACTGCATTTTTAATTTAAATGAATTTCTTATAGCAAGTTTAGTCCTTTAATGTAGTTTTTGATAATTTAAAATTATACTTTAAATAAAAATGCACTTACATGAAAATGTGATTTAAATAAATAATTGTTTTAATTGACTAAATTTCAGCAATATCTTTGTTACGCCACTGACTGAAACAAACCAAAGCATGGACTGCATCTGTTTTCAGGACTTCTGAGTACACCCAGTAAACTGTCTTGAAATTACATACAAAAAGTCCAGGCAAGCATGATTGATCAGGCTAGAGTCACATACTCAAAACTGTGCAAATTTCAGTACAAAATTCAAAGCAATTTAAATCATAAAATTCAGTGTATTAAACATTTAAGCCACATCTACACTAGCTGGCTATTTTGAAATAACCGGCCCAATTTCGAAATAGCGCACAGCACATCTACACGCACTGTGACCTATTCTGAAGTTGAAATCAACGTAAGATGGTGAGATGTCAAAATCACTATCCCATAAGAAGGTGGGAATAGTGCCCTACTTTGACATCCAACGTTGAAGTAGTGCATGTGTAGACAATCCACGTCCCTCTACGTCAAAACAGCAGGGTCCTCCTTGGTGGCCATCAGCTGAGGGGTTGAGAGATGCTCTGTCCAGCCCCTGCGGGGCTCTAGGCTCACCTCATGCAGCAGCCCTTAAAGCTCCAGGCCCCCCAGATTTTCCTGTGGCAGAAAGCTGAGAGCGTGTAGGCAGCAACACAGACACGTGCATAGCCTGCACACCCTCCAGACCCCGCCCCGATCCCCCACCCAGCGCCCATGGCAGCCAGCCAGCCAGCCCCCTGAGAGCCCCCAGGGCACACCCCCCAGGGGGACCCAGGGCTCCAAGATGTCCAGCCAGTGGGGAAGAGGCAGTGGGGCCCCTCCTGGTTGGACGCCAAGATCTGGGACCTGCTGGGGCTTTGGGGCAAGGAGGAGGTGCTCCAGGTAATGAGAAGCAAGCAGCGGAATGCAGACGCATTCGCTCAGCTGGCCGAGGGCCTGGCCACCCAGGGTCACCCTGTCCACACTCCTGACCATGTCAGGAGTAAAGTCATGGAGCTGCGGCAGGGTTACACCCAGGCCTGGGACACGACCAGCAGGTCTGGGGCTGCCCCCACCACTTGCCCCTTTTACAGGGAGCTCAGGGAGAGCCTGGGCCCCAGTACACCTCGTCTCCCCCAGCCACCCTTGACACTTTGGCCGACGAGCCCCAGCAGGCCCTGCAGCTGAGTCCAGCCCAGAGGCCAGCCCTGCACCCCAGAGGAGCCCACCCCTGGGACAGTGGAGGAGGAGAAGGAGAAGGAGGGCTCCAGTGACGGAGGGCTCCTCATCGACCTCCCCTCCCGCAGCTCCAGCAGGGTGCCTGCCCAACGGATGTCAGCCCACCGTGGGAGCAGACTGTCAGGTATGTACCCCAGGCACACACCCCCAGCTTAAGGGGCGGGGCCAAGGGACACAACCAGGGCGCCCCCACACACACCCAGCTGACCCCAGCCCACCATCACAGCCCCAGGACAGCTGCAGCACGGCCCCCAGAGCCTGTCAGCACCTGTCAGCACCTGTCCCCCAGGACAGCACCATGTCCCATCCCTGGGAGTAGGGGGAAGCAGAACCCCCAAAGGGGGTCACCCACGGGGCGGGACACTACACCCATTATCACCCTGGGGGACAGGGGATGAGACCCAACAGCGGAGAGATGGGGGGTGTGGGCCATGGGTCAGGGCCCAGACTAACAGCTGTCTTCCCTCTTCCCTGCTCTTTTCCACAGCCACATCATCTGAGGGATACAACAGTGTGGGCGCCGCATCCATTGTGCCAGACAGCCCACCCAGGATGTCACGCCGTGGCAGTCAGGGAATGGAGCAGGGACTGGCCCCAGGACAAGCATGCCACCACCAGAGCCAGCCACAGGAGGCCGCTGATCCCCAGCTCCTCACCACCCTCCAGGGCCAGGTGGAGGTGTCAGAGTGCCATCTGCAGGTGGAGGAGTGCCAACTCCACTTCCAGGAGCAAGCACTGGCCTGGCACCAGGAGGCCTGGGGGTCCTTCATGAGGACCTTCAAGCACATCACTGAGCGGATGCTGTCCTCCACCTCTGTCCCTCTCAGCTGCCCTCCACCTGCCCTGGAGCCCACCGAGGAGGACGACCGTGGGGCTCAGAAGCCAGCCTAGCCATACCTGCCGGTCCTCCCGGCCCCCACCTGGCCTCGACAGGGCCTCCAGCCTAGGCATGGGTTGTGCCCCCCCCCACATTGGGCACTGGACAGAAGGGGTCCAAGGACTGGGCCACCCTGGCCCCCCTCCTTTGTACATAGTTGTCATCTCCCACCCCCCCCCAATGTACATGGTTCCCCCCATCCCTATTAAAAAATATTCATCATTTTTGTTGGTTTCAATAATGTTCAGGTTTATTTTTAAAACAAAAACGTGTGTCGTGTGCTCTCAGGGCACAGTAGTGTGGGTGTGGAGGCAGTAGTGCGTTGTGGGGAGGGCAGTGAGTGGGCCACCAGGATGGCCCCGCCAGCACTCACCCCAAAGCCTGGTCGAAATGGGCCCGCAGGGCCTCCCAGACCCAGATCCCCTCGTGGTTGGCTTGGTGGCTGGGGGCGGTGGCTGGCTGGGGGTAGGCCATGCCAGCCTCACCAGCCCAGCCCTGCACAAAGGCCCCTCACTTGCTCTCCACCAGGTTGTGGAGTGCGCAGCAAGTGCCCACAGCCTGGGGGATGTTGGGGAGCCCTGCATCCAGGCAGGTGAGGAGACACCTCCAGCGGCCTTTGAGGCAGCTGAAAGTCCACTCGACCACCTGGCGTGCATGGTTCAGGTGGGTGTTGAACCCCTCTGGGCTGGCACTGAGGTGGCCTGTGTAGGGGTACATAAGCCAGGGCTGGAAGGGGTAGGCTGCATCCGCCACAAGGCAGAGGGGCACGGAGGTGTCCCATAGAGGGAGATCCCTCTGGGGGTGTAGGTCTCCCGCCTCCAGATGGCAACTCAGGCCTGAGTTTATAAAAACGCGGGCGTAGAGGGTGCTGCCAGGCCAGCCAACATATTTGTCCTGGAAGCAGCCTTGGCTGTCCACCATGGCCTGGAGGACCACCAAGTGGTAGACCTTCCTGTTCACAAAGTGTGCTCTGCTGTGATCTGGGGTGCAGATGGGGATGTGGGTCCAGTCCAGTAACCCAAAGCAGTTGGGGAACCCTGTGCCAGCAAACCCTGCGATGGCCACATCCAGGTCCCCGAGCCGCACAAGCCTGTGGAGCAGCAGAACATTCAGCATGCGGACCACCTGCAGGGGAAAGACATGAGCACATACGAGGGGTGTGCAAGGTATGCCTGGCCCCACCCCGATCTCCCCCCCCAGCCCCATCCCAGGCTCCCCCCTCCCCCAGACCTCCCCCTCCTCTGGCACCCCACTCCCTGGGCTCCCCTCCCAGGCCTCCTTACCTCCATGATGACAGCCCCGATGGTGGCCTTGCCCAAACTGAACTGCTGTCCTATGGATCGGTAGCTGTCTGGAGTGGTCAGCTTCCAGACAGCAATGCCAACCTATTTCTCGACGGTGAGAGCATGCCGCATAGGGGTATCCTGGTGCTGCAGGGCAGGGGTGAGCCACTGGCAGAGCACGAGGAATGTCTGCTGGCTCATCTGGAAATTCTGGAGCCAGTGGTCGTCATGCTACTCCTCAAGGACCAGGAACTCCCACCACTCCATGCTGGTGGGGTACCTCCATAGCTGCGGGCAGGCCCAGCGGGGGGGTGGGAGGTTCACATGATGGTCTAGAGCAGCTCTTTCATCCCCTGAGGAAGAGAGCTTGTCTTGCAAGAAGTGCTGGGCGGCCTCCTCTGTGATGTCGAGCAGGGCAGCCCCTGCCTTGGATATGGCCTTGAGGGCTTCAGGCTGCTGCTGCTGCAGCTGGGGGTCCATGCTGTGTGCACAGGGTCTGCAACCTGTTGTCGGCTCTACGGACCTCATGCTGCGCAGGCCACGTGTCTGGGATGGACCCTTTGAAGAAGCGGCTTGCTGTTGCCCTGGAAGGGCTAGTCCGCCCTGTGACCCTGTCCGCAGGCTTTCCTAGCCCCCTTATACCGATCGGGGCTGCTTTTGTGTGTAGACGCTCCCCTGCAGGGAGAATTTTGATGTAGCGCTTTCCTATGTTGACGCTGAATGTCGACGGCACCAGCCCTGGAGGATGTGTGGATGCTATGCATTGAAATAGCTTATTTCGATTTCACTATGTCAAAATAAGCTATTTTGACGTAGTGTCCCAGTGTAGATGTAGCTTCAGTCTTCCCTTGAGTTTTTTGCAAAATGTTACAAGCTACTTTTGTGAGTTTGGCACATGACCCTCCCCCACACAGTTACTTTTTTGCCCAAGAAAACTTTTATTGTCTTTTCCTTTGTTCACTTGGAAGCAGTATCTACAACCAAAAAAACCCCATATAGTGCAATTATAGTCATATACCATCAGAATCCAGGAAGGAGCTAATAATGGAAAAGAACAAAAATCCCTCCTAATTTCACTGTGGTTTCTCCCTGTATCATTTTTGCTGTAGTACACTAGATACTTAAAATGGATTTTATGTATGTGGTTGAGAGCGTGTTTGCTTGGATGTGGCTCTGGCGCTGCACTGGAGTTTTAATTTATCGCCTAAGCAGTTGAATAGAGCTGCATATTGGCTACACTGTACTTTGGTATGCAGCTGAAACACTTTGGGTCTTAACCTCCATCTCCACAAATTGGTTATTCAATAAACAGAAGTGTACTATCCACCCTTAGTTCCCCTCCAAAATCCCAAAGATGCCTCAGTGTTACAATACTGTTCTAAGTTAAATACAGAGGACAGCTCAAACAACTGACTGATTTTTAAATGACATATACAAATATTATGCACTGAAAGAAAACAGACTATCATACAGTGCCTCCCAAACTTTTCAGCATCATGCCTCCCTTTTGATTTCTGAGAAATCCTCATGCCCCCCCAACCTCTTTTTTACCATGATCCAACCCGGTTTTAACAAAAATTCAATTTGTGACTTAAAATAAACACAAATACTCAATACAAAAATCATATTTAAAATTTAAAATAATCATAAATAGTTTTTCTTGATCCCTTGTGGGTGTCTTGTGCAGACCCAGTTGGCCAAGTGCCTGAGCCTCATGCCACCCTCCAGAACCGCTCATACAAGGCACCTTCCCACCTGAGATCTGCACCACCAAAGCTGTCCACCTGAGCCGCCTGCATCCCACACTGCTCGGACCAGCTGCCTGCCCACCAGCCACTGGCCACAGCCATGTGCCCGATGCCCAAACCCAAAGCTGTTGGGGCCAGCTGTCTGCCCGCCAGCCCAAGCTGCCCCATGCTGCCAGGGCCAGCCGCCCACCTGGCAGTCCAAGCCGCCTGAGCCCCACAAGCCCACCCCAACTCCCTCTCATCCCACAAAGCCAGGCACCGCTAGCCCCCGCTTTTAGCCCAGCCCCAGCCCCAGCCCCCCATCTAACCCTATCCTCCTCCCCGGCTCCTCCCACTGCAACCCACATTCAATCACCTTTGTAGGAAACAGCTAGCTCCATGTGGGTCTTTGCCGGCGGCCTGGTTCTTATAGTAGCTACACTGGCTCATCCATGTAAAATGGCAGGGGCTGAGAGCCAGAAGCAAAGGCCGTCTCTCCAGGTGGAAAGAACGACTGGGGGGGGGGCTGGGTTGCCCCCCGGAATTTCTTCACGCCCCCCAGTTTGGGAAACCATGCTACAATTACATGTTCAGACTTGCAACAAAAAAAAGTATATTTTCAAGTGGTTGTTTTATGCAGCTCCCAATACCATAAAGAGCTTGACTCTCCCGTTACAAGTTCAAGTTACCACATATCTATATAGCCTTTATATTCAGATGTAACAATATGGGAATACATAGAGAAAAAATGAGATATCCAGAACTCCACATCTCAATCACCCATTTTTACAGCTACATACAGTCAAAGAAAGTATTATGAAAGTTTCCAAATGTAAGTTACACATTTCAGAGGCATGCAGGCCAAACCGAGGATAAAAATCAGCCACAGACTTTTGCCTCCAAAAATCATTTTACATACATTGACAAACTGGGCTATCTAGAGAAATGCAGGTCCCCGTATTGCTGTGTGAGAACCAAGAAAAGCACTTTTAGTCTCTACCTGCACTTTGCATCACAAACTTCCAGGGACTTTTCATATAAGTATGTTTTAAGTCTGTTGGCACAGTCCTTGCGAGCCCTCGCAGTCAGACTGGAACAGTGCACACAGGACTGGGTTTAATGGCCCTCGCCCAGGCACTTGATGCAGGAAGCATAGCCATCAGAGACTGGCATAGCTTCCCTGAAAACACTGCATTGCTGGAAGCCGAGGGAGCGCAGCAAAAGTTTCCTAACAAACTAGAAAAATTTTTTGTTTGTTTTGTTTTTTGGTTTTGTTTTTTTTTAAATAGAAACAGTGAACAACTAGGTAGACAAAAACTTGGAGAAAGGGTAGCAACACTAACAAAGGCTAACTAACTAACCACTCTGTTCTTGCAGACAGAACAAGCACCATCTACAGCTGAGGATGGTAGAGAAGGAACTGAGGAGCCTGCACCAGATAGCATAAGCAAGCGCTACTGTGTCTGTGTATGAAACCATGGCTATAGAAGAATCTCCGACCTTCAGCACAAGAATGCACCAACACGGGCATTACTCAAAGAAGAATGCGCATTTTTCCTTGCTTACGCTTTGTGCTGCATTCGTTTTTTAATGAAGAGAATTAAAAGCGCTCAAAAATAGTGGTTTACCTACGCTGTAACTGGGCCTCGGGTTATTCTGTGGATCCACTATGCTTATCCCAGAAAAAATGACCTGGTTCATTCCCTGCTGTTTTCTGTTTTGCAACTATAACCACTGCTCAACAGAGTGATGGTTCAGCCTTCTTACAACAAATATAGTTTAATTTTAAAAGAAAAACGTGATAGGAGACAGTATTTTGAAACAATAAGAATCTATATGCAAGTCTGTTTTGCATAAAGGCTTACCATTCCCCTGATATCCTAGGAAGGCCTTAATTTCCTTCATTCACCTTAACCTCTTGGATCTGAATAGTAACAAAGAGTAGTGAAAGTCTGGACTTCTATGTACAGTGCTTCCGCAACTGTGCTCAGGCTGACATTATACGCAAACAATGCCAAATGAGACATAATCTGACCTATGCTGAATGCCATGCTGTCCAGAGTCTCAAAAATAACCCAGATATCATAATCAAACCAGCTGACAAAGGGGGTGCTGTTGTCATCCTGAATAGGTCAGACTATGAACAGGAGGCAGCCAGACAACTCTCCAACACCACATGTTACAGACCTCTCTCCGCTGATCCCACTTTGGAATTCCAAAGGAAATTACAACTACTGAAGGACCTCCCTGCTGCTAATTGGGACCTCATTAACTCAGACACACCATCTGAGCCGCAGCCTGGACTATTCTATTTACTTCCCAAAATCCACAAACCTGGAAACCCTAGACGCCCTATCATTTCAAGTGTTGGCACCCTTACCACCGGACTATCCAGTTACATGGACTCCCTCCTCAAACCCTATGCCACCAACGCTCCCAGCTATATCCGAGATACCACCGACTTCCTGAGGAAATTACAAAACATCGGAAAAGTTCCTGATAACGCCATCCTTCCCACAATGGATGTAGAGGCTCTGTACACTAATATTCCACATAAAGACAGATTACAAGCAATCAGGAATACCATCCCTGATGCCACCACAGCCAATCTGGTATCTGACCTCTATAACTTTGTTCTCACACACAATTATTTCTGTTTTGGGGACAATTCAAACATCCAGATTAGTGGAACGGCTATGGGCACCCGCATGGCCCCACAATATGCTAATATATTTATGGCTCACCTGGAACAACGATTCCTCAGCTCTCGTCCCCTATTACCACTCCTCTACTTAAGATACATTGATGACATCTTTATGATTTGGACCCATGGTACAGAGGCTCTAGAGGAATTCCACAGAGTCTTTAACAATCTACACCCCACCATCAACTTATGCCTCGATTACAACACGCAAGAGATACATTTCCTGGACACTACAGTACTAATCAAGGATGGCCTGATCAGTACCACATTGCACCGAAAACCTACTGATCGCTGTACTTATCTACACCCTTCTAGTTTCCATCCTGCACACGTGACTAGATCCATTGTTTACAGTCAAGCTCTTAGGTACAATCGCATTTGCTCTGATCCAACTGACAGAGACCAAAAACTACAAGAGCTTTACCAAATATTCATAAACCTGAATTACCCACCAGGAGAAGTACAAAAACAAATCGACAGGGCCAGACGAATACCCAGAGACCAGCTACTCCAAGATCGGCCCAAAAAAGCCAAGAACAGAACACCACTGTTCATCACCTACAGCCCCCAGCTCAGACCACTGCAATGAATTATTAAAGACCTACAACCTATCCTTAATCAGGATGCCACGCTCCAGAAGACCCTGCGTGACATGCCTGTTCTCTCCTACAGACAACCTCCCAACCTCATGAGGATCCTCACTAACAGCCACAGTCTATACCCCAGGAATACCAGTCCTGGAACCTTTCCCTGCAACAAAGCCCGCTGCCAGCTTTGTCCACATATCTTCTCTGGAAATACCATCACTGGACCTAACCAGGTTATTCACAGAATCACGGGCACTTTCTCATGCTCCTCTACTAACATCATATATGCCATCATGTGTCGTCAATGCCCAGGTGCTTTGTATATTGGACAGACTTCTAACTCCCTTAGACAAAGGGTCAATGGGCACAAAACAGACATCAAAACACTCCAGATCCACAAACCAGTTAGTCAACATTTTAATGGAATGGGGCATTCTGTCAATGACCTAAAGGTATGTGTGTTACAGAAAAGGAATTATCGCACTGTTTTGGAAAGAGAAACATCTGAGCTGGCTTTTATATTCAAATTCGGCACATTAACACATGGTTTAAATCGTGATGGGAACTTTCTGAGTCACTATAGGGGCTTGTCTGCATACTTGGCTCAATCTAATTCTTGACCTTCCCCCCCACCCCTCCACTCTGATTTGCTCACCTTGATTATCTTTTTCTGATTTGTCCTCCTTGCTTACTGTTTTTGGTTCTCTGTGCCTTAAATATTGAGTCTGTTCTGGTCTGGCTATGGTCTGAAGAAGTGGGTCTGTCCCACGAAAGCTCACCTAATAAACCATTTTGCTAGTCTTTAAAGTACTACTTGACTGCTTTTTGTCTTCGGTCTGAGTATCAGTACGTTTCTCTCTAACTCTCTCTCCCTCTGTTTGAGAGATTGTCCTTTTAAATCTAACTGGTGTGTTTTGTTCTCCCATGTTTGTAAGCTTGCCCTCCCTCTCAGCGCCCAAACTACTCGGGGAAACTCAAAACATTAGAGAACAACTTTTTCATCATCCCTTAGGTATGGGAAGGTGGGTGGCTACCTGAAGGCAATGTACTTTTTCCCACCTACATGCAATCAAGCAGTCTTTCTTTAAATTAGTCCCATTTATTAATAATTTTTCATACAAAATGTTAAGGTCTCAAGACCAATTTTCAAATTGTAGTACACGTGTGTCTGTACAGCATGAACACATATAATTTGGAATAAAAAACTCCGGTGATTACCTTACCTGTATGTTTCACCAGAACCAAAAATAATGAACTTTATTTATTAAAAATATACAAGTTATCCATCAGACGAAGAATATTTTCCTACCATTTACACTGAATTAAACTTTTCTTTTACAGTTGCATTTTGATCTTAGACACTTTTGGTCTCTGCATAAACAGTACCTAGATATTTAGAATTTTTGCCAATTGCCTAATAAATTTCAGACATTGTTTGTTCAGTGGAACATATTATACCACAAATACAATATTTGCTTTTCCATTCTAATACCTACTACAGCTATAGTTAACACAAATCCTCCAATGCAGGCCTATTGAATAGGTGTTACTATATATTCTGATTTTGGGAAGGTACCAGGTGAATTTCTGTTTCAAATGCCAATGCCTACCCTTTCATCCTGGGGAAGCTGAAATGACATTTCAACTGTAGTAGTAGGCATCCTTCAGTCTGCATAGACTATGGATCGCGCCCTTTAAAGTTTCAATTGAGGACTTCATTTACAGCGTCTATTGTGACTATGAAGACCCACACGAGAGTGACAGTCCTTGCTGCATCTCTTGCAGATGTAGTGGGTGTCTCGCAAGTCCTTATTGTGCTTTCTGTGCCCTCGCTTCTCCTCTGCTAGCTGTCTGATCTTCAACTCGCCCTTCTGAAGGCCCTTGTGTAACCCCTGCCTCCATCTGCTGCGGTCGTCTGCTAGTTCTTCCCAGTTGTCCAGCTCGATGTCTACCTCTCTGAGGTCTCTCTTGCAGACATCTTTGTAGCGCAACTGGGGGCGTCCGGGAGGTCTTTTGCCAGAGGCTTGCTCACCATACAGGATGTCTTTTGGAATCCTTCCATCACTCATCCTGTGGACGTGGCCAAGCCAGCGGAGTCGACGCTGCCTGAGGAGGGTGTGCATAGCTGGGATTCCAGCTTGCTCGAGGACGGCGGTGTTGGTCACTCTGTCCTTCCATGATATTCCAAGGATGCGCCTGAGGCAGCGCAAGTGGAAGACGTTCAGCCTCTTTTCCTGGAGGGCATACAGGGTCCAAGTCTCGCTGCCATAAAGGAGGGTGCTGAGGATGCAGGCTCTGTAGACTTGCATTTTGGTGTGAGTGTACAGCTTGTTGTTATTCCACACTCTCTTGCTGAATCTGGACAGAGTTGTGGCCGCTTTTCCAATCCTCCTATTTAGCTCAGTGTCCAACGACAGGGTGTCAGTGATGGTGGACCCAAGGTAAATGAACTCGTGGACGACCTCTAACGTATAGTTGTCAATGCTGATTGATGGGGATTCAGCAACATCCTGACCGAGTACGTTTGTCTTCTTTAGGCTGATGGTAAGCCCAAAGTCCTTGCACGCTTTGGAGAACTGATCCAGCAGGTTTTGAAGCTGGTCTTCTGTGTCAGACTCAACAGCAGCATCGTCTGCGAACAGCAGGTCTCTGATGAGGACTTCTCGCACCTTAGTCTTAGCTTTCAGCCTTGCAAGGTTAAACAGTTTCCCATCAGATCTTGTGTGCAGCAAGATGCCCCCTGTTGAAGATCCAGAGGCATGCTTCAGGAGGAGTGCGAAGAAGATCCCGAACAGTTTCGGAGCAAGCACGCATCCTTGTTTGACACCGCTCCTGATTCTGAAAGTATCCCATTATGCGCCGTCATATGGGATGGTTCCTCTCATGTCTTCGTGGAACAACAGGATCATCTTGAGTAACCGTGGAGGACAACTTATCTTGTGGAGCAGTTTGAACAGACCATCCCTGCTGACCAAGTCAAAGGCCTTGGTCAGGTCAATGAAGGCTATGTAGAGTGGCTTTCTCTGCTCCCTGCACTTCTCCTGCAGCTGCCTTAGAGAGAAGACCATGTCAACGGTAGACCTCTCTGCGTGGAATCCGCACTGCGATTCAGCGTACACCCTCTCAGCAATCTTCTGGAGTCTGCCAAGGATGACGCGAGCGAACAGTTTACCAGTGACGCTTAGGAGGGAGATTCCACGGTAGTTGTTGCAGTCGCTTCCGTCTCCTTTGTTCTTATACAACGTTACAATGTTAGCATCGCGCATATCCTGTGGAACCTCACCCTCTTTCCAGCACAGGCACAGTAGCTCATGTAGGGGTTCCAGGAGTGTGTCCGCGGCACACTTGATTACCTCTGGTGATATACCATCCTGACCAGGGGCCTTTCCTGCTGCAGTGCTGTCGATGGCTCTCTTCAGTTCATCCACAGTCGGTTCTTGATCCACTTCGTCCATTACTGGTAGGAGCTCGATGGCATCGAGGGCTGCATCAACCACAACGTTCTCATGTGAGTACAGCTCGGAGTAGTGCTCAACCCAGCGCTCCATCTGTTTGGCTTTGTCAGCAATGACTTCACCAGATTTGGATTTCAGAGGTGCCATCTTGTTCTGGGTGGGTCCTAATGCTTTCCTCATACATTCCTCTGAGATTACCAAAGTCGGCACAGTTCTGGATGCTGCTGCATAGCTGGATCCAGTGGTTGTTGGCACAGTACCCGGCTGTCTGCTGGACAGTTCTTCTGGCCTCTCTAAGTGCTTGTTGGATACTCTGGCTCGGTGAGCGTTTGTACTTCAGAAGGGCAGCGCGCTTCTTTTCAATGACTGGAATCATCTCATCGGAGTTAGCTTCGAACCAGTCGTTCGTGTTTCTAGCTCTTCTTCCAAACACCGACAAGGCCGTGTTGTAAACTGTATCCCTCAAATGTTGCCATTTGGATGTCGCATCGGCGCCCCCAGGGCCGCTGTGCAGATTTTCCTGGAGGGTCTCTCTGAACTTTTCAGCTTTCTCCGAGTTTGGCGTCTTTCTGGCGTCAATGCGGGGCCTTCCAGCAGGTGTAGAGTGGTACAGCTTCTTGGGTCTCAGCTTGAACTTGGAGCAAACTAGTGAGTGATTTGTATCACAGTCAGCACTATGATGGCTGCGTGTCAGAAGGACGTTTTTGAGGTTATTACGCCTACTGATGACCACATCTAGTTGATGCCAGTGCTTCGAGTGTGGGTGTCTCCACGACACTCTGTGCTGTGGCTTTGTTCTGAAGAATGTGTTTGTGATGCACAGATTGTGGTATGTGCACAGTTCAAGGAGACGCTGTCCATTGTCATTCATTTTTCCTACACCAAAGTGCCCTAAGCAGGAAGGCCATGAGGCCCAATCAGCTCCAACTCTTGCATTGAAGTCACCCAAGATGTACAGTTGTTCACGAGCAAGTATTTGCGCTACAGCAGCACTAAGCACGTCATAGAACTTGTCTTTTACTTCTGGTGTGGCGTACAGGGTTGGAGCATAACCGCTGATCAGGTGGACAGGACCGGCGCAAGTTTGAAGCGTGATCCAAACAAGTCTTTCTGATCCGCCCATGACTAAATCAACCATTTGTAGAAGGGTGTTTCTGACAGCAAAGCCAACACCATGCTCTCTGGGTTCTTCTTGGGCTTTACCCTGCCAGAAAAATGTGTAGTCCTTTTCCTTTAGAGATCCTGAATCTGCGAGTCGTGTCTCTTGCAGTGCAGCAATATCAACTCTGAGCCTCTTCAGCTCCTCGTTGATGACAGCGGTCTTTCGAGTGTCACTGATGGCCTGAAGATCTTCAGTCAAGCCGGTCAGCATGGTCCGCACATTCCAGCAAGCAAGCTTAAATTGTTGATGTTTCTCATTTCATGTTGATTTTCTTATTGGTTTGCCTTGTGCCCAAATTTCAGTCACTTGTCAGGTTCAGGAATCTTAAGCCTCACGCACCCAGCAAGGCAGGTGAATTGTGGCGGAACAGTACCCTATTGGCTGGGGGCTGCCCAGCTTGAGGTGGGCGGTGACTGTCCAGTGAGATGCGAGGATCTCTCCCACTGTCGAAGGCAACCCCTGGCGCTCGTTCTCTACGCCAATCGAGCAAGAACTTATAAGCGGTATCTGTTGCCTCCCGTGTTGATGCAACGCTATTCAGTGATGCCGGAGTACCTCTCCGGGCACAAGCCTGGGCACTTATTATGGAGACTCTGGGCTGCCCAGACACCAGTGTCCCCCTCTCGGCTTTACTGATATAGTCCAAAGGAGAGGATAACCTCCACGTATGGTACCAGCTCAGCTGCAGGAGTTGCCAGGACAGTGCCAAAAGTTGACACCGAACTGCCTTCGGCCTCCACTCCGGATTTTCTGTCAGGGTTTACTCCCTTAACCTTTCTCCTTCCCAGGATAACCCACAAGGCAGTGGGGTGTGGAGAATGTGGTTAAGGATCCCACTACTTCATACCTCTGTCACCACGAGTCACCATAGCTCCCTGTGGAGCAATGACCTCATATCCCCAGGACCCTCCTCCCCATCTCTCACCGCCCCTTCCCCCAGCTACCATCACCATAGGACCCTCCCCAACTCACTACCCCCATCTGCTCCCATGTCCGCCCTCCTCACTGCACTGGCCCCTCTCCCCCCAGCTGCTCTCAGTGCCCCCAGGTCCACATTCCCCCATCGCTCTTCAGGCTCTTCTCTTCAGAGACTCCTTTTCCTGGTAGTGCTGCCCTGCAGGGCACAGGTGGAACACCATACCTGAAAAGGACAACAAACACGGAGCTCCTCCCTCGGTGAACTCCCAGAGGCAAACTCCCTTCCCTGTTCGCTGCTGCACCTTCTTCGCTGGGAGCTCCCTTCTTATAGAGAGAGCTGCTAGCTGGTCAGGCCTGGCTCAAAGCCTTGCCGCCAGTCTAATCAGCCCTTGAAGGCTCACGTGGCAGGGAACTCTCCCAGTTCACACCTTGCAAACTGCTCTTCTCTGCACAGCACAAGCTCAGGCACCCAGGCAGCATCTACCCTGTCTTTGTCTCTGGCTTGAGCCATCTTCAAAAAGCATCACACAGCTTTTGGGCCATGAGGTGGGGCTGGGTTGCTGGTGGACACAATTCTTTCTGGAAACAGTGCAGGAACATCTCTGACTTGTCTAGGGTAGAGGATTCCTGCCTTGACCTGGGCATACCCCTGAGCTGCAATGGGATCTAGCATGTAATATGTGGTCTGAGCTAATAGAGTCAGATATGCACCAGCACAGCTACCCACTATTCTCAGGCCCACTAGGCTATGATGGCCCAACCAGCTGAACATTTTCAAAAAAACACCTCTGCATCATTACCAAGGCCCCATTTTGGCAAGCTTGATTTGAGCAGGTGCAGGCAGCTCTGCTGGTTTCATGGGTAGAAACATGAAGCAATCTGTTACACCAGCTGCTCTTGTTGAGCTGCTAATTCACCAATGAGCTGCTGTTGGTCCACTTGCTGTTAGAATTGTTCTGCTGCTGCTGGTGGGTGTTTTGCTCAGCCATCCACTTCAGCAGCAGCTCCATCTCCATTCACAGGCTGGGCTCACACCTACTTCTTTCTTTTTATGTTAACTCCCTTCAGTGGGGGCTACGGCTCATGCCTGTATTCTCCATTATCTGTGGTCAGGTCCCTGATTAGATGAGCAGTAAGGGAGGAGGAGGAAGATTGGCCCCTTATCCCATTGTGTTCCTGGCTGAGGAACTCCAAGCCACTTCCTACTTTAACCCTTACATTTGGGGCATGGGCCCAAGAGACCTGATTCCTCTTACTTGGGGTTTCTCAATATCCACCTCCTCCCTCTGTTTCCC
Organism: Carettochelys insculpta; assembly: GCF_033958435.1. NCBI lineage: Eukaryota > Metazoa > Chordata > Testudines > Carettochelyidae > Carettochelys > Carettochelys insculpta. The sequence goes on along the minus strand of NC_134157.1, from coordinate 25,431,811 downwards.
AGAAGGGTAAGGGTTGGGGCTTACTTCTTCCTGTGGCTGCTGAATGAGCACACTTTGGTTCATGTCCTCAGACTGATGCACCAAGTCTCCTCTCCAGTCATCCCCAAACTAAGCCAGGTTCCTTCCTTTTCTCCCGACTCCAGCCCTGGCATTGATTGCAGATAAAGTAGAGAGGGGCTAGCTGAGCCGAGAGTTTTCTTTGCTCCCTGGAAGCCCTGAGAAAGCCCTAGTAAAAGGCCAAAGATGTAACCCTTGGAAACCTCTGCAAACAGTGGGAGTTAAAAGAAAGCAGCTCTACTGAAAGAGATGTTGAAAAAGACCACAGATAGGAAGAAAACCAGAAGAGGACCCTGAAAGCCCAGAGAGGACAAAATGTCAAGAAGGAACAGAAACAGCAGAGAGGTGAAGGAGGAAACTATAGATCGGTTTGGAAGGATTAGATTTTTACAGGTTAGATAGATGTCTATCAGGGATGGTTTAGACAGTACTTCGTCCTGCCATTGGGGCAGGGGGCTGGACTCGATGGCCTCTCAAGGTCCTTTCCAGTCCAGTATTCTATGATAAATGTCAAACACTGACTTTATCACGCACACACAAATCAACAAAAATATTTCCATCAATAATAATTTAAATGTACAGATAAGTTCTCAGACACTGTTTTTCTTACTTATCAGAGTATCATTAAATAACTGACACCCCCTCAGGATGTCATGCAACTGGGCATTTACATTTGAAAAATGTTTAAAATATACATCGATATTATCCATCTACACTATTAAAAATGGAATTCTGACAAGCCTACTTATAGGCATTGTCTATAATTAGACAATTCCTGACATGTATTTGTCTAACCTGTTCTGAAAAACTTCCAATGGCAGAAATTCCGAAACCTCACTAGGAAATTTGTTTCAGTACTTAGCTAGCCTATCAGGTAGGAAGGGTTCTGTCCCCCATTATTTAGCCTAAACATCCCTTGCTGCCATTTAAGCCCATTGCTTTCTCTCTCTACCTGTAACAACAATGTTTTTGAAAACCTTTACATCAGTTGTCTCTTCCCCAGCCTAAACCAATCTTGTTGTTTCAATCTTTCCTGATAGGTCATGTTTTCCAGACAATTATTTATGTTGCTCTTCTCTGGACTTTATTCAATTTGTTCAAATCTCTCCTGCAAAGCGGCCCCCAGAAATGAATACAATACTCCAGATGATGCCTTATCAACATGGAGCAGAGTAGAAGAAATACTTTGTGTGTCTTGCTTACACCATTCCTAATGATACATCCCAGAATGTTGTTCACCTTTGTTAACTGATCTTCAGAGCACACTGTGAGAATCCTTTCAGGATGGCCAATTATACAGAGAGATTTCACTTTTATTTGCTGATAGGAGTTATCTGGAGAGTTTCTCTCTTTCTTGAATACTGTATTTATAAACATGGCTAGAAAAAACAATAGTTGTATTACATAAAGAGACAGGAGGACAACAAACTTACAGTGGAGCAAATCAGAAAGTATTGGTACTCTCTTCAGAGATGTTCAACAGCTTGAGAACAAGAGAACGAAGCAAATACTATGAATGAACCAGGGCTTTCGGTTAGTAGAACATGTTTTACGATGAGAGAGAGAGTGAGAGCATGGAATCAAGGATGGAGGAGAGAGAAAACAACAGAGTCTGAGGCTATAGTTACACTGACCCAAACCACTGGCAGCAGTAGGCAAATGGTTGGCCTCGAAAATGCAAATAGATGCTCATTTGTATATTTGCTCACTGGCAGACAGTGCCTCTGGGACAAAAAAGCGGTGTAAATGTGGTTCTGTTGGCAAACCCTCTCCCTTTGTTGCCAGCCTCTTATGCCTGGAGAAAAATCAGGCAGTGTAACCACAGACTACTGGCAATGGGAATGACAAAGTTAGGAGAAAGATGGCAAATATGGCCAGATGGCACAGAGACAGAACCTATGGCTGCACTGTAGCTGTAACTTGAAATAACTTACACAATTTGGGCAATGCAGATTTCCTAACTGATTTCAAATTAGCTTATTTTGAACTTGGTGCCATCCACATGATACCAAAGTTTGAAATAAGCAGCTATTTCACAGTTTCTGCTGCCCTCGTCTAATGAGGGGTACTGGAATCAGAATACCACACTCCAAACAGCAATGTTTCAAGCCCAGTGTTTAGCTGCAGAATTGCTATTTCAGGATACATTTGTATCTTGAAAGAGCAACTATAGTGTAGTCATAGCCTGACTGATTGGACATTGTGAAAGGCCCTTAATCAATACCATACATAACTAGGGTGTTTCCTCTTAGTTAGCATTTTTCAAATAGGTAAGAATGTCCTGAAAGAAACTGGAAAGATTATATGAAAGTTCTATTTACAGCATCATTTATTTTGGTCTCATAAGTAAATCCACCTAAGTTGTCCATTTATATACCATATATGTAACTGCAAGAAAATCCTAATGAATTCAGATTTGTTTGTTGTTTACATTTCATAAATCATATGAATTAACTTTCTATGAAGCACTTTCATAAACATTATACTGTTTTATATTAGAGGTGTCTGCCACCATGCTATACGGCATGAAAACATACAGCCTTTCCATTACATAAATCCATTTGCAGGCACTCAAATCTAAATATCGGCATTTAGCATCGCGAACAGGGTGCGTGCTAACAGGAGGGAGTTTTGAGAGGGAAGTTTAGAGGGGGAGCTTGGAGGGAGCCAGTGACTTCTATTGCCCTTAAACTTAAATCCTTTATAACAACCTCTATCTGAAACATTTAATTAACCCCTCATATATAATTAGAGTAGGAAATGGAGGCAAAAGCCCAGCAGCAGAGTGGGGGCTATCCTGTTTATTGTGTCAAGTGCAGTATGTATGACTACCTGCCCTGTGGGTGGGTGGCGTATGTGTGCGCTCGATGCAAGGAGCTCCTGGCCCTCAGAGAGCGAGTGCGTGCTTTGGAGGCCAGGGTGGCTGAACTGGAGGAGCTAAGGAAGGCAGAGGTGTTTGTTGATGAGACTTTCCGGGACATAATAGGGCTGTCCCACCTCCAATCTGACAGTCCTGATGCTGTTACGGAGGATGAAAGGCTCAGGGAAGGAAAGCAGTCAATGGGAGCAGAGGGAAACCATCCCATAGTTGGGACCCTCCTTCCAGAGGGTGCTATTGTATCCTCTCGTGCAGAGGATACTTCTCCGGGGGAGGGAGCACCAGCTGTTAGGAAGAAGCAGGTTTTAGTAGTGGGGGATTCGATCATTAGAAATGTAGATAGTTGGATTTGTGATGACCGGGAGAACCGTATGGTGACTTGCCTGCCTGGTGCGAAGTTTGCGGATCTCTCGAGGCATCTAGACAGACTTATGGGCAGTGCTGGGGAGGAGCCGGTCGTCGTGGTACATGTTGGTACCAATGACATAGGGAAGGGTAGAAGAGATGTTCTGGAGGCCAAATTTAGGTTACTAGGAAAGAGACTGAAATCCAGAACATCTATGGTGGCATTCTCTGAAATGCTTCCAGTTCCACGCGCAGGGCCAGATAGACAGACAGAACTTCAGAGTCTCAATGCGTGGATGAGACGATGGTGTAGGGAAGAGGGGTTTAGATTTATTAGGAACTGGGGACACTTTTGGGGTAGGGGGAGCCTATACAGGAATGATGGGCTCCACCTAAATCAAGGTGGATCCAGACTGCTGGCATTAAACATTAAAAAGGTCGTACAGCAGTTTTTAAACTAAGAGGTGGGGGAAAGCCGATTGGTGCGGGGGAGCACCTGGATCGGACGGAGACTTCTCTTACACCAGGCTCCATAGATAGGGATTCCCTAGAAGTTAGTCAGATAGGGAATGTGGGAAATAATATATGGGCAAGATCAGATGTAAAACAATCGCATATAAAAAAATCCAACGCGTCTGTGAAAGGCGGACATATAAATAGTGGTAGTTTTTTAACGTGCTTTTACACAAATGCTAGGAGTCTGTCTAATAAGATGGGTGAACTGGAGTACCTCATATCAAAGGAGGAAGCTGACATAATAGGCATCTCAGAAACATGGTGGAATGAGGACAATCAGTGGGACACTATCATACCGGGATATAAATTATATCGGAAAGACAGAACAGGTCGTGCGGGTGGTGGAGTGGTACTATATGTGAAGGATAATATAGAATCAAATGAAGCAAAAATCCTAAAGGAATCAAAATGTTCCATAGAATCATTATGGATAACAATTCATTCCTCTAATATGAATATGGCATTAGGAATATATTACCGACCACCTAACCAGGACAGTGATAGTGATGCTGAAATGTTAAGGGAGATTAGAGAGGCTATCAAAATAAAAAACACAGTAATAATAGGAGATTTCAATTATCCCCATATTGATTGGGTGCATGTCACCTCAGGATGGGATTCAGAGATTAAATTTCTTGATGCCTTAAATGACTGCTTCTTGGAGCAGCTAGTACAGGAACCCACAAGGGGAGAGTCAATTCTCGATCTAGTCTTGACTGGAACGCAGGATCTGGTCCAAGAGGTAACTGTTACTGGACCGCTTGGAAATAATGACCACAATATAATAACTTTTAATATTCCTGTGTTGGGAAGAACACCGCAGCGGTCAAACACTCTGGCATTTAATTTCAAAAAGGGGAATTACACTAAAATGAGGAAGCTAGTTAAACAGAAACTAAAAGGTAGAGTAATTAAACTAAAATCCCTGGAAGCTGCATGGAAACTGTTTAAAGACACCATACTAGAGGCCCAACTTAAATGTATACCCCAAATAAAAAAACACAGTAAGAGACCTAACAAAGAACCACCATGGCTAAACAGCCATGTTAAAAAGGCAGTGAGAGAGAAAAGGGCAGCTTTTAAAAAGTGGAAGTCAAATCCTAGTGAGGAAAATAGAAAGGAACATAAACACTCCCAAATTAAGTGTCATAATGTAATAAGAAAAGCCAAAAAAGATTTTGAGGAACAGCTAGCCAAAAATTCAAAAAACGATAGTAAAATGTTTTTTAAATACATTAGAAGCAGGAAGCCCGCTAAAAAAGCAGTGGGGCCCTTGGACGATAAAGATATAAAAGGAGCGATCAAGGAAGACAGTGCCATTGCGGAGCGATTAAATGATTTCTTTGCTTCAGTCTTCACGGCTGAGGATGTTACAGAGGTTCCTAAATCTGAGCCAGCCTTTTTAGGTGACAAATCTGAGGAACTCACTCAGATTGAAGTGACATTAGAGGAAGTCTTGGAGTTAATTGATAAGCTGAATAGTAACAAGTCTCCAGGACCAGACGGCATTCACCCAAGGGTTCTGAAAGAACTCAAATGTGAAATTGCGGAGTTATTAACAGTGGTTTGTAACCTATCCTTTAAATCCACTTTGGTACCAAATGACTGGAAGACGGCCAATATAATGCCAATATTTAAAAAAGGCTCTAGAGGAGACCCTGGCAATTATAGACCGATAAGTTTAACATCAGTACCAGGCAAATTAGTAGAAACACTAGTAAAGAATAAAATTGCAAGGCACGTAGAAGAGCACGAATTGTTGGGCAACAGTCAGCATGGTTTCTGCAGAGGGAAGTCGTGTCTAACTAATCTATTAGAATTCTTTGAAGGGGTTAATAAACATGCGGACAAGGGGCACCCAGTAGACATAATATACCTAGATTTCCAGAAAGCCTTTGACACGGTCCCACACCAAAGGCTTTTATGTAAATTAGGCGGTCATGGGATAGGAAGAAAGATCCTTTCATGGATCGGGAATTGGTTAAAAGACAGAAAACAAAGGGTGGGAATAAATGGTAAATTTTCACAATGGAGGAGGGTAACTAGTGGTGTTCCCCAGGGCTCAGTCCTGGGACCGATCCTGTTCAACTTGTTCATCAATGATCTAGAAAATGAGGTAAGCAGTGAGGTGGCCAAGTTTGCAGATGACACCAAGTTGTTCAGGACAGTCAAAACCAAAAGGGATTGTGAAGAACTACAAAAAGATCTCAGCAAACTGAGTGATTGGGCAGCAAAATGGCAAATGAAATTTAATGTGGGTAAGTGTAAGGTAATGCATGTTGGCAAAAATAACCCAAATTACACGTACTACATGATGGGGTCAAATTTAGCTACGACAGATCAGGAAAGGGATCTTGGAGTTATAGTGGATAGTTCTCTGAAGACATCCACGCAGTGTGCAGCGGCAGTTAGTAAAGCAAATAGGATGTTAGGAATTATTAAAAAAGGGATCGATAATAAGACAAAAGATATCATACTTCCCCTATATAAAACTATGGTACGCCCACATCTTGAGTACTGCGTGCAGATGTGGTCTCCTCACCTCAAAAAAGATATATTGGCATTAGAAAAGGTTCAGAAAAGGGCGACTAAGATGATTAGGGGCTTGGAACGGGTCCCATATGGGGAGAGGCTAGAGAGACTGGGACTTTTCAGTTTGGAAAAGAGGCGATTGAGGGGCGATATGATAGAGGTATATAAAATCATGAATGGTGTGGAGAAAGTGAATATAGAAAAATTATTTACCTTTTCCCATAATACAAGAACTAGGGGACACCAAATGAAATTGATGGGTAGCTGGTTCAAAACTAATAAAAGGAAATTTTTCTTCACACAGCGCACAGTCAACCTGTGGAACTCCTTGCCCGAGGAGGCTGTGAAGGCCAGGACTCTATTAGGGTTTAAAAAAGAGCTTGATAAATTTTTGCAGGTTAGGTCCATAAATGGCTATTAGCCAGGGATAAAGTACGGTGCCCTAGCCTTCTGAACAAGGGCAGGAGATGGATGGCAGGAGATAAATCACTTGATCATTGTCTTCTGTTCTCCTTCTCTGGGGCACCTGGCATTGGCCACCGTCGGCAGATGGGATGCTGGGCTGGATAGACCTCTGGTCTGACCCAGTATGGCCATTCTTATGTTCTTATGTTCTAAATGTGTTAGTTTGAGCATTTTAAAAGTTACCTTCTTCACCATTCAACTACAGGAAAGCAGAAAGTTGCAAAGAACAGGCCCCTTTTAGATCTAATTTTTTTTTTAAATTAATACTTCAAGTGGAAAGAATAACATTTAAAAAACTAAAAGATCACTTGCCTACCGTAAACACAGTAGAGCTCAAAGTTTATTCTTACAGGAAAGACTAAAAAACTGTGGTGATGGTTGCCAAATCCTGACTCTTTAAATGGGCAAAACAATTTGCTGTTTAAGCACAAGGAAAAAGTTCAGTTACTACAGCTCTACGTACGCTGTAAAAAAAAAAAAAGTTACCTACCTTTCATACCTGTTGTTCTTCGAGATACATTGCTCATATCCATGCCAACAGGTGTGTGCACATGCATGTGCACAATCATCTGAAAGCTTTTACCCCAGGGTGAGCAAACTTTTAACATCAGGCCCACTCTTTTCACTCCTGCAATTAGCAGAGCCCCCCAACCTGTTCAATGTAATCCAAACCAATGGAAAGTTTGGCTATGGTCATATGAAGAAAAATCCTTTCAGTGCATCAGAAAATAAGTAGACCTTAAAAACTTTATTAATTTCTATATAAATGTGAATACACATAGATAAAAACAGTAGCATATTTCAACATTTTTAATGAGATGGATGAGCCTGAGCCCCAGCAGCTGATCATGTTGCGCCCCCACCCCCCTTACAAAAGTTCATGCATCCACAAAAGGTCCCACCGCGCACTGGTGCATAAAGGGAGTGTGCTATGACTACTCATTTGTTCACCAATGTAGAATTTGTATCAAAGACTTGACAGTTGAAATACTAAAGCATGTGAAAAATAGTATGGTCTACTACTAGCAAACAAATCTGTTATTGAAATTTCATTATGTAGGTAGCTGAATTAACATTTAACAAATATGCTATTGTGCGCACACAGTAACATGTTCTGTTCCTTCTCAGGAAATAAACACCATCTTACTTCCCACTACAAAACTAAACTAAAGCCTGATACAAACCTTTTTTGCAAGGTTAAGTAGTATAAATCTATTAAAAAGGGAACCAGAAGAGAACTTTTGGTTCTCTCCTCAGGTAATCTCCTTGATTAATTATGTAGTGACTTGGACTGGAGCCATTGTAACAACGAGACTCGTTTTTGATTTTTAACCATTTAATCATTTTCAGGGCAGAAATATATGGCAAAGCTGTACAAGATTACTTCTTTAATTACATTAAATATTTATTAATTTTATTAAGAAAACAACTTTGAAAATTCACAATTGACCATTACTGGCCTCATGCAACTCATGTTTTAAACACTGCAAGTGACACCAGTAAGTTCAATTTTCCATAAGATATCAAAAACTTCCTTAGCTAGTGGAGATTTCAAATAGAAGAAACAATGTCCTTTGCTAGGGTCAAAAATATCATAACATAATTAGAAAAATTTCAGTGGTCAAACTGCCAACAAATCAGCAATAATCAAAGGAGACATTCATCCCTCATGGAAAAGGCAAAGCACATGGTGTCAAAGAAGAGGGGAAAAGAATAAGGAATAAGACACAAGAATGACTAAAATTGTTGTACCATATAAACACATCTAAAATTGTCATTTTGGAAAATGTGTTTTTTTAAGTAATGTTAAACACTATTTTAAAAGAAAGTAACTTGATTTCTGGAACAAAAGCTATTTAGCAGGTTTTTAGAGCACTCTTATCCCTGTCCTCTGTAATGCCTGTGAGTAGAGCTGGTTGGAAATATTTCTATTACAAAGTGCTGATTCTGCAAAACCAAAGTGTCCCGCAGGAACATGACTGGTTTCCTGTCATCTTGCCTGCTCTCCCTCAGCAGTGTGTCTGGCAGGTTGCCACACAGACAGGGCTACCGGGGGTTGCTCAGCAATCTGGCCGGTGAGCTGGCATGTAACTGGAACCCCAGACTTTTGGCTGCTCAGCTGCCTGTTTGACACAGAGCCAAGGTGCTGAGGGCTTCCAGGCTCTCTGGGAATCTGTGAGCCCAGGGAGTATATTTCTTTTCAGAAACACCAAAATGTTCTACCACAGTATTTCCAAAAAGAACTATTGTGTAATTTCCTTCTGTGAAAAAAATTTAAGGTTTGAGGTTTTATGCAGATTCAGGATGAAAAACATTTCCAACCATTAAATGATAAAATTAGTTGCTTGTTATAAGCATCAGGGAACAGGGCAGCCATAGTGTGATGTTTGCAAACTTCCATTTTCCTTGCCCTCTGCCAAGCCATAACTCATCACCTCCATGGCTTCCTAGAAGTTCTGTGTTTACTCTCTATTTTGCTTTCTAAAATAGGAGAGACTCTAACTTTTTTCCAAAAGTAATGCTAAATTGTATTTCCATTTTCTATAGTTTTTCACAGACATACATTCAAAATAAAATCAAAGTCTGTGTTTCTTAATTAGCTCCTAGTCAAGAGTTAAGCAACAAAACAAAATATTTCAATGATTCTCACTCAATTAAGGATACCTCCAAATACTAGTATAGTAGGGTCATGATATTTGCGAGGGTTCTATGATGAGAACCCTTGTGAACGTTGAATTTTGCAAATATCATTTTACTCCATGCCCAGGGCCCAGAGATGGAAGCCAAAGGCATGCCTGACCCTGGCTGTCCGACCTGCATGCAGATCTGGTAGTGCCTGAAGAGCTGCACACAAGGGTCCCACGCGCTCTCCTTCTTGAGGAACTTCTCACCAAACCACCGGGTAAAGCACTGGCCATACTCACACTTCAGCTCTGTACACGCCTCCCCCACGCTGTTCATGAAGGAGCTGCAGGCCCGGGACACAAGTGCAGCTCACAGTGCCCCAGCCGCTTGCAAGGGTGGCGCTCCCAATGGCCGTATTTCCTTCACATGCCAGCATGTGCAGCGCAATGGAGCACATCTGTCAAGCTGAGTCCTCGGATCCAGAAGTGTTTGTGTTGGTGGAGGGGGAATGAAATCCATGCAGGCCCTGCGGTTCAGCTGCTACACTGCAGGTGCGTCTTTGAGAGGAGCATTGCATGGAGCTGGCTTTCCCTTAGGAAGCTGCTTCATACAGGCTGCTCCGGAGTGAGTGATGGCCAGCAGGGGGCTTCAGTGGACCCATGATGTAGGAGCTGAGTGAGACATATTCCTCTCCTGGTACCACACAGGGGAGGCTGCCATCCGCAAATAATTGAATTCGCAGATATTAAATTTGCAAATGTTGTGACCTTGTTGTACTTACATACACTGTACAGGCTTGACCTCTCTAATCCGGCATTCTATTGTCCAGCAATATCTGTGGACCAGCATGGTTTTAGTTAGCTGGATGTCCAATTATCATGGGTATGTTTAAGTTTCCTGTGATCCCATAAAGTTTGTCTATAGCCACCACTCCTGACTCTCGGTGTTCTTTGCTGTTAATTTAGCTCTAATTTACCCTTAAATGTCTTCTAAGAGCACAGTAAGCAGTGAAATCAGGCAATGCTGCTAGACAATACTGACTTCCTGTGGTACGACACCAATCAGGCCCCAAGAGTGTTGGACCAGAGAGGTTTAACCTGTATTTCCTACTTCCAACAGGCTAAGCAAATGCTGCATAATATGTTATAGAACAACTTCATGAAACTGAAATGGGAAAGAAATGTGTCATTTGAAGGACTTAAGGGTATGTATATGTAGGATGCAGGGAGTGACTACAATCTTCTTGAATTCACACAAATTCAATGATCCCAGGTGCTGCTGTGGTAGAGAGGGCTGGAGGGCAGTCCTCTCTCCTCACCAACCCCAGGGCAGCCTGCACCCCAAACCTCTTATCATTGGCCCCATCCCTAGCTTTCACACACACCCCGACTCTCAGCACTCCAACTCTCTGCTCCAGCTCTGAACTCCCTTCCACAATCTGAACCACTCAGCCTCATCCAATCACACTCCACATTGTGGCAAATAAAATTCATTCTGCAGGTGGATGGGCAAAATCAGAGGGAACATTGCCCAGGAAGTTTTAATAGTGCTACCATGGTCCCTACATGGCATTATACAATTAAGAAACGTGAGAGTCAACTCACAGAATCACAGGGCTGGAAGGGACCTCAGGAGGTCATCTAGTCCAGCCTCCTGCTTCAAGCAGGATCAACCCCCACTAAGTCATCCCAGCCAGGACCTTGTCCAGCTGGGACTTAAAAACCTCAAGGGAGGGAGAATCCACCACCTCTCTAGGCAACGCATTCCAATGCTTCACCACCCGCCTGGTAAAGTAGTTTTTCCTAATACCTAACCTACACCTTTCCCTCTTCAACTTCTGACCATTACTCCTTGTTCTGCCATCTGACACCACTGAGAACAAAAAGCAGTCAAGTAGCACTTTAAAGACTAGCAAAATAGTTTATTAGGTGAGCTTTTGTGGGACAGACCCACAGTACCACACTACCAAAAACCTACTGATCGCTACACTTATCTACACCCTTCTAGTTTCCATCCTTCACACGTGACTAGACCCATTGTTTACAGTCAAGCTCTTAGGTACAATCGCATTTGCTCTGATCCAATTGACAGAGACCAAAAACTACAAGAACTTTACCAAACATTCATAAACCTGAATCACCCACCAGGAGAAGTACAAAAACAAATCGACAGGGCCAGACGAATACCCAGAGACCAGCTACTCCAGGATTGGCCCAAAAAAGCCAAGAACAGAACACCACTGGTCATCACCTACAGCCCCCAGCTCAGACCACTGCAACGAATTATTAAAGACCTACAACCTATCCTTAATCAGGATGCCACGCTCCAGAAGGCCCTGCGTGACATGCCTGTTCTCTCCTACAGACAACCTCCCAACCTCATGAGGATCCTCACTAACAGCCACAGTCTATACCCCAGGAATACCAGTCCTGGAACCTTTCCCTGCAACAAAGCCCGCTGCCAGCTTTGTCCACATATCTTCTCTGGAAATACCATCACTGGACCTAACCAGGTTATTCACAGAATCACGGGCACTTTCTCATGCTCCTCTACTAACATCATATATGCCATCATGTGTCAACAATGCCCAGGTGCTTTGTATATTGGACAGACTTCTAACTCCCTTAGACAAAGGGTCAATGGGCACAAAACAGACATCAAAACACTCCAGATCCACAAACCAGTTAGTCAACATTTTAATGGAATGGGGCATTCCGTCAATGACCTAAAGGTATGTGTGTTACTGAAGAGGAATTATCGCACTGTTTTGGAAAGAGAAGTGGACGAGCTGACTTTTATATTCAAATTCGGCACATTAACACATGGTTTAAATCGTGATGGGAACCTGCCGAGTCACTATAGTGGCTCGTCTGCATACTTGGCTCAATCTAATTCTTGACCTTCCCCCCCACCCCTCCACTCTCTGATTTGCTCACCTTGATTATCTTTTTCTGATTTGTCTTCCTTGCTTACTGTTTTTGGCTCTCTGTGTCTTAAATATTGAGTCTGTTCTGTTCTGGCTATGGTCTGAAGAAGTGGGTCTGTCCCACGAAAGCTCACCTAATAAACTATTTTGCTAGTCTTTAAAGTGCTACTTGACTGCTTTTTGTTTTGATAGTGTATAGACTAGCACGGCTTACTCTCTGTTACTATTCAACACTGAGAAAAGTTTCTCACCCTCCTTTTTAGAGCTCCCCTTCAGGAAGTTGAAGGCTGCTATTAAATCACCTCTAAGTCTTCTCTTCTGTTAACTAACAAACTGTAACTAACTCAAACCCAAGCTGTCTCATGTGCTCAGACTCAGGAAGCTAGCCTGAGCTGCTGCTAGTGCCACAACATTCAAATTAACAGATATTTTGAAGCATAAGCTTTCATGGGTAAAGACCGGCTTTGTCAGATGCGTCTGATGAAGCGGGTCTTTACCCATGAAAGCTGATGCTCCAAAATATCTGTTAGTCTATAAGGTACCACAGGATGACTTCTTGTTCTCGAAGATACAGACTACCATGGCTACCTCTCTGATAACACTCAAATTGCTATTTTTAAGCAGTAACAGAGAGAAAGCCGTGCTAATCTATATACTAAGAAAACAAAAAAGCAGTCCAGTAGCACTTTAAAGACTAACAAAATAATTTATTCAGTGATGAGCTTTGTTCTGGTATGGCTATGATCTGAAGAAGTGGGTCTGTCCCACAAAAGCTCATCACCGAATAAATTATTTTGTTAGTCTTTAAAGTGCTACTGGACTGCTTTTTTGTTTTCTATTTTTAAGCATGAACTGTGATAGCACCTCTCAGCTGTAGCACAGACATAACCCCACAGACTCTGCCTGCTTATGCTAACCCACCAAAAGCGAGCTACTGAGGTCACGTAATACTGTCTTTCATCACGACCCTATCATTAAAATGATCTAATACACTAAACTTCACAGCAACCAACTCAAACATTAATTCTCTGACAGTGTTCAGAAAATGAAGTACAGCTGCTTTAAAGAAAAGTATTTCAGAAGAAGTGCCAGTATCAGTGCCCGCACAGAGCTTGTCAAAGTATATGCTCTCCAAACTTCATGAAGAACTTGTATTTAACTCTGCCTTAGTTGTTCAAGCTAGATTTGGTAAAACCTTGTTATAGGAGATCTTGGACCATTTCAAAGTTATTTTATTAGAGGCTGATAGCATGCAAATATTTCAAAATAACTATTCAACATACCTAATGCAGTAAACTCTTTCATATCCAGCAGCCCTGGGACTGGGAGACTGCCCAATATTCAAATATTCTGGATAAGAGAGAGGTATACCTACCAATGCATAATGCTAAAGAAAAACAAGATTAGATATTAAGAAACAGACAAAAACATATACACAGTACTTTATTTACCAACAACAGTAGTACTATACACTGTAAACTTATACTGTATTTATTTGTATTTACTTTTACTGTACTGTACTTATGAAAAATGGAACTAGAGTTTACTTATGGTTAAAAAGTCGGTTATTTGAGGGTTCTAGATAATAGAATGCTGGATATGAAAGCATTTACTGTACTCAGGTTATCGACCTAAAGACTTTCATTCATTAATAAAATCTACATTTGAAAGAGCACAGCATGCAACACAGACAAGGCTGATCTCATTTCTATAGTAATCAAATTATATTTTCTAGTTCACACTAACTTTTGTTTTTGTAGCTCTCTGGTATGGACAGGAAAAAATGATTATTTTGCATATCCATTTTTTCAGTGTATGTCACAAGGACAGACTGATGATACCTAAGGATCAATTTCCCTCACACAGAGTAGTTGCATTTGGAGCCTAGTAAAATTGCAGAATTACCCTGGGGAATCCAAAATATCTGGTTGATAAAGCACTGTATTACTAAAACAGCGCACACAACCTTTTCCCCCAGCAAGGAGGACTGGACTGAGAATGAATTTCTAAACAGCTAGTTAGAGAAACAGCGGCTTCAGCTTCAGTGAGAACTTACAAAGGAAAAGCTAGGCCCGACACTGGCCTTACATCCTTGAACAGAAATTAAACACTAATTTTCAGATAACAGATCTGGAGTAATGCCTTATTGTCTGAGCAATGCTTGAAGGCAGAGTCCACTGTGTCCTGAAACTGCCTGTAACATTTAAACGAAAAAACTATCAGCTAAGTAGGAAAATTCACACAACCCACTGTCACCGTAGACTGATACAGAGCACACTATAAAAAATACCTAAACACTAAGTTTAGAATATTCTAAGACTTCTCAGGTTGGCAGTTGGGACTAATGACGTACAGCTTCTTTAAAACAACAAACAAAGAACTCACTATCAGAGTTTCATATGCTCAGTAAAAGCTGTGTACTTCTGAAAATCTGTGTCTTTTTAAAGTTTTATGAGTTGCAAAAACTATAGCATCTCAAACACGCACTTCAGAGATACAACATGATATTTAAACACAGAATACAGTAAGGTCTCAGAGCACGCAAACCCAGAGTACGCAACCCTGCTCTGACGCGGCTGAACGCCGATTCCTACAGTAAACCCTGGAAATGCATGATTTCCAGTTGCACTTAAATTGCCTCTTCCCCCAGTTCCTGATCACCACCCGCACATAGCCCCAGCCCCAGCCCCAACCCCAACCCCTCACACATGACTACAGTTCAATCTCCTCAGCCTCAGTTCAACCCCTCTGCTGGCTCACCACCCACCTCTGGCTCAACCCCCACTCCCTGCCCTGGTTCCATCATCCTGCCCTGGTTCAAACCCCCCACATGTGGCTCCAGCTCAAACCCCCTGGCACAGCTCCTGTTCAAAACCCCCGCAACCCAGTTTACCACCTGAGCAGGGCTCTGGTTCACCACCCTCGCACACAGCTCCAGTTCAACTCCACCCCTCACCCCTCTGCAGCCCTAATCCACTCAGGCTTGGCCCCCCATTCCTGCCTCTCATGGCCCCAACCCACTGTCAAGGCTTAACCCTTCCCAACTGCCCCCCAAACCCAGGACCTACCTTTCTGCTGCTTCCCCGGCTGCAGAACATGCGTTCCACCAGGGAAAAAGCTGGACTCCCACTTACATGAAATCCAGGTTACACGAGGGTGTGTGGAATGGAACCCTCATGTAACTTGAGCGTCTGCTGTATAGGTCAAACACTAACAACGATTGCTTAAACAGCAATTTTCACTTTTTTGTTAATTTTCAATACAAATGGTCTTCCTTTGTTTTCTAGAAGGAAAATTTAAAGGATAAACAAAGGAAGTTAAGTACTTAGATCAGAAAAGCTAGCAGTATTGTTATGACCCAGCACTTTTCCTGTGGTAGTTCTACTAGATCTTAATGCTCCATTTCTGACCCAAGATATCTCAAGGAAAAGATGCCAGTTGGACCATACTCACGGTTACTTTGCACATCAACATTAAGATGTTAACATTAGTATCTTTATCTGTAAGTTAAAACAAAGCATGGTTCTGGGATGCATTAGCAGGAGTGTTGTGAGAAGACATGAGAAGTCATTCCTTCCCTCTGCTCTGTGCTGATTAGCCCTCAACTGGAGTATTGCATCCAGTTCTGTGCACCACATTTCAAGAAAGATGTGAAGGAACTGGGGAAGGACAAAGAAGAGTAACAAGAATGATTAAAGGTCTAGAGAACATGAGCTATGAGGGAAGACTGAAAGAATTGGGCTTGTTTAGTTTAGAAAAGAGAAGAATGAAAGGGGACATGATAGCAGTTTATAAATACCTAAAAGAGTGTTACAAGGAGGAGGGAGAAAAATTGTTCTCCTTATCCTCTGATGACTGGGCAAGACATGGGATTAAAGTGCAGCAAGGAAGGTTTAGGTTGGACATTAGGAAAAAACTTCCCAACTGTCAGAGTGGTTAAACACTGGAATAAATTGCCTAGGGAGGTTGTGGAATCTCCATTACTGATGATATTTAAGATCAGGTTAGACAGACATCAGGAATGGTACAGATGGTGCTTGGTTCTCCCATGAGGGCAGGGGACTGGCCTTGATGACCTCTTGAGGTTCCTTCCAGTTCTACTGTTTTATGGTTCTATGAAAACGTAAGTGAAAGTATGTAAAAATACAAATGCTTTCTACTCACTCTAGTCCATTTTGCTCATATGTTTATAATGAACAAGTCCATCTACTTTGCAGTGTTTACACATATAGATAGCACCACATTAAATATTTATGCCTAGAAGGAAGAGCATTAACCTATTGGTCACTTTCCCCCCCGAAATATCCCAAACAAATATTAAAAAAACATACCTCTGGCTGTATAGCTTTAAATACTGGTATATCCATTAAAGTAATCTGGCTCTGCAAAGAAAACAGTGTTAAACATCATTTAATATGAAAATTTATATTTTTACACACACACACACACACACACACAAAGAGAGCGCGAGCGCGCGCGAGCTGCTTTTACTGGATATGGCTTTTCAGAAGCCTTGGCTTATGTATCAACATTCTCCCAATGAGGAGGTTCACCTCAATCAGGATTTTCTTCAGTTTGCTTCTTGTGCTGGGGCACCAGCAGCAGAGGGGGCCAGCTGAGTATCAGCATTTTACTGCGCTGTCACACTTTGCGATACAAAGTTTTGCCTGCAAACATTTCATTTGCATATTTTAATTATTATACATGTCTAATATAAGAGTAAGTGCTTTGGCCAGCTGGACTACCAGCTTTCATCATCATCAACCATGGGCTCAGCGCTCGTTGGTGTCTGATGCCTCCCTCACTATTTCCTTCCATCATTCCCTGTCCAGTGCGGTGTGGCTTAGTTTCTGTAGACTAGCTCTGCATGAATATACTATATCACCTATCCATTCTCTGTGGGGTCTACCTCTCCTATTCGAACAGTCCATTATGCCGAATACCAGGGTCTGATTTTTTGTTCATCATTCATTCTGCAAATATGCCCAAATAGTTGTAGCTTCCATTTTATAACCTTCCGCAGCAGGTTCTCTTTCCACTGTGTTTCTATATAATTCCTCACTGGGGACATTCTGCATCCATCCTATTCTCAGAATCTCTCTCTAACAACTCCTTTTCGAACACTAATATTCTTCTTTTCGAATCTTTCATTATCACCCATGTCTCACACCCACACAACAAGCTGCTGAACACACATTTTCAAGACGCTCAGCTTCATTCCTAAGCTAATCGCTTTGCTTTTCCAGATCTTATCCATCTCATTCAAACTCACTCTTGCCTTCACTATTCTAGTCACTACTTCCTTCTTACAGTCTAGATCATACATTATGTTGTCCCCAGATATGTGAACTTCTCTACATTTTCCAGTTCAATACCATCTACACTGATTGTCCTCCCTATTTCCGTATCTCCAAATACCACTGTTTTTGTTTTATCGATGTTCATAATCAGTCCGTACTGCTTCTCTTCTGCGTTTAGCACCTGCCAGCTTTGTCAGTACTTAAATTTTGCAGGTGAGCAGTTGCCTTTAGTTTGACTGGTCTGGGACGTGCATACCTGAGTGACATAACTGCATGACTGAGCTATAGTATGGTGAAGAAAATCTGTGAACAAACCTTGAACTGGCTACCAATAAGCTGTACAACGTGTTTCAAAATTTGATTTGTGTAGGAACACAATTGTATGATTTAGAAGTAAAATACGATATACAGTGTAAATCCCAGAGAGGTAGCCATGTTAGTTTGTATCTACAAAAATAATGAGGAGTCCTGTGGCACCTTAAAGGCTAACAGATCTATTTGGGCATAAGCTTTTGTAGGTAAAACCACTTTGTCATACGCACGATAATTACCATATATAGTGTAAATAATTGTCTCTTTCCTGCCATGTTCTGCTACAAAAGAGAAGTATGATCTCTTGTTCAAGGAAGAAATGTGAAGTTGTGAACGTAAAATTCAGCAAGAAATTGGCAAAAATACCAGTTTTTTCTTTACAGGATTTCAGTACCAAAGCCAGATAACACTGTAAGAATTTACCAATGTGACATTTCCTCCCAAACTTTTTATTTTGAAGTCATTCAGCACAAAACACTCAAGTTTAGGAACTGACCCTGGGCTGGTTGTCCCCGATTTCCCTGGTTATATGAGGTCTCATTCCCACTATTTAAAAAACAGTCCAAATGTTATATAGACTATTTTCTTTAGGCTGTGCAATGCAAATGCTATAAAGGCAAATTTCACCTGAGCTGCTGAAATTTTGCTGATGCAGAGCAAAGGATAGAGATAATGAAAAATAAGTGCATCACCATCAGTGAACTGAAATCCAGACATTGAGATGCATTTCTCTTCACATGTCTAGATGCATTTTATAATAATCAAGCCAGAGATTTATCTGAGTTCCATTACAAGCAGATTCAAGGATAAAAGTAATGATTAATCCTGCGACACCTTAAAAGACTAATAAATTTATTTAGGTGCAGGATTTCATGGGCTGGAGATCTCTCTCCTGTTATTTGATCTGGAAATATTATTTTCCCCCATCCAAAAACGTAGTCCCTCCTGAAGTTTTTGGCAATTCCATAAGCTGAGTGGGAGTGCAGATCTCACACTTAAGAGGCATGAAACCACTGAAAGTTAAATGACTCTCCCCAGTTTAAAAAAAACTTTGAAAAGGGGCCAAAACAATCAAACGTATACTTGTGAGTCTGTCTATACTGGCAAAAAGGCAGTTTAACAACCATCCCAATTCTGTTTGTTCAGCTACTGAGAATAAGATCAAAAACTTCATAACATGTTTAAGAAAATTAATACACATTGTGTTAATACACGATGGCCACATCAATACCACCTGTACTGTAAACCTACTGACTGCTACGCCTACCTTCATGCCTCCAGCTTCCATCCCAGACACACCACACGATCCATTGTCTACAGTCAAGCACTAAGATATAACCGCATTTGCTCCAACCCCTCCGACAGAGACAAACACCTACAGGATCTCTACCAAGCATTCTTGAAACTGCAATACCCACGTGAGGAAATGAAAAAACAGATCAACAGAGCCAGACGTGTGCCACAAAGCCTCTTACTACAGAACAAGCCCAAGAGAGAAACCAACAGAACACCACTAGCCCAAGAGAGAAACCAACAGAACACCACTAGCCCAAGAGAGAAACCAACAGAACACCACTAGCCATCACCTGCAGTCCTCAGCTAAAACCTCTACAGCGCATCATCAGGGATTTACAACCCATCCTGGACAACAATCCCCCACTTTCACAGGCCTTGGGAGGCAGACCAGTCCTTGCCCACAGACAACATGCCAACCTGAAGCAAATCCTAACCAGCAACTATACACCGCACCACAGTCACTCTAACTCAGGGACCCATCCACGCAACAAACCTCGTTGCCAGCTCTGCCCACATAACTACACCAGCAACACCATTACAGGACCTAACCAGATCAGCCACACCATCATGGGTTCATTCAGCTGCACATCTACCAATATAATTTATGCCATCATGTGCCAGCAATGCCCCTCTGCTATATACATCGGACAAACTGGACAGTCTCTACGTAAAAGAATAAATGCACACAAATCAGATATCAGAAATGGCAATATACAAAAACCCGTAGGAGAGCACTTCAATCTCCCAGGCCACACAGTAGCAGACTTAAAAGTAGCTATCCGACAGAAAAGAAATTTCAGGACCAGACTCCAAAGAGAAATTTCTGAGCTACAATTCATCTGCAAATTTGACGCCCTCAGCTCTGGCTTAAACAAAGACTGCGAATGGCTGGCTAAATACCGAAGCAGCTTTCCCCCCTTTGGTGTTCACACCTCCAGATCAACTGCTGGTAGTAAGCCTCACCCTTGCTGACTGAGCTAACCTTGTTATCCCCACCCTTGCTCTGGCTTATTTATACCTGGCCCTGCAGATTTCCAAGACCAGCATCTGATGAAGTGAGTCTGTGCTCACGAAAGCTCATGCTCAAAACTTTTCTGTTAGTCTATAAGGTGCCCCAGGACCCTTCGTTGATGTTTAAGAAGAGTTATACAACAAAGTAGTCTTGTTAGTTTGTATCCTAACATAACAAAAAAGCAGTCATGTGGCACTTTAAAGACTAACAAAATAATTTCTTAGGTGATGAGCATTTGTGGGGCAGACCTACTTCTTCAGATATGGAGATAGTCCTGTAGTGGAATAGTACAGCACTATCTCCAGATCTAAAGAAGTGGGTTTGCCCATGAAAGTTCATTGCCTAATAAATTATTTTATTAACCTTTAAAGTTCTACATGACCGCTTTCTTGTTTTGTTAAGAGTTTTACAAGAATAGCATAAGTCTACTCTGCCACTCCTGAAACATTCCAAGCACCGGAAAGAGTGAACAACTTATTTCAACAGCCTGAAATAAAATGGCATGGAAATAACATCAATATTACGTATCCCTTCCAGAATTTTTGTTACAATGTGATACCAAGCTGGTAGGGGTTATCAGTGTGTTAGGGGATAGGACTGTAATTCAAAATGATCTATATGAACTGGATGAATACGTCTGAGGTAAACAAGATGAAATTCAATGAAGACAATGCAAAGGACACCACTTAAAAAGGAACAATCGGTTGCACACATGCAAAATGTGAAATGATTGTTTAGAAATGAGTATGGAGGCAATGGATTTAGGGATCATAGTGGACCACAAGGTAAACATAAGTTAAAAGTTTGACACTGATGCAAAACAAGCAAGCAAACAAACAAGCAAACAAATACGCATTCTGGGATGTTTGTATGAATGTTGTAAGCAGGAGATGTGAAGTAAGTCTTCCACTCTGCTCTGATTAGGACTTAAGTGGAGTCCTCTGTCCAGTTCTGGGTACAACATTTCAGAAAAGATACGAACAAATTGGAAAAAAGACAAGAAGAGCAACAAAAGTTATAAATGATCTAGAAAACATTTCCTGTAACAGAAGACTGTAAGAATTGGGTTTATTTAATCTGGAAAGCAGAAGCCTAGGAGGGGACATGATAACTGCTTTGAAATACTTATAAGGTTCTTTACAAGGAGAAAGGAGAAAAAATGTTGTCCTTAACCTCTGATGATAGTACAAGAAGCACTGGGGTTAAGATGCATCTTAAGGAAGTTTAGGTTGGACATTAGGAAAACTTCCTGTCAGAGGCTGCATCTACACTATCAAGTTCCCCCTCCCACCCCCAAAAAGCCAGGCCTTTTTTGGGGGGGGGACCCACAGGATATATCTATACACAAAATGTGCTCTTTCAATCTGAAATCAGAAGAATGCGGCACTTCTGCTGGTGGCCCTCTTCCTCTCCCAGATGATGAGGAGCGCGTTTTTTCTGAAACATTCTTTCAGAAAAAAGTGTGTGTAGATGTCCCGGGGGCCCTCTTTTTGAAAGAGCAGTCCTCATGGCATCGGATTTTCTGATCCGTGGTCCACTCTTCTGAAAAAATGGGGGCTGCGTGGCCTCTCTCTATTGAAAGAGCAGATCAAATTTTTTGATCTGCTTTTTTGTGTGCCCGCACTCTTTTGAAAGAAGATTTTCCGGAAGAGATCTTCCGGAAAAACTTTTTCAAAGAATCGCTGTAGTGTAGATGTAGCCCATGTGGTTAACCACTGGAATAAATTGCTTACGGAGGCTGGGGAATCTCCATCATTAGAGATATTTAAGAACAGGTTAAACATATGTCAGAGATGGTCTAGATGGTGTTCAGTCCTGCCATGAGTACCGGGGACTGGTTCTGATGACCTCTCGAGGTTCCTTCCAATTTGGTGATTCTATGATTTGCATGAAATCAGGAAACCTATGTTTTCACAGATTCACCTGATGTCTCAAACAAGAAGGTTCTGTCATCCTGCTGGAGAGAAAAGAGGAATCTTTTTCCAAATACAGAATAAAAAACCTCCAACATTTATCCCTTCCACCACCAGACCATTAACACTATGCAGATTGCACGGTACTGACTGACTGCCCCAGACTGCCTATGGGCCTGAACTAACGCAGCTCTGTTAAGAGAGTTTTTTAAGTGTAGTGTATTGTAATGGTCTGTGGTCCATATCTAAATGAACTGCAAGTTGGTGCAGGAAGAGGTACTGTCATCCAAGACTTGTTTCAAGGTGACAGATTCACAAAAGTTATGATAACAGTTGGACTACAATGGTATGGAAAGACAGGACTAAGGACACTTCTTTAAGCATTACAGAAGCTTAAACCCTGCACCACATTTTATGTCAAACTACAATTATTCAAATGCCTGGTAAATTTGTACACCCTTTCAGTCATCTTCAGTATCCCCATGATCTCCTCTTCTAGCTCTGTAGTACTGATAATGTGTTTCATATGTAGTAGTTTAAAACAGAAGCCAATTATTAGGACAGCAAAGAGGTGTAACTGGCATGGAAGCTCTGCTTTGAATCTGGTACTGAAAACTGGTAATTGGGGAATGAGAGCTGACTCCCTCCATTTTAAGAAGTAAATATTTCTGTAAAACCATAAAAACAATGGTAGAGATTCAAGTTAAAAAAAAACACATTATCAAGCTTCCAAAAGGGCTGTGGATATCTACCAGTATTTTCAAAACCAACTTAAAAACAGCTACAGGTTTGGGGGGGAAAAAAAAACAAAAACAGCTTTGTAATTAGTTTCAACAGAAAAAACAAAGATGTTTAATCAGCTCAGTATAGAATGTTTTGAGTGTTGACATAGCTGAAAATTTGTATGGTCAGAAACTTACCTTTGAGAGAGCTGAAAGTGACTTGTTTAGAGGGTTTTATTTTAAATAAAAAATATTTGATGCTGCTTTATATAGTTAGCTCTGAATATTATAAGCATAAATGCAAACAATTTTACTTACTGCAAACTCCTCAGGAGTTACTTTCAATACATCAAATACAACTGCATCATAGCTTTTATTGGCATAGTCTGAACTCCTTCCTTCCAGAGAGTCAGAGCTGCTGCTACCCTACAGAAATTTAAAAATTGGAGGTATTATATGCAAAGTGATGGTTTTTGTGTTAGAAAAACAAAAGATAAAGATTAAGTTTGATACTACAGTCATAGACAGGATAAAAATTTCTACTAGAAGTTGACCAAGATATAAAGAAAGAACTTTCATACAGTGCATTGCAAATCTTTTTTTGAAAATGCATGTATTCTAATGATGCTTATGAATGTTAGTATTTACTATACCACAGACAAAATGTGAAATTATTTAATAAGAACAGGCTTTCCATTCAAAAATCTTTAAAAAATACTCTTTACACACCAGGATGGCTTTTTCCAGTAAAATTTTAGTTGTATCAAGTCTCAGAAGTTTCCACGTATAACAAGGCTGTTTTAAAAGTCTGGATTAGAAAGAAAATAATCAGACAAAAAGGAAACTGGCTGGCTGGGATTTCCCAAGCTCAAGTGGCTCTCCCCTTTTTTTTCCCCCCCACACAACCACGCCAGAGCCAAACCTTGCTGCTTTCTTTCCATATAACTTACTGAAAATCTCACACCCATCTAGTTCTAAGGCAAATATGCAAATCTAATGCTTGTTCATGCCCTGACCATCTCCTGTCTTCACTACTGCAATCTCATTCCCTTAGGTCCATGTAATTCCTGTACTACCCTCCATCTAGTCCATCTAAAATGCTGCCCTAAAAATCAGATTAAGTGTCCTGTTTGACCACATTTGCCTTTCTCTGAATATTAGATCCATGCAGGGGAGAAGACCTTGCACCTGCTCAGTCTTCTGCCAGACTACTGAACATAGCTAAACTGCATCAGCCAGACCAATAGTTCTCAACCTTTACAGACAGCTATGCCCCTTTCTGTAGTCTGTTTTGTCTGCTGTACCCCCAAGTTTCACTTCACTTGCTCACAAAAATCAGACATAAAAAAGTTACAGAGCTCTATAAGAACATAGTACCAGCTCGAGTGGGTCAGCTCAATGCTCCATCTAGTCCTGTATCCTATCTTCTAACTGTGGCCAAAAGCAGGTGCTTCAGTGTGAACCAAATGGAAAAGAGAATCGTTAAACCATTCTCGCGATGCCCATTCTCAGCCGCTCACAGACAGAGGCTAGGAACATGTCAGAACATGGTTCTGCATCCCTTCATACCCTCACTAACAGTCACCTATGGACCTATCCCCTCCATGAATTTATCTAGCTCTTTTTTGATCTGTTATACTCTTGACCTTCACAACATTCTCTGGACACATGCTGCACAGGTTGACTGTGCAGTACGTGAAGAAATACATGCAGTCTATTGATTTCATTTTGTGACTCCAGATCTTGTCTTATGAGTAAATAGCGCTTCCTTATTTCTTTCTCCGCACCACTTATGATTGTAGAGATATCTATCACATCCTCCTCCCTTTGATAGTCTTTTTTTCCCAAGCTGAAAACTACTAGTTTTAAAATCTCTCCTCATATGGGAAGTGTTCCATATTCCCTAATCATTTTTATCCATGGATATCTGCTTCATATCTGTAGACAGTAGAGCAGATACCCCTGCAAGACTCTCTCCCCACACTCTCATTTGGTGTGGACTGCACTCACCTGCAGGCACCAACCCCTTCAGCTCCCTTAGATAGCAATTCCTGGTCAATGGAAAGTGCAGAGGTGGAGTCATTAATCAATGGCAGTGTGGACACAGAGCTTCCCAACACTCTCAGAGATGCAGCTTCAGCCACAAGGGAGAAAGGGCAGAATAGAATCATAGTGCTAGAAGAGACCTCAGGAGGTCATTGAGTCCAAACCCCCACTGAAAGCAGGGCCAATCTCAACTAAATCTTCCCAGCCAGAGCTTTGTCAAGCTGGGACTTAAAAGACTTCTAGGGAAGGAGATTCTATCATGACCCTAGGTAACTCATTCCAGAGCTTCACTGCTCTCTAGTGAAGTGGTTCTTCTGAATATACAGCCTAGATCTTCCCTATGGCAATTTGAGACCATTGCTCCTCCTTCTGTCATCTGTCACCACTTAGGACAGTCTCTCCATCCTCTTTGGAAACCCCATACAGGTAGTTAAAGGATGCTATCAAATCCCCCTCACTCTTCTCTTTTTCTAATGGGGGAGGTGCAATACTCCAGATGCAGCCTCACTAGTGCCAACTAAAGTAGAATAATCTCTTCTCTAGGTCTGCTGGCAATGCTCCTACTAACGAATCCCAGAATGCTGATAGCTTTCTTGGCTACAGGGGCACACTGTTGGCTCATATCCAGCTTCTCATCCACTGTAATCCCCAGGTCCTTTTCTGCAGAACTGCTGCTTAGCCAGTTGAATCCCAGTCTGTAGCTGTGCTTGGTATTTCTCCATGCTAAATGCAAGACTCTGCACTTGTCCTTGTTGAACCCCATCAGATTTCTTTTGGTCCAATCCTCCACTTTGTCTAGATCTTCCTGGACTGTATCCCTACCCTTCATCGTATTAACCTCCCTCTTTAGCTTAGAGTCATCCAAAAATTTGTGGAGTGTGCAATCCATCCCCTCATCCAGGTCACAGATGAACAAAACTAGATGCAATACTGACCCTTGGGGTACTCCACTTGATATCGATCACCAATCAGACATAGCACCATTGATCACTACTCATTGAGTCTTATGATGTAACTAGCTTTCTATCTAACTTACAGTCAATTTATCCAAGTCATACTTGCTGGCAAGGATACTATAGGAGGCCACATCAAAACCTTTGTAAAAGTAAAGGTAATATCACATCCACTGCCTTCTCTGTAGCCACAGAGTCAGATACCTTGCCACAGATGGCAGCCAGGTTGGTCAGGTATGGACTTGCCTTTGGTGAATCCATGTTGACTATTTTTGATCACTTTCCTCTCCTCCAACTGCTTCAAAATGGATTCCATGGGGATCCCCTCCATGATTTTTCCAGGCACTAGCAGTGAGACTGACTGGTCTGTAGTTCCCCCGATTCTCCTTCCTCCCTTTTTAGAGATGGGCACTACATTTGCCTTTTCCAATTGTCTAGGACCTCCACCAACTGGCACAGGTTTTCAAAGATAATGGCTAATGGTTCTTCAATCACATCAGTCAACAACCTCAGAACCCTGGGATGCAACTGACACAGACGAATGGATTTGTGTATTTCAGCTTTTCTAAATTGTTCTTAACCTGTTCTTTTTCCACTGAGGGCTGCCAACCTCCATCCCATTCTGTGCTGCCTAGTCAGTTTCTATATTAACATCTATCCCTTTCTCAATGACTCCCAACATTCTGTTCGCTTTTTTGACGGCTGCTGAACATTTACTGGATGTTTTATGAGAACTATCCACTGGAAATGTACTTACTTACTCATTTTCTCTCACGTCTCATCTTACTAATGACAAAACACCTTGGGAACCTGAACGCTCCACAGGTTGTCTCAGCAAAACATGCTCTAGCATAGATATACTCTAGGAGGGGGAAGGCTTACCCTTGAGGAAGATGGAAGGTTTGGCCCATAAGCCCAACAGCAGCTTGAGACTATTCCTGTACCTGCTTATTCCTAGCCTTGCTTCTGTCCTGCTCCTGTCTTATTCCAGCTTTGGACCCTACCCTGGACCTTGCCCAAGTCTTCCTTCAGCTCCTTTTTCTAACTTTTGTCTCTAGTTCTGACATCTGGCCTTTGACCACAGATCCAACCATCAGGTCTGAGAACCCAGCTCCAACTATTAGGTATGATCATGCAAATCCCAGTTTTCAACATTCGAAGTCACACACAGACTGCCAAATACTATCTTTTACTTCAATATCCTACCCAGTTCTCTCATACAGCCTATAACTTTGAGTGTGTCTTCTTGCAATCGCCATCCCTTCTCCCATCTGTAATGCTCATGAAAAAGTTCAATAAATAATATAGTGACAAAACTATATTAAAAAGTTATTTTTAATTTGAGTTTTCTAATGTAGCTAATAATCTGTTTGTCTTATAGGTATTAAGAGAGTTTTCAATTGTAAAATTCCCCATTTTTCTCTCCTGAATTGGGATTCCTGTTCTGTAGACATTACAGGCCCACCCCCGATTATCTCATATCCTAAGGCAGACAAACAGCCAGGATACTATGAGTTCTGCTAATCCTCACAAATGCTGTTCGTATTTTTGTGTACTTAATAGGCCTGAACATTGAGCAAGACCTCAGACTGCCTTTCCTACAAAGTAATCAAGTGTCACGTACTCTATTTTATAACAGAAGTTGAATGTAGTCATTTTAGACAGAAATGGGAATACAAAGTTTCCAATATAATGAACTGAAAACTAATTTACCATACCAGTCAGATGGACTGACAATTCTACAGTGTTTAGGTAGCCTGTCTCACATCACCAGCCCATACCCTCTTCTCCTCTCAGTGTCTTGAAATGAAGTCAGGAATCTTGATCTCCATCATTGTACTGATGGCTAGGAAAGCACTCTGTAGCCCCCTGACAAAGTGGGCATCACACCCTTATGCACTATCAACTATTCCTTGAGCTGAAGCAGTACACAGCTGGGCTGTGAATATGAAGCTCAGCGTTCAAATTCTACAAAATCACGCGGGGGTTCCCTTATGCTTGGACATGGGGAAGTTAGGATTTGGGAATTTTTTTCAGGTCTACTAATAAACTGGGTTAGTTTACACATCCACAACAGTCTCAAAAACAAGTTTTATCATGCAAATATCATTTGCCAATTTTAATTTAGCAACCAGAAAGATAGAATTGTTCCATGTTTTGGTAATTTGTCATTGTATTTTGACTTCTTGTGTAGGGAATGTGGCAGAAGGAACGCAATGCTGCTGAAGGCTGGAAGGAATGTGTCTCCCAGAGGTCATCTGCATGAGAATGCAAAGGGCAGCAGGTGCGATACTGAGGCTGGGAGGAATGTGTCTCCCAGAGATCATTTGCATGAGAATGCAAAGGTGTGCATGTGTGATACCTTTTCAGGCAAAGCCTAATGGGTAGCAAGTAAGCCATGAGATTTGGTCTATTGTAAACATGTAGTTGTAAAATCACAATTTAAGCTGACACTTAATGCAGGAGTTGTGAGATCTCACCAATGCTCTGGGTTGTTGTGGGGGACAGGGCAGTCGGCATAGCTGCATAAGACATTGGTTACACAGGGCTCCCTGGTTTAAAGCATTGTAAGAGAAAAGGGGAGGGACACTGGTTGAGCCAGCTTGCTGAGTGCCATGGCCCTGCCTATGCCTTGGCCATATAGCTATAAGCCTGGCTTGACTAACCCTCCCCACCTGTTGAAAGATAGAGCTGGATACTAGGGTGTTTGTGAAACCCCATATGAGAGATACCAGGAGCTGAAATCACAGAGTGGCAGCTGAGGCCACGCAGAGCTGAAATCACAGGGTTCTGCCTTAGGGCGATCCCAAGCAGTGTGGTTGGGAGTGACGACGGCGACCGGCGGGCAGCTGGTAGGAGTGGCGGCGCAGCAGATGACGGCGACCGGCTGGCAGGAGGAGCAGCGGGCGGCGGCGACCGGTGGGCGACTGGTGGCAGCAAGGGGAGGCTGCAGACAAGTGGACAGCTAGTACTACCCTGGTGATGTATCTGCGGGCTTCGGGTTTGGGACTGCACCGCAGAAGGTACACCCTGTAACTGTGTGTGGGGTAAAGGGCCAAGAGCCCCAGCAAGAGACTGGGTTCTACTGCATATGGGGACGGTATCTGGGTGAAGGGGTTTGTCTCTTCTTTGCTTAGATATACTGCATCTGTCATTGTAACCTTGGGGTAGGTTATGGTCGTTAAACAAGCCATTTCTATCTCAGACTCTGCGCTTCTGAGGTGCGGGGGGAGAACCGCCTTACAGGCACCCAGCATGGGGGTGAAATTGTCCCAGGCCACTGGGTGGGGGCTCGAGCCGGTTGGTTGTATCCTTGACAGGAAGACCCCACAAGAGTTGAACCCGGCCCTTCTGGCAGGCATCTGGCATTAATAGAAGGGTTACACTTGTGTGAAGATTAAGATGTTCGGATAGCAAGCCTTTTGGAGCATGAACCATTTTATATTTGTGTCCTGTACATTGCTAAACACTCTGTCAATGCTTAAATTAATATTAATAAATAATAATGATTATCACTGCTATACTGGCAGCTCAAGATCCACAAATCTAGCAATATTTACATATTAACATTATTTAGGTAATGGTATGGGTTAAAAGCTCTTTGGGGGACTACAATGAAACAATATGAAAACAATTTACAGTAAGTGAGTAAACGCTATGCTCTGAAATGGTTACAAAGATAAGAGCTTGCCGTAAGAAAGAAGTGTAAACTCTGCCCAAATCTTGAACACTGGAGGTTTTGTAAGGTCATACAACCAAACAAAAAAGTCTGTTAATCTAACCTAGCCACTCTGAATATGTCCTGACTAACCCCAAAAGAACCACTTCAACAAATTAACTTATTTATCCCGGTCCAGTTTTGTGCAGTTTAAATGTTTTTTCCCAAACTCAACAGTTTGGAAATAGCAGGTTATAAAATATTTTTATTGATTCTTATTTGCTTCAGCCTCCACAAGATGGTAGTGTCTAGAAAAGCTGTGCACAGTTCCTGGAATTTACAGTATATTGAAGCCAGTAAGCAAATCCAAAAGGTTAATAACAGACCTTTGAGGTTAAATTTGGACAGTAACAAACCAACTAATTTCAATAATTTTGCATCATTCATTAAAAGCCTTGAAAAATAAAGTCACTGTATATTACACAAACTTGTAGTATGGAATAGTGACTAGCTGCTCTGTGGTTAGGATTTCTACCATGCCCCAAAATTGCAGGACATCTCTATTTCGCTGTGTTTGTTTGGCATCTCATACAATAATGTTATTCAGAAATTACAGTAAATCTGCAATGTCACCTTTGAAACCATTATGCTGTTCTGCCTGAAATATGGTCTTGTGGATATGGCACTGTAATAGGACTGCTCCCTGCTCTGGCCGCACGATCTTGGAGAAGTAATTTAAATTGATCTGAACGTCAGGTTCCCTATCGGTATACTGGGAATAATACTTTAATTTACAGAGGAGTTTTGAAGATATATATTCAGTAATTCTCAGGAGCATGTAAGAAACCAAGGTTATCTCCCTATTGTGGAAAGCTGATGTATGATTGGTAAGAAAATAGATTTTCATTTCAACTGCAGACACCACTACTAATCAAAGTTTTTAACTTCAGCCTCAACTTCAGCCTCGTACTATAAACTATACCCAAACTGTAATCTGCCTGCTGTAGGTATCAATCAAATTCTCATTCATCATCACACAAAGCCTTGTCAGATTTTTATCTACTTCAGATAAATCACCACTGGTAAAACTCTCTCCGCAGAAGCAGAAGTGGCAACACGGTGATAAAAAAGCCTAAGTCTTATCTATATTACTGCCTCCAACATTGTTGCCACCCATTTGTGGTGTATAGGTGGTTAATTATACTCTTAGTTTTCTCAAGTGCAGACGAGCCCAAAGTATCTGGCCAGTCTCTTTTCAGCCTAACAAGCCTGGGTCAGAAAATGCACACACCTTGTAATCCATCTTTATATGGGGAAAAAAATGTTAAAAGATTTTTAAACCGACTGCACTGCTTTTTTGAAGACGAACAAAATCTGTTTTACTTTAGCACTTCAAATCTAGTGGCATCAATAGCTCAAATTAAAAAGTGACACCTCAGAATTCAAGCAAAAAAAAAAGAGAATGAAAAATCTCTATTTTATAACCACGTATCTACTTAAAGTCTAAAAAGTTACTGTACATCTTTTAAGCCCTACTGTGCTTTTATCTTGAATAAAACAGTTACTCATTTTCTCATAACTGTTGTTCTTGGAGATCTGTTGCTCATGTCCATTCCTCTCAGTTGTGTATGCATGTGTATGTGCACAAGAAAGCCAGAAGATTTTTCTCCTTCAGCAGCACCCGTCAGTCCAGGTGTGGTACCCCCTAGAAAAATGCCTAATTTATAGTCCTAGGCTCCATCTATACTAGTCCCTTCTTTTTGAAAGGGGCATGGTAATGAATGAGGTCAGAAGATGCTAATGAGGCACCTTCATGAATATGCAGCACCTCATTAGCATAATAGAGGCTGCAGCAATTCGAAAGTGCCACTTTTGAATCACACACTGACTGTGTAGATTGGGGGACTTTCAAAAAAAAAACATCCGTCGTCTTTGAAAACCCTTATTCCTATTTGGTTTTAGGAATATACACACAAAATACCAGATTATATTAAGAAGTTTATCGTGTAATGATATAAGCAAGGCTATTGGATTTGATAATCTTTTAAATTTCCTCAAAAGGCCATTGTAAGGAACTGAGAGCAAAAACATGCTGTATAGTATAGTGTAATAGACTCTAACAGTGAATAAGAAACAAGACCTTAGATAATCATTACTTACAGCAGCTTCCCTGAACAGATCCCAATCTTAAAGAAAAATAGCTTTATGGTATCAAGAAGAGGTACACAAGACACACATTGGCTGTTGCCACACTTGGCCAAAACTTCGAAGTGACCATACTAATGGCCAAATCGAAGAATCCTAATGAGGCGCTGAACTGAATATTCAGGGCCTCATTAGCACACTGCTGGCCGCGGCGCTTTGAAAGTGCCACTTTCAAAAGCACATGGCTCAACTACGCAGGGGTCCTTTTCAAAACACATGCATCTCATCTGAGAGGAATAAGGGGATTTCGAAATGTGTAGGGTCCTTTAAAAAAGGACCCCCCCCCCCAAGTAGCCAAGCTGCCTGTGTTCGAAAGCGGCACTTTTGAAGCACCACAGCCGGCAGCATGCTAATAAGGCGCTAAATATAGATTTCAGCGCCTCATTAGCATTCTTTGATTTGGCCATTAGCATGGCCATTTCAAAGTTTTGTCCACATGTGGCCACAGCCATTGACATTTTAAAAGCCAATACATTTCAAGGTACACTCCATATTTTGTCTGCAGTATGCTATTTTCACAAAACAGTCACTGAATGCCTCTTGCATCCACTTCTGTGTGTTTTTACCATATGAACATAGAGCTATGTAGAAAACAGTAACGTCGTTTCATGGAGGATTAGATATTGTGAAATTTGATTTCGTTCTCACTCAAAACGAAAGCCAAAATTTTCAAAAATTTCTAACAAACTGAAAGCCCCGAGACCCAATACTGGGTTTGGTAACTCTTTGTTTGAAATAACTACTTCAGTAAATAATCACAACTGTCCAAAGCATAACAAGAAAGGCTTTTTGTATGAATTATGAACATTCAGAAATAAAACATTCAAAGTTAGCTTTACAGTGAAAAACCATACTGTTCCTAAAAACCAGGCTGGCCTGCTTTGTGGCAGAAAGGTTTTCTGTGAAACCCAAAATAAGCTGCAACTTCTACTTTGACACAGTAGCTAACAAAATGAAAATAAACATTGAGTCTGTACCTCTGGAGTGGCGGAGATGATGGTCACATTGGCCATGAGACCATTCCTTTTATACATGCTTTCCCCAAGATGCAGGAAAGTTCAGCTCAGCCACCACTGGTGACACAACATGATGAATGGAGAACTCCTGCAAGAAAAAAATATTTATAAAAAACTGCGTTAAGGGATATCCTTATTTTGTTATCAGAGAACAGCCACATGTGTGGAACAAAAAGATCAATGTGTGTTGGAGGAAGAATTCTCTGTGAAGCATAACATCAAAGAGAGTACTAGGTGACTTCGTCAAAATAGCATAGACACTTTTTTCAAGTTGCTTCCAGTACGATGCTATATTTAGATTTAGATCTAACAAATCCACATCACAGAGCATCCACACAAAGCATTCAGCTCCCTTGACTTCCACTGGGAACACAAGAACATAAGAGATGCACATAAAAATAAAAATAAATAAATAAGTAAAGGGAGCAAAGCGGACACGGAGCTGCAGACAGAGGAATTTAAGAGGGAGAGCAAGTGATCCTGCCACTGCAGAAGCTACCAGGCGAGAGCGCTGGCTTTTGGGGTGAGTGAGTGAGTGTGCTTAACTGTTTGAATTTGAACTGCCATTTTGATTTCAGGTGGGTCAGTTTCAGTTTCAGTGGCACTTGGGACTGCCTGCCTCACCTTTGTTCCCTTGATTAGCCTTCCCCATGTGACTCACAGGGGGGAGGGTCTGACTCAGGCCAGTAGGCTTTAAACGTCAGAGGCAATGGCAACCAGGGGAGTGAAGTTGACAGAGAGCTGCAAACAAGGGAGTTTGGGAGGAAGTTTGACAGAGGGAGGCCTACGATGGTTAGGAAGACCCGCAACACCTGTGCCAGAAATACTACTGCCTCTTCCACCTGTGACTGTAGACAGACAGACTGCCTGACCATGGATGCCTCTACCCAGATCCTGGTGTGGCCTTGCAGGGACTGTGGCTTGCAATTCCCACTCCCTGATATCCAGGCTGGGGGGACCATCCAGTGTGACAGGTGCCTGCAGGTGGAATCTCTCAGGTCGCAGGTGGGAGAGCTACAGGAGGATGTAGGCAGGTTGAGGGGTATCCGACTCCACAAGCAGTTCCTGGGTAGTATTCATGTGGAGACAGCTGAGGTAACTGTCCCAGTACACAGGACAGCTGATAAACCATTAGTGGAGGAAGAGATAGATCAGGGTGGACACTGGCAGCTTGTTACTTCTGGCAGTAGGCACTGCTCCACCTCTGCTCAGAACCCACCACGGTACTAGGAAACCGTTATGCTGTACTTCATACAGGAGACAAAGAATCGTTCCGTACAGCAGAGGAGAAGCCTCGTACCCTCCTCAAGGCTGGGAAGTCTGTTGCCACCACTGCCAGGAAGAAACATAGAGTAGTGGTGGTCGGGGACTCTCTTCTGAGGGGGACGGAGGCATCCATCTGTCGGCCTGACATTTCATTCCAGGAGGTATGCTGCCTGCCAGGGGCCCATATCAGAGACGTTACGGAAGCATTTTCAAGAATTATCCGGCCCTCTGACTACTATCCCATGCTTCTCATCCATGTGGGCACTAACGATACTGTGAGATGTGATGCTGAGCAGGTCAAGAGTGACTTCAGGGCTCTAGGTGCACAGGTGAGGGAGTTTGGGGTGCAGCTGGTATTCTACTCAATCCTGCCTGTCAGTGGTAGGGGCCCAGGCAGAGACAGGTGCATCCTAGAGATGAATGCCTGGCTTCGAAGATGGTGTCACCAGGAAGGCTTTGGCTTCCTCAACCACGGGATGCTATTCCAGAAAGGACTGCTAGGCAGAGATGGTGTTCACCTTTCGAGGAGGGGAAAGACCGTATTTGGACACAGACTGGTTAACCTAGTGAGGAGGACTTTAAACGAGGTTCGACGGGGGCAGGGGAGCAAAGTCCACTGGTAAGTGGAGAACATGGAAACCTGGGAGATGGGTCAGAAATGGGAGGCAGCATGGGCAACTATGTCAGAGTAAAAAGAGGGTCAGGGCAAAACAGGGAGGCAAGATCAAATCAATATCTTACATGCCTATATACAAATGCAAGAAGTATGGGTAACAAGCAGGAAGAACTGGAAGTGCAAATAAATAAATACAGCTATGACATCGTTGGCATCATGGAAACTTGGTGGGATAATACACATGATTGGAATGTTGGTATTGAAGGGTACAGCCTGCTTAGGAAGGACAGCAAGGGGGGCAGTGTTGCCTTATATATTAAAAATGTACACACTTGGACTGGGGTGGAGATGGACGTAGGAGATGGACGTGTTGAGAGTCTCTGGGTTAGACTAAGAGGGGTAAAAAAACAAGGGTGATGTCCTGCTAGGAGTCTACTACAGGCCACCTACCCAGGTGGAAGCAGTGGATGAGGCCTTTTTAAATGACTAACAAAGTCATGCAGGGCCCCAGATTTGGTGGTGATGGGGAACTTCAACTATCCAGATATATGTTGGGAGACTAATACAGCAGGGCACAGACTATCCAGTAAGTTCTTGAATTGTATTGGAGACAATTTTTTATTCCAAAATGTTGAAAAAGCTACTGGGGGGAAACTGTTCTAGATTTCATTTTAACAAATAGGGAGGAATTGGTAGAGAACTTAAAAGTGGAAGGCAGCTTGGGAGAAAGTGATCATGAAATCAGAGAGTTCACAATTCTAAGGAAGGGTAGAAGGGAAAACAGCAAAATAGAGGTAATGGATTTCAGGAGGGCAGATTTTGGTAAACTCAGAGAGCTGGTAGGTAAGGTCCCATGGGAAGCAAAACTGAGGGGAAAACAGCTGAGGAGAGTTGGCAGTTTTTCAAAGGGACATTATTAAGGGCCCAAAAGCAAGCTATCCCGCTGCGTAGGAAAGACAGAAAACATGACAAAAGACTGCCTTGGGTTAACCAGGAGATCTTGCATGATCTCAAAATAAAAAAGGAATCGTATAAAAAATGGAAACAAGGACAAATGACAAAGGATGAATATAGGCAAACACCACAAGACTGCAGGAGCAAGATTAGAAGGCCTAAGACACAAAATGAGCTCAAACTAGCTACAGGCATAAAGGGAAACAAGAAGGCTTTTTATAAACATATTAGAAACAAGAGGAATACCAGGGACAGGGTAGGGCCACTGCTCAGTGAAGAGGGAGAAACAGTAACAGGGAACTTGGAAAAGGCAGAGGTGCTTAATGACTTCTTTGTTTTGGTCTTCACTGAGAAGTTTGATGAAGGAATGCCCAACATAGTGAATGGTAGTGGGAAAGGGGTAGGGTTAGAAGTTGAAATAAAAAAAGAACAAGTTAAAAATCACTTAGGAAAAGTAGATGTCTGCAAGTCACCAGGGCCTGATGAAATGCATCCTAGAATATTCAAGGAGCTGATAGAGAAGGTATCTGAGCCTTTATTTATCACCTTTGGAAAATCATGAGAGACAGGAGAGATTCCAGAAGACTGGAAAAGGGCAAATATAGTGCCCATCTATAAAAAGGGGAATAAGAATAACCCAGGAAACTACAGGCCAGTCAGCTTAATTTCAGTGCCAGGAAAGATAATGGAGCAGGTTATTAAAAAAGTCATCTGCAAGCACTTGGAAAGTGGTAAGGTGATAGGGAAGAGCCAGCATGGATTTGTAAAGAACAAATCATGTCAAACTAATCTGATAGCTTTTTTTCATAGGATAACAAGCCTTGTGGATAGGAGAGAAGTGGTAGATGTGGTATACCTAGACTTTAGTAAAGCATATGATATGGTCTCGCATGATATTCTTATAAAAAAACTAGGCAAATACAATTTAGATGAGGCTACTATAAGATGGGTGCATAACTGGCTGGATAACCATACCCAGAGAGTAGTTATTAATGGTTTTCAATCCTGCTGGAAAAGTATAACTAGTGGGGTTCTGCAGCGGTCTGTGTTAGGACCAGTTCTGTTCAGTATCTTCATCAATGATTTAGATATTGTCGTAGAAAGTACGCTTATTAAGTTCGCAGATGAAACCAAGCTGGGAGGGGTTGCAACTGCTTTGAAGGATAGGGTCGTAACTCAAAATTATCTGGATAAATTGGAGAAATGGTCTGAGGTAAACAGGATGAAGTTTAATAAGAACAAATGCTAAGTGCTTCACTTGGGAAGGAAGAATCAGTTTCACACATACAGAATGGGGAGAGACTGTCTAGGAATGACTACAGCAGAAAAGGATCTTGGGATTACAGTGGACCACAAGCTAAATATGAGTCAACAGTGTGATGCTGTTGCAAAAAATGTAAACATGATTCTGGGATGCATTAACAGGTGTGTTGTGAACAAGACACGAGAAATCATTCTTCTGCTCTATTCTGCGCTGGTTAGACCTCAGCTGGAGTATTGTGTCCAGTTCTGGGCACCGCAGTTCAAGAAAGATGTGAGAAATTAGAGAGGGTCCAGAGAAAAGGGACAAGAATGATTAAAGGTCTAGAGAATGTGACCTATGAAAAAAGGCTGAAAGACGTGGGCTTGTTTAGTCTGGAAAAGAGAAGACTGAGGGGAGACATGATAGCAGCTTTCAGATATCTAAAAGGGTGTCATAAGGAGGAGGGAGACAACTTGTTCTTCTTGGCCTCTGAGGATAGAACAAGAGGCAATGAGCTTAAACTGCAGCAAGGGAGGTTCAGGTTGGACATTAGGAAAAAGTTCCTAACTGTCAGGGTGATCAAACAGTGGAATAAATTGACAAGAGAGGTTGTGGAATCCCCATCGCTGGAGATATTTAAGAACAACAGGTTAGATAGATATCCATCACGGATGGTTTAGACAGTACTTGGTCCTGCCACTGGGGCAGGGGGCTGGACTCGATGGCCTCTTGAGGTCCCTTCCAGTCCTAGTGTTCTTTGATTCTATGAAATAACCAACCATAGTAGCAGCACTTCTTCCTCTCACTTTACCCTACATTATCTAATCACCAGTTATGTGACCATCAGAGCTTCAGAAAACACACCACACTTTCCCACTAGACAAAATCCCATCCTCAACTGTCCCTTTGCTCCACTAATGCCCACTCAAACCAGTTCTGCTATGTGCCTGGAAAGTCATCAATTTGGGCTGTTTCAGACTCCAAGGGGCAGAGCATTCCAAAGAACAGAGGCCTCTAAAGAGAATACGCTAAGGCCTGGTCTACACTAGGGATCAAAGTCGATCCAATATATGCAATTCTAGCCACATCATTAGCGTAGCTAGAATCAATGCATCAGGATGGACTTTGTTCCCTGATGTAGATCAGGGCACACAATTATGTCCCTTAC
Organism: Carettochelys insculpta; assembly: GCF_033958435.1. Classification (NCBI taxonomy): domain Eukaryota; kingdom Metazoa; phylum Chordata; order Testudines; family Carettochelyidae; genus Carettochelys; species Carettochelys insculpta. The sequence continues at coordinate 25,393,787 of NC_134157.1, read as the reverse complement.
TCCATGTGGCAAAATCATACTCTGGTGGAGCGATCATAGTGAGTTGAACCCACAGTAAGCACAGACATAACCTAACTCAGCAGCTTTCTTCTTAATGGGGAGGATCATGACATACAGAGAGAATGGGCTCCGCCTTAACCAAAATGGAATTCCTGGAACTTAAAGTTACAGAGGTTGTTGAGCAGTTTTTAAACTAAGGGTTGGAGGAAAGCCAACAGATGCAGAGGAGCACGTGTTTCAGACAGAGACATCCTTTCGGGGAGAATCTATAAATGGAGAATCTCTCCGTCCTAGTAAGAAGAGAAAAGTAGAAGATGATAAAATACAGGTAGTATCTGATGAGAAGTCCTGAAAGACTGTAAAAGTGTCAACATACTGCCCATATTTAAAAAGGAGGAGGCAGGGAACTACAGACCAGTTGCCCTTATCTGGATAGTTGGGAAGATATAGGAGAAATGTATAAAAGATTCAATTTCCAAATACTTGGAGGATGAGTTAATACGCGCTAACAGTTAGCATGGATTTACTCTGAACAAATCATTTCAAATTAGCTTGATTTCCTTCTTTGACAGGGGATCTGTCTTGGTGGATGTGGGACTGCAGTGGACATTTTAGCAAGGTTATGACATACTCCCATATGCAATTGAAACTGGAAAAATGTAGGGTCAGCAGAACTACCATTAAGTGAATATATAACCTATTAAACAAGTGCAAATGAGTAACTATCAATGGAACGATGTCAGATTGGCAGGAGGTCTCAAGTGATCTGTTCTGCATCAAATTATATTTAAAATTTAATCATAGGAATGGAAGAGATCTCCGGAGGTCATCCAATACAGTCTCCTGCACTCATGGAGGGACTGACTATTATCTAGACCATGGTTTCCCAAAATGGCGGTGTGCCTCTCGGGGGGGATGTGAAGAAATTCCAGGGGGGAGAGACGTGACCCAGCCTCCGCATCAATCCACCCACTCCAAGAAAGAGACGGTCTTTGCTTCCAGATCTCAGAACCTGGTATTTTATGTGGGTGACCTGGCACAGCTGCTATAAAAAGCAGGCAGCTGGCAAAGACCCACATGGAGCTAGCTGCCTCCTGCAAAAGAGTGTTGGTTGTGGGGGAGGGAGGAGGAGGATGGGGTTAGATGGGGGGCTGGGAGAGCCTGGCTTGGGGGAGGGGAAAGGCGATGGGGTAAAAGCAGGGGGCTGGAGGAGCCTGGATTTGCGGGAGGAGAGAGGCTCGGGCAGGCGGCTCGGTGGGCTCGGGCATTTGGCCTCGGCTCTGGTGACTTGGGCTGGTGGGCGGGCAGCTGACTACAGCAGCGCAGGGCTCAGGCAGCTGGCCCCAGCTCAGGCAGCTTGAGCTGGCAAGCAGGCAGCTGGTCCCAGCACTGTGGAGCTCAAGCAGCTGACCCACAGCTTGGGTGGGTGGCTCAGGCGACTGGTTGGACCTCACAGCTGGTGGGCAAGCGGCTCTGACGGCTGGCATGAGGCTCAAGCAGCTGGGGCTGCACCAGGCACCCACAAGATGGTGGCTGTGTCATTAACCTGGACAGTCCATAGTCAGCCTCTGGGCTGGGAGGGCACCAGCACAGTGTCCGGCACCCCAGGCAGAGCTACAGCTCTGGGGCCATGCCGGCAGCCCATTCGGGACAGAGCTGGTGCCCATGTGGCCAGAGACATGTCCAGCATGGGGCTGGAACCAGCCTTCACAGCTTGGGGCTGGGCAGATGTCAGCCCAGAAAGGGTCAAGGTACAGCAGGAGGTAAAGGAGCCCTGGGTCTGGGGCAGGGCACTAAGGCTTCAGCATTTGGTGCACGGCTCCAAGCGGGGCAGCACGGTTCCACTGAGTCTGCTACCCGCTATTTTCCGGAAAACGTTTCTGGCAACCCCATTCATAAATTAGATGCAATGCATTCAGTGTTAATGTCGATACATTGACTGAAGTACTACAAGAACAAACACTTGAAATAAAATATGATTTAAGTGCAAAAGATAATTTTGAAAACAATATTTCCCAATGTACTTGAAAGTTGGAAAAGAAGTGCTACATATTATTCTTCCATTTTTGCCAATGTACCTCTGTGAAGAAAGCTTTTCAAGTTTAGTCACATTAAAAACAAAAGAAAAATCAACTGGCTGTCAAAAACTATTTGTGTTGCACACTTACATCTTGAAACCTAGGACTTCCCAATTTGTGAAGAAAATGCAGCGTCATCCTTCACATTAAATTCATTTTGTTTCTGCTGTTTCTGATATTAAATTTCATTTTTATTAAATTTTTGGGCCAAGAAAAACTATTTGTGCTTATTTTTAATTTTAAACAACATTTCATATCAATTTTTCATGTTTATTTTAAATTACAAATTGAATTTTTTGTTAAAGGGGATTTGATCATGGTAAAGAATAGGTGGGGAGCTTAAGAGTCTCTGAAAAATCAAAAGGGGGGGGCCTGATGCCAAAAAGTTTGGGAACCACTGATCTAAACCACCCCAAGAGGTATCTGTCTAACCTGATCTAAAAAATCTCCAAAGATGCAGGTTCCACAATCGCCCTAGGCAATTTATTCCTGTGCTTAACTATTCTGACAGGAAATTTTTCCTAATGTTCCTGAAGCTCTGTGATGGGGTTCAGGAGTCCCCAGCCACTGCAGCACGTCCGCAGGCAAGAGTGACTCTCACTCAGCAGGAAGAACAGGAAGTTTATTAGTCGACAGAGGTGCAGCTCAGTACAGAGGTGTCAGTACAGCCAGCAGAGACAGTCATGCCAACCCATCCTGGGGAGAGGAGCCCGAGGGGTGTCCCACCTGGGGTCTAGCTTCCCCCCTAGCCTGGCTGGCTGCCTTCCAACTCTCTCTCCCCCAAGCTTCTAACTGCCGCCTGCGATTCAAACCCAGCTCGGCTCCTCCCTGCTCTTTGCTCAGGACAGAGGTGTTACCTGCCAGCCTAGCGTACAGCCTCCGGGGGTCACCCTTAGCCACTGGGAGCTGCTCTGCTCATCTCACACACACATCCAGCCTGACTCTCTCCCACGCACCCCCCACACCTCATCACAAGCCCCGGGGTCAGCAATCCCCGGCACGCGTGCAAAGAGTGGCATGTGAACCGGTTTTCTTCTGCATGTGAGGTGGGAGCTCAACCCTGTCCCTCCTCCCCCCGCCATCAGCCAGAATCTTGCTCAAAGCTATGCCACCTGTGGATTAACAAAAGACCAGATAATGCTACCAACCACCACCTAAATGGTAAAGCTCTCCACCTTAATTTATTAATGAAGCTGTTGTAAGTAGCCCTATTAGTGACTTTATAAAGTATCATCGTCACTCTGACCATACGTACAGTTCAAAAGGTCAAATTTCAGCACTCCGCCTTGGAAAGGTTGCTCACCCCTGCTGTAGTCTATAATATGTATTTGACTTATAGCTTGTAAGCCTATATTCAAGCCCACAGAATCGGGCTGGAAGGGACCTCAGGAGGTCATCTAGTTCAGCCCCCTGCTTCAAGCAGGATCAACCCCCATTAAGTCATCCCAGCCAAGACCTTGTCAAGCCAGGACTTAAAAACCTCGAGGGATGGAGAATACACAACCTCTCTAGGCAACGCATTCCAGTGCTTCACCACTCTCCTGGTGAAGTAGATGTTCCTAATATCCAACCTACACCTCTCCCTCTTCAACTTGAGCTCATCTATTCTCTTTAATATTTTACTCTTTTATTCTATTTTAGCTGTAATACAGGGGGCCTAAAGGGGATCACACTCTGTAAGATGTCGGCTTCAGCACTTTTTTCATACGTTTAGGTAATTGTGAGTATATACTACAAATGTCTAGGCCGTTTAGCTCAGCTAGTTTAACTGTAAAGGGACCAAAGTGCTAATGTACAATGTGACTTTATCTTGTGTGATATGTGAAGGTGCCAAAAATACAGTGGATCTGTCCAACAGGTCATCCTGTTTTACCCTAAAGCAGAGGCAAAGGTCATCATGTGGTACTTCTCGGCATTTTAACCACAGATGCCATTTTAAGAGTTTGTCCACAAAGCCATAAAGTGACATAACATAAGAACATAAGAATGGCCATACTGGGTCAGACCAAAGGTCCATCCAGCCCAGCATCCCATCTGCCGACGGTGGCCAATGCCAGGTGCCCCAGAGGAGAACAGAAGACAATGATCAAGTGATTTATCTCCTGCCATCCATCTCTTGCCCTTGTTCTGAAGGCTAGGGGCACCATACTTTATCCCTGGCTAATAGCCATTTATGGACCTAACCTGCAAAAATTTATCAAGCTCTTTTTTAAACCCTAATAGAGTCCTGGCCTTCACAGCCTCCTCCGGCAAGGAGTTCCACAGGTTGACTGTGCGCTGTGTGAAGAAAAATTTCCTTTTATTAGTTTTGAACCTACTACCCATCAATTTCATTTGGTGTCCCCTAGTTCTTGTATTATGGGAAAAGGTAAATAATTTTTCTATATTCACTTTCTCCACACCATTCACGAGTTTATATACCTCTATCATATTGCCCCTCAATCGCCTCTTTTCCAAACTGAAAAGTCCCAGTCTCTCTAGCCTCTCCCCATATGGGACCCGTTCCAAGCCCCTAATCATCTTAGTTGCCCTTTTCTGAACCTTTTCTAATGCCAATATATCTTTTTTGAGGTGAGGAGACCACATCTGCACGCAGTACTCGAGATGTGGGCGTACCATAGTTTTATATAGGGGAAGTATGATATCTTTTGTCTTATTATCGATCCCTTTTTTAATAATTCCTAACATCCTATTTGCTTTACTAACTGCCGCTGCACACGGCGTGGATGTCTTCAGAGAACTATCCACTATAACTCCAAGATCCCTTTCCTGATCTGTCGTAGCTAAATTTGACCCCATCATGTAGTACGTGTAATTTGGGTTATTTTTGCCAACATGCATTACCTTACACTTACCCACATTAAATTTCATTTGCCATTTTGCTGCCCAATCACTCACTCAGTTTGCTGAGATCTTTTTGTAGTTCTTCACAATCCCTTTTGGTTTTGACTGTCCTGAACAACTTGGTGTCATCTGCAAACTTGGCCACCTCACTGCTTACCTCATTTTCTAGATCATTGATGAACAAGTTGAACAGGATCGGTCCCAGGACTGACCCCTGGGGAACACCACTAGTTACCCTCCTCCATTGTGAAAATTTACCATTTATTCCCACCCTTTGTTTTCTGTCTTTTAACCAATTCCCGATCCATGAAAGGATCTTTCCTCCTATCCCATGACCACCTAATTTACATAAAAGCCTTTGGTGTGGGACCGTGTCAAAGGCTTTCTGGAAATCTAGGTATATTATGTCCACTGGGTGCCCCTTGTCCGCATGTTTATTAACCCCTTCAAAGAATTCTAATAGATTAGTTAGACACGACTTCCCTCTGCAGAAACCATGCTGACTTTTGCCCAACAATTCGTGCTCTTCTACGTGCCTTGCAATTTTATTCTTTACTAGTGTTTCTACTAATTTGCCTGGTACTGATGTTAAACTTATCGGTCTATAATTGCCAGGGTCTCCTCTAGAGCCTTTTTTAAATATTGGCGTTATATTGGCCGTCTTCCAGTCATTGGGTACCAAAGTGGATTTAAAGGATAGGTTACAAACCACTGTTAATAACTCCGCAATTTCACATTTGAGTTCTTTCAGAACCCTTGGGTGAATGCCGTCTGGTCCTGGAGACTTGTTACTATTCAGCTTATCAATTAACTCCAAAACCTCCTCTAATGTCACTTCAATCTGAGTGAGTTCCTCAGATTTGTCACCTAAAAAGGCTGGCTCAAATTTAGGAACCTCTGTAACATCCTCAGCCGTGAAGACTGAAGCAAAGAAATCATTTAATCGCTCCGCAATGGCACTGTCTTCCTTGATCGCTCCTTTTATATCTTTATCGTCCAAGGGCCCCACTGCTTTTTTAGCGGGCTTTCTGCTTCTAATGTATTTAAAAAACATTTTACTATCGTTTTTTGAACTTTTGGCTAGCTGTTCCTCAAAATCTTTTTTGGCTTTTCTTACTACATTATGACACTTAATTTGGGAGTGTTTATGTTCCTTTCTATTTTCCTCACTAGGATTTGACTTCCACTTTTTAAAAGCTGCCCTTTTCTCTCTCACTGCCTTTTTAACATGGCTGTTTAGCCATAGTGGTTCTTTGTTAGGTCTCTTACTGTGTTTTTTTATTTGGGATATACATTTAAGTTGGGCCTCTAGTATGGTGTCTTTAAACAGTTTCCATGCAGCTTCCAGGGATTTTAGTTTAATTACTCTACCTTTTAGTTTCTGTTTAACTAGCTTCCTCATTTTAGTGTAATTCCCCTTTTTGAAATTAAATGCCAGAGTGTTTGACCGCTGCGGTGTTCTTCCCAACACAGGAATATTAAAAGTTATTATATTGTGGTCACTATTTCCAAGCGGTCCAGTAACAGTTACCTCTTGGACCAGATCCTGCGTTCCAGTCAAGACTAGATCGAGAATTGACTCTCCCCTTGTGGGTTCCTGTACTAGCTGCTCCAAGAAGCAGTCATTTAAGGCATCAAGAAATTTAATCTCTGAATCCCGTCCTGAGGTGACATGCACCCAATCAATATGGGGATAATTGAAATCTCCTATTATTACTGTGTTTTTTATTTTGATAGCCTCTCTAATCTCCCTTAACATTTCAGCATCACTATCACTGTCCTGGTTAGGTGGTCGGTAATATATTCCTAATGCCATATTCATATTAGAGGAATGAATTGTTATCCATAATGATTCCATGGAACATTTTGATTCCTTTAGGATTTTTGCTTCATTTGATTCTATATTATCCTTCACATATAGTACCACTCCACCACCCGCACGACCTGTTCTGTCTTTCCGATATAATTTATATCCCGGTATGATAGTGTCCCACTGATTGTCCTCATTCCACCATGTTTCTGAGATGCCTATTATGTCAACTTCCTCCTTTGATATGAGGTACTCCAGTTCACCCATCTTATTAGACAGACTCCTAGCATTAGTGTAAAAGCACGTTAAAAAACTACCACTATTTATATGTCTGCCTTTCACAGACGCGTTGGACTTTTTTATATGCGATTGTTTCACATCTGATCTTGCCCATATATTATTTCCCACGTTCCCTATCTGACTAACTTCTAGGGAATCCCTATCTATGGAGTGACATCTCATGCATAGTCACATGGGTGTCTTAGTTTAATCCCCCAATCAAATGCTCGTACCCTCAAAATCTTAGGGTGCAGAAGTCTGATTTTGGATGTGAGAGGTTAGGCTGAAGTGACAAATATACTCAATTGCATTTATGTAAGGAACTGGGGTGACTGAATTGGTATGAGATCATTGCCCTCAACATTTGATTGCGTGAGGTTTTTACTACAGATTGTAATAAAAAGTTGTGCAGCTATTATATTGCTCACAGTACACTTGCTGGAGGTACCGGTGGCTCCAGTGGAGGAGATAGCGGTTCCTCCAGGTTGCACCAGTGGTAAGTCCTTACTTACCTGGGGGGAAGGGCATTTGGAGACAGGGCTGTGTGGGTGTTGGGAGAGGGCTGGGTTATAGACAGCTGTGGTCATTGGGGTGTTGGGAGCAGACCAAGCCAGAGGATGCAGGGGGGGTGGGGGCTGCAGGCTGGGGGTGTTTGGAGTGGGCCGTGTTGGAGGTGCGGGCCCCGGGGGGGGGAGCTGGCGGTGGCTGGTAAGATAAACTGGCAAGATGAAGTTTCAAATGCCAGTCAAAATCTGGCATACCCAGCCTCATAGCAATCTTCAACAGCAGAAGACTACGATGGCTTGGTCATGTGAGAAGAATGGGTGACAAACGTCTTCCCAAAGAAATCCTCTTCGGTGAACTTTCATGTGGTTTGAGAACAAGAGGAAGACTAAAGCTAAGATTCAAGGATAAGTGCAAAAACACTATGCAAAAATTCAACATCGATCCAAAATCCTGGGACTCTATATCATCAGATCGAAATACCTGGTGACAGTTGCTATGACAGGGCACATCATCCTTCGATAGTATACATGCAAGCCACACAAAAGAACTTCATCTTAGAATAAAAAACTCATTCACAAATTTGGAAATAGACTGACATGCAGTTATTGCAATCAACCGTGCAAATCCAATATTGGATGGATAAGCCATGAGGGAAGCTGCAGACTCAAACACTGCCCATAGAGCCTCACCGCCACTGCTAACCACCAGACAAAAAGGGGCCATAGTAATAGTATGTGTGATTGCTGTGGGTCCTGAGAACCACTTCTAGAGACACAGTTCTTTTAGCTCTTAATAGCTGTGAACCTAGAGATTCTTAGTTCAGATCGGCAAGCCAAAACCCAGAACGATATTCCTACTGAAATTCCTGACTCTGGTCAACAGATCCTAAACTTAAACCACCTTAATTGCTATTTAAGGCCTTTGCTTCCTGTCCTATCCTCAGAGAATAAGGAGAACAATTTGTCTTTTTCCTACTTGTAAAAGCTTTTAATATACTGAAAACTTATGCCACCTCTCGGTCTTCTCTTCTCCAGATTAAACAAAGCTGTTCCCTGGACTCTCTCTAATTTGTCCACATTTCTCCTGAAATGTGGCATCCAAAACTAGACACAATACTCCAGTTGAGGCCTAATCAGAACACCTAATCAGAACACCAGAAGAATTACTTCTCATGTGTTGCTCGCAAAGCTACTGCTAATACATTCCATAAAGATGTTCACATTTTTCCAATAGTGTCATAATGGGGCAAACTACAGCGCAGCAGACTTAACATTTGTTGGGAGACCAATACGTCAGCGCACACACAATCCAGGAAGTTTTTGGAGAATGTTGGGGATAACTTCTTGGTACAAGTGCTGAAGAAACCGACCAGGGGTCGTGCACAACTTGACCTGCTGCTCATAAACAGGGAAGAACTAGTAGAAGAAATAGAAGTGGGAGGGAACCTGGGCTGCAGTGAACATGAGAGTGTAGATTTCACGATCCGGACAAAAGGAAGAAAGGTGAGCAGTAACATACAGTCCCTTGATTTCAGAAGAGCAGACTTTGACTCCCTGAGAGAATGGATGAGCAGGATCCCATGCGAAACGAAGATGAAGGGGAAAAAAAGAATTGAAGAGAACTGGCAGTATTTTAAAGAAGTCTTACTGAAGGCACAGGAACAAACAATCCTGCTGCATAGTAAGAAATGCAAACATGGTAGGCAACCAGCTTGGCTTAACAGGGAAATCCTTAGTGAGTTTAAATTCAAAAAGGATACATACAAGAAATGGAAATGTGGACAGTTGAGTAAGGAGGAGTATAAACATACGGCTGGAGAATGCCGGGCAGTAATCAGGAAAGTGAAAGCACAATTGGAACTGCAGATGGCAAGGGATGTGAAGAGTAACAAGAAGGGTTTCTACAGGCATGTGATCAATAAACAGGTTATCAGAGAAGGTGTGGGGCCCTTACTGGATGAGGGAGCTAACCTAGCAACAGATGATGCAGGAAAAGCTCAAGTACTCAATGCTTTTTTTTGCCTCAGTCTTCACGGACAAAGTCAACTTCCACATGACGGTCCTAGACGATGCAGTATGGGAAGGTGGAGGGCAGCCATCTGTCAGGAAGGAACAAGTTCTGAGCTATCTAGAAAAACTAGATGTGCACAAGTCCATGGGTCTGGATTTAATGCACCCCAGGGTACTGAAGGAACTGGCAGAGGTCATTGCTGAACCTTTGGCCATTATCCTTGAAGACTCTTGGAGATCAGGGGAGATACCGGATGACTGGAAGGAGGCACACGTTGAAAGAAGGACAATCCACGGAACTATAGACCCGTCAGCCTTACCTCAATCCCTGGGAAAATAATGGAGGGAATCCTCCAGGAATCTGTTCTGGAGCACTTGGAAGAGGGGAAAGTGATCAAAAGTAACCAACATGGATTCACCAGAGGCAGGTCCCACCTGACCAATTTGATTAGCTTCTATGACGAGGTAACAAGCTCTGTGGACATGGGAAAGTCAGTGGATGTGATATATCTTGACTTCAGCCAGGCTTTTGGCACGGTCTCCCATAACATTCTTGTCCATAAGTTAAGGAAATATGGATTGGATCCTTGGACTATAAGATGGATAGAAAGGTGGCTTGATGGTTGGGCCCAACGGGTAGTGGTCAATGGCTCGATATCTGGATGGTGGTCTGTTTCAAGCAGAGTGCCGCAAGGCTCGCTTCTGGGGCCAGTGTTGTTCAACATCTTTATTAATGACCTGGATGAGGGATTGGATTGCACCCTCAGCAAGTTTGTGGATGACACAAAACTAGGGGGAGAGGTAGATTCCCTGGAGAGTAGAGAGAGAATCCAGAGGGACCTGGATAAATTGGAGGACTGGGCCAAAAGAAATCTGATGCAGTTCAATAAGGAGAAGTGTACAGTCCTGCACCTGGGGCGGAAGAATCCCAAGCATTGTTACAGGCTGGGGACCTACTGGCTCAGCAGCAGCATGACAGAAAGGGACCTAGGGGTTATGGTGGATGAAAGGATGGATATGAGTAAACAATGTGTCCTTGTAGCCAAGAAGGCTAATGGCATACTGGGGTGCATTAGGAGGAGCATTTCAAGCAGATCTAGAGAAGTAGTTAGTCCTCTTTATCCGGCACTGGTGAAGCCACATCTGGAATAGTGTGTCTAGTTTCGGGTCCCCCAGTATAAAAAGGATGTGGATTTGCTGCAGCAGGTTCAGCGAAGGCAACAAAAATGATTAAGGGTCTGGAGCACAAGAGCTATGAGGATAGGCTGAGAGACTTGGGCTTGTTTAGTTTACAGAAGAGACAACTTAGAGGTGATTTAGTAGCAGCCTTCAACTTCCTGAAGGGGAGCTCTAAAGAGGAGGGTGAGAAACTGTTCTCAGTGGTGTCAGACGGCAGAACAAGGAGTAATGGTCTGAAGTTGAAGAGGGAGAAGTGGAGGTTAGATATTGGGAAAAACTACTTCACCAGGAGAGTGGTGAAGCACTGGAAAGCGTTGCCTAGAGAGGTGGTGAATTCTCCATCCCTTGAGGTTTTTAAGTCCTGGCTGGACAAGGTCCTGGCTGGGATGACTTAGTGGGGGTTGATCCTGCTTGAAGCAGGGGGCTGGACTAGATGACCTCCTGAGACCCCTTCCAGCCCAAGGATTCTGTGAACATTACATCTCAGGAAAAAAAATTAACTAAAAACTGTAAGAACATCCTAGAGAGATCACGGAAGCTCCATTACTGAAGAAACAATGAGAAGTCCAGTGGCACCTTATAGACTAACAGATATGACGTGCATCTGATGAAGTGGGTCTTTGTCCATGAAGGCTTATGCTCCAAAGTGCCACAGGACTTCTTGTCGTTTTTGCAGATACAGATTAACACCGTTACCCCTCTTTTACTCCATCACTGAAGGTTTTCAAAAGGAGGCTACCTTGTTGGAACAACATCTGTTGGAGGCAGAGGGCAGGTCTACACTAGACTTTAAAGTTGATCACTGATACGCAATTCCAGTTACAGCAATTGCACAGCTGAAACTGATGTATCTACGATTTTGTCTTGCTGTCATTACTGAAGGAGGATGACGTGAGAAATTCCCCATTAGGCATGTGAAATTGAAACCATGGAAGATAGACCCTGGGAGTGTAGATGTACACAGAGACAAGCTTTCAAGTCACACATAGCTCTTCTCTGCAAGAGAACTATGCATTTTATCAGTGAGGCTTTCACTGCCAAGTCTGTAGAGCATGTTGACACATATGTGGTATTTTGTACAATAGTACCACCTAGTGACAAAATCAAAGAGCACAAATGAAACTTAAAAACATTTGTGAAACAGATGCTAAGTACTTACTGCATTTAATAGTATGTACTGTAAATAAAGGCATCTGGTAATTCTGAATAGTATGGACTACTGACTTAGCCCAAATAGCTTACCTATCACATGGTAGGTGCATGTGTGCCTCCCATCAACTGTTATAAAGATACACATCTTGAGGGAAAACAAAACTGAAAAGTTTTGTTTGCTTGTCCACATATATTACCATTTGTTTATCCATCATCACCAACTAATCCATAGGCACAACACCAACATCTAGTTCTGTGGCCAACATCTAACCAACATGGCCACAGAACTAGAACACTACAAGCCACTTCATCTCTCCCACTGATAATTCCTCAGCCAACAGATAAGTCACCACTTCTCAGCTAACAAATTATCTATAACAGATTAAGAGTAAGATTGAAAAGACAAGATGGCAACCTCCTAGCTATATAAAAAAATAAACCTTATCATCTAGGAATCCAGAACAGGAATGGATCCAGTGACACTCCAATATTTTGAACCAGGGCAAAAAGCATGGGCCTATATCTCACTGGATGAACCCCTCCCACAGCTACTCCAAAACCCTTACCCTTGCTTGTAGAATCACTTTTTTACTGTTATGATTGATCTTATGCCAGCTAGTACCTTCCAGGATCCTCTCTAGGGAAATAGTGAGAAAGCCAAGAAACTGCAAAATCTGAATTGAATAAAGATGTTTTCCCTCAGGGTCATGAAGTCCCAAATCCTTTGATACCTCTGACAATGGCAAGGCCAGAACTGATGTGCTCTTATCCATGGGTGAGCAAACTGTTTTACATCAGACTCCACTTTTCAGCCCTGCAATTATCCAGGTCTCCCCAACCTGTGGAAGGACCAGAGGAAGGGAAGCAGGGGAGGGGTGCTCAGGAGGGATGCGAGAAGCTTGGGAAGGGGATAGGATGTTCAGAAAAGGTGTGCAGGGAGGCTCCAGGGGGTGTCCCAAACTGGGAGGGGTGTGCTTGCTGGGAGGACCCCAAGAGGGCACCAAGGAGGGACCCCAGAAGGGTACGTTACCAAGCTGGGAACTCGCTGGTTGAACCCACCACTCTAATCAAGGCCTCTGTGCATTCTGACTGGCCCAGTGGCTGGGTGCGCTCACGTGGCAACAGCAGATGCAGAGGCTGCATGGGAGAAGGCGGAGGGCTGGTGAGGCAGAAGAAGCAGTACTGGGGAGAAGGGAGGGGAGAGACAATTGGACCGCACCCCCTTACAAAATGTTGCACCACCTCTGGGGGCCGTGCCCCCCACTTTGCGCACCCATGATCTAAGCACTACTTGCGATACTTTTTAATAATTTCACTGTTGTAGGTGTGCATCTAGTTCTCTGAAAAGGGCCTTTTATTGGAGTTTAATGTATCCACCTTGCACAACCCTGTATAATACATTGTTTTAAAGATTATTTCATATATGTTTAGATGAAGTATGATGTGGAGCTATCAAGTTGCCTCATAAGCCTGTAGGCAAAGTCAACTGATGGCACATAAAATGAGAAAGTACCTTCTTCCTCGTTCCAGAAACACTGCAATGTAACTATGAATACAGTTTTTACTGTGTAAAATAACTTCAGTTCCTCAATGTCGTATTTATTGGTCAAAGCTACCAAACAAAAATGTAATGAAAGATTTTGTCTTAGAGCCATTGATTATTTACAATTAACACATAAAATTAACTAAAAATAATGATTAAAAATTCTGATTAATCACAGTTCTTAATGCACTGTAAAACAGAATACCAATATAAATTTATTAAATATTATGAATGTTTTTCTACATTTTCAAATATATTGATTTCTATTACAACACAATACAAAGTGTGTAATGCTCACTTTATTTTTTACTAATATTTGCACTGTAAAAATGGTAAACAAAAATATTATTTAAATTCACCTCATACGAGTAGTGTAATGTAATCTCTATCTGAAAAGTGCCATTTACAAACATGTTTTTATTATGTAACTGCACTCAAAAGCAAAATAATGTTAGATTTTAGTACCTACAAGTCCACTCAGTCCTACCTCTTATGTGGCCAATCATTAAGACAATATGCTTGTTTTCATTTAGAGGATATTGTAAGTAAGAGGTGGGCAGCATTATGTTGCCTGAAAGTGAGCACAGATGTTTGCATGGGATTTCAGTAGCCAGTGCTGCAAGGTATTTACATGTCAGATAAGCTAAACATTCATATGCTCCTTCATACTTCAGACACCATTCCACAGAACATGTTTCCATGCTGATGACACTTATGACAAAATAATGTGCTAACAGAAGTTGTAACTGAACTTCTAGGGGAAAGCTGAATGTCTCCTTTTGTTTTTCCCACATTCTGCCACATATTTCATGCTGTAGCAGTTTCAAATTATGACCCAGCACATGTTCTTTTTAAGAACACTACCACAGATTCAACAAAAATGCAAAGAAGGTACTAAGGTTCCTATATGAGATTTCTAAAGATGGATGCAGCACTCAACACAAAGTTTAAAGACTCTGACTCGCCTTCCAAAACCTTAGAGGGATGAGGTGTGGTGCATACTTTCAGAAGTCTTAAAAGAGCAACCATCTAATGTGGAAACTACAGAACCCTAATCACAAAAAAAGCACCGACTTTCTGTCGGTGGCATGTGACTTTATATGTTTATATAAAAATAAACATGCATCAGTCTGCCCCGCTTTGGATAATTATCAAGCAGAGCTCATCAGCATGGACACATGTTCTCTAGTATGGTAGTTAGAGCATGAAGAGACATAAATCTTTAGCACATCTGGCACATGAATAACTTGTGGCACCAGCTACAACCATGCATGAATGACTGTTCTCAGTTTCAGGTGATGTAAACAAGAAGCAGAGAGCATTATTTCTTGGACCCGTAAACAAACTTGTTCGCCTGAATAGAATTTTAGGCTTTGAAGTTTTCCTTTGTTTTATTTTTAAATGAAGGGTTTTTTTTTGTTTGTTTTTTTGTAAATAATTCTACCTTTGTAAAGCCAACTTTCATAACAAAGAAATTCCACTTCAGTAATTGTATTAGCTAAACTGAAAAATACTATTACTGGTTTTTTAAGGTAAAAATATTTGTAATAAAAATAAATATAAAGTCAGCACCATACATTTTGTATTCTGTGTTGCAAGTGAAATCAGTAGACCATAAACTTTCATATCCAGCAACCCCGGGACCAGGCGTTTGCAAGATATGCAATTATGCCAGTTAATGGAGAGCAGCTGAGGCGGCACAGGCAGTGCTTTGGTGAGGCAAAGCAGCGGGAGCCCTGAATGGGGCCAAGGTAATGCTGGCAGGGCCAGGACTGGGGGAACGTTGACAGCACCAGAGCCAGGAAGCCAGCTGGGAGGGGAATGCCAGCAAGACGCCATGGCTGGGAAGCCAGCAGTGCCAGGGCTGGGGTAATGCTGGCAAGCCACCAGGGCCGGGAAACCAGGAGCCCCGGGGCTGGGGTAATGCTAGCAAGCTGCTGGGGCCAGGAAGCCAGCTGTGCTGGGTCCAGTGTAATGCTGGCAAGTAACCAGGGCTGGGATAACGCCGGCAAGCTGCCGGGGCCAGAGGAACACAGTCGGGGCTGAGGCAATGCTGCCAGGCTAGGCTGGGCTGGGCTAACACCGGCAAGCTGTTGGGCTGGGGGAACACCAGAAAGTCATCACAGCCAGGAAGCCAGCAGCGCCAGGGCTGTTAAGCTGGACAGGGTTGGGGGGAATGCTGCCAGCTCCAGGAAGCTGGCTGGGACTGGGGAAACTCCAGCAGTGATGGGGCTGGGGGAAAGTGGCATGTTTGTGCTGATTATCTGAGAGTTCTGACTGAATGAATACCGGAAAAGAGAGAGTTTACAGTATTTTAAAATGCAGAAAACATTCCAAAATATTTAAATAACTGGTATTCTATTATTGCTTGACAGCATGAGTCATCACAATTAATCCCTTTAATCACCTGAAAGCCCCAATTCTAAGAGAGCAAACAATCTAAGGAAGATTGCACTGAAACCTGGAGATGACGTCTTCTTGAGCAGACTATCTGCAGAAGACCTGATTGCTAAGGATGCAATTTATCACTTAACATGTCCTTTTTCATGCTGTTCAGAATATTATACAAAGCTAAGTGACTGAAGTTTACAGATGTCAACTTTTTTTTGTTCCCCAACTGCTGTAGCAATTTGTCCTATGGTTGATAAAGAGATACATACTGCAATTAACAAAGAGTACCATCCTTCCATGAAAATGCATATCCCTAGCAGGGTACATAGTGTTTACTAGTTCAGCAATTTTCACAACCGTGCACAGCTATACCATGAGTTCAGGTCTTGAAATTAAATTGACATCCTGCACCTGCCTGGATTCCACTACCAATTATGATGGGTTTAGATGGTTCATCACTAGTGCTGCAAAAAATGAAGTGTGAGACATTAGAAAAGTGTGATCATTCCAAATGTCACCAATCCACTTCATGCTGGTACTAATCTCATGCATGAATGAGATAATATATGTAGAGATCATTGATGAAAAAATAAATTTCTTTCAACAGCTACAATGGTATATTAAGCATAGTCAACAGAGATAGTCCAGCATCACAGAAAAATCACTGAAGGCCAGGAAAGTCTCTTATGCAGTGTCTAATCAGAACAATCTTCTCTGCACAAAACTGTGTACATGCCAAGACAATGAAGAGTGTACTATCCCATTCATTCCTGACAGAGATAACGATAAATAAAATAATACTCGACTAAAATAGTAGCAAATGTTACTACATTTCAGTAACACTTGTACATATTTATTGCTACATTTTGTTTTACTTTTTAGCTTACTGTGATGCTTTGAGGTGACAAAGAATCCAGTTTTATATATTGAAATAGTTAGTAAACAGAAACTAATGTAAGTATTTCACAGTGGTCATTTTAAAGTGTCAGTGGTGTCACTGTTTACCCCCATTGCTATGGTAAAAGACCCACTTGACCAGCTCCATATTATACCTCATCTTAAAGCACACTTAATAAGCTTTCAAATTATTTTATGTTGTATGAGTGTGTAGACAAGGTACAGTAAACTGACCAAATTTGTGCTACTGCCTGTTACTTGTCCTTCTCTGCATTTGTTTTATTCACGAAATTATTTGGCTTATCAAACATAAGGCTAAATGTGACAATCACTATCTGAGAAACGGAAATCTGATAATAGATGGCTCTTTATTCTATAAAAGATATCATCATCTGTTGTGGACTCTCCATCACACTGAATAGACGATAAAGCAAGGTAGGAATCAGTCAAGCCCCATATGGAGGGCTCTGAGAGAGCAAGCAGTTGCCCATTGCTACCACCTGAATCTTTCCAAAAACAAATGAACAAAAGAAAGATAAAATAACCTCTTCCCAATCCCCCACTCCACCATCCCATTATGTCCCACAGAGGAGCCAATATCTCATGATCAACTAAGACTGATCAATGTTTTTAAAAAATTCTGATACATACACTCGATCTTTGTTCATTGCCAAGGGGCAAACCAAACTTAGCTGTACCAAACCAGTTCTGAAGGTGAACTGGTAAGAATTCAGTGAACTGGAATAATCTACATCAATGTTTCCCAACTAATTTGGCCAAGGAACACTTTTGGACTTTAAATATACGGCGTAAGGGTGCATGGAGGGTTTCACATCACAAAATTGCTGCATGTAATGCTCAAAAGAGGATTTAAAAGAGTTGGGATTTTTAGATGTCTTTTATTTTACAAAGAACAAAAAACAACAGGAGAAAATCATCTGAATGAACAACTAATGTCCTTCTGATACGAGGACGGTTAGCAGCCCTATAATTGAGCATCAAAATTACAAATTAAGTACAAACCCAAAACATTGATATAATAGCCGAAAGAAGGATTAGTTCATTCTTTACATACAAAAATAAAAAAGATGAAATTGTTCAAAAAAAGGATGGTCCTTCCTTAAAGCTTAAAAAACTTATGAAAAACAATGTAGGTAAGGAAAAATATTTTTAAATTTTGAGTTTTCATAAATTTGTTATTTTTACAGAAAACTACTAGAAAATAAAAAGCAACATTTGACAGGTTTTTTTTTTAAATGGGAAGAATGCTTTTGCATCTTTTGATCACAAATCCACCTAATATTAGGAATGGTGCTGGACCCTCACGTCAGGTGCAGTACTGCATAATTTCTCGGAACACAACTCATGCCAAAACCATCCAAATTGACTGTTTGGCACAAGTCACATAACAACTATACTAATATGGATTTGTAATAAACATGAATATACCTACAATCTAAATACTATTCAAATACCTTAAGTATTCTGATACGCACATTGTCATATTTAATATTTTAGAATGAAAAATATTGCAATCAACATTTTTTCACAGAACACCTACTCACATCACACGGAACACAGGTTGGGAAACACTGACCTACATGATATAGATGACACCTTCTTCTTCAGAACCTTCTTCCAAAAGGAAAAAACATTCAAGAAAGGGTGCAAATTGACAAGAATACTCACATTAAGAAATGGTTTCCTGAGCAAGAGCCTAAAATCCTTAGTCTTCAGATGACAGTTAACCTGTCCTCACAAGGGGAGGTACTAGCAAAAGTACAGCCAAGCTGTATCAATTTCCACCAATGTTGACATGAAAGCTCCCACTGAGGCTCCTCTGACCTGGGGGAAAGGCAGTTCAGCAGGGGTGTAAATATGGGACATTTACCCCTTTATTTAAATAAGTCAGGATGTCTTCCTGGTGCCGGAAATACAGGACAGTCCCAGTCAAAACAGAACGGATGGTCACCCTAATATTAAATGGTCCCTACTATATGTCCTGGAAATGGGACTGTATTAACTAGACTTAGGGAATCTTTAGTGTGCATTAATGGGATCCATACAAGCCAGCTAGTGCGCACAATAATTCATACAAATCTGGCACGGACTAATGCACTGTGTAAGCAAACCCTGAGCGTTATTAAGTACTAACACAATTATGCAAATTGCATAAGTTATTTCGAGTTACAGCTACAGTGTAGCCCTAGCCTATTAGGATCACATGGCATGTTTTGTTTATTTTGCCTTAATAACTTAGTTTGATACATCTGTTTGCACTGGGAATCACTTAAATCCTACATTTTATACTTAATCAAAACACTTGTGCTTATTATCGGTCCCAGTGTAAATAATTGTTACTTACAGGCAAGCAAGCACTGTGCATCTCTCTCTTTCACTGATAAAAGGGGCTGATCTTATGAGCTTTCTCTATGTAAACTTTTGCATACAGTAAGACTGATTTGTGGGGTTTTGGTTCTCTTTGGGGCCATGATCCTGGGTGCAGTCAAAAGCCTTATAGCTGAGCCGGCTCAGTATCTCTGATGCTTTGATAGGGGGTTGGTACCCCAGCTCTGTGCCTTGGCTGGTAAAGACCAGAGCTTCTGGGCCAGCAAGACAGGGTGGTGGGACGCCCCAGAGGGCAGGTATGTGGGCTCACAGGCATGACTAGCACACCAGCTGACAGTTTCAAGAGAAGCCCTGTGAGCCAACCCATCAGAGTCATAACCTCTTGTCTCTGAAGCCAAGGCACACAGTTGGGGTACCAGCCCCCTAGCAGAGCAACACAAATGCATCGCAGGTTTTGGAAGGCTCAGTCACAGAAATTTGATACAGCATCCACTTGCACAGCTCCAATGCAACCACAACCCCAGACAAACCCATCTTACTCCATATAAGATTTATAAAGGACAAGATCAGAAGTTCTTGATCCTTTTATCAATAGGAGAGAGATACACAGCCCGTCACCACCACATAACTATTTGCACTGGGTTTAATAATAAACAAAGGATGATTTTATTACATGGAAGAAGTAGGATTTAAGTAGTTGCATGTGATGACAATTGTAAGTTACTAAACTAAATAAAATAAAACAAAACACACCAGCTAAGCTTAATAGTAGTAATAATAATAATAATAATAATAAGGGGATGTCCTGGTGTCTTGCAACTACCAACTCCCCATAATTTTTGGTACCCTGCATATAAATAGATTTTGCCCAAATGTGTTCAGCTTCACCCCTTTCACAGCCCAGTGGAAAAATACATCCAAAATAGGTTCCAGCATCAGGTGACCCAGCCACATATCTTGGCAGGGCTTACCAGACTCCAAGTTTACAAGAAAAACAAGACTATGCACAAGTATCAGAGAGGTAACCATGTTAGCCTGTATCTTTGAGAACAACAAGAGGTCCTGTGGCACCTTATAGACTAACAGATATTTTGGAGCATAAGCTATCGTGGGCAAAGACCAACTTCATCTCATGCATCTGATGAAGTGGGTCTTTGCCCATGAAAGCTTATGCTCCAAGACTATTCACAGATCATTGTCTTGAGTACTGAGCCATTAAGTTTCTTACATACTGCTAATAGCCTTCACTAGTGCATCCAGTTATATAAACAGGTTATATAAACTTCCTATTTGTAACTTCAAATGGAGGAAGGATACATGAACACAAATAGTACACACACACATACAGGGGATTACATGCTTTGCAATGAAAGATTACATGCCACTTTTTGCATAAGGCATAATCGAGTTAGGCACAGTCATATTCAAAAATGTTCCCAGAAAAATATGGGGGTGCAAACGTACAGATATAATACAATGTGTTTAAAATAGTAATTATTAAGAAAGTACCAAAAAGAAGAGAACAACCCTGTATTATATTTCTATGTATTTTAACTGGTAAAAAAACATTTTCTTAAGATAAATCAGAAATACTTTTCCATTAAAATGTTCTGAATTTACAGTGCAGAAAGCCTGTGTCTTGAAACATGACAGTGAAAAACCCTCCCACTATTTCATTTCAGAAATTAAGCCCACTGAGGAACTGAAAGATCTTCTTATACAAAATACATTTGCCCCAAGGTAGAGAAGAAAATATCAAAATACCTGTTTATAAGCCTATTGAAAGTTAAATTTGAAATTATGACAACCTATTTTAAGGACAATAGTTTATAATAATTTACTATAACCTGTGATAAAGCAGGGCCAGAGAGCAGCAGGACTGGTGTTGACCAAAGGATTACAGTACCATAGAAAGGGAGACCCTGCCCAGGCAGGGCACAGGGCCTCCTCCAGCAGACAGGAAACCCTACCTGGGGGAAAGAGAGTAACAAGCCTGTGAAGCCAAATGGCCAGGGGACCAGAGTAGAGGGCAAACCTTGGTCCCTTCCCCACTCCCATCCTCCCTCCTTCAGAGCACTTGTAGATCCTAAGAATAGGGGCAAGGATGGAGCCCTGGCTTATCAAACCAAGGAAAAGTGCAGGACACATCACAATAGCATTGGCCATTTGCTACAAATCATTCACATTAAAGAGAAAATATTAAGCATAACAAATTTGCTGCCAACTTAAAAAAAGTCACTGAATGGTGGAAGTCACATGATAAGTATCTAGAAAGAAAGGTTGTCTACCCTGTTCAATAACTGGTAGTCATGTTGTAACAGAGAGGTAGCCATCTTAGTCTGCATTCTAACAAATCAGAACAGCTGTCATTTAGCACTTTAAAGACTAACAGGTGATAAGCTTTCGCAGGACAGACCCGCTTCTTCATGATACATCTTGTTACCAGTAACATAGGAAAGGATGTGAGGGAGGTCCTAGAGCACAAACTTAGGCTGGTAAGTAAGAGACTGAAGCCCAGGACCTCTTTGGTAGCTTTCTCTGAAATGCTTCCATTTCAACACACAGAGCCACTTAGACAAGCAGAACTGTAGGGTCTCAATGTGTAGATCAGATGATGGTGTAGGGAGGTGGGGTTTAGATTTATTAGAAATTAGGCAAAGAGGGAGCCTATACAGAAAGGCTGGGCTCTACCTAAACCAAAATGGAATCAGATTCCTGTCACTTAAAATTAAATGAGCTGTTGAGAAGGTTTTAAACTAAGGGTGGGGGGGACTGGGGAAGGAGCTGACAGATGCAGAGGAGTGAGTGATTCAGACAGACACAACAGCAGCTGTATGGGTCAGACCAGCCCAGTATCACGTGAGTAAGAAAGCATCTTGTCTGTCAACAGTGGCCAATGCGAGGTGCCCCAGAGGGAGTGGACCAAACAAGTAACTATCAAGCAATCTCTCTCTTGACATACATCTCCAGCTTCTCACAAACAGAGGCCAGGGACACTATTCCTTACACATCCTGACTAATAGCCATTAATGGACCTAACCTCCATGAATGTATCTAGCTCTTTTTTAAACCCTGTTATAGTCCTAGCCTTCACAGTCTCCTCTGGAAAGGAATTCTACAGGTTGACTGTGGGCTGTGTGACGAAGAACTTCCTTTTATTTGTTTTAAACCTGCTGCCCATTAATTTTCATTTGGTGTCATCTAGTTCTGATACTATGGGAACAAGTAAATAATTTTTCCATATTCACTTTCTCCACACCACTCCTAATTTTATATACCTCTATTGTAACCCCCTCAGTCTCATCTTTTCTCAGATAAACACTCCTAGTCTCTAATCTCTCTTCATATTGGACGCATTCCAAACTCCTACTCATTTTAGTTGCCTTTTTCTGAATCTTTTCTAATGCTAATACATCTTTTTTGAGAGGAGGAGACCACATCTGTAGGCAGTATTCAAGAAGCGGGTGTACCATTGTTTTATATAAGGGCAGTAAGATGCTCTCCATCTTATTCTTGATCGCTTTTTTAATGATTCCTAACATCCTGTTTGCTTGTTTGACTGCCGCTGCACATTGCATGGATGTTTTCAGAGACCTATCCACGTTGACTCCAAGATCACTTTCCTGATTAGTTGTAACTAAATTATCCCCCATCATACTGTATGTAGAGTTGGAGTTTGTTTGTTTTTTTTCCTATGTGCATTACTTTACATTTGTCCACATTAAATTTCATTTGCCACTTTATTGCCCAATCACTCAGTTTTGTGAGATCTTTTTGAGGTTCTTCACAGTCTGCTTTGGTCTTAACTAACAAAAAGTGACTAGTTTTTCATAGTGCCGCTATACAAATTCTACATAATGAGTGAACTACATTGCCTTATATTAAATGAAGATATTGATATAAAAGGCATAACAGAAACTTGGTGGAATGAGGATAATCAATGGGACACAGTAATGCCAGGGAACAAAATTTATCAGAAGCACAGAACAGATTGGGCCGGTCTGGGAGTGGCAATGTGTGTAAAAGAAAGTATACAATCAAATAAAAGAAAAATCTTAAATGAACCAAATAATATCATAGAATATCTATGGATAGCATGCTCCAACAATAAGAATATAAGAGTAGGGATATATTATCAGTCACCCAATCTGGCAGGTGCTAGTGACTGCAAAATACTCAGGGAGATTACAGAGGCTATTAAAATTAAAAAAAAAAAAAAACTCAAAAATGAGGGATTACATATATCCCCATATTAACTAGGTACGTGTCACATCAGTCCAGGACACAGATATAAAGTTGCTTGACACTTTATATGACTGCTTCTTGGAGCACTTGGTCTTAGAACCCACAAGAGGAGAGGCTAGGGGGATCATATCTCCCTGTCTGAAATACGGGACAGAGAAATATGGCGGGGAGGGATGTAGGTATCTGGCTCCTCCCAGCTCCACGAACCCCTGGGGAGCCAGGAAAGAGGCAGCAGATGCTGGCCCTCCCCAGGAACCTTGGGAAAGAGGCAGCCATAGGCCCACCCTGGGGAAGCAGCAACAGCCCCCGGCACTCCCTGGAAACCCCAGGGAAGCAGGTGGCATGCAGCAGCTGCCCACGCTCCCCCCGTTTCCCCAAGGATCAGGGAAGTGACTCTCACTAGCAGCTGCACAGGCACAGCTGCTGGCAGAAAAGAGCAGTGGGGGAGGGCCCAAATATGGGACAATTAGTCCCTTTTACAAAATAAGTAGGGATGCCTTTTTGGCATCCCAGGTATGGGACCGTGCCACCTAATATGGGATGCATAGTCACCCTAGGAGAGGCAACTCTTGAATTAGTCCTAAGTGGAACATAGGATCTGGCCCAAGAGTTGAAGATAGCTGTACCGCTTGGTAATAGTGACCATAATGTAATTACATTTAACATCCCTGTAAGTGGGGAAAACACCACAGCACCATTTAATTTCAGAAAAGGGAACCACACAAAAATCAGGAAGTTAAACAGAAATTAAAAGATGCAGTCTCAAAGGGAAATTCCTTCAAGCTGCACAGAAACTTTTTAAAAAAACAAGTAAAATTAGATGAACTTACCCATATTATATGTTTGTCTCCAAATTTAAATCCAGGTATTCAGAAACAAAAGTGGCATTGCAACATATCGCTCAGAACACTAATGTCTGAAAAAGTCAAACAAAGATACATTTCATGCAAAAGTATTTTTCAAAGTCAGATACATGATCATGCTCTTTTGTATATTTAGTTCTCAATGGCGCTTAAAATCAGTTATCTTTGAAAACAGATTATTCCTGGCATAATACAAATCTCAGACAGCCAAGTTGGCCACCTTAAATTCCATAATACTTCAATTTTATATGATATATAATTCAACATTCACAACTTGGAATTTACAATCCTTTCATATTTACCGGAGTACTAAAAATCTAGAGTCAAAAATAACCAATGGCAATTATTTTTATTTTATACCTTTTTAATATCAAATCTTTTTACTATAATGGGCCTAGATTTTCCATGCTATGTACTATACAAAACACATTTTAAACAAAGATCTCTGTACCTGAAAAGGGTAAGGTAAATATAATTTTTAAAATCACATCACAAAATATTCAGATTTACACAACAACATTTTTGATGGATGAAGAGCAGGAATTCATGTTCTGCCAAGATAAAAAATTTGGGAAGCAGCTCAACATCCTTTGGTATTCCCAAAGGATGTACAGCACATTACACAGGACACAGAGGGAACTAAAATCAAAAGATCTTTCACTTTACACTTTTATAAAGTGATATTTTCTTCATCATTCCCATATGCACTGATATCAATCCAAAAGAGGAACATGGTTATTTAATCATCGGAAGTGCTTTTCAATGAGTGTTTCTCTTTGTGAATTAACCAGGAAATTTATTAGTTTTTAGAAAATAAAGATCTGTGATTTTCATGGAGGAAAGATGTTCATCCAAACTGCATGAAAGAAAGCCTTTATGCTGCTTTCATGGCTGTCCTGTACAAATTTAAAAATAAAAATCATTAATTCTTCAACCAGAAAGAAAGGTTACTCACTGTAGTAACAGTGGTTCTTCGAGATGTGTCCCCGTGGGTGCTCCACATTAGGTGTCGGACTCGCCCGGCGCCGCAGATCGGATCTTCCAAGCAGTTTCTGCCGGACTGCACATGCACCGGTGCGCACCGCTCCCGTGCGCGATGCGGTCCCCGCCAGTTCCTTGACCAACCGCCTCGGATGCTCCTGCAAAACACTAAACAGAGATCCGAAGCGGGGAGGATGGGTGGGTAGTGGAGTACACACGGGGACACATCTCGAAGAAACACTGTTACTACGGTGAGTAACGTTTCTTTCTTCTTCGAGTGTCCCCGTGGGTGCTCCACATTAGGTGACTACCCAGCAGAAACCCAAGATAGGAGGTGGGTAATCGGATTATGTGCAGCTTGTCCCCGAGAGGACCGCTGTTGAGAGACGGGTATGCTCTTGGAATACACTGTGAAGGGCGTAATGTTTGGTGAAGGTGTCATAGGATGACCAGGTCGCCGCTCTGCAAATGTCTTTTAGCGCAACGCCCTTGAAAAAGGCTGTTCATGCCGCCACCGCCCTAGTGGAATGAGCCCTGGGCGTGGCCGGTAGAGGAGTCTTTTTGAGTTCGTAGCACATTTTTATGCAAGATACGATGTGCTTCGAGATTCTCTGCGAAGAGAGACCTTCTCCTTTCGATTTGGGAGCGAAAGAGACTAGGAGTCTATCCGTTTTCCGGAAGGTCTTGGTCCTGTCTATATAGAAGGCTAGCGCCCTCCTCATGCCCAGGAGGTGTAGGTGCGCCTCTTTGTTAGACTTATGAGGCTTTGGATAAAACGAGGGTAAAACAATAGGTTCGTTAATGTGAAACTCAGAAGAAACTTTAAGAACAAAGGCTGGATGCAGCCGTACGGTTACCGCCTCCTTGGAAAAAACAGTGCAGGGTGGCGTTGCCATAACTGCCGCAAGCTCGCTCACCCTGCGAGCTGACGTGATTGCGAGAAGAAAGGTCGTCTTTCTCGTAAGGAGACGGAGGGAAACCGTGGCTAAAGGCTTGAACGGTGGTCCCGTTAGCGCGTTAAGCACCAGGTCCAAGTTCCACGAAGGTGAAAGCGGTTTCCGAGGGGGGTATAGGTTTACCTACCCTTTGAGGAACCTGGTAACCATGGGATGGGTGAACACCGTGTGCCCTTCCTCTTCGTGTCTGAACGCCGAAATGGCGGCAAGGTGGACCTTTAACGAGGATAGTGACACTCCTCCTCTGTTGAGGTCCAGTAGATACTCTAATATTACAGGTATAGGCACAGCAAGGCGGGCTAGCTGTTTGGTAGAACACCATGCCGTGAAGCGAGTCCATTTCTGCTTGTAGGTCTTCTGGTGGAAGTCCTCCTGCTACTTTCTAGGACTTGTTGCACTTCCTCCGTACATGTGCTCTCTAGGGAGCTGAGCCATGGATTAACCACGCTTGTAGTCGCAGGCCTTGGGGCTGCGGATGCACTATGGACCCCTGGGCTTGCGTGAGCAGATCCGGCACCACCGGAAGGGGCATCGGTGGACGGTCCGACATGCGCAGGAGTAGGGGGAACCATTGCTGTCGATCCCACATTGGGACTATCAGGATCATTCGGGCTCCTTCCCTCCTGGCTTTCTGCAAGACTTTGTGGATCAGCACTGTGGGAGGAAAAGCGTAAAGCAGGGGGCCCCTCCAGGAGATCGCGAATGCGTCCCCCAGGGACCCCCGTCCCAGTCCTGCCCTGGAGCAGAATCGTGGGCACTTCTTGTTGTGCTGAGTGGCAAACAGGTCTATCTGGGGAAAGCCCCATATGTGAAAAATCGGTCGTAGCAGATCGGGACAGATCTGCCACTCGTGCGTGAGTGCGAAACGCCTGCTCAGCTGGTCTGCCTTCACACTGTGAGCGCCTGGTAAGTACGAGGCTTTCAAGATTATATTGTTGGCGATGCACCAGTTCCACAACCGGACTGCTTCCGCACATAAGGCACGGGACCGAGCTCCTCCTTGCTGATTTATATAAAACATGGTGGAGGTATTGTCTGTACTGATCCCGACTACTTTGCCTTGTATATGGTCTCGAAAGCGTCTGCAGGCGTTGAACACTGCTCTGAGCTCCAGTATATTTATGTGCAGTGACTGCTCCGTGGAGGACCACAGTCCTTGCGTCACCTCTTCGCCCATGTGTGCTCCCCACCCTATGAGGGAGGCATCTGTAGTAAGAAAACCCGATATTTGTGGTTGGTGGAAGGGTACCCCTGTTAGCAAGTTCTTGGGGTTTATCCACCATTGCAGAGATTTGCGCACCTCTTTCGTGGGCGACACCACCCTGTGAACGGTGTGTGCTGCCGGTTTGTATACGCTCGCCAGCCAGTGCTGCATGCTGCGCATGTGTAACCTGGCGTTCTGTACTACGAACGTCGCTGCTGCCATGTGGCCCAGCAGCTGTAAGCACGTCAGAACCGGCACCGTAGGGCTAAAGGTGATGACTTGCACGAGGGAGCTGATGGCCCGAAAGCGTGTCTCTGGTAGATACACTCTCGCTGTAATAGAATTTATGCATGCCCCTATGAACTCTATGTCCTGTGTGGGGTCTATCTTTGATTTTGCCAGATTGATAACCAGGCCGAGCGAAAAGAATGTGCCTGCTGTGACGCGTATCGTGCATAGTACCTCCTCCTTCGAGGCCCCTTTCAGTAGGCAGTCGTCCAGACACGGGAATATAAATACCCCGTCTGTGCAGGTAGGCTGACACCACTGCCAAGGTCTTGGTGAAGACTCTGGGGGCCGAGGACAGGCCAAACGGTAGGACCTTGTATTGAAAATGTTCTTTGCCTACCATGAACCGGAGGAATCGTCGGTGAGCCGGATGGATAGTTATGAGAAAATATGCGTCTTGTAAGTCGAGGGCTGCGAACCAATCTCCATCGTCCAGTGCCGTAAGGATGGAGGCGATTGTGATCATCCAAAAGCGTTGCTTGCGCAAGTACCGGTTGAGGCCTCGAAGATCTAAGATGGGCCTCCAGCCTCCTGGCTTTTTCTCTGTGAGGAAGTACCTCGAGTAGAACCCTTTCCCTCGCAGTTGCTCCGGCACTCTTTCCACTGCCCCTATGAGCATGAGATGGTCTACCTCCTGCTTCAGCCTCGCTACATGGGGGGCCTCCTGGAGGTGGGGCCTGGGTGGAGGTCGTGGCGGTGGGAGCGACTGGAAGGGGATGGCGTACCCCATGGCTATGATCTCCAGCACCCATTTGTCTGGGGTGATCCTTTGCCACTGGTCGTAGAATGGTCGGAGGCGATGGTGGAACAACCGCTTCGGATGACCTTGTGCGATGGTAGTGATGGCGCAGCCCTGGATCTGTGTGTCAAACTTGTAGCCTTTGGCCCTGCCCCGAGGACGCACGGCTCTGTTGGGAATGTTGCCTGGGAGTTCTGTACTGCTGGTGCTGTTGATGTCGCCCTTGCTCGTAACCCCTGTGGTACTGGGGACGCTGTGGCTGGTACTGGTACCGTCTTTGTGGAGGGTAGTACTTTTTCTTTCTGTATGGAGGGGTGTAAATCCCCAGGGTCCTAAATGTGGCTCTTGAATCTTTATTGGAATGAAGGACCGAGTCAGTTGATTCAGCAAACAGCTTCTGCGAGTCGAAGGGAAGATCGACGATCTTTGCCTGCAGGTCCCTCGGTATACCCGAAGTCTGGAGCCAGGACTCCCTTCGCATCACCACTGCCATAGCTGTGGAGCGTGCTGCTGTGTCCGCAAAATCCAGGGCGATCTGAACTCCCGTCCTCGAGGCCGCATAGCCTTCTTGCACGATGGCCTTGAGCACCAGTTTCTTGTCCTCTGGAAGCGAGTCCATGAGGGAGGTTAACCTAGTGTAGTTGTCGAAATTGTGGTTCGCTAGATGCGCTGCGTAATTTGCCATTCGCAACAGTAGTGTGGAGGAGCAGTAGACCTTTCTGCCGAACAGCTCTAGCTTCTTGGCATCTTTGTCCGTTCCCCTTGTCTTGAATTGAGATGTCTTTGATCTTTGTTGTGACGACTCTACCACCAAGGAATTTGCTTGTGGGTGGCTGAACAGGAACTCCATGCCCTTCGCCGGCACGAAGTATTTCTTGTCCGCTCTCTTGTGGACAGGCGGAATAGTCGCAGGGGTCTGCCATATCATAGTGGCGGACTCCAAGATTGCTTCGTCAAGCGGTATTGCTATTTTGGAGGAGGCCAGAGGTCTCAGATTTTTCAGGAGCTTATGGTGTTTCTCTTGCACCTCTGCTGTCTGGATGCCTTGCGTGAAGGCCACCCTTTTAAACAGCTCTTGAAACTGTTTGAGATCGTCCGGAGGATGGACGTCCCCCAGGGCTGTAGCCTCGTCCGGGGAGGAGAACGAGGAACCACTAGGATACGCCCCTCTGGACCCTTCCGGTTCCTGTTGGGAATGGTACATCCGCTCGCTGGAAGCTTGCAAGGGAAAATCTCGGGGTTCCATAACCAGTTCCCCCTGAGATACTTGAGTCTCTGTCCCCGTTCGCGATTGCCCTCGGGGATACGGGACCGTCTGTGGGGATCTTTCCCTGGTAGACTGCCGGTGGTGTCTATGCCCCGCGTGATAGGGACGACCATGGCAGCATGGGCACTGTTCTTGGGAAGGTGACCTGGACCACTCCCTTGGTGCATACCCCCTGCGTCTGGGGGAGCGAGATCGTCGAGAGACCTGGGACACTGGAGAGAGCGATTTGTGATAGTACTCCAGCGGCTCAAACCCCAAGAAGGGTGAAGGTGGTCCAAGCCAGGGCGAGGCTGGTTGTAAAAATGGAGACGGGGGCTCCAGGTAGGCTAGGGGGGACCCCTGCCTTCTAGTTGGAGTCTGCAGCATGAGCGGAGGGCTGAAAGAAAGCAACTCTGCAGCCCTGTCTGGAGAGGGGCTGCGGTGCCTTGTTTTCTGTGCAGCCTTCCCCCTCCCCTGAGGGGGGTGGCTCTGCCCCCGACATGCAGGGGATCTCGGCCCCGTCCGCGCCGCGCTCGGCACGCTCATGGGCGGTGCTGCCCGGGCGGTGTCCTCCGGTGCCTGCAGGCTGCATGCCTGCGCACTCTGCACCCCCAGTTCCCCGGGGGTTGGTGCCGCTGCCTGTGGTGCCGCCGATACCGGCGCTTGTTTAGCCGCCGCCCTGCCTGCGGTGCGGGGTGGCTGTTTGATTATCGGAGGCTGAGCCACCTCCACGGGGCTCTCCGTGCCGCCGCCGATCAGCTGTTGCTGCGGCTGGGGGCTGTGCGCTCCTCCCGTCCCGCTCGCTGTTGCTGCTGGCAGGGATCGGGTTGGGGAGACTTTCTTCCGTTTTTGCGCTGATGGGGTGAGGGAGGCGGCTTTCCTTTTATGGGCCCCGGAGGGTCCCTCCTGCTGCGGCCGCTCCGGCACGTCTGGCTGGAGGGCCTTGTCGAATAGCAGCATTTTAAGCCGCATCTCCCTGTCCTTCCTTGCTCAGGCTGTTAATTTTGCACAGAAGGAGCATTTCTGCGTGAGATGGGACTCCCCAAGGCAACTTATGCAGTGACTGTGCCCATCAGACGCTGGCATTGCCTCTCGGCGAGACTCACATTTCTTGAATCCTGAAGAGGACATTGTTGGTGAGTCTTTTAGTTGTTAATGGGGTACTTAGCACCTTCTCTGTGCTGTTTTCCCCCTCTCGGATAGCCTGCCGCGGCAGGAGGGCTAATGGCCCTAGGCTCCTGGCCTCCGGTGCTCCGCTTGTTACTCGGACCGGACTGAATTCCGGCCCGCTTGTTGTTTCTCGTTTTTTTTTTTTTTTTTTGAAAATAACAACTGGCTAACTTAACAATAGACTTAGAACTTGAAAACTTTAAAGAAAAACAGCTAAAACCATGGAATACGCTAACTTGGCCGCATGCGCGGTCTGGCAGAAACTGCTTGGAAGATCCGATCTGCGGTGCCGGGCGAGCCTGACACCTAATGTGGAGCATCCACGGGGACACTCGAAGAAGAACAAGGCATTACACTTGAAGATGACTTTTCAATATGCAGCGGAAGAGAAAATGACTAAGGTTCATGGAATCAGCTCGCTGTAGCACAAATGATTATTCAGCGCGAAAGGCTGCAAAAGCTACACTCTGGCCGTGTCTACACTAGCCCCAAACTTCGAAATGGCCATGCAAATGGCCATTTCGAAGTTTACTAATGAAGTGCCCAAATACATATTCAGTGCTTCATTAGCATGCGGGTGGCCGCGGCACTTCAAAATTGACGTGTCTCTCCACCGCGCAGCTCGTTCAGACGGGGCTCCTTTTCGAAAGGACCCCGCCTACTTCGAAGTCCCCTTATTCCTATGAGCAGACTGGACTTAATGCATCTGACGGTGCTGAGGGATTTGGAAGATATCATAGCAGAGCCTTTGTGCATTATATATAGAAATCTGTCAAGATTGCGGGAGGTTCTGGACACTGGATAGAAAGCTGGCTAGACTGTCAGGCTCATGGGGCAGTCATCAGTATCTGGCTGGCAGTCAGTTTCAGTACCCCAAGAAACATAGAACATAAGAACAGCCACACTTGGTCAGACCAAATGTCCATCTAGCCCAGTGTCCTGTCTGCTGACAGAGGCTAATGCCAGATGCCCCAGAGGGAGTGAACACAACAGGCAATCACCAAAGCGATCCCTCTCCTGACATCCACTTCCAACCTGCGATAAACAGAGGCCAGGGACACCATTCCTATCTATCCTGGCTAATAGCCATTGATGGACCCAACCTCCATGAATGTGTCTAGTTCTTTTCTGAACCCTGTTAAAATATTCTCTTCACAACCTCCCCAGCAGGGAGTTCCACAGGCCTACTATGCACTGCTTGAAGAAAAACTTCCTTGTGTTAGTTTTAAACCTGCTACCCACTAATTTCATTTGCTGAACCCTAGTTTTTTGTCATGAGAACAAGTAAATATTTTTCCTTACTCACTTTTTCCACACCAGTCATGATTTTATAGACCTCTACTGTATCCCCACTTAGTCTTCCTTTTTTCTAAGATGAAATGGCCCAGACTTTTTAATCTTTCTTTACATTGCACCTGTTCCAGATGTGACTAAGTGGGGGATGCGTGCGTGCGTGTGAATGAGCAGCTTACATGGGGGGGTGGAATTCCTGCTGTCTGTAAACTTGGTGACTAGGCCCAACCATTTGTAACAAAGGCAACCAGGTAAGACCTCTACTCAGCTGGGACCCAGACAAAGAGAGAGGTTGAGCCTGGCTGTTTTTTAAATTAGAAGATGAGCAGTTAGGAGAAGTTGTCAGGAGGCTGAAGAGGAACAAAGCAGGCAGGGCCCCAGGCAGGATCCCGAGGCATGGGGTCCCTCTGGGGGATCTCCTCCCCACAGCATGGATAAGACAGACCACTTCTGTTTGCTGTACTGATGAGTCTGTACCATGCTGTATTCCTGCCACCTAATAAACCTTCTCCTCCACCTGCTGAGACAGACACACTCCTGGCTGTGGATGGGGTACAGAGCCTGGGGATCCCTCAACCCTGTTACATCTGCTGGCAGCGGTGGGATGTACTGCACCCTGTGGATGTAATGTCTAACAATAAGTGGCTGGGGCACACATAAAAGAAGGGCAGCTGGCAATGTCCAGGCATACTGAAGGGTAGTGTGGTGCAGTACCCAGAGGCTGAGGGGCCTACAGCCTAACCTCCAAGAGGAGAGAGCCACAAGGAGGATGGCACACTGAAGGGGCCTCCATGAACAGCAGCTATGGCATATTATTGGCTCCTTAAAATGGACATTGTCTGGTTATTCACGGAGAGAGGCTTCCCAGTGGTAAATCCACCAAAGCCCAGCTCATTGTCCAGCTGGAAGAAAATGATTGCTCCTTGGAGTTACTTGGGGATATTCCAGATCCCCGCCCACCTGATGATCAGGAAGGGGCTGGCAGCAGCCAGATAAACTTAAGGGCTGCTGGAATCCACATGGCCAGTCACAGTTCCTCCCTGCTCAGCACCTCCTCCATGGAGCTGAAGCATCTGAATATTGAACTAAGGCTAAAAGAGCTGGAGGAGCAGGAATGCCAAGAACAGAAGAAAATCCATCAGGGGAGGGAGAGAGAGAGGCAACACAAGCATGCAATGGCAAAATTGTGGGTTAAAGAAGCTCTTTTAGTGGTGAGTCAAAATGGGGCAGGGGCACTGGACTGCATGGAGCTTTGATGTGAACGCCCTGGCCCCATTTAAGGAGGGGGAAGACTTAGATGCTTTCCTCACTGCCTTTGAGAAGGCCTGTATTCTGAATGAGATTGATCCCGCAGAGTGGCTGTTGTATCTCAGTCCCTTCCTGGATCCCAAAACAAAAGGGATGTACAGCCAGATGGATGGGTTACAAGCAGGGGACTATGAGATATTCAAAAGGGCCCTGGTACGTAAGCTTGGGCTGACCCTTGAAGCTTATCAGACAAACTTCTCCAGTGCGCAGAAAGCCCCTGAGGAAACTTACCAGGAGCTGGTGCAGTAGCTGGAGCAGTACACCAGCAAGTGGACAGACATGGCACAGGTCCAGACCATAGAACAAGTGGTTGGTCTGCTGGTACTGGAGCAGCTGCATAAACTGCCCACCTGATCTGAGAACGTGGCTCATGGACCAGAAGCCAACAAGCCCACAACCGCAGGGCAGCTGGCTGATGAATTTACAGATAGCCACCCCAGCAGTGATGGGGAGCACCAGAGGGACAGGGACACAGTGGTGCAGAAGAGTTTCCCTGGGCCCCCCGGCAGGGGTAGTGCGGTAAACCCCTTCCACCCCGAGGGACACAGACAATGCCAGAGCAGGCCAGCCAATCCGAGGGACCCATGAAACCTGATCTGTTATTGTTACAGAAAGAAGGGTCATAGACGGCCCAGTGTTCCAAGTTCCCACACAGGTCAAGCAGGCAGAACCCTCATAGGGTCAACTGGGTGGGGTCCCACTGCCAGATGGGCTGGCTCCCCAGGTGGGAGGGGCTGATAGTGCATCCTCAGCTAGGGAGGAGCCAGATCCACAGGCCAGTTTCTCAGGAAGCCCAGATGCATAAGGCTCAGTTACAGTCTGAGGGAAGGACCACCTTTACAAAACGAGTGCCTCCTACACTTCGAGGTGGATGGGAGGAAGGTCATGGGGTTCTGGGACACAGGTGCAGATGTGACAGAGGCCTGGTCCAGAGTGGTGGCAGCAGACCAGATGATCACAGAATCATAGGGCTAGAAGGGACCTCAGGAGGTCACCTAGTCCAGCCCCCTGCTTCAAGCAGGATCAATCCCAATTAAGTCATCCCAGCCAGGACCTTGTCAAGCTGGGACTTAAAAACCTCAAGGGATGGAGAATCCACCACCTCTCTAGGCAACGCATTCCAGTGCTTCACCACCCTCCTAGTGAAGTAGTTTTTCCTAATATCCAATCTACTCCTCTCATTCTGCAACTTCAGACCATTGCTCTTTGTTCTGCCATCTATCACAACCGAGAACAATTCCTCTCCATCCTCGTTAGAGAACCCCTTCAGGAAGTTGAAGGCTGCTATCAAATCACACACACACACAATTTTTTCTTCAGTAAAGCCTAAATCCCTTAGCCTCTCCTCACAGGTCATGTGCTCCAGCCCCGAATCATTTTTGTTGCCCTTTGCTGAACCTGCTCCAGCAAATCCTCATCCTTTTTATACTGGGGGGCCCAAAACTGGACACAATATTCCAGATGGGGCCTCACAAGTGCTGAATAAAGGGGAACAACCACTTCTCTAGATCTGCTCAAAATGCTCCCCCTTATGCACCTTAATATGCCATTAGCCGTCTCTGCGACAAGAGCACACTGTTTACTCATAGCCATCCTTTCATCCACCATAACCCCTAGGTCCCTTTCCGCTGTACAGCTGCTCAACCAGTCAGTCCCCAGCCTATAACAATGCTTGGGGTTCTTCTGTCCCAAGCACAGAACTCTACACTTCCCCTTGTTGAACTACACCAGATTTGTTTTGGCCCAGTCCTCCAATTTACCCAGGTCACTCCAGATCCTAGCTCTACCCTCCAGTGTATCTGCCTCCCCCCTAGCCTAGCATCATCTGCAAACTTGCTGAGGGTGCAATACAGTCCATCATCCACGTCATTAATAAAAGATGTTGAACACCACCTGCCCCAGAACCAAGCCTTGGGGCATTCCGCTTGAAACCGACCGCCATCCAGATATTGAGCCATTGACTACGAGCTGTTGGACCCAACCGTCAAGCCAGCTTTCCATCCATCTTATAGTCAATGGATCCAATCCATACTTCCTCAATTTATAGGCAAGAATGTTGTGGGATACTGTATCAAAAGCTCTGCTGAAGTCTAGGTATATGACTTCTCTGTACCTCATCATAGAGCCTGCCATGATGCTGAACTCCTAACTTGATGGAAATGACGGGACCCCTTTCAATTTTGCTACATGTAAATCGAATACAGTGGCGAGCAATGACTGGTTAGGTAATTCTGTTACAGTACTGGTTCGTAAAATAACTGGTCAATATAGATTCACTATATAAACTGGAGTCCAGGAAGACCACCACCAGAAAAGAAAACAAGGATCAGAAAGAATAAGGAGGAAAGAGCCGGAAGAATACACCTCCAAGACACAGCCTAAGATCAAAGCTTCCAAATAGCCCCTGCACCACCTGCAACAACCAGAATCCAGACTAAACTGACTTTGCCCAGTCCGCAGGGGAAGTTTGCCTGCCTTGGTGAACATGGCACTGTGTACTTAGGCAGTGAAAGCTTGCTTGGTAATTGTTAATCAATTGAGAGTAAGGATATTACTGTGTAAGGCTCTTTCACTGATAAAAAGGCAGGGCAAACTCACAGGAAGTTATGCCCTGAGCTCTAGGAATTGGATAAGAATGGGTATTTAAATTAACAGGGCTACACCTTGAGCCCTCGTGAACAGGTAAAAGTGTGTACCCCTAGAGTGTGGGAGTGACAGACAATTCTGTGCAGGCAACAACTGTACAATCTCACCCACTGCTTCACAAGCTTACCTCCAGGGTATTAACAGACAGGTAGCTGTGTTAGTCTGTACTCTAACAAAACAAAACAGCAGTCATGTAACACTTAAAAGACTAACAAAATGATTTATTAGGTGATGAGATATCATGGGACAGACCCACTTCTTCAGACCTATAGAATTTCCAGTCCAGAACCAATTATATAGCACAGAGGTCAAAAGAAAAACATGTCAAATTAAATACATAGAACTGAAGGAGGGGGGGTGGGGGATGTTAAGTGTCTTGCCTGAGATAAGTACGACCATCAAAGGAAGGGAAGCAGTCCTTGTAATGTGTGACGTAATTGTGGTTTTGTTCATACCAAGCATCAATGTATTGAATTTGAGTATGAACTCCTGTACGTAGAAATTTGCGGGGGTGTCCATGCTTATTTTAGAAATGGAGATCACCACACCCATAGAGAGGACCCTGCCCTGCTCCTCTCATCCTCAGCTCTGCAGCTGGCCCTTCCCCTCTGCTGCCCCTCCAGCCACCCCCAATTTGGTCCCCCCACCTCCCAAACAGACTGGATCACCACCATCACCTCCCACAAGGCCCCAACATCCCCTTCCCCCCTGCCAGAACACTGTCCCCTTGAGTATGGGCCTGTTTGTATATGGGAACGGGGAGAAGCCATTGCTTTGCAGGCCAACCGGAAAATGCTAAGGCTGTCTCTAGTGGACAGCTCCTATTCCTTTCAGTGGAGTAGTGACTGAAGTTTGTCTATCTTCTCTCTGAAAACAGCCATTTGTCTCTAACTCTGGGAGGTTTCAGCCATCCCCTGCTTGCCTGCTTCTCTCCCCCAAATCTTTCACACTTTACAAACCAGCCTCCATTTCTTTGATACCTTCCACTGAAGAATTTTATTTAAAAAAATGAATAAATCATGCATCATCTCTCAGAGGATACACATGAAAGTGGATGCCAAGTCAGGTACAGGTTGAGTGACTTGTCCATGGTCATGCAGTATACTGGCAACAGAGCCAGGAGCAAATTCTGAATCCTATAGTTCATCCAGGGGACAAATCTTCCTCATTTGCACTATTAAAATAAAAACTTAACTACCACAGACAGACACTATATTAGGGTAGCTAGGCCAGGCTGCTCTGCCAGCAAGGTAAGACATGCAATATACATATTCAGGAACATTCTGCCAGAATTTAATCAAAGCGTGTGTGCCCACCAGCATCATTTGTCACACGTTATAGGAAGACAGCCATAAAGAACATAGACCACTTGGCTTTCCATTTACATTTGGATGAAATACCCTGCCAAAAGACAAGCGACCTGGGTGCAAGTTAATGTTTGCAAAAACTTTTACTACATGTCATGTGGCATTATATATTCTTTAGAGGACCATGTTTAGGAATGAGAGATAAAAGGACTATGCTTTGTGTGAGAGATTGTACTGGAGATCATTGGAAAGGCTGTAATCTGCTGAATGCAATTATCCCATTTGTATACATGCATCATTCCTGTATTTGAAATTAGAAATATGAAGCATAAAATTTTGTTATTAAGTAGTCTCAGAGGGGTAGCTGTGTTAGTCTGTAGCTTCACAAACAACAAGCAGTCCTGTAGCCCTTTTTATTAGGTCATGAGATTTCTGAAGAACTGTGTCTTACCCATGAAAACTTAAATTTACTAGTTTTTACAGTTCTAAAAAGGATTTCTTGTTATCTGTGTTACTAATGCAGTCATGCTAAGTGAAGGCCATTAGTAATACTCAAAGAACTTAATGGCCCAATACTCAGAACAATGCACTATGAATGGACTTTTTTTTCCTGTAAGCCTAGGAGAAGGGGCTATAGTGGGTCCTACCAAGGCTATGTCTACACTAGCCAAAAACTTCGAAATTGCCATGCAAATGGCCATTTCAAAGTTTACTAATGAATCGCTGAAATACATATTCAGCACTTCATTAGCATGTGGGCGGCCACGGCACTTCGAAATTGACGTGGCTCGCCGCCATGCGGTTCGTCCAGACGGGGCTCCTTTTCGAAAGGACACCGCCTACTTCGAAGTCCCTTTATTCCCATCTGCTCATAGGAATAAGGGGACTTCGAAGTAGGAAGGGGCCTTTCGAAAAGGAGCCCCGTCTGAACGAGCCACGCAGCGGCGAGCCGCATCATTTTCGAAGTGCCGTGGCCACCGCATGCTAAGGAAGCGCTGAATATGTATTTGAGCACTTCATTAGTAAACTTCAAAATGGCCATTTTCATGGCCATTTCGAAGTTTTTGGCTACCGTAGACACGGCCCAAGAAAGGTGACCATGTCACCTGATGCTGGAATCCAGAAATCTTTTGCAACCAAAAGAGCAGAGGGAAAGTTTAGACCATAGGTCAGCAATCCCTGCCTTGTGTGCTGATTTTCAATGGTGCACCAGAGGGAGCTCAGCCCCACTCCTCCTCCCCCATACTGCACTCTGGCTTACACTTTGTTTTATCTGACTCTTAAATTCCCCCCTCCTACTACCCCTCTTCTGATTTGCCCACCTTGATTACAATTTTT
The DNA here is from genome assembly GCF_033958435.1 of Carettochelys insculpta. Taxonomy (NCBI): domain Eukaryota; kingdom Metazoa; phylum Chordata; order Testudines; family Carettochelyidae; genus Carettochelys; species Carettochelys insculpta. Next base: position 25,355,165 of record NC_134157.1, on the reverse strand, counting down.
CTCATTTGTCAAGCTGGATAACTATTTTTGGTTCTCTGTGCCATAAATATTGAGCCTGTTCTGGTATGGCTGTGGTCTGAAGGAGTGGGTCTATCCCACAAAACTCACCACCTAATAAATTATTTTGTTAGTCTTTCAAGTGCTACTGGACTGCTTTTTTGTTTTGAGAGTATATAGACTATCATGGCTCTCTCTCTGTTACTATTCTGGCTTACACAGTCATTGCTTGGCAGGGAGAGTGGCCAAGCTTTGTGCTGCAACAGGCAAGCAAACGAACTGAAGGGGGTGGGAGGAGGAAAGCTTAAGTGACAGCTCTCTGGCTTACAGTCAAAGTTGCTGCTCAGCAGGAAGAGCAGCTGAGCCCCCTGCTGCAGTGATTAATCCAGGCGTGTGCTTATATTTTAGCCTAGCATTCTTTTTGGCCAGGTTGATACACTTTTCAGGGAAGAACAAGATTTTATGAAGATTCGTTTTATAGATAATGTGCACCCGTGGCCCAGTAAAGGGTAAGGTGTTAATAAAACCCCTTATTTTTGTGAACTTTTGTGATTGAAGCCCAAAGGGAGTCTGACGAGATTGTTCAATTAGTGCCAAACTACAAAGAATGGGGCAGTCACTCCCCAAAGCTGGTGGCTAGTCCAGTATTAAGATTTGCCAAGCCAGCACAAAACAGACATTGTGATAATTCACTGGTTACCCAGAAGTGAACAAGACAGGCTCCTTAAAGCAACTCAGCATTAGGCACCACCTTAACCACCAGTGTTCCCTGTAAATGGAGAGCTTGCCTGGCTGCCTAGGAAATGTTCAGGTGCCACCCACCTGATTAGCAGAGTCTGTTGTACCCTAAAGAATTACATGAGATCTTTTTCAGTGGGACAAGGCAAAACTCCATATTTATTGGAAATACATTATTATTATATGCATATACTATACCAGAGGTCAGCAACCTTTCTGAGGTGTAGTGCTGAAATTTAAACTGTTTGACCGCTATGTACCGTCCAAACACTGGTGATACTTTTAAAACTCATTAATAATCCCACTTATAACAGCTTTATGAAGAAAGAAAGAAAAAGAAAGAAAGATGCGAAGCTTTGCCATTTAAAGGCTGAACAGTAGGTCCCTGTTATTTGAAGAGCCTGCCACTTAAAAGCGAAACTGATTACAGGTTGGGTCTGCCTAATCTGGACTTCCATAGTCTGGCAACACCTCTGGTCTGGCATTGTTGGTGAGAAACATTTTCCACTGCGAAAATCCAGCAGGCTGGGGCCAGGAGTGTTGCAGGACCAAAGAAGAAGAGAGCCCAGCAGGACAGGTGAGTAGAGGTTTGGTGCCCCAGGGGCTGACAGCAGGGTCCCAATGCTTTGGGGAACAAAAGCAGGGCCTTGGCACCCTGGGGATGGGCAGCAATGACTTAGCCAACTGGAAGAGCATAGGGGAGTGGAGCCCCAATGTCCAGCAGCAGATCCCCAGAATCTCTCGGAGTCGCTGGGACTAGCATTGACGTACCCTGGTCCAGCAACCTTGAGGGTGCCAGACCAGGGAGGTTCAACCTGTGTAAGCAAAACTCAAAGTAAATTAATAGATTTACGTTACTTAACATAGTGAAATACAAGTAAACTAAGAACATAAAACAATGAAAAGTAAATTGGATTGCTAGAATTCATCATTGTTCATGATCTACAGCAAACACATTTATCACAGGTAAATGAAACATGTTTACAAAATATAATCAAGTTGATAATGTCCTGTTAAATTGTTATTCAAACTGATACTACCATGAGATGCAAAAATTTCAGCAACAGTGGAAAAAACTGTACATATACCATTCCTTCTCATATTCATGTTACTTTTTTTCACATACCAAAAAAAACTTTTAATCCTGTTGTCAATATTTAGTATGAAAGCAAATCCAGTTTTGATTAATAAGCATCTTCAATTGTAATTTCTTTGGGACAAAGAATGGATTTTTCTATAGGTTAGTAAATACATTTTAATAAAGACAACAGTCTGCATTTGTTCCATTTCATTGGTTTCAGTTCTATCTATAACGACAACAACTACATTCAAAAGGAACATTTTGGTCTTCAGTTACATAGTTCGACTTTAATCATCTTTGTTATATGTCAAAACATTAATCATCCATATTCCCTGACACCAAAAAGAACAGACTTTTATAAAATGCAATTAGAAGAGCTCTCTCAAACAAGGTCCTAAACTGTATTTATACAGAGTGTCACCCAAACAACACATGATCAGTTTCTCAAATTATCTCACAAAGCATCCTCTGCTACACTTGTCTAGGTGCTTTCCATGTACCCTCTCCATATCCTGATCAGCAGGGAAGCAGTTTACAAGGGCAGCCCTCATTATACATGTCTTTCTGAAAAAGTACATCCTTTAAAGCCTACAACCCAAAACCCACCTCCACTTCCAAGACTTCATCACACCCTCCTCGTGAAACTGTCAAAATGCTGAAATTCCAACTCTAGTTTCTGATACAGCAATGCAGAGAATGAACAGTCCTAGTTAATTGTCCATCTCTCTCAAGCATTTATCACTGTAGGAGAGAGATGCCAACTATCAATATTGCAAATCTCTCTTCCCAAAACAAATTTTCATTCCTACATCATCTACTTTCTTTCTAACACACTGCGTCAATGAAAATGCAAACACTTTTCTATTTAGCCCAAACTTTAAAATATGTACAGCCTTGTAGTAAGCTTCTTAAAGGGGAGGAAAAATGTATAGAAGTTACTTATATTACTACCATAGAAAATTAAACAGCTATAAAGGTTTCTGATTCCCTAATCCATGAAGGTAACACTGAATAAGGTGATTTGTGTCTTAGACTGGGCATCAAATCTAGAGCAGGAGACATCAATGATATAGATCAGCAGTTCTCAAACTGTAGCCACGATAAGGTTGCCAGGGCTGGCTTACACTTGCTAGGACCCAGGGTCAGGATCAAAGCCCAAGCCTGATAGACAAGTTTTCATCATTCTGTTTTTCAAAAAATGTTGCAGTATTTGCAAAGGAGGAAAATGTCAATACTAAAAATAGACCCACAGATGCACTCATGGGAATATGATGGTGATGAGGACACTGATTTACCCCAGTCACGCTCTAGGGAAGGCACATATTGAAGAGAAAACCCAGCTCCACCCCCACTTCTATCTGTCCTACCAGTCTCAGGGGATCCAGCTAAACATATATACACCATGGGGGTGGGAGATTATTCTATTATATTCTATTCCACAGAATGGGATGGGAGAGGAGAGACAATGTGGAAGTGTTTCCAGGTCTGACAAGTTCCAGGGGAGGAAAAGGATCCCAAGGGCTAGCAAACAAACAAGAAGTCCTGTGGCACCTTACAGACTAACAGATACTTAGGAGCATAAGCTTTTGTGGGCAAAGACCTGCCTCATCAGATGCATGAGTTGGGGGGTTTTCAGAGGAGGATTTAGAGAGGAAGTCTCAGTAAAGGGGAAGGCCAGAGCTGACAAGGTCTATTCAGTCAGGGTGGATGTGGCCAATTATTGGCATTTAATACGGAGTTGTGAACATCAAGAGAAGAGAAAGTCAGTTCAATCAGAGGGGATGTGGCCCATTAACAGTAGCTAATGTGGAGGTGTGACATCAAGAGCAGAGAAACTGCTTTTGTAATGGGCCAACCACTCCCAGTCTCTGTTCAGTCCTTGGCTGATGGAGTCAAATTTGCAAATGAATCAGCTCTGAAATTTCTCTTTGCAGTTTATTTTTGCATTTTTTTTGTTGTAGGACAGCTACTTTTAAATCTGTTACTGAGTGTCCAGGGAGACTGAAGTGTTCTCCTACAGGTTTTTGTATGTTACCGTTCCTGATGTCTGATTTATGTCCATTTATTCTTTTACATAGAGACTGTCCAGTTTGGCCAATGTAAATTGCTGTGGGGCACTGCTGGCACATGATGGCATACATTATATTAGTAGATGTTCAGATGAAAGAGCCCCTGACGGTGTGGTTGATGTTAGGTCCAGTGATGATATCGCTGGCGTAGATATGTGAGCAGAGTTGACAGTGAGGTTTGTTGCAGGGATTGGTTCCAGGTTTACAGTTACTGTGTTGTAGTCTATAGTTGCTGGTGAGAACTTGTTTAAGGTTGGCAGGCTGTCTGTAGGCAAGGACAGGCCTGCCTCCCAAGGCACCACAGGACTTCTTGATGTTTTTGAAGATACAGACTAACTCAGCTACCTCTCTGATAAGGCTGACTTGTTTTAGAGAGGGTAACCATCTCACCATCCTCAGCATGTAACTCCAGGATTTCTTCAAGGGTGTCCCCAAGATCTAACCAATCATGTAGGAGTGGGAGAGCAGGAAGCTGGAAATGGAGTCAGAACACTCCCGATTGGGACCCAGGCTTGCATACCGCTAGGTATGTATTACAGAGATAGGCGATTCAAATCTCTACAAAGGTCAAGGCTATGCTTTCACCTGTTTACTGTGTGTCCTACAGATATGCAGTCCTGGGGATGCCCGGTGCCAGTGGCAGAAATGAGCAGATGTCCTGGATCCTTCCAATCCTGGAGAAAGAGGGAAACATCAATGGTGAGGGCAGAGAACAGGATTCCTAGGTCTCATCTGAACCATGTGTGAAAAAGAGTAAGACACACAGGCAGGGATGGGATAGGCAGGAGGATTGCAACACCTCAGCTGTTCCAGCTAGATGTGACAGAGATGAGGTGGGGAAGATCTTGTGGACTGGGGGCGGGGGCAAGGTTCTGAGTCTCACCTGACTTTGGGATGAGGGAGAGTAACAGAAATGGGGGTATCTTAGGGATGGGCCTTACTTGTTACACACACAAAAGTGATTGTGGATGAAATTCTGGGTCTCACCTCTACTGGAGTGAGGATCTCAGCAAGGGGTCAAGAGGCTGTGGAGGAAAGAGGTTGGGAGGGTGCCAAGGCATGGAGCAGGGTCTTGGTGAGGGAGCAGGAGGGCATCTGAATGTAGGGGCAGGGACTCAGAGAAGTCTCACAGCAAGGGAGCAGACGTGTTGGGTATGGGGAGGGCTCTTGGTGACGGGAGAGTGCAGGGAAGGTGTCTTGGTGAAGAGACAGGAGCGCTTGGGGCATGAGTGAGGAGCTCAACGAGGGGTGACAGCGACTTGGAGGCAGGGCAGCCGGGTCTTTGTGATATGGGTGTAGGCAGGTATCAGGGAACAGAGCGGCCGTGTCCAGCTTGTGGCCCAACTGACTTTTTTTGCAACCCAAAACTAGATGTTGTTAAAACGTCTAAGTGTGGCCCACCTGGTCACACACCTTCTCTGGCACACACAAGCAGCAGGGAGTGGGACAAACAACAATTCCAGATCCTCAGGCTGTCCGTGTCCAGCAGATGAATATTAAAACCCCTTCAACTCCCTGAGTTTTAATACACATGCGCTGGATGGACATGGACAGCCTGAGGAGCCGGGATTGGTGTTTGCCCCAGCGCCTGCTGCTCGTATGTGCCAGAGAAAGGTATGTGACCACTCTAAGAAGAGGGACTGTGAAACCCACATGGGCTGAGCAGGAGAGGGGCACATGCTTGTAGCAGCTGCAGGTAGGGAACCACAGGGGATGGAGCAAGCAGCAGAGGAGCACAAGGCAGTTATATGGAGAGGGAGTAGGCGCAGTGAAACCCATGTGGGCCAAGGTGGAGAGGGGTGCCTGCCTGGTGCAGTTGTGGGTAGAGAGCCAGTGGGTGCCAAAGCAAGGGGCAGATGAGGAACATGAAGCAGAGTAACATGGGAGAATTTATGGGGGGAGTGCAAGCCTCAGGTGGCCTGGAGGAAGTGCAAGCCTCTGGGGGATAGTGCATGGGGGGGGCAGTGTAAGCCTCAAGGAGCCTGAGGGGGCACTGCAACAGGTGGCAGTGCAATGAGGGCTGCACCATAATGGGGAGCAGTGCAGGCCTGAAGCGGCCAGAGGGTGGTGCAATAGGGGCTGCACTGCAGTGGGGGGAATGCAACCCCCAAACAGTCTGACAGTGGGGAAGAACACAGCGCTATGGGGGATTGCAGTATAAATCCCAGCATGTCTGAGAAGGAAATACTGAGAAATTGAGGGCGGGGGGCAGGGGCAAGTGCAGTGTAAACTGGAAGGCAAGGGGGCCTCGGACAGGGAGGGCAGTACAATGTCTCTCCTTTCCACACTCCAAACAATAGCCACAGAATCTGTGATATCCTGACCTGATCTCTCTCCCCACTACCTGTTCCCCTACTGGGGACCACCCAGTCCCACCCAGAACCCCCTTCCTCTCTCCCTGCTTCTCCTATGCAGGAAAGAAAATGTTGAAACATGATGTCTTCTATGGCCCACTGAAAGGAGATGGGGGAAAAAGGGGAATCTCTAATCACCATATAGGGATAGGGAGACAGGCTGCTCTTCGGGCAGGGGAGGGGTTTCACTGTGTTGTACCCACTCTGCACAAAGGTGAGAGGAGAAAACATAAAATCAGCCAAAGCATCATTTAGACCTGGTCACTATGATTGACAAAGCAAACCCTGTACAAGGGAGATGTTCCCACCTAAGTACACCCTTAGTGACACAACACCAGGGGTGTTCCACCACAGAGCTGATGGTGATCATTTTCTCTCAGCCCTAATCTTCATTCTCTCAGTCTGTACAGCTCCATGCCCCTCAGATACAACTTACTTAAATTAACTCTTGCTGTTGTTCCCTCCAGCCACAAATCTCAAAGTCCAGTCATTATTCATGTTGGTAACTCATGACTTTCCTGCGTGGTAGGTAATCCTCATCTTTAGAGATGATGAAACTGACAGCACAGAAAATGCAGAACTAGCCATAGAACACAGGTGTCCTGAGGCCTGGCTTTGCATGTTCACTGCAAAACCACCTGTCCTTTCTTTCTTAGGCATGTTTTGGCTTTTCTCCCTGGTCTGCTTTATCATCAGTGTTTTCTATTTCTATCTTCCCTCACTGCTAGGTGTGTCTTTTTTTAAAGTTTATGAACAATAAAATTCATATTAAGTATTTTATTCTCAATTAAAATTAGTGTATTATATTCAAACAAGACCTGAAAAAACATATTATAATATACACCTAAAACATAATCTAGAAAAATGAACAATTATGACTTTCTGACAGAAGTACATTTTCTCTGGTGGCTCTGAAAGCTACCAGTTTTCATTTGTGCAGCCCTCAGTAGGCTTGAGTTTGACATGCCTAGTGCAAAGGCAGTGGTCTTGGCAAGGGGGCAGGAGCATATCAGCTCTGGGGCAGGGCTCTCAGCCAGGGGGAGAGGAAGGCACAGAAAGAAGGACGTGGGGGATGGGAGAGAGGACTCAACAAGGGGTCCCGGGGTGGGGGAAGTTACGCTATGGGGAAGAGGTCTCAGCAGGAGTTCTCGGGCAGTGCCCCTGCCAGGGGTCTCGGGCGCGCTCGAGTGCGCTGGCTGGTCACCGGGGGGGTGGGGGGCAAAGGAGAGAACTGCCCTGGGTCCCGGCAGCGCTAAAGGGCCTGTGGCACCCGCCAGAGCCCCAGGACCTTAAACCCCCACCCAAGCCGCAGGCGCCGAAAGGGGCTGGCCAGGCCGGGGGAGGGGGCTGTGGCACAGCCCGGGGAGCCAGCCCGAGCGGTGCAGCAGCAGCGTGCGGGGCGGGGGCTCGGGCACAGCCCCCTCGAGTCTCTCCACTCACGTGCGGAACCAGCGCTGTCCTGTGCGCCCCCAGCAGCCGCCCAGCCGCGCCCGACTCGCCCTGCGGCCGCCCGAGCCCAGCCCAGCCCAGTCCAGCCCGCAGGACGCTGGGGCCTGCGGGGGCCTCGGCGCGGGCAGCGCTTCCCTCGCGCGGGCAGCGTCCGACGGGGCCGGCGGCGCGCCCGGAGTCCTGCCCTGGCGGGGCGGGTCTCGCTCACCTGCCGGCGGGCGGGGCTCACCCTCGCGCTGCTCTCGCAGGCCGCGGCCGGCCGGCTCAGTCCTGCGCCGCCCCCGTCCGCGAGGGGTACGAGGACAAAGCCGACCCCGGCCGAGGGGACTCGGGCTCAGTACGGTGACAGGCACCTTAGCCAATCCTCACCTCCCGCTCTCAGAGTGCGCCAATCAGGGCTGTGTAGAGGTGGGAACATGCAAATAAGGCTCAGTGCGCAGGAGCCGTAGCTGCTCTCGTGTCTCAGCTGCGGGCGGGGGTTCTCTGCTAGTCCCGGCAAGCGGGCGGCGCTGCCGGCGCAGGTAGCAAGGGTGCCGCCTGGCTGCGGCAGCGGGTAGCTTGGCGGGGCAGGTGGATGTGGCGGCAGCGGGGAGCAGTCCGGGTAAGCTGCGGCTGGGTGGGAGGGGAGCACGGCATGGGCTGGCAGCGGGCGGGGCCGTGGCACTGGTTCTCAGGCGGAGCAGTCGCTCGCTGTGTGTGAAGGGCAGCCCTGACACCGCCGGGCGTGGGAGCGGTACCCGTGCGAGCGGACTGCCCGCCCTGGGCTCCTCCACCCCAGGGTGACACGAGAGTTTCTGCTGCGCGCCCCACCAACTTTTCAGCAATGCTGTGCGAGGTGGAGCTGTCCCAGCGCCTGATTCCGCCGCACAGCGTCCGCAGCCTCAGGCTTGCAGCTGTCGGCGTCCTGCTGTGCAGATGACCTACCTAAGTCGTTGCACCGTTTATGGCAGTGAAATTGCAAAGTTTGGAACTTGGGCTGTGTCTACACTAGCCCCAAATTCCGCAAGGGTCACACAAATGGCCATTTCGAAGTTTACTAATGAAGGGCTGCAATGCAGATTCAGCGCTTCATTAGCATGCAGGCAGCCACCGCCCTTCGAAATTGACGGGGCTCATCCCAACAGGGCTCCTTTTCGAAAGGACCCAGCCTACTTCGAAGTCCCCTTATTCCCATCTGATCATGGGAATAAGGGGACTTCGAAGTAGGCAGGGTCCTTTCGGAAAGGAGCCCTGTAGGGACAAGCCACGCGGCGGCAAGGCGCTTCAATTTCGAAGTGCTGCGGCCGCCCGCATGCTAATGAAGAGCTGAATATGTATTTCAGCGCTTCATTAGCTGGAATCCCAACCATGCACACCCTCCTCAGGCAGTGTCGGCTCCGCTGGCTTGGCTACGTCCACAGGATGAATGATGGAAGGATTCCAAAAGACATCCTGTATGGTGAGCTAGCCTCTGCCAAAGACCTCCTGGACACCCCCAGTTGCGCTACAAAGATGTCTGCAAGAGAGACCTCAGAGAGGTAGACATCGAGCTGGACAACTGGGAAGAACTAGCAGACGACCGCAGCAGATGGAGGCAGGGGTTACACAAGGGCCTTCAGAAGGGCGAGATGAGGATCAGACAGCTAGCAGAGAAGAAGCGAGCGGACAGAGAGCACCAGACACCCACCACATCTGCAAGAGATGTAGCAAGGACTGTCACTCTCGTGAGGGTCTTCATAGTCACAGTAGACGCTGTAAATGAAGTCCTCAATTGAAACTATAAAGGGCGCCATCCATAGTCTATGCAGACTGAAGGATGCCTACTACCTACATTAGTAAACATTTGCATGGCCATTTTGAAGTTTGGGGCTAGTGTAGACACGGCCTAGGGGTATGAAGCATCTGCCATATGAGGAGAGATTAATGAGACTGGGACATTTTAGTTTGGAAAAAAGATGATTAAGGGGTGATATGCTAGAGGTATATAAAATCATGACTGGTGTGGAGAAAATAGATAAGGAATTGTTACTTACTCCTCACAACACAAGAACTAGGAGGTCACCAAATGAATGAATAGGCAGCAGGTTTAAAACAAACAATAGGAAATATTTTTTCACACAACGCAGTTTACTTGTGAAACTCCTTGCGGGAGAATGTCATGAAGGCCAAGACTATAGTAGAGTTTAGAAAAAAAACTAGATAAATTCATGGAGGAATAGGTCCATCAATGGCTATTAGCCAGGATGTGCATGGACGGTGTCCCTAGCCTCTGTTTGCAAGACACTGGAAATGGGCAACAGGGAATTAATCACCTAAGGATTACCTGCTCTGTTCATTCCCTCCAGGGCACCTGACACTGGCCCCTGTCAGAAGACAGGATAGTGGGCTTGATAGGCCTATGGTCTGATGCAGTATGCCTGTTATGTTCTTATGCTCAGAGTGCAAAGAACACCTCAAGAATGTTAGCATAAAGCAGTGGTTCCCAACCTTTTTTGAGACAAGGACACATTTTGACAATTCAGGAAGGATTTGTGCTCCAAGGTAGTTCAAAACGGTTGTGGGGAGGTTCTCCCCTGGGAAAAATGCACCTCCCCAACCCACCAGACTTAAACCCCTCTCGGCCACAAACCATGCCCCAACCCCCACCTACCTCACATAAGCTCCTCACACTACTGCCTCCGCCAGCTCCTCCACGCAGCTCTCTCTTATACCCTCCCCCCCGCAGCATGGCAGTTCCCTGTCCTGATGCACTGAAATGGGACTCAATTCAATTGGTTTAACAGCTGGATCCCTCCTGCTGGCCATTAAACCAATTAAATTGAGTTCTATTTCAGCAGGGTAGGGCAGAGGCTGGGAGCCAGACGAGTGAGGGCGGCAGTGACAGGAGCAGCAAATGTGTCCTTAAAGAGCCACGTGCAGCTCAGAGCTGCCCAGCTGGCGACCCTTAGAAAATCTAATGGTAACCCATAGGTTGGGAATCCCTGGCTTAAAGCAAGGAAAGAAGAAGCAAGTCTTGTGAGAGCCTGAAAGAGCTCTAATGTGTGTGAACTATCTTATTCATCTCACATGCCCAATTGCGCAAATTTAAATGTCAACATTAAGTATTTATCATTTCAAAGACAAAGGATCTCTGATCTGCACAGTTTGTCACTGATGTCTCATTTAGGTGCTCCAAATGAGCATGAAGTGCAAAATGTCACTAATTTTCTCCCCACTTCAGTCATGAGCCAAGTCCAAAAAGATAAGCAGAGGCCAGAGATATATTCAAGCTCCATAAGAGGCAGCCAAATTCAAGGAACCCAGACAGATCAAACAGCACCCACAACTCAATTTTGAAACCCTGTGCAGTTCACTGTGAGGAGTATCTCATTTTAGTGATTCACATTGGCAGAGTTCATTTTGTAAGTAGAGCTTGCAGTATTAACTCCCAACCTCTGCAATCTGACACTTGGTGTCTATAGATTCTCAAGTCCCCTCTCTGGGTTGTAGGCAGAGGGTGCACAGCAAAGCAAGACAAAGCATCTAGCCCTTGATGACCCCCACACTGCAAACATCAACAGGTTTAAGTATATGAATAGTAATCAGTGGCACTATACCTTTTCTTAAAGTTAAACATATATGTGTTTGCAGGACTGGAGTTTCTTTTTATCTATATTGCTTTGTCTTTCTAGATTCTGTTATTTACATTTTGTATTTTGTGATTTAGTTCACATGTTTAGTGAATATTTACTTTTCAGACAAATTGAATTTACTTCTTTGACACATATTTACCCTCCAGTGCAGTTTAGCAAGATTGAGTCCTCCGAGTGCCAGACTTCCAATTCTTTGATTGGAGCTCAGGGACATATTTTCACCACAAATAAACTAAAACTTTTATGCAGTGCCAGTCCTTCTGGAGAGGCATTTAACTAATCCTTGCTCCCCTTGGTGGGCTGCAGCCAAGACCAGGGAAGTAAGCTAGGCTTGCCTACCTTACTTCCCTTTCTCTTCCAGCAGGTGGGGGGTGAAAGTGGACAGTACAAGCAGGTACAACATACCAATAAGAAATTGGCTGCAAGGAACTTTCCTGATGCTAAAGCACTCCCACAGCTGTGCTTGAAGGACCATACCCATAGGGCTGCTGATGGAGGGAGCAAAAGGGGCAGCAGCCCAATGGCTCAGTGATTTAAAAGGGTCTGGGGCTCCCAGCTGCCAGCACTACCCCAGCAACAGCTACCAAAGCCGCAGGACCTTTAAATCACTGCCAGAGGCCTAAGCAGCATGGGCCAAGCAGTGCCGAAGGGCTTGCTGGGAGAGGCTGGCCCCTGGCCTGCCCCTTCCATTGGCCCAGAATCAGCAGTAAGACTTTTAAGTTCAGCCAGCAGAAGAGATGGTCCAAACCAGGTCTCACCAGCCTGTCCATTTCATTGTGCCCTAACAGCAACAGCAACTGAACTATTGCATATACTTTAAATATCCCATATACTTGGGGGGGGAGATTCCTAGTAAGGCAAGGTGGAAAAAAGGCTCAGGGAGGTGCCTTCATACCCTCCATAAGCTATGTCTCTTCACTCTCACATTCCACAACACCGGAGTTTCAGGGAACCAGAACATCTAGGTAACCTGGTAGGCATATTTTATGCCCATACACGTGGTCACACCATTCCAAGTCTAACTAGCACAGTATCAAACAACTGTCAGACTCCAGGGAAAACCAACTAGTCTACATAGCCCTCCATTCTAATGATACTTACAGGTTTACTGGTGGACTACACTAGGATATTTCGCTATATCTCTTCCATTCACCCCATGACTCTGGTTCCTACCAATTTCACCTGAGTCACTGCTGTTATTTATTGAAAGTTATACGAATTTCATGACACTTCATTTGAACTATCCAAGGTTGACCATGCAAGGTCAACTTTGGCATTACTTCCTGTGAAAAGCAGCAGTACAAAATTCAACCTTAGGAGTCCTTAAAGTCAATGGAATGGACCCTGTAGTGTGGACTGATTGCTTAGATATTCACCTTGTCACCTAAATTTGACGTAATTGCCTAGTGTAGCACAAGACCTGACAGACATACAAATGTCACTATATCCAATCTTTTTACTTCTACAATTTGCAGTTTAAATTAGAAAGCCCTGAACAATCACTAGACTGAAAATGTGAACTCTAAGGTAAATTTTTAGAAACTTATTAGCACTTGGATTAATTCACCTATTTATTTGGAAAAAGTCAGAAAACCCAATCTTAAAGATTGTGCTGGAAATTTGGTCAGAAGTACCATATTTTTATTTGGTATCATATTTTTATGCAAAAGAAAGAGGTTAAATTCCTGATTCAAGTACAAAATAGATTACAATATTATTTTGATTCCACTTTGCCAAATAAATACACAAAACACTTTTAAATGCCTTGAGAGCATCAAGCTCTCCATATAGTTATCCCAAGAGTAGGCAGGATCTGGCCCACCAAGCATTTTCATTCAGACAATATGGCCGTGGACAATGAGATCTTTGGGTGCCGCCCCCAGCAAAATCTGTCAGCTGCCATTGGTTGGTTTCACAAGGTGACAACACTCCCAGCTCCTATTACCTGGAAACCATCCAATGGGAGCTGACAGATTTTGTTGCAGGCAGAGGCAGTACAGCACTAATTTCTCTGGTCCCATTGGCCAGATTTCAACCAATAGGAGCTGAGAGGTTTTGCTGGAGGGAGGGAGAGTGTGCAAAATCAGCCAATGAGAGTTTTTGATGGGGTTCAGGGAAGTGCAGCAAAAATTCTCAGCTCCCATTTGCTGATTTATGGCCAATCTGAGCTGAAAAACCGTTGGAGGCGAGGCAGTATGAGAAGCTCTCCCACTTCCCAGTGGAGAGAGCCAGATGGAACAGCCTATGGCTTGGGGTCCTGGCTGGCAGGGAGACCCACCTAAAAGTGCTGCTGGCCAGGAGCTGCTTAGGTAAGTGCCTTTTGGCCAAAGCCTGCCTCTGGTGCTGCACTTCAGCTCCCTCTCAGATCCTGCGCCTGCTTCTACATACAGCCCCAGGCTGCACCTATACCCCCTCTCAGATCCTGCACCCCAATCCCCTGCCCCAGGTCACAACTCCCTCCTTCACTCAACCTCTCAGACCTCATATCCTCTCCTGCACTCTAGTCCCCGACCTGGAGCTTCCTTCTGCACCCAACCTCAATTCCAGACTTTGCACCCTCCTCCATAGACAAGTGTGGCCCTTGACCACTTACCAAAATCTTGGAATGCCCCCCCCCAACCTCAAAAAAAGTATTGCCTGCCCCTGAGGTAATCTGTGTAACTTTGGGATCTTACTACTGTTTCCATTGTTCCTCCTTCCTCCCTTTTAACTTACTCATTGAATCTTGCCTTAATCATATTGTAATTTTTTAAGAAAGAGCCATGTCTCTCTTGTGCATGCTATGGTTACTAGTATACTTGAGTGCTCAGTAAATAATAAATAAATCAATGTTTCCACAAACTATTTTTCTTAGATTAAATACATTATATAAAAGTTTAAACGTGATTTTATTCTAGTTTGTTATTCCTTCTCCTCTCCTGCCAGATTTGCTGTATTTGATGGCATTTTGAAGGAGAGCTGGCAGTCACAATTTTATATTTCTTTCTCTTAGTAAGGGGGATGCACCTTCCTCTGAATAACAAGCAGTCCAGTGGCACCTTATAGACTAACAGATATTTTGGAGCATAAGCTTTTGTGGGCAGAGACCCGCTTTGTCAGATGCATGAGCACGAAAGACCAGATGCAGACGTCAGATGCACAAAGTGGGTCCTTGCCCACTAAAACTTATGCTCCAAAAACCCTGTTAGTCTATGAGGTGCCACAGGACTACTTGTTGTTCTCAAAGATACAGACTAACATGGCTACCTCTCTGATACTTCCCCTGAATGACACTTTACATTGAAGTCTGCTTTGTTCTATTACGGGTGCAGTTTCTTTGCATGGATACAAGAGAAAGAGACCCCTGCACGGATACAAAATTGGTATCCACATCTGCAAAAATGATCCATGGATAGCTGCATTCACATCTACAGTTGCAGATGCAGCTACAAAGCAGTAGTAGTAGGCATCCTTCAGTCTGCATAGACTATGGATCGCGCCCTTTAAAGTTTCAATTGAAGACTTCATTTACAGCGTCTATTGTGACTATAAAGACCCACACGAGAGTGACAGTCCTTGCTGCATCTCTTGCAGATGTAGTGGGTGTCTGGCAAGTCCTTATTGTGCTTTCTGTGCGCTCGCTTTTCCTCTGCTAGCTGTCTGATCTTCAACTCGCCCTTCTGAAGGCCCTTGTGTAACCCCTGCCTCCATCTTCTGCGGTCATCTGCTAGTTCTTCCCAGTTGTCCAGCTCGATGTCTACCTCTCTGAAGTCTCTCTTGCAGACATCTTTGTAACGCAACTGGGGGCGTCCGGGGGGTCTTTTGCCAGAGGCTAGCTCACCATACAGGATGTCTTTTGGAATCCTTCCATCGTTCATCCTGTGGACGTGGCCAAGCCAGCGGAGCCGACGCTGCCTGAGGAGGGTGTGCGTGGTTGGGATTCCAGCTTGCTCGAGGACGGCTGTGTTGGTAACTCTGTCCTTCCATGATATTCCAAGGATGCGCCTGAGGCAGCGTAAGTGGAAGACGACCCTCCAGGAAAATCTGAGCAGCGGCCCTTAGGGCGTCAATGCAACATCCAAATGGCAACATCTGAGGGATACAGTTTACAAAACGGCCTTGTCGGTGTTTGGAAGAAGAGCTAGAAACACAAACGACTGGTTTGAAGCTAACTCTGATGAGATGATTCCAGTCATTGAAAAGAAGCGCGCTGCACTCCTGGAGTACAAACGCTCACCGAGCCAGAGTACCCAGCAAGCACTTAGAGAGGCCAGAAGAACAGTACAGCAGACAGCCAGGCGCTGTGCCAACAACCACTGGCTCCAGCTATGCAGCAGCATCCAGACCTGTGCCGACTTTGGTAATCTCAGAGGAATGTACGAGGGTATGAAGAAGGCATTAGGACCCACCCAGAACAAGATGACACCTCTGAAATCCAAATCTGGTGAAGTCATCACTGAAAAAGCCAAACAGATGGAGTGCTGGGTTGAGCACTACTCCGAGCTGTACTCACGCGAGAATGTTGTGGTTGACGCAGCCCTCAATGCTGTCGAGCTCCTACCAGTAATGGATGAACTGGATCAAGAACCGACTGTGGATGAACTGAAGAGAGCCATCGACAGCATTGCAGCAGGAAAGGCCCCTGGTCAGGATGGTATACCACCAGAGGTAATCAAATGTGCCGCGGACACACTCCTGGAACCCCTGCATGAGCTACTGTGCCTGTGCTGGAAAGAGGGTGAGGTTCCACAGGATGTGTGTGACGCTGACATTGTAACATTGTATAAGAACAAAGGAGACGGAAGCGACTGCAACAACTACCGTGGAATCTCCCTCCTAAGCGTCACTGGTAAACTGTTCGCTCGCGTCATCCTTGGCAGACTCCAGAAGATTGCTGAGAGGGTGTACCCCGAATCACAGTGCGGATTCCGCGCAGAGAGGTCTACCGTTGACATGGTCTTCTCTCTAAGGCAGCTGCAGGAGAAGTGCAGGGAGCAGAGAAAGCCACTCTACATAGCCTTCATCGACCTGACCAAGGCTTTTGACTTGGTCAGCAGGGATGGTCTGTTCAAGCTGCTCCACAAGATAATCCAGTCATTCCACGAAGACATGAGAGGAACCATCCAATATGACGGCACATTATCGGATGCTTTCAGAATCAGGAGCGGCGTCAAACAAGGATGCGTGCTTGCTCCGACATTGTTTGGGATCTTCTTCGCACTCCTCCTGAAGCACGCCTTTGGATCTTCAACAGAGGGCATCTTGCTGCACACAAGATCTGATGGGAAACTGTTTAACCTTGCAAGGCTGAAAGCTAAGACTAAGGTGCGAGAAGTCCTCATCAGAGACATGCTGTTCGCAGATGCTGCTGCTGTAGTATCTTGCACAGAAGACCAGCTTCAAAAACTGCTGGATCAGTTCTCCAAAGCGTGCAAGGACTTTGGGCTTACCATCAGCCTAAAGAAGACGAATGTACTCGGTCAGGATGTTGCTGAATCCCCATCAATCAGCATTGACAACTATACGTTAGAGGTCGTCCACGAGTTCGTTTACCTCGGGTCCACCATCACTGACACCCTGTCGTTGGACACTGAGCTAAATAGGAGGATCGGAAAAGCGGCCACAACTCTGTCCAGACTCAGCAAGAGAGTGTGGAATAACAACAAGCTGTACACTCACACCAAAATGCAAGTCTACAGAGCCTGCATCCTCAGCACCCTCCTTTATGGCAGCGAGACTTGGACCCTGTATGCCAGCCAGGAAAAGATACAAAGCAGATATCTTCAAATTTGCTGGGTTCTAGATATAATATGTATATCTACATCTATATCCACAAAAAACAAGCCTCAGTTATCCACAAGATGCACATACCCATGGATATAAAGTGAATATCCAAGTATTTGAAGGAAAAATATATATATATCAGATCCAGCAAGTGTTTAGAGTATCCAGTGAAGTACACAGAAGTACACTTTTTCCTCAACCACAACTATTTGTGATTTGGGGACAATTTATACCTCCAGATCAGTGGCACTGCTATGGGCACCCACATGACCCCACAGTATGCTAACATTTTTATGGCTGACTTAGAGAGCAATGTCTCCTCAGCTCCCATCTCCTATTGCCCCTCCTTTACTTAAGCTACATCAATGATATATTTATCATTTGGACCCCAGGTAAAGAGACTTGAAGAATTCCACAGGAATTTCAACAACCTGCACCCCACCATCAGTCTCAGCCTTGACCATTCCACAAGAGCGATCCATTTCCTGGACACCACAGTAAAAATCGCTGATGGTCAAATCAATACCACTCTCTACCAGAAACCCACTGACCGCTACTCTTACCTACATGCCTTCAGCTTCCATCCAGGACACGTCACACAATCCATCATTTACAGTTAAGCCCTTAGATACAACCGCATCTGCTCCAATCCTACCAACAGAGACCAAAAACTCCCAGATCTCTACCAGGCATTTGTCAAACTTAATTATCCACTGAGAGAAGTTTAAAAAAAAACACATTGACTGGGGCAGACAAATACACACAAACCAGCAACTTATAGATAGGGCCAAGAAGGCTAATAACAGAACACCACTTGTCATCACCTATAGCTCCCAGCTCAAATCCCTCCAGTGCATTATCGACAATCTACAACCTATACCGGAACATGGTGCTGCACTCTCACAGGCCCTGGGTGACAGACCTGTACTTTCCTACAGACAACAATCTAACCTCAGGAAAATTCTCACTAGCAACCACATGCCACACCACAGAAATATTAATCCTGGAATTTTTCCTTGCAACAAAACCCATTGCCAACTCTCTCTATATATTTACACTGGAGACACCATCATTGGATCGAACCACATCAATTACACAATCAGGAACACATATTCCTGTACTTCCACCAATGTGATATATGTCGTCATGTGCCAACAATGCCCCTCTGCTATGTATATTGGACAAACTAGACAATCATTTTGCCAAAGGATGGACACAAATCAAGCATTAGGAATCTGAATACACATAAACCTGTCAGTGAGCACTTCAATCTGGCAGGTCATAGCATTAAAAACTCAAAAGCCTACATTGTAAAATAAACAGACTTTAACACCAGATTACAAAGGGAGACATTTGAATTTGAGTTCATTATCAAGTTTGACACTTTTCACCTTGGGCTCAACAAAGATGATCAATTCCCTTACATGTTACAAGGACAGTTTCCCCATCTTTCATATTTGCAGTGATCCCAGGAAGCCCACTCAACTTAATAGATACTTGCAGTAACTATTTTTTGTCCCCCTTTCTGTCCTATCTTGCTGATTTGTCAGTTGATTTCACTTTTTTTCTATCTTTGTTAAATTCTCTTCATCTCAGTTATTTACTAGGATTTTCCCCATCTAAAGAAGTGGATCTGTCCTGCAAAAGCTCATCACGTAATGCATTACATTGTTAGTCTTTAAAGTGCTACAGGATTACTTTTTGTTTTGTGAAGATACAGACTAACACAACTACCTCTCTGAGACAGAAGTGAATGAAGTAATTGGCATGTAGTCATTACCTATCATTCAGTACTTTCATGCTCTGGGTTATCCAGTCTGATTTCTGTTAATAGGGTGACCCTCTGTCCCATTTTGGGCAGGACAGCCCCATATTTCAGGTGCAAATAAGGCATCCCAACTTATTTTTTAAAGGGGATAATTGCACCGTATTTGCCCCCCCCCCAACCCACACTGGCTGACCTTTTCTCAGAAGTGTGTGCAGGCGCTGCTGCTGGCCAGAAAGCATGTGGAAAGTTCACATGTTCCCAGGCCACAGGGGGCCCTCCAAAGATACAGTAAGTTGGTGTTCTGTTTCCCTGTGCCTTTGGGAAGCCAGGGGAGCACCAGTGGCTGCCGCTTCCTTCCCAGTTCCCTGAGGCTTGGGGTGCACCCGCAGCTGCCACCTCCCTCCCGGTTCCCCAAGGCTCAGTGAAAATGGGGAAGCACTAGAGGCTGCCATCTCCTTCCTGGTTTCCCAAGCGTTGGCGAAGCTGGGGGAGCATTGGCGGCTTTTGCCCCCTTCCTGGGTCTGGAGGCTTGGGGAGCTGGGAGGAGCATAGGCAGCTGCTGCCTGCTTCCTACCTCCCCACTCCTCAGTGGAGCTGGGAGGAGGTGCCCCTCCCCCCCATATCTCCCTGTTCTGTATTTGGGACAGGGAGATATGGTGGCCCTATCAAACAACTATTTCCTTTTCCATTCTTTTCCCATAGTTTATTAAAAATTTGACAGCCTTTAAAAAGAATTATTGCAGTTTATATTTTTCTCCTGCTCAGTGTTACTAAGTGTTTGCTGTGTGGTGGATAGTTTGCAGGTTCCACCATTTTACAAAAGTAGATACTCAAAGGAAATAATTACTGCTATGCATGGATGGACGGACGGACGGATGGATGTGTGTCTGCTCTTCTGTCAATCAAGGTAAATAGCAGTTGTTTGCATAAGGTGATACCGATAAAAGGGGTCCACTTTGAAGAAAATTGTTAGAAACACTGCATGATGCCCAGAGTTCATTCAGAAGCTTAGTGTTGTCTCCCTTTGAATTCAAATTGCGATAGGTCTCCACTGATTTCAATTTATCTTAAGTCAAACAGGAAGCATGCCTAGCAAAAGCAATATGAAGAACTGCAAATATCCATAATGAAAACTGCACTGAATCTTCTTTGCACCACAAAAATTCAACCTAAGAGAAGAAACTAAAAACAGTTTGATATCCAATACAGCCATAGGATCTCTTCATGACAGTTGCTGTATCCACAGATCTTGTCTCAAGAGTCCATTTTTTTTGCACTAATTCACATGGGAAAATGTAATTTTTGCATTGATGGGTCTTTCTCAGAATTTCCTAAGAAATGTGTGTGTGTAAATACAAGAATTTAAATTGCTTAGTAGCAGCTTCTCCTTTGGTTACGTAGACAAAATATCCATAATTATAAAAAACAAGAAAAAAAGTTTTGGAAGAGAGATGAAACCTCCTGCTTCAGAACTGAAGATAATCTCTAATTTTTGGATTTGGAGGAAAGTCCCTAGAGTGGGGCACATTATTCTTCATGTGCAAAAGAGGGGTTACTTGAACCTTCTAGTACTGACCGCTGCCGAAGGCCTGATATTGTGTTAGCTGCAGGCCTGTTGGAGAGGAGAGGAAAAGGGAACAGTTGGACCAGGACCCCTTATTTCCAAGGAGCCTGAAGCTCTGGTCAGCAGCAATGACAGCTGAAGCTCCAGGCCCTTTCGAAAACCATGGTAGTGCTGCACCGCTGCTCTGCACGCAGGTCTGAGGGAGCACAGAGGCCCAGGGCTGACTGCCCTAAGCCCTGTCCCTTCCATTCCAAAGGGCAGGGAGCCGAGCCCCCTCTCTCCTTGCCCCTGGGCCCACGGTGGCTGTTAGCCTTGATGGTTAGATGGATCAGAGGTTTGACCCTGACTGGCAATTCCTACATTCCTATCATTGATTGGGGAGCAGAAATATAGTACACAGTACTTGTTTAATCTTTGGTGGTTCCCTTGGTTCCTTTTCAGGGTGACATACAGTCAACATAGAGTGTTACCAATATACTCAAACCAGCTAAAACCAGATAGGAAGATATTATCTGAGTCCTGCGAATGTTTGTAATGCTTCAGGCCCCACTATGACTCTGACAGTTTATCCATTTTAACGGGGTATGGAGGAACAACCTGGATAATTTTCCAAATTCTCAGAGGCTCACAGGTAATTTATTTTACTAGGAAATATAGTGTCCATTGAATAAATTTCTTTACATTTATTATTGCCTGGGTAACGTCTGAATGGTGAGTTTGTTATATTTGACAAAGGATTTGAAAGCTGAAGTTGTGCATTCAGCATTCTAGAGACAGACGGGACTAAAACAAGATCAGGCTACATGGAGAAACTTTGCAAATTAAATTTCAACCTACTATATTTTGAAGGCTGAAAATTAATCCATTTACATAGTGTCACACACAATGGTTCTCCTTCTACAACACCTGCTTCTTGGCTACTCTCTGGCATTCCCAACATAGCCAGCTATGGTGCACTTGCTATATAAAAGTCCTAACAGTGATTCTGATTAATTGTTGCCAGCATTACATACCACTATCCATACAGCAGGCAGGGACTGATTAACTCTTCTGGGGGCCCAGGACTACTAGATTTTGTGGTCCACCTAGGTGGGGATGAAAAGGAGAGGCTTAGAGTATGGGACAAGGCTCAGGGCTGGGGCAGAAGTTTGAAGTGCAGGATGCTTACCTGTGGCAGCTCCCCAGGGAGGGAAGGGGGCAGGTGGCTCTGTACACTCCCCTGCACTCGCCTGTGGGCACCACACCCCAGAGCTCCCAATGGTATGGGAGCTACAGGGGTGGAGCCTGCAGTCAAGGGAGCGCATGGATAGAGCTTTCCAGCGCTCACAGTTCCAGATCAGGGAAGCAGGTAAAGCTGTGTGTGAAGTCGCGTCCATCCACTTCCTACCCCCACACCAGGCAGGTCAGAATACAGCGGCTTTAGTGGTTGGAGCCCAGGGCCTCAGACTAATGGGTCTCTATGCAAAGATCTGTATTTTTGTTGGACACAGATTTTTTTCAGGGCCCCAGGCTGAAGCCCCCTAATGTCCCTATCTTTATCTGGCCCTGACAGCAGGTTAATGGGGAATGAGAGGCAGTAGCTAAAGATTTTAGAACGCCATAGAGTTCTTCATAAAAATTTCAATTTCCACACAAGGATTCCACAAAACACAAAATACACTACCATAACCCCAACCTGCTTAAAAATACGTATTTGAAAAACATTTACTCAAGTTCTGCCCTTCCTAACTGGTTTGACATTCTAGGTCCTGTTTCAGGTTGACACTTAACTATGTTTGTTACTGATTTCCAGAATGACTTAGTGTAATAAATTGTTATTTAAATCAGCCATCCCCCTCTGTTGGAGAAAACAGGAAAAAAAACATTTACATAAAAAACATGGGCAAAATTATGCATAGCTGGGTTTTCTGTGGGTTGGGGAGCAACACAATATATGAAGGAGAAAGAATATTGAGTGCAATCACAGGACATTATCCATGTAATTCCCAAAGAAGTGCCCTGGTTAACATCCAGTACACTGAATATATTATATATTTACTTCATACATTCATTGTAATAATATAAAAATACTATTTCATAGCTCTGATTAAAATGTCGCTGGAATTAGGGCAAATGGAAGTGACATAAGTAAAAAAAGAGAAAAACTCTGAGGAACTTGTCAATACATTAATCTCGTTAACAAGGAAGGGCACTGAACCACAGATGGCCAAGCTGGTCTCCTGATTGCACCTGATTAAACTTAGTCCAGCGGGGAGGGGGGAAGACATCTTTAATTATCAGCTGGCCATGAGACTGAGCAGAATCTATCAATCACCTCTAGGTTAGACTACTGTGATTGTCTTTACCTGAGTCAATCATCATTACATGGCAAAACATCATTTATGCCACATATAAAAAGGCATCTAAGAAAGTAGGCATCACTGGCATTATCCAATCTCTATTAGGTCCCTGTTTCTCTCAGAATTATATTCAAAGTCCAGCTTCTAATCTACAAAGCCTTTCTTGAAAGACCTGCATCTCATCCTCTGAAACTCTTCAAATCAGCTCTGGTCCTGAGGGACAATCCAGCTGGCAAGAGGCAGGTTTTCACTACCACTAATAGCGCAAGGAGTTCTTAGCAGCAGGTGCAAAATATGAACTCCTTGCCTCAGCTTAACTATAAATAAAAGAGTTTGTTGCTAAAGCTCTTTCCACAAAAAGAGGCCAATAAGGAAAAAAAAATAAACCTGCCAAAACCCTCTAGGGCAGGAAATCCCTTTTTGGGCTTCATATTCTGTCTCAGTAACTATTTGATGCCGAGATAGTGGAAACTTCAATAATATAACTAGAGATTGGATGATCTCTAGGAAAGGCCAGAATATATGATTTTAAGAAAAGCTGGAAATCCCTTTAAAACAAATATTGTTGGTATTGTCAAAGGGGAGAAAATGGAACAGCAGCATTTATGACTATTTACATTTTGATCTTGAATAATTGTAGGTATCTTGTAGATATCTTCCTGGTTTAAAACAAAAATAATGAAAACACAGGTTACTCCCATTAATATTCTTTCATATTTACTCTTCCTATTTAATAAAAACAACTGCAAGTCTATTTAAAGGAGTAGTATATCCATGGCTTGGATAAGTTGCCACAAGCCTGTGTAGGGCATGTACTTTGTATATAAGTGTACCCAGACATTTTAGTGTAGAGGTGATTGTGCAGTTTCTCTTCAGTTTTAGACACTAGATATGGCAAAAGATAGGCATAATGATTCATATATTCGAAGATGTTGGCCTGCTGCTATAAGTTGGCTCAAAATAAACAAGTCTACAAAACTTGTTGGCTTCCCTTAAGAAGTCTGTAAATATATTTTTCTTCCCATGTGTTCACAAATTGCTGCCTACCCATTTAGAGACTGGAAACAATATTATTTATCTGACATGCCAAACAACTGAGCAACACAGCTTTTAAAGTAGCAAGAATAAAAGTAATTTAATAATGCATCTGAGAAAATTGTAATATTCATAAACATGCCACACAAAAAGCAAAATACATCATCGGCTTGCTTATAGCATGGGACATGTACCCTTAAACACCACAGCTGGTCTGTGTGAGTTAACTCAGGCTCACAAGGCTCTGGCCCAGTGTGTGAGGCTAGAGCAATAAATTCCAGTATATCCTGGAACCTGGGCTCTGACATCCCAGTGGGGCAGAGAGGATGGGGCATTGTGTTTTATGCACAGAACATACAAAGTTAGTCCATGGGACTGAGAGGTACTTTTGGCAGAATCCCAGAGTATGAATCCAGTGAAGGTGTGTGTACACTGCAAAGCACAGGGTCCCGACTTGTGACATTGGACCAGAAAGCATTAAGCAACTTGCAGTGTAGCTGACTGATTCAGCCTTTAGAAACATGTTAGTAAATATGGTTTGTGATTTGTGTGTTTACATGGATATTGTAGAGGTTGGAAATGTAACCGAACAGTCCCTGTATATCTCCCTAGTCTGTTAATTCAGAGATCGAAAGATCTTAAAATTTAAAAACCCTGATGTTTTCTCTTTGAAGTTCGTGATAAATCACCTGTAAAATGGTGGGAGACCTATGCCAGGTCTGCCGACAAGGGAGGAGCAGCAAAGGGGGTAACCGCCCCAGGGTCTAGCGATTCAAAGAGGCCCAGGGCTCCTGACTGCTGCAGCTACTACTGTAGCAGTGGTGGCACCCAGAGCCAAAGGCCCTTTAAAACACTGCCAGAGCACCATTCCGCATGCTTCATGCCACTACCCTAGCCACACCCTTTCTGGAAACACGAAGCAAGCCCCCCCCCACCCATCTTGCCTAGAGACCCAGTTGGCTCCCCTGATCCATGCAGATAATTACCAGAGAGATGCTTATGAAATAGAACATAACTTCAAAAGCTTATTGCTTACTTAAGGACTGGGGCTGCCAAGAGGCTGGGGGAAAAAAAACAAATCTCTGCAAAACTCTTGGGACCTGATCCTTGCATCTCAGATCTCCTTAAGCTTTATTGTGGGGTGGGTAAGTTTGAGTCCTAAGATTCAGCTCTCCTGCCCCAGAAAGATGGCCCCGATATTGAATATTTGGACAGTGGACTATAACCTGAGAACCTGATACTGAAAAGGACCGTGCATGTCTAACGTTTACCATCTCCACTATGAAACTGACCTAAGGCTCTATTCATACCTGAATGTATATTTTAACCAATACTGGCTCGCTTTTCATTTGTAATAAATTTTAGTTTAATAAGCATTGGCTGTATGTGTTTTCTGGGTAAGATCTAAAATATTCATTGACATGGGAGGTAACGCATCCAATGCTTTGAGACTTTTTTTTTTTTTTTTTTTTTTAAGTGAATGAGGTTTACAATAATCATATTTTGACTTTGCTGTCAGTGTGCCACCCCTGCCCCCCCAGCCCTGGAGCCCCATTCACACTAGGGATCCTAGGACAGCACAATTTATATGCAGATAAAAAGGAGGTTACACTTGAGCCTGAACTTAACACTGCAAGGCAAACGAAGTTTCTAGCTGCCAATACAGAAATACACAACTCAACCATTCACATTCCAGCTAGATCTTGCAGCTTGCTTTTCAATGAAAACTGTTCTACAAGACCTGAGGAGTCAGTAGCTGACTGCTAGAAATCCCTCTGTGTTCCCCTTCTGCATTCCACCACTGGACCCCAGCTGTGCCCTCCAAATCTAAGTACAGTAAACTCTCTCATATCTGGCAGCCCCAGGACCGGGAGGTTGCCAGATAGTCAAACATTCTGGATAATAGAAAGGTATACCTAGTAATGCATAACAGTAAAGAAAAACAAGATTAGATATTTTATTTGAGAGTTCCAGATGGTAGAATGCTGGATATGAAAGTTCACTGTAAACGAATGAAGCCACAGAATTGTGTCTCAGTGGAGAACTAATTGCAGCTCTGCAATGTTGCCCTCTCTAGAGCTCTATCCACACTACACAGATCTGTCCAAATTTGTCAGAAGATATCTTCCGACAAAACTTCTGTCAACATCTCACAGCCAGATGGCCAAGCAGATCCACTCTGTTGACAGAGAGTGTCCAGACTGCCCAGCCGCTCTCTTGACAGAACGGCCAACCAGAAGCACCAAAGACAGGGCTGCCCAGTGTCCCGGAAGTCCTGTCTGTTGACAGAGGGTCCCCCAGAACATCCAGATCAGCATTCAACAGAATCTGTCAACAGAGATGTTCTGCCTCATTGGGGAATGGCAGAATTCCATTGACAGAAGCACCGCGTTCTGTGGATTTATTGTTGACGAATGCTTTGGGAATGTGGATGCTCCACGGATTTTGTCAATAAAATGCCAGCTTGGTCAACAAAACTCTCTAGTGTAGACACAGCCTAAGTGGAAAGCAACAACTGTGTAACAGTGCATAGCAACACTCAGTCCACATTAGTATTATTTATATTATGGGAGTATCCACGTGCTCCTGACGATTGGAACACCAGTTCTATTCAGCAGCTTGTACAGTAAGACTAGTCCTGCACCTCAAACCAGTCATCTAACAAAGCCACAGAAGGAATTTGAAGTACTAAATTAATTAGATTTATTGCTCCTTCGATATCCATATAGGCGCTGTTAAGGGAACAGAGCCTATTTTATAATAAGCCATAATGTGGCCAATTACTATTTTGAAATAGGCTCTGTGTATAGATGCTGTATTTCAAAATAGCTAAGTGCTAGTTTGAAATGCATTTTGTGTGTGTAGCAGCCTTATTTCAAAATAAGCTATTCTAGAATAGTCTATTTCAAAATAAGGCTGCTGCGTAGACATACTCCTACTCTTTCCGAAAGTGGCCATGCTGCACCTGAAGACCCACTTATTATGGGTGTGGAACAAGATAGTGGTTACATAGCTTTATGTTTCAAACATGTGTCCTATGCATATATGCTCTGTTGTAGCTAGGTTGGGTTGGTAGGAGGCTACAGAGAAAGGGTGGGTGAGGTATCTATACTGAGACCAATTTCCAGTGGAAAATATCACCCTCACCCATATTGTCCCTCTTCTATACATGCATCTGTCGACATTTTGTTTGAAATTAGTTTAAAAGTATCATTCTTCTCAGGTTTTATTGATCCACTTCCTTGGAAAACAGGTTGCTTTGGCCCATGAAGTGCAACTGTTTGATGAATATTAGCTCTGAAAGAGGCCCAAAGTGCTGTCTAGTCAGCCAGCACGTGGACACTGTATTCTGGAAGATGTTCACTCATTACCTAAAACAGACTTCTGGGCTGAAATTTAACAATATACACTGTACTATGGCACTAATTATTGCCACATATTGCACCTGAAACAAATCTAGAGTGGTCAAGGTCAGCAGTCTCTCACTGACAATAGTCTAGGTAAGCAGTTCTCAGACTGAGTTGAGAACTGCTTCAGCTCTGAGCAGCAAGCTCAGATTACAGGCTTCCCGGCCTGAGGCTGAATTCCGTGGGTTTCTGCTTTGGCCCCTACACTTAGGGTGGTGGGGCTCAGGCAGATTCAGGCTTCAGCTTCCCATCCTGGGGTCATGTAATGATTTTTGTGGTTAGAAAAAGGCTGCAGTGCAAGGAAGTTTGAAAACGGCTGATATAAGTGAAACTAGAATTGTTATGCCATGAAAAATGTTGTACAAAACATGCATAGGCTACTGAGTGGGCATTTTGTTTCTATGGAAGGGTTTATATCTCAGCTATCAGTTACTGATTACTCCTAAGCAAAATGAATTAATGTACAGTAAACTATTTCATGTCCAGCAATGCCAGGACCAGAAGGTTGCTAGATATTCAAATATTCTGGACAATAGAGAAGTATACCTAGTTATGCCTAACAGCACCAAAGAAAAACAAGATTAGATATTAAGTAACAAAAAAAATGCAGAGTACTGTATTTACCAATAGTAATATTGTACACTGTAAGCTTACTGTATTTATTTGTATTTTCTTTCACTAAACTGTACTTATGGAAAACATAACTCAAATTTATATATGGTTAAAATATCAATATTTGAGAGTTCTGGATAATAGAATTCTGGATATGAAAGTTTACTATAATAGAGTTGTTTGGCTTTTTGTCCCCTCCCCCCCCCCAAAGCAGTCTGCCAATACACAAATAAATGTGATAGTACAGTGCTCTGCGGAATACACTTCCATCTTCTGCACTCCTGAAGCTAAAGCTGACAGATTTTGGTATACAAAGTGAAAAATCATCATTATATTGGAACTTTCTCTCAACTCTAAACACAAAAGCACACGGGGAACAATGGTATTTTTCCCCTCTTAAGGAGTTTGCTTTACATAAACTTGAGAGCTGCTGCACTGTAGCAGTTGTTGCAGCCTAGCTGCCCTTTGTAAACTTGTGTCAAGTGATTCCTGCAAGGTGATGCACACTGTGTAATCACAAAACAAAGAAAGCAGGCCTGTAGCACCTGGAAAACTAACAAAATAATTAATGAAGTAATGATCTTTCATGGGAAAGACTCATCTCCAGTGAGAGTATTGTGTAATCTGTCAGCTGTCCCTGTGCACGCACTCTGCCTTCTACAAAGAAGTCTATATAATATGTAATACCATGCAGCTGAGAAATGTATCAGCTCTACATGCAATACCCCACTTGGTTCCTGGCCTTGCTTTGGAACTGGTATTGCAGCACTAATGATGGCTGCTCTATGTACTGAAGTAGAAGGAAATGTGGTGAAGATTTTGCAGAAATTACAGAAAGTTCTGTAAATGTAACTTTAAAGTAGCTGCTGTACATTTCTCCCAACTGCTTTTAGGACACCACTTGATGGTACACAAAAAGTTAAAAGAAAACTAGCAAGTTTATTAGACTTCCTTCCCTAATGTGTATAATACATTTTATTCCCCCTACCCCATTGTAGGTCAGACGGAAGTTTTCTTCCATTTTGAGGGAACTTTCTAATTCCACTAGTTATCTTTATGTTAACTATAAAAAAGTGGGAGGGGTGGGGAATACAGGAGGATCTTGGGAGAACAGGAATATGAGTATTAAACAACTAAATTAAACTTTGGAAAACTATAGCCAGCGTGTGTGTGGGGAGAATCTAAAACAGCTACTCAAAAATATATCCAGCAGCTTCTGCAGCATTAATAAAAATAATTAACTCAGCCTCATCTCTACAGTTACAGCAGTAAATCTGTAAGTCTTATGACTGCTAATCCAATCAACTTTACTATGAGATAAATTGTCTCTCTTCCCAAGCAAACTTACACGCACAAAGGAAGTAAAGAACAGTGACAATACACGTGCACTAGTTGTAACAAAATAGCAGCATTTGTGTTTTGTAAGATGCTGCCTGGACTGCAGACAAACCAAAACACATCCAAACCACAACACTCTTCTGCAACCCACCCAAGGGGGACTGGTCTGTCACAGCAGATTTAATAAATTATTCCTTAGGCCAATGTTTCCCAATTTTATTTGGTCGCGGAACCCTTTTAAATGCAAAAGAATTTTGAGGAACCCGTAAATAGCAGTCTTCTATATGGAGCTGAAAAAGTAGGCCACAAATAAGTAAGGATAATAATAAAAAAGTCAGAATTTGAGTGCCAGCTACTTTGCGAGCAAGGAGTGCTCTATGATTCCCTGCCCTGCTGCCACTGAAATAATGGAACTAAATTCAGCTGGTTTAATGGCCAGATCTGCCCCCCCAACCCCCGCCGCCACTCCATTGGCCATTAAACCAATTAGAGTTAGTTGTAGGCTTTGTTTACATTAGAGATTTGTAGACAAAAAAGCTGTGTAAGTGCTCCGGGGGCCCTTTTGTTGACAGAGCAGGTCAAAAGATTGATCTGCTTTTATGTGTAGATATGATATGTCGACAGAAGTCTTATCGGAACATCTCTTCCAACAGTAACTTCTGTAGACAGATGCTTCTAGTGCAGAGGTAACCCTACTGTTTCAGCAGCATCTGGAGCCACAAATGACTCCTTAAAGAGGTGCAGGTTGGCAATCCCTGATTCATAGTCAATTTATATTTGTCACAGTTAAATTTTTAAATACAAGAAATCATGCAAGTATACTATGTTCATATTTAGTCATCCACCTGATCCACGCTCCCTAAGAGCGAGTATGGGGATTTATGGTGGCGTACCAGGTGATTGCACCACTGTTGTGTGCGCAGCACTGAGCAGTGACCTCACCATCCCCCCCACTCTCTGGATAAGCTGGCATTATACAGGGACATGTATGGCAAACACAAATTAATACTGTTTTTGATAAAATTCATAAATGCTTAAATGTTTTTAAATCATAAAATGTTATTGTAATGGAATTTTCTCATGGAACACTTATTTTCAGTTAATGGAACCCTGAGTAAACACTGGTAAACACTGCCTTAGGCTGATGGTGGGATAATATTTCCATTATTGGAAATCACTGGTGGGTGATATGACTCCTCCTTGAAAGTTCATCAGTCTAGATGTGAAAGCAGGGTGCAAAACGCTGTTGGCTGCCTTTTCAATAGGCTTCTCAAATACTTGTTTACAATTGCTGGGAATGTTTCTAATCTCAGCTTTTTCTTTTGTTATGAAACAAAATGTATACTTGTGTGTGTGACGACCTCCACTGCTCCATGCGAGCACAGAACATCATCCAACTGTGGCTGTAGAACACAACTACTACCCTCAGATCTATATGCAAAGTAAATTAACAGACAACAATGCTCAATGCTGAGAAGCTTCTTTTGTACAAGCTTTACATTTCTCATATAAGACAATCTACAACACTTCTCAGATCTATGACAAGCTGTGTGTCATGCTTTCAGCAGCACGGTACCAAACTAGCAGCCTGCTGAGGACTCACTAGCAGTAGCGGAACTCCACGGAAGAGATTGCCTCTAAGGTTTAATAAAGGAATACCTTTATTAAATTGTAACCTTTCATAGAGCCTTTATAAAATATGACACACATATGATGCAAGTCCATTAATATTTAAAGTAAATAATTGAATGTATACACTCACAACACTGATTTGCTCTACAAGCATTTTAATTTACAAACAGCAATTCCCATTGACTTATTTATACCATAAAAAAGCAATGTACACGCAAGAAACAAAAATTCATCAGAACAAAAAGCAGCACTGAAATATTCATGTCACAAATCTAAAAATGAATACAAGTGTAAAATATCATTTGAATAAATATTTTAAAATCCATGCTATAAAATAATCCTTAATGGCAAGTTAATAGTTGTTACAGTATCAGCTTAGCTAGCTTCATTTACTTCATATAGTGATGAAGCGTGGAGTTGTGAGGTTACCAGTTTATATTGCAAGATAATGACACTGAGTTAAGTCATTCAAACTGCTCAAATATTTATCATAACATAACACTACAAATAATAAAATTATTTAAAAATACCATTTTCTCTTAAGGGAAATAAATGCTATTAACATTGTGCAAGTAAGAAGCAATTTCTACCTCTAATCGAATTTCCAACCAAAGACTTGACTAATAAGTTCAAAGGTTGAATTCATAGTATATGCAAACTGGGGAGATGGAGATTTATTCCATCTGATGTGACAGTAGCTGCCTTTACAAGCTATAGGCAAGCATGCTAAGTTACTGATGCTTTACATCCTCTGAACCACCTCAGGAACAATTGTCTGAGGCTTACTTTTTAAAAAAAATTATGTAAACTTGTATAATTAAGTCAATATTCTTTAATGGGATGGGTGAATAATATTTTGGGCTTTAATTATACTAAATATAATTATTCTGGCACTTGTTGAAAGATACGTACGAAATGCACAATGGTTGTACACTTGAACATTTTGAATGACTTTACTGAACTTTTGGTTCAGTCACTGAGTATTTGAAATTTACAATTCATGAATTAAACAGATTCATATAAAGAATTTACACAATTCCCAAGTACTTTCAATATAAAATTTAATAAATAACCCTGACCAGTCTAAAAGCACCATTCAAGGGTAAACTTCCCTTGTAAAATAGAGTAGGTGTTGCATATTTGAGTCCCTTTCAGTGGTTTCATGGGAAACCCTTTCAGTAAGTGACAATAAAAACCAATCACAGTAAACTGAAATAAAAGATCCAAATAAGAGACTTTAAAAATGGTAAAGCTCATTCATGTCAATCTTTTCCCAGCCCTTTGTCGTATTCCTGCTATTCTTCCCAAACTTCAACCTAAAGAAAAGTTATAACAGGCCTTACATTTTTGCCTAGAAATAAACTGAAGGCTTCAGCATAAACATTTCCTCATGCTTGGGAAGGTTATAATACTTAAACTATAAATTTAGGCCTACAGTATATTCTGCTGAACAGTGAACAGAAAGTATCCCTTATGCTATTAAATATCACACTAAAATGCAGAACCTTTCATGAGGTTCAGTTAACTAAAGCTGAACTGAGACGCTAAGATATTTACAAATCTATTTTCTAGATGTATTTACAACTTTAATAGAAATTATATGGAAGATAACTAATTAGGAAAATTAAAATAACTGTTTGAAACAAACACAATCATTAGTAAAAGTATAAAATTCTTTGTTTTCACAGTTTGTAATATGTTAAACATCTAGAGGAAAGGACACTCACTGTTTTCACATTTGTCTATGTAATTCAAAAGGTAGATCAAGAAGAGACTCAATTATGAACCAGCCTTATATGGTTTAATGATGTATTTTACTGCCAAATATTCTTTACATATCACTTATTTTATTGGCTTCTACATTTATTGTAAATGAAATATGTAACTTCTGTGCTAACTTAAACCTGTACAGAAATAAGTACTGTAAAGTTCTTTCAAAGTCTGCTTAAAATAACTATACAGCATATTTCATCTTCGTGAACTTGTAAAATGAACTTCAAGCGAATAAAGTGTTTTATGTTTCATGGTAACATTAATCCTGGCAAACTATCACGTGACAAGGCACAGTTTAACTGCTGCTGCCAGATACGAAGTTCATTTTCTACCAGATTCACACGTTATAAGTTTAAATAGAATGTTCAAAGATGCTCTATGCTTGCCTACATGTATGTGTCCTTTGAAGCACTGCTAAACCTTACAGTACTGTGTTATGGCTTGATAATTCTTAACGCTGCTAGCAGTGGAAAGGGTATACACTATACCAAAACGAACAGGAGCAAGTGAAACTTGCTAACTGTTTAATCATGATATTGTAGAAAAAGTGATGATATCCTGCCCCATAACAGTCCTGATGCGACATTATGAACCTGAAACTGTACAATCAAAGTGATGAATATTTTTGTCAGAGACAATTTTGGATAAGTCACTCTTTGGTAAAATCAAACCAATTTAATAACTTTACAAATACAAAGAACTATATTTAAATAATGTTAAGACTATGACACAATGACAAAAGTCAAGAAATACAAAGTTAAAAGCCCTTTCCCTACTCCTTTCAACTCACACTATTGTAGAAATTAGCCAACCCAAAGGCACCACAACACAAGTTTAAGATAAAGGTTCAAGCTTAACTCTAAATTTCTTGGCTTTTGCGTGTCAAAATTAATTTTATCAAAACACAATTGCTTGCATTTACTTAAAAAAACATTTATGTAAGAAAAGAACATTTATCTGAAACACTAATACTTGTTTTAATGGTAAACATGTAGCGATCTAGCCTCTCCTTGATGCACGCATACAGCTTCCATTAATGGAAGCAGGAGTTCTTCTGTTGCTTCAGGGAGGAAAAGTTCCCTTATTTAGGCAGTTTTAGGAGGAAAAGGCAGATTATGTACCCGATTTAACTAAAACTGCTCCTATTGAGCAGCTGGGGTTTATAGTGTACATCTGTATTTAGTAACATTAATCCTTATTGCGTACTGACACAATATTAAGAGATAGTGTATTTTAAAAGTTACTGCACAAATACACCTTTGATTCATGGACTAAGGACCTGAAAAATATTTAAAAATCCCAAACAAAGCTATTTGAGTTATAGGAGCCCAAAAAGCATTAGAAGCCAGCAAACTTTTTTTTCCTTTTGCTTTCCTGTAACCTAAAAAAACCATTTTTTTTTAATTTTAAAAGTTGAATAGTATAATCACAAGCACATAAGCAATCATTGCAAAATGAATCTTAATAAAAATATAGGCCCAAATCCACATGAAACAATTATATATATGAAAAACATGATTAACAAAATTATACTTCTTTAATTCTGCCAATCAAGTAGAATTTTATACAGTAATGTTCGCCAGCCATGCTTTTGAGGTTTCTTTCAAGCTATCATCTCACTGAACAGGGTTTGCTTTTGTTTCACTGTTACCATTAGGTTTCACATTTCTATACCATACTGACCTAAGTTGATAAAGTTAAAAATAGCACCACATAAGAACCAAAAAACAAAAAACACACATTCGGTAATACAAAACTATTTAGAATATTTTTAAAAGTTTCTGTTATTGGTGGTCTCTTTATGAAGAAAACATTACCCACTGAAATAATGGGGAAGCCATATAGACTCTGAAATACTTACATATATAACATATTGCTTGCAATTCCCATATAGTATTGTTTACAAAAAAAGTACAAATTCCAAGTGCTGAGACATCACTTGGAACTGTATGTAGGAAGTTACTGTGCACCTGAAACAGCTCTCCAGGAAAAAGATAAAACACTGCTTGAAAGTACTGTAGTTTAAACCACAACATCCCCTTCTGGCTGGTATCAACCAACCATTTAGAATGATTAAGTTAGATTTAGTTACCTGGTACGTTTCTACAGTACAAAATTAAGGTAGATTCTGAGGCCAGTAAAAACATTTAAAACCACAATGCTACTCTTGGGTTTGCTAATATAACAATACAAGTTCTCTAAAAAAGATCAGCACCACAGGTTGTCCAGCGTGTACTCTAGACAATTAACAAAATGCCAAACGATGCAACCATAATTTAATAGACGTGTGGCATTTGGTTTATGTATCTGCTATAAAGCCAGGATACTTAAACAAGGTTATTCACTCTGCTCAACTTTTGGACACAAAGCAATATTTTTATAAAATGAAAACCAAGTAACTGTTTTTAAAAAGAAAAAAAATTCCCAGCAAAGTCCTAAGTCCTAGCTAGAGATGAGAATTAAGAGTCATAAGCTTTGTACATTATTTAACTGTGACATACTCTTACATTCAGCCCAACCAGCATAGGAAAAGTCAAAGTATTTTTATAGATTTTATATATATGCAAGCTACAAAAAATAGCTATTTCAAAAACTAAAGAAGTTTCATGGACACCTAGAGCAGATTCATGAGGAAACAGTCTTTCCCTGCACTGCTGCATAACCCCCATTACTGAGAATGAAAGTTAGGAAGCACAACGAAGGAGAATACACCCTCTTAGAGTATCCAGCAGGTCTGCTTAGTGTGATTTTAATATCCTTCCCTGATGGAATCTGTGTCTTGCCAGATCAGCCATTAAAGAACAATTTCAGCCTACTTTCCCCTCTTGGCACCCAAGATATTGTTCTTTTTACTTTAAGCATCTTCAAGAGTGAAAAACACTTAGCTTCGTTTGGAACAATGAATAATAATATAGCCTCCTTCAGAAATCATTTTGACCAAATTTCCAAATATTGGGGAAAATTAGAAGACTGATATGCCTGTACTGAAGTCTCTAAAGAAGCAAAAAAAAAAAAAAAAATTTAAAATGCATTAACTAATGTGCTTTGTTTGGGTTGCACTTAAAACTTAGTATTTTAATCAGATGTGTTAGCCATTGTGTGAATTTCCGTACTAGAATCCATAGCTTCAGAAGCTGAAGTATCATTATCTATTTTCTGTTCAAGAAATGCTTCTGTTCTTTCTGGAGAGTCTACCCTGTTTCTTACTTCTACTACTCCAGGGTGATTTTTTCTTAAATGCTGATTTAGCGTCCCTTGGAAAGGAAAACATTTCCCACAGATCTCACAGCGGAACGGTTTATCGTCTGTGTGGCCACGAATATGATACTCAAGTTGGTCCTTGCGTGTGTATTTCTTTCCACAAAACTTGCATACAAAAGGTGTAATTCCCATGTGTAACCGCATGTGTCGATCAAGGCTCCCTTTCTGGTTGAAAGATTTCCCACAGTAAATACAAATTAATCTCTCATTGTATGGATACCATTGACCTCTTGCATTCCTTTCCCGTGGATTGTTCTCATATCCTGGGTTATTCACTATGGTTTCGCCATCAGCCCTTTGCATTAAGCCCTGAACATCACTGTGTAAGTGACCAGCAGATACCCGTTTTTGACGTGCACGACCTCCTCTGAAACAACTCAGCATAGACCTTGAAGGACTTGAACTGCTCAGGCTTCCAAAGGTTTCAGATATGTTAGTAGCCTGGGACGAGGCATGGGAAAATGAATAAACATGTTGTAATACAGATCCATAAGAGCCTACATTTACTGCAACAACTTGTTCTCCATCAACCATTTCAGTATGGTATCCATCATCGCCAAGTGAGGAGCTATCAGAACAACTTGGTCTGTCTGATTTTTCCATTTTAACCTTCACCTCTTCAATCTGACTCTCCCTTACTATCAGGTCCCCTTGCTCATGATCACCTTCAATCTGAATTTCATATTCAGAGATACTTCCACTGCTTCCTCGATCTGAGTGCCCTTCTTCATGCAGACGATTCTGTAAAGTTTTCCCTGTAGCCGTTTCCATCCTTAGATCACTACCCACTGCTGGTTGTCGCACCTGAGAGCAATAAGGAGGAGATATTTCAACAGGATTGGCGAAGTAGCTGCTATCTTTTACTCCATTGCTGTTTTCTTGATTCTCTTCAGCACCAACAGTAACTGAGTCAACATCACCAACACTGATCTTTGAATGGATACTCTCCAGTATCTGTGTGCATTTGTCAATGACGCATTGCATCTGTAGAAAGCTAGCTGCAGTTAGAAAACTAACAACATCTTTCAGCTGCAAGGACATCCTTCCAGTGTAACAAAATGAAAGTAACTGTTCAAAGACATTAGGGTTTTTAATAACTGATATTGATAAGCCACTCATGGTACTTAATGCTGAATGGTCACGGAAATATGGAGAACTGGCAGCTAGAACAGCTTTATGGGCTCTAAATGGCTGACCCTGAATATGCACAATTATGTCACATAGCTTCCCTTGCAGACGAAGCTCATTTAATTGGCTCAGAACAGTGTTGCTGTACTCGGGCACATCAAACTGAATGAAACTGCTGCTGTCCATTTCTACTGATGTAGAGTGTAATCTGTGAAAGAAAATAAAAAGCTGTAATACTCAGGATTTATATACATTTTACATTCCAAACATAAGTGTAAACACATGCTTGAAGTGGAATAATTAAGTCTGCCTGTGTATACTGTGTGATGACAAATTAAATAAAATTATAAAACGAAGGCCTAATATACATCTTAAGGCCTGGAATATTTTTACAAGGTGATTTGTCTCCTACTTACATCTTTGTCTGCTGAATAACAGTCTCCACTATCTACAATTCAGGACGCTTGTATAATAGGACACATCAGTGGTTCTTCATGAATGTCCACATCCAATCTAAAAATAGCCTTAAAACACAAGGATGTAATTCCACATTTCAACTGAAGTACAGAAGGCAACTTTTAGTGGGTGCTCTGGAAGCTCTCTGATTTTTGAAGGACAAAATTTCAAAATCCATAATCATTCAGTCCCAATCACAGGTTCAAGTGGAGATACCTCACCTTATTCATCTTAGAAAAAAGCAGACTTTGAAACACAAGTTGGCAGCCCAATCCACAGGCTGGTCTGGCGTGGAAATGGGACACAGGAAGAGCTGGTACTGGTCATGCTCTGTGGGGCGGGGTGGGGGTGGGAGACAGAGGAAATGTTTACTTAGATTTCTATGAAACTATGTTTGCTTTGCTTATGGAGAAAATTGGGCTCCTGACAAACCACTGTATAGTCCCACCTATATCCCATCAGCCACCTGACAGTGGAGTCCAACTTACATCCACTGAACTGTGCATCTTCCACTCCTGAGACAGAAGAGCCATATCAAAGAACAACCAACCCTTCCAGCTCCCTTCATCAATCAAAACTGCCATCCCTAAGCTCTGGGGTCAATCACTAGCAAAGGAGTGTGGCAATGGATGAGGTTATAACAGGGCTGCAGTCAGACAGGCAGATCCCTGGGTGATGCTCCAGGAAGGGAGTGGAGGCTCCAGGGTGCCTGCAGGGCACAGAGAGTTTCAGGGACTGCAGACGGTGTCTGGCCCTGGAACCTGAGCTACTCATGCATAGTACTAAATACAGCTTGTGGGAACTAACACTGCCCACCCTGCCCTAACCAATGGCACCCCTGTTTAAAAAAATGTATCAGTGTCTGGCAGGAATGACATAAGATTAAGGAATCTGATTAATACTAAACTGCAAGAAGGAGTTATAACCTCTCACATGCATGCTGGACCATGGAACAGGAGACCATTCAGATTCCCAACAGATACTGCTGCAGCACTGTATGCTGCTCCTGGCCACTACAGCCATCTAAAAGTAACTTTTCTGAAATACTTATTACATATGCTGCCACAAAGTATTCTAGAGCTTATCAAAGAAAAAACACAAGTTTACAGCTTGTTTACTTCTTGTGATCAAGACCTACTATACAGTAAACACCCAACATGCAATTTTAACTTGCATTTAACTTGCGTTAAGGCAAGTTGAAATCCTGGGGCTTCCAGGGGCTTGGGGGAGCACAGCTTCCCCCCCACCTCCCTGCTCCAGCCCCCAGTTGCGCCAGCTGGGGGAAGCTGGGCAGGCAGACAACCATGCCGCCATGGTTTCTCCCTGCCACTTTAGGAGCCAGAAAACTGACCAGTGCACCAAACAATTTCAAATGAAGGGTGACATTCCATTCTTCATCTGCACTCATCCTGGGCACCAGAAGCATCCACCCACTGCTCAACTCCCATACCAAGTGTGTTGCAATACCTCCCCCTCCCTCCCCCAAAAAAGTAAGGCACAACTTTCAACAGACTTTGAATTTCCTTCCCCTTTGTTGTTTTTTTAGTCTGTCCCTTACTACTATTTACAGGTTATACATATGCATTTTAAATTATTTCCTTGCTTTCCTGTATTTCATATCTCGCTTCCACTTTTCATCATGTCTGGAAGTGTTGTCTGAAGAGGGTCTACAGAAAAAAAATAAGTTTCAAAGAATAAAAACTAAACAGAAAGGCATTTCTATCTTTTTTTTTTTTTGCTATTGGGATATTACTGGGGGAAAAATACACACACACACAAAAGGAGAAACATCTAGTTAACTGCTGATTCCCTCTCTTCAATAGCTTCCACAGCATACACCACTTTCCAGTTCCAATACCATCATTGATCAAATGCCCACAGGCGTCAAACTCCTGATTTCTTGTCTTTGCCTTCTGAAGTCCAACCACCTAACATACCCACTGCACCTGGTTCCTCTACCTGGAGAAACCAGAATCCCAAGTTCAGTACTATTTATTGCCTTCACATAGAAGGCACATCAAGATTCTTTAATATAATCACCACACTTACCTTCTCTTTATACCCTGTGTGCTACAATGAGAGATATGGAATCTAATTTAAAAATTACACAACAGCTAATGAACTCTCCCAACAAACCGTAGTATCCATCAGTAGATAGAAAAGTGAAAGCTGCTAAAAGCAGCCCAGGATCTCTCTGCTCTCTAAGGTGTCATTCCCCCACTTAACCCTGCTACATAATTTTCTTTACAGGTGGCAGACCTTCTCTACCTCAAGACAGCAAGGGAGCCAACAACAAATATATCATCACTCAAAGAAAATGAAGTTGTTCTTCCCCTCTTCCTTTTAAACTGACTCCAATTTCTGCATAGGAGGTTAGGATCACTTCAGAACTATAGTCTGACATTTTCAAACTCCATTATTGTAGCAGCCATTCAATAAGCAGGCCCGGGGAACCTCAGTGGGCCACCAACCTGCCATGATCCAGTCTACAAGACTTGGGACACCTCCCCCTCCTTCCCACATCAGGGTGAGTGGGCACTGATGCTTCAGCCAAGGTTCAGCCCTTTCCTGAGTGGCTGGAGTATCAGCACCAGCTTGCCCTGCTGTGGGGGAGTGGGGAGCCCCATGCCTCATGGGCTGGATTAATGCAAATGACCAGCTGCATCCAGCCTATGGGATCTGGCTGGAAGAGAGGGAAAGTAGCTCTGCACATTACCATTCCCCCTCCTTCCTGCCATCTGGGGGGAAAACAGAGCAGGGAAGCTATCTCCGTACACTGGCTTACAGGCTCCATCCCCACTGCCTCCATTCACCGGGAATTGCAGCCAATAGGAGCAGTAGGGGAAACAGGTGTAGGGTAGCATGGAGCCAACTGTGACGCCCCCAGGAATCTGTTGGCTCGGGGTTCCTCACCCCTGCTTTAAGTCCAGAAAGAACTAAGCTACTCAAAACAATGGTAACATTTTACCTGTTTATTTGTGGTTTCTCTTATGTTGACCTATACTTTCAATCATTAAACAACCAGACTGACAAGGGTCGCTGTGTTGTTTCCAATGTTTCCCAAAAAAATTTAAGATTTTATTTTTAAGATT
Source organism: Carettochelys insculpta (assembly GCF_033958435.1). Classification (NCBI taxonomy): domain Eukaryota; kingdom Metazoa; phylum Chordata; order Testudines; family Carettochelyidae; genus Carettochelys; species Carettochelys insculpta. The sequence continues at coordinate 25,314,698 of NC_134157.1, read as the reverse complement.
TTTTAGCCCTTTTGTCTTCTACAATCACTTCCCATCCACAAACTGATATACGCTGACTACACTTCCTGAGTCTCTAGACAGGCTGAAAAATAGTTTAACCATTTTACTTTAATTCTCATCCTTAACATAAATGTTTGCGATGGAGGGGAACAAAAGAGATCACTCTATGAAGCATGGCAGATCACTGGGAAAGGAGTCATTTTTTAATATAAAATCTTCTATTTATTTCTTGGACCAGATCCTGTGCTCTACTTGGGACTAAATCATGAATTGCCTCTCCCCTTGTGGGTTCCAGAACCAGCTGCTTCAGGAAGCAGTCATTTAAGGTCTCAAAAAATTCTCTCTTTGCATCCTGAAGTGAAATATACCCAGTCAACATGGGTATAGTTGAAATCCTCCATTATTTTTGAGTTTTTGTTTTTTTATTTTGATAGCCTCTCTAATCTCCCTTAGCATTTCATAGTCACTGTCACTATCCTCATCAGGTGCTCAGTAATATATCCCTACTAATATATTCTTATAATTAGAGTGCAGAATTACTATCCACAGAGATTCTATGGAATATTTAGGTTTATTTAACATTTTTACCTCATTTAATTCTATATCTTCTTTCACTTATAGTGCCACATGCCCACCAGTATAACCTCTTCTGTTCTTCTGATACATTTTGTGCCCTGGAATAACTGCATCTCACTGATTGTCCTCATTCCACTAAATTCCTATGATGCCTACTATATCAATATTCTTCTTTAATACGAAGCAATGTAGTTCACCCATTTGATTATTTAGACTTCTAGTATTTGCATATAAGCACTTTAAAAATTTGTTGCTATTTATCTGTCTGCCCTTTCCTGATGTGTTGGACTCTTTTTCATTTCATTATTTCTCATCTGATCTTATCCACATTTTATCATCTTTGATCCTCTCCTCCTTACTAGAACATAAGCTTTCTTAATAGACCACCCCCAAGAGATATCTGTCTGATCATGTGCTCTTCTGCACCTGTCACTTTTCCCCAGCCTTTCATTTAAAAAACTGCTCTACAACCTTTTTAATTTTAAATACCAGCAGTATGGTTCCATTTTGGTTTAGGTGGAGCGCATCCCTTCCATACAGACTCCCACTTTACCCAAAGTTTCCCTAGTTCCTAATGACTCTAAACCCTTCCTCCTTACACCATTGTCTCATCCATGCATTGAGACTCTTATGTTCTGTCTGCCTACCTGGAACTGGAAGCATTTCAGAGAACCCCACCATAGAGGTCCTGGATTTCGATGTTTCCTAGCAGCTCAAATTTTGCCTCCAGAACTTCTCTCCCACCCTTCCCTATGTCATTGGTACCCTATGTGTACCGTGACCCCTCGCTAGCACTACACATAAGTCTATCTAGATGTCTCGAGAGATCAGCAACCTTTGTGACAAGTAGGCAAGTCACCGTCCGGTTCTGCTGGTCATCACAAACCCAGCAGCTGTCTATGTTTCTAACAATCCAATCCCCTGATTACAGTACTGGTATCTGATCAACAAGAACTCTCACATAACCGGTATAACTCCAGCAAACCCTGAGCAATGATGCAGCTTCCCGCCTATCCTGCCAAGCTTTCAGACTGTTAGGGGGTGCTGCGTGAACTCCTCCCCAACCCCCCAGGCTGAGCAGGTTTATTGTCAGGGACTGTTACAGAGGCAGCAGGTAGCTCTCTGCTCAGAGCTGCCAAATGAGTCCTGCTGAGCTGTGGCTGCTCCTCCCAGGTCCAGCCGAGGTGGTCATAGGTCTGTGGTGTCCAGACAGGGGGTTGGCTGCAGGGCAGCAGTCGGGGCTCCTCGCAGCTGCCTGACTGCACCAGTGCCACTGCCTGGCACAGCTACAGCCCCGGGGAAAAGGGGCCAACCTTGACTGGGATCCTCACCATGTTTTTTTCCAGCAAGTTCATGCTGGTGGAGTCAGAGGAGGCGTCCTCATCAAAAACCAGGTCTGCTGGGGTGTCCAGGATGAGATAGAGCACTGGGTTGGCCCCAACAGATCCACGGCAATGCTCCTCCCACCCCTCCTTTGTGACCTTTGTGTGGCCACCCTGGCTGGCACTGTGCTGGAGAAGTCTAAGCGCAGGAGCAATGACGGTTGGCTCCTCTGCTCTCCTCACGCCACACACAGCCATTTCTGCCTCTCCGCACTTGGCTCCCACTGTCCCCAGCAAAAGATAAATGGGGCGGCAGTTGAGTGGCAGCAGTAAGTCCCTGAACTTTTTTGGTGGGGGGAGGGGAAGGAAAGTAGGATTTTACAGACCCCAGCAGACTTCGGGAACAATAGGGCTGTCTGTTGTTCCTGAAGTCTGCTAAATCAAGGTCCAGGAAGATCGAGGGTTTACTGTGCTAACACCTGACTTTTCCTAATGACTGGAGTTCTGGAGAGTTATCCTCATTCTGAGGGGATACCGTAACATCAACTGGAAAGAGGGTCTCAACTATGGGATGGTTTCCCTGTACTCCAGTTGATCGTTCTCCTTCTGTGAGTCTGTCACCCTCCTCAACAGCACAGGGACAGTCTGAATGGGACACTTCTACAGTGTCCTGGAAAGCCTCATCCATGTACCTCTGTCACACTTAGATCCTTCAGTTCAGCCACCCTGGCCTCCAGAGCACACACATGGTGTCTTGGAGGGCCAGGAGCTCCTGGCATCAAATTCACACACATGCCACCTGTCCATAGAGCAGATAACCATACATGCTATGTTGGGTGCAATGAACAAGATAACACACACTCTGTTGCTGGGCATCTGTCTGCATTCACTCCCACAGATAAGATTCTTGATAGGATTTTTATTTAAATCAGGTAGTTTTGGTTTTAGTTCAGTTTAAAAGAAGTTTTTAATAATGCCACGTGTATCCAGACCACTCCAAATGCCCACTCTGAACTTCCACACAAAACTCTGTTAACTGCTCCTGTTAGCTAAGCTGCTTTTAAGAACATGTACACCAACTTACCACATTTAAGAATATATATGCCATCAAAATGCACAAGAGGGAAGTCTGAAACATAGACCTGTTAGGTATAGTGTTGTGCATTAATTATATTCTTTACACTGTATTAGTGTGTCAGGTCTTCATTAGGAAAAGTTTGCTGTTATTATGACGGTACACCTACTTTGTATAGACTGAACTTACAACAGTGCCCCAAACAAAATAAGCAATACAAGCAAAACCACTCTTTTTTCAGATGACCACCATCTACACATGGATTCTGAACATTATACACCACTATCCGACATTGCTACACTAGTGAGAGTTAAGTGGCCACACTGCTACTGCCACATTGTTCTAGAAACTAAAACAAAATACTAATAGATTTTCAGCCCAGAAGGGACCATCATCATAAAATGCCAGGACTGGAAGGGAGCTTGAAATGTCATCAAGTCCAGCCCCCTGCCCTCATGGCAGGACCAACTACTGTCTAGACCATCCCTGACAGACATTTATCAAACCTGTTCTTAAATATCTCCAGAGACAGAGATTCCACAACCTCCCAGGTAATTTATTCCAGTGTTTCACCACCCTAACAGTTAGGAACTTTTTCCTAACGTCCAACCTAAACCTCCCTTGCTGCAGTTTAAGCCTGCTGGTTCTTGTTCTGTCCTCAGAGGCCAAGAAGAGCAAGTTTTCTCCCTCCTGCTTATGACACCCTTTCAGATACTTGAAAACTGCTATCATGTCTCCCCATACTTTTCTTTTTTTCACCCAAACAAGCCCAATTCTTTCAGCCTTCCTTCATAGGTCATGTTCTCCGGACCTCTGATCATTCTTGTTGCTCTTTTCTGGACCCTGTCCAATTTCTCCACATCCTTCTTGAAATGCGGTGCCCAGAACTGGACACAATACTCCAGCTGAGGCCTAACCAGCGCAGAGTAGAGCAGAAGAATGACTTCGTGTGTCTTGTTCACAACACACCCGTTAATGCATCCCAGAATCATGTTTGCTTTTTTTTTTGCAACAGCATCACACTGTTGACTCCTTTAACTTGTGGTCCACTATAGCCCCTAGATCCCTTTCTGCCATACTCCTTCCTAAACAGTTGCGTCCCATTCTGCATGTGTGAAACTGACTGTTCCTTCCTAAGTGGAGCACTTTGCATTTGTCTTTATTAAACTTCATCCTGTTTACTTCAAACCATTTCTCCAATTTGTCCAGATCATTTTGAATTTTGACCCTACCCTCCAAAGCAGTTGCAACCCCTCCTAGCTTGGTGGTATCTGCAAAACTTAATAAGCATACTGTCTATGCCAATACCCAAATAGTTGATGATGACATTGAACAGAACTGGTCCCAATACAGACCCCTGCAGAACCACACGTTATGTTTTTCCAGCGGGATTGAGAACCATTAATAACTACTCTCTGAGTACAGTTATCCAGCCAGTTTTGCACCCACTTTATAGGAGCCCCATCTAAGTTGTATTCGCCTAGTTTATTGATAAGAATATCGTCCGAGATCGTATCAAATGCCTTACTAAAATCTAGGTATACCACCTCCACTGCTTCTCCCTCATCCACAAGGCTCGTTATCCTATCAAAGAAAGCTATCAGATAGGATATGATCATCTAGTTTGACCTAAGCAACACACACTGAACCTCTTCACTGGCAATTTATACATCTGGCCATCATTACTTGTGAAGCTGCAGCATGTTTTTTGAAGTTATTCAACCTTGATTTGAAGGGCCAAGTAATGGAGAATACACCATACATCAAGGTTAGTTGTTCCAATGGTTAAACTACCCTCACTGAAAAAGGTGCACTCTATTTCTAGTCTAAATTTATCTATTTTGAGCTTCCAACAGTTGGGTTTTGTCATGCCTTTTTGATAAAAAAGATATCTACTATCACATCTTTTCCTCCATTTAGATACTTGCAGGCTGATCAAGTTACCTGTTAATCTTCTCTTGAATAAGATTAATATATCAAGCTCCTTATGTCTCTCCCTACAAGGCCAGACCTGGAATAATTCTTCTACAGCCTTCATGAACCCTCTGAAACAGTGTTAATATTTGAAAGTGAACACCAGACACAACACACTGTTTCAGTAATATCACTTCTACTATGTACAGAGATGACACCACTTCCTTATTCCTACTTGCTATCCCCATTCTTGTATGTCCAAGGATTGCATTCAGCCCCTTAGCTAAGGCATCACACTGCCTTACTCTTTGGCTTTATAATGCCATTCACCAACATAGCACTTGAGAGCACCAGGAGTTTATATTCAGTTGGTTATCTATCGTGACCATACCTCTTAGGACAAGGTTAAAATTACTTCAGATTACAGCATGAACACCAAGATCTACCCTCCCCCACTCTCATTTTTCAACTTAAAATAGTCAAGTTCATAGAAGGCAATTTAATATACTTAGTATTTAATTTTCATGGCTATAATGGTAACACTACGAAAGCATTGTGTAATTCCTATATGGAGTCACTCATTTGCCAAACTCATTTAATTTCTGCTTCTAAATCTGCACCTGTTTAGTTTAATTCATTTGCTGATACACACCTGTCTGTTAAACATACAAGTTCATGAATAATGCACTAAGGCAAAGCTTTGCCATATACAATTTTGAAAAATAATCATTAATATAACCCTAGAAAATAGCACGTGGTTACTGCGGTAAAATATGGAAAAATAACTTTTCTAAGGGTGTGTCTTCACTAGGAATTAACTTTGAAGTTAGGCACTACATTGAAGTAGCCAGCAGAGAGTCTACACACATTTTCCCCTACTTTGAAGTTAACTTCAAAGTATAGAGCCCAACTTCAAATCCCTTACTCCATTCCTGGAGTAACTTCGCAGTAAGGAACTTCAAAGTTATTTTTGTAGTGCAGACACAGCCTAAGTGGTTTTCTCAGCCCAAATCAAATTTAGACTGAATTGTCAACCCGCGGAACTGGATTTTATTTCTTCAGAATAATCATAACACTGGGATTGCAGAATTCTGATTCTGACCAACCAAAGTATAGGAGAAAGCGGAAAGAAAATTGATTGCCATGATGGATATTCAGGAAGACCTCATCTTTACTTTAAAAATTAGAGTGCTTACATGTTATAATCTAAAAGAACTTTTTTTAAATAAAATATGACATATTATACACTGCTATCATTTGTGAGGACTTTTCAGTGTCATCTTTCTAAGTAGGGCACTTTGGGCGCTATGATCAGTCTTGAATGTTTTAAAGCCAGATCCTGAACTACAGCTGGACTTGAAAATTAGCATAAAAGCTCATCTTTGCATTCCTCCAGTCTTGCAGCAGCTATGGGCAGTCAGCAGATTAGAGCTACATATAGGCTGATTTATGCTAGGTGCTAAAAGGGCAAAGCAGTTGAAACTACAGCCAGATATTGGTGTAGTATAGGGGTAATCTCTACTGGCACCCCTTTTCTTCAGTCACATCTCTTATGTCAGTCGTGGAGAGCCTCTGTGCCAGTTACATTCCACTCAAGGATTTACCACCTTGCACTGGGTGATATTTCCAGCCTCTTATATACTGGCTTTATGGAGAGAATATGATAACAGGATGGCACAAAGTGGCTCTGCTGGGTTAATAAATCTGTCCCTCAGACTTGCAAGTGCATAAGCAAGCCATACTGGTCAGACCAATGGTCCCATCCAGCCCAGTGTCCTGTCCTCTGCCTGTGGCTCTTTTGCATTGAGAAAACAAGTAGTTTTTGGTTAAGTACTTATCTTCCTGGAGAAAACAGCTTCTTACAGCCAAAAATAACTTCAATTGTCTTCTTCAACCACAAAGCACTTTATACTTCACTTTAAGTATATTACTTAAATTATATAACACACTATAAAGGATATTTGTAGCTATACATGAACAGAGCTCTGCACATACTTCCCTACGGAGTCCATATACTGCAGCTACTCCACAAACCCGTATTATTCCTTCCTTGCAAACCACAGAAGAAAAGGAAGAATTGCTGGAACACTTCCATCAGAACTCCTCCTTTTAAAACTTACCAGCTTAGATAAACAGCTACAAATATTAATCTTAGTGTAGTGATTATATTTGTCTAGAGGTCTGGCATAACATGAGAGATTTTTACTGTATATTGCATAAAGGAAGACAAACATTTAAGAACTGCTGTGCATGAAGGCAAAGGAGTGCAAAGGCAATCAAACACCTGCTGAAATCGAATGTGAATGGATATGTTTAGAAACAGGTAATCTGGCAGCAGATCTTCTTTCTACCCAGAAGTTCTCTATTATGTTTCATATTCACCCATGCGTGTCAAACTTCATCAACTGGAGCTTCCAAAGAGGATATCAGGAGACAAGGCAATAAGAACACAGATAAATGTTTTAAAAATTGTACTGTTGCCAAAAAATAATGCCTCAATACCCTAGTTTAAATCACAAGATAATTCCTTATTATTTCCTAGCAATCAGTGTTTCAGTTATTCAATTTATTATAAAATCTGTATCCTGCAAGTTAAAGCTTTTCAACAGTAAATTTTTAAACTTACAAACTAAAGGAAGCAAAAAGCACTTGTGGAACAATTATGGATTCTTAAATATACAGTAGCTTTTAAACTTTTTTCTAAGACTTGACTTTAATGCATATAAAATAACTGATCCATATTATTTCAGAGTATGCTGATTATTGATGCAGACACACCTTATAAATGTCTCTCGTTTCAAGGGAAATCACTTATTTTTGTCCCAGAATTACTGTTATTCTGCTCAAACCTGGTGCTCCAACACTTACTTATTTAAATAACTTATGTCAGAAAAGAAGAATCATGAAACCAAAGCTAAATAAAATGATATTTTACTACAGAACAAATCCCTTATTTTAATATTTCTGCATGAATTTATTTGTACATTTTGTTTTAAAGCTCTCTTATTTTGGCCTTCACTAGTTGCATGATAAGGGTACAAAAAGGAGTGTATACAAATAAGAATTCTGATCTCAGTACAAGTAACAGTTCATTATGAGCCACTAAGAAAGTCAACGGGATCTGGAGTTAGGCCCTGGATCCAGAACGATACCCAATTATTACTGAAAAATACTGAAATTTAGTTCAGTAATATTTTGGATCTTTTACTGTTGCACTAAAGCTTTGTTTTGTTTACACCTGCTCTACATAGTACAGAATGGTTTGCCTATGACATCTTTCGTATTTAAGGTAACCTCAAAACACTTGATATTATGCTATATTAGATACTGGTAACCAAAGAGCTACCATTTACATAAAAATAGCTCACACTCTGGATGCATGAATGCCACTTACTGACCTCAGGAAAACTGGTCATTACTCCATGCTATTCCCAGGAGTCATGACCCATGTTCCAAAAACACAATGTCTAAAAACTAATACAGAAGCCAAAAGATGCCTTTTTTTTAAATTAATTGTTAACAGCGTACAGATGACTTAATACATACCCTTATCCTTCCCACAACACAAGGCACCGAGGCAGTGAACTAATGGTCCACTGGGCAAATGTCAAAAGTAGTAATTTCATGGTTTTTGATGCACACAACTCGGAGAGCTACTTAAGATAAAACTGTGAATGGGATGGAGTTTTGAAAGTATTCTCCTGGAATCACTGAAGAATAATACCTATTAATTTCAATCTTCAGACTAACAGTACCTAAAAAGAGAAACTAACAACAAGCACTCCTGTAGCACCTTAGAGACTAACAAATTTATTAGCTCATGAGCTTTCCTGGGTAAGGTCCACTTCTTCAGATTAAAAAAAAAAAAGAAATAGAGTCAAAGTAAATGTGCTCACATCACACATACTCAGATATGGTCTAACACTTCACTGGTAAGACATCTTAGGAGCAATAAGTGATTTTTACGTCTGGCCAAAAAACAAGAATTCCATTTTGCCAAACAGATTTAACTTTTCTACATCAGGATGAAACCAAGACCTTTTAAAAGTTCTCATGAGAAAACATGAAAGTCACCTCCTAACAGCCAACAGCTCAGTGAGATGCTGACCACGCAGATGCATGTCCCTGGTCCATGTTTATTGTAGTAACCTTTTAGAACAGGGATTTGAACCAATGTTTTTCAAATACCAAGCAAGCGCACTCGTGAGCTATAGCCATTTTGGGGCTATTATTCATATTGAAGTTGTTCTAATTTGTATAAATTAACTATTCATTAGGTCCAGAACAGTGCAACTATAACTTAGTGATTAGGTTCAAGTTCCTGTTCCAAATCACTGGCACAGCAGGTAAATGAACATCATTCTCCTACAACCTAGGTGAATGCCCAGTTTCCTCTCACACAACAAATTGCATTTCATTTCAATTTCACACCAGAAACTTCCCAGTGCAAGTTTTATAAAACTCAGCAATTTCCATGAAAACTTTCAATTCAACATTTCCAGGAAAGCTTTTGGAAAATTAAGTTTTGTTGGAAAAAAAATCCCCACCAGCTCTAGCAATTTTAGTGGCTGATTAAAAATGTTAGTTGTCTCAACTTTTAACGGATTATATAAAAACACAGGAACTTTTGTTTATTATTAAATTACAAATACTCTGTATCTTGCAATGCATCAAGAACAGTGAGACATCTAGGCATTGAGATTGGGACACCAGAAATATTTAAAAAATTAAGACTTTTTTTCTTTGAGCAATATTTCAACAGAGAAAGTACTTTTGAGGGGAAAAAAGACTTCTTTCCCCCAATTGCTGCTATGTGCATTGTTGGCGCATACAAAATAACTGGAGTAATGAGAATAAACAAGATGAAAGAGTAGGAGGCAACATGAAACTTTTCATGATCAATTCAAGTTTCAGGCTATGTCTACACTTGCAGGAATATTCGCCCGGTAAGGGTTGATCTCCACCAATCACATAAAGTTGAACTCTGGGAGATGAGCAAAATTGATCTGTGTGGGGTCAGCAGTCGATGGGAGAAACGCTCCAGTTGACCTCCCTCAGTCAGGACAGTCAGGTAAGCTGATCTCAGATACATCGATTCTAGGCACGCAATTGCCACAACTAAAATTGTGTATCTGAAACTGACTAACCAGCCTAGTGTAGACTAAGCCTCAGATAGTCCAATTTTAGCCCAAAAGCAATTTTACATGGAAACCCATGGTGTATACACATCTAACTCTGAGAACAGAAATAATCGTATCAGTGAAAAGGCTGAAAGTAGCTGAAGTCTGGTACCCAACCTTTCTGTCCAGATAAGTACCACGTATGCATCAGAATGATAAATGAGCTTTAAAATCAGCAAGATACTTAACAAAATATCTGTGCAAATATCTGAAGATTTATGCAGACACCAAAATTCTCCCCCTTACCCCTGCATTACAGAGCTTAGGTGAAGGGGAGACACTTCCTCATACCAGAGCTGTAGAGCTCAGAAGGCCTTTGGCACTTGCATGATTTGGCTCAGGAGTGTCCAACATGTGAATCCAGCCCACTGATCCTTTTTACCTGGCCCACAGAACTGGCAGTGGCACCATTTTGAAAGCCAGCTAGGTGGCTCTGAGCCACATGTGGCTCTCTAAGGAATCATCTGCGGATGCAGCTGCTCACTCCTCCTCCGGCTCTATTGGGATTTTTATTTTTTTTTAAATAAATCTTGATTGTTTTATCTCCTTGAACATTTTTACACCCCATGAAAATTTCACCTGGATGCGCCCTTGCAGCACATATATAAAGTTTATATAGTTGAAAGTAAATAAAATAATTAATATGTATTCTAAGGAAGGACCTTGGCAGCTGGCTGCGGCCTGGAGCCTCAGCCAGCAGCAACAGCCACAGGATCTCCTGTGGGTAGTGCAAGGGGAATCCCTCAACAGCCCTGTGGCTGGAAGCCGACTGGGGTCTGGAGCCCTGGCCGGCAGTGCCAGTCACGGAAACCCCTGCCAAAGGAAGAACCCCCACAGCTGGCTAGGGCACAGAGCCCTGGCTGACAGCATCAGCTGTGCAATCTCCTGCTGAAGGGTGCAGGGGGAACACCCGCAGCAGGAAGCTGGCTGGGACATGGAACCCTGACCAGCTCTCAGCCCCTCCTGCCCGCATATCACCAGGCTTAAACCTCTCTCAGCACCCCCAGCCTCCCCACCAGCCTCCCAGGGAAGCTCCAGGCTGCTGCTGCTGACCTCCGCTGCTGCTCCTTCACAGAGCTGCCTCCTCTGCCTGGCTCTGCCCCCAGCCCTCTTACTCCCTTCCCCCACCAGCAGTGCAGGCAGTTCCTTGCCCTGTAGCACACACATGGGACTTAATTTAATTGGTTTCAGGGGGGTTCCCTCCTGCCAGCTGTTCACAGAATCATAGAATACTAGGACTGGAAGGGACCTCGAGAGGCAATCGAGTCCAGCCCCCTGTCCTCACAGCAGGACCAAGTACTATTTAAACCATCAGTGACAGACATCTATCTAACCCGTTCTTAAATACCTCCAGCGATGGAGCTTCCACAACCTTCCTTGGCAACGTATTCCATTGTTTGATCACCCTGACAGTTAGGAACTTTTTCCTAATGTCCAACCTAAACCTCCCTTGCTGCCGTTTAAGTCCATTGCCTCTTGTTCTATCCTCAGAGGCCAAGAAGAACAAGTTGTCTCTCTCCTCCTTATGAAACCCGTTTAGATACTTGCAAACAGCTATCATGTCCCCACCTCAATCTTCTCTTTTTCAAACTAAAGCCCAATTCTTTCAGTCAGTCTTCATAGGTCACATTCTCTAGGCCTTCAATCATTCTTGTTGCTCTTTTCTGGACCCTCTCTAATTTCTCCACATCTTTCTTGAACTGCAGTGCACAGAACTTGACACAATACTCCAGCCGAGGCCTAACCAGTGCAGAGTACAGTGGAAGAACGACTTCTTGTGTCTTGTTCACAACACACCTGTTAATGTATCCCAGAATCTTGCTTGCTTTTTTTGCAACAGCATCACACTGTTGACTCATATTTAGCTCATGGTCCAATATAACCCCCTAGATCCCTTTCTGTTGTTAAACCAATTAAATTGGGTTCCAGTTCAGCACTGCAGGGCAAGGACTGGGAGCTGAGGAGGAGTAAGGAACTGCAAATTGCTCCTTTAAGAGACACATGTATCTCAAAGCCACACAGCCAGCAACCCTTTTCAAATCTAATTGCAACCCATAGGTTGGGAATCCCTGGTTTAATCGGTTTAACAGCCAGCAGGAGGGATGCGGCAATTAAACCAATTAAAGTGAGTCCCATTATTTCAGCAGAGCAGTGCAGAGATGTGGTGCAGTTTGGGGTGGGCGAAGGAGGGCTGGGGGGAGCCATGCAGCCACACTGAGGAGACAGTGGCCTGGCAAAGGTGTGGGGGAGGGAGAAAGCAGCTCCCAGAGCTCCTGTCTAAGGTAAATTAATCCTGGGTTTGGGACAGTTTTTTCTCTAACTTCCTTTTAAAGCAACAAAAATTAATAGAGCTACCTAGCTGTTTAGATTTCTACAACAAAATCATCAGTACAGTACATTTAAAGAATGTGACATCCATCTGTACTTTCCACATCAATACTTTCCATCTCTGCCTTGTTACTCCCCTTCTAATTGAATTTAATTGTAAATTTTTAAATATTAGCTTTAATAAAAACATCCAAACCTCCCTAAGATCTGTAGAATAACCATTCTACAACTGTTATTAAGAGAAAAGACTGGCGGCAAAGTGGGGACTCTTCCTGATCTCAGACAGCTGACCAACCCCTGACACTTTCATGCACAAACCACAGGTGCCACAATGTCACACTACTTTGCAATGGGCTGCACCATGACTATTTTTGACTAAATAGTTGGGGCCACCTTTCTTCCTCACCTTTAATACCTACTCATTTTGAATTTATTACAAACTGCTTTCCAAGATGGAAGGGGAAAGGGAAAAAGAGCTTTACAAATACTGTAAATCCAAACCCATCAAGCTTATTTTTCTGTGTGTTCCTGAAATAAGCTCCATGTATGCAGGATGGGAGATTTTTAAAACTGCTTTAGGCATTTTTTCCCCCAGAGGGGAAAAACAAAGCTCTAACTAAACTAAACATTAACTATGGTTTTAAAGTCGTGAACAAAGTGTTTATAGTCTATGTAACGGTCTACTGCTAAGCATAGTAAGTTCTATACCAGCCCGTACACCGGGGGACGCTATATGAAATATTAGCTATGCCGTAAGTTTCAATGTTTATACCCGCCGCATCCAATTTTTCAGGCCAAACGCATCCGTGTAAACGCTACGCGGGAGGGTGCCAGCAGGCTCCTACCAGGAGAGCGGGCGCACGCAGGGGACCGGAGGCCAGTCTCCACGGATGCACGATTCCCATCGAGCCGGGGGCACGGAGCTGCCCGCGCCCAGCAGTGCCCATACCGCCTTCCCCAATGCCCCCCGGCAGGCACGCCGCTGGGGCAGGGACGGGGCGAAGCAGCTACCCCAGCCCAGGCCGGGAAGCCGGAGCCCTCATCCGAAAAGCCCGGGCACCAGGCGAGCGGCAGCGCCCGGGCCCCACAGTAAGGCGACTCTGCCCCCGAGGGCCGGAGGGGAACGCGCAGCGCCAGGAGAGCGCCTTCAACGCCCCGCCTGCTTCGGGGAGGGGCTGCGCCGGGACCCCCGCCCTGTCCCGCCGGGAAGGCCTGCGCTCCCGCTGTACGGCTGCTCGGGGCAAGAGAGCGCAGCCCGACCCCGCCCAGCCCCTCACGCCCGCGGCTCCTCACCTAGCGGTGTCGAGGTCTCTCACATGGCGAGGCCCGGCCCGGCCGCTCCCGCCCGCTCTCACCGCCGCTTCCCGCCCGCTCCCACAGCTAATTGCACCCGGAAGTGGTTCCGGCCAGCACTTCCGGGTCAGCCCCGACGGAGCTGGGTGAGGGCCTGGTGGGTCCCCTGGCCGCTGGGCAGTGCGATCCCTGTCAGCCTCCGCGCTGTCCGGGGCTATCGCCGTCCGGCGCCTGGTAGCGAGGCCCGGGTCCCCTGTGCTCCACCCCAGCCGCCTCTGGGCTCTGCGCCCTCCCTGCGCGCGGGGCAGCCGGGCGAAACAGAGCCCAGTGGCAGTCACTGGACCCTGATGCACAGTGCATTCCTGAGGGGACCAGACAGCAGATGGGAAATCGGGGCGGGGTTGGGCGGCAGTAGGTCCCCGTTTAGGAAAACCCCCATACTGGGATTAGAACTTGGGGTTGCAGTGAACAGTCACGTCCGCTGAAGGGATGAGGGTACAAGGGGTGCTTCTTTCCATACTATTGTCAGTATTTCACAGGACATCCTGCAGCCATAGCAGAACGTTGAGATGCGTGTACAAAAGTTCACAAGAGTGAATGCCAGACAAGCTCCAACGAATATATGCCCTAAAGTGGCTACGGTCCGTGGTGTAGTGCACTGACCAACTCAACAGGGCATTATATTTAATCTTATTGCAGATTGTTTTGAAGAGGTTTCTCTGGCTGACGCTTGGGAAAGTGTTGGTCAACTCCTGAGAGCTCAAACAAATGTTCAGTTACAGGCACATTTTAGGGACTTTATCAGAAAAGACAATACGTGTGTGCATGAAGTTCACTTTTAGAGGAGAGGGGATGCTACTCCCCTTAAAAATAAAATAAGAACAATACTATTCAAGGCTTTTAATTCTGGCTGGATCCCACTTTTTGGAGTCTCTTTCAGCCAGGTGATGGGCCAATTTAAACAGCTTGCAGTCTGACCAGGTATGGAATAGGGATGTTAAACTGGGTAACCGATTAACCATTTTAACTTAGGTCTGGTGTGACCATGGGGTCCCATTACCTAGCCTACCCAGCTCCACTGTGGTCAGGACTGGCACCAGAGTTAACTGGCAAAGGCTGGTTATCCAGTTAACTGGCAAGCATAGTGGTAAGCCTCCTGCTTACCAATTAGCCAGTTAACATCCCTAGAAAGGAAGGGAAGGAGAGTGTCTCACCCATCCTGGTCATTTGTGAATGTTGTGTGAAGCACAAGAAATCAATGGGGCTGCCTTTTTTAAATTTTTATTCCTCATGCAATAGCTAGATGGAAAGAAAATTATACACAATAAAAGAATACATTCTCTACCAACATATATACTTTCTACCTGCCCAGACTCAAAGGTAAAATAGAAACAAATGTGAAGCATTTGCAGTTATTATTGTTGGAAATACTAGAACAGAACTCTTTAAACCAAAAGTTGTGAGGGAGAAGGACTCAGGCTAGGGGTCTCAGGCAGGGCTGGGGCTGGTGCGGACTGTGTTGCCAGGCTGTTCAGGGCTTTAGTCTGTTCTCACTGTGGCTGTGCCACCCAGGCAGCACCCAGAGTCCTGTCCCTAGCCGGCTAGTCTCTTACTGGTGCACTGCACAGGGCCACACCCGCTCACTGTCGTCTTTGGGTGGAAGCATTTTATTCCAGAAACTGGGTGTTTTCTCCAACAATAATCATATAGCTGGGTGTGATGAAGAACTTGGAAGAGGGAAAAGTGATGAAGAGTAATCAACATGGATTCACCAAGGGCAAGTCATGCCTGACCAATCTGATCAGCTTGTATGATGAGGTAACTAGCTCTGTGAACAGGGGAGGTCAACGGATGTGATATACCTTGACTTTAGCAAAGCTTTTGATACAGTCTCCCACAATATTCTTGCCCATAAGTTAAGGAAGTATGGACTAGGTACCTGGATTGTAAGGTGGATAAAAAGCTGGCTAGATGGTCAGGCCCAACGGGTAGTGATCAGTGGCTCAATGTCTGGTTGCTGGTTGGTTTCAAGTGGAGGCCCCCAAAGATCAGTTCTAGGGCTGGTATTATACAACATCTTTATTAATGACCTGGATGAAGGGATAGACTTCAGCCTCAGGAAATTTGTGGATAACACTAAGGTAGGGGAACAGGGAGATAAACTGGAGGGTAGGAAGAGGGTCCAGAGTGACCTAGATAAATTGGAAGATTGGGCCAAAAGTAATCTGATGAGGTTCAACAAGGACAAGTGCAGAGTCTTGCGCTTCGGACGGAAGAATCTCAAGCATCGTTACAGCCTGGGGACCGACTGGCTAAGTAGCTGTGCAGCAGAAAAGGACCTGGGGATTAAAGTGGATGAGAAGCTGGATACAAGTGTGCCTTTGTAGCCAAGAAGGCTAATGGCATATTGGGTGCATTAGGACGAGCATTTCCAGCAGATCTAGAGAAGTTATTATTATTCCCCTCTCTTTGGCACTAGTGAGGCCACATCTGGAGAACTGCATCCGGTTCTGGGCCCCCCAGTACAGAAAGGATGTAGACGCTTTGGAGAAGGTTCAGTGGAAGGCAGCAAAAATGATTAAGTGGCTAGAGCACATGACCTATGAGGAGAGGCTGAGGGATTTGGGCTTATTTAGTTTGCAGAAGAGAAGAGTGAAGGGCAATTTGATAGCAGCCTTCAACTTCCTGAAGGGGAGCTCTAAAGAGGATGGAGAGAGGCTGAACTCAGTGATGGTTGGCAGAACAAGGAACAATGGTCTCAAGTTACAGAGGGGGAAGTATAGGTTGGATATTAGGAAAAATTGTTTCACCAGGAGAGTGGTGAAACACTGGAATACATTATCTAGAGAGATGGTGGAATCTCCATTCTTAGAGGTTTTCAGGTCCCAGCTTGACAAAGTCCTGGTTCATCATCATCATCATCATCATCAATAACCGTGGACTCAGCTCCTGTTGGTGTCTGATACCTCTCTTACTATTTCCTTCCATCTTTCCCTGTCCAGTGCGGAGTGGCTTAGTTTCTGTAGAGTAGCTCCGCACCAATCTACTATATCGTCTATTCATTCTCTGTGGGATAGGCCTCTCCTGTTAGAAACATCCATTATGCTGAATACCAAGGTCTTGATTTTTCATTCGTCATTCATTCTGCAAATATGCCCAAATAGTTGTAGCTTCTGTTTTATAACCTTCTGCAGCAGGTTCTCTTTTGGCTGTATCTTTCTATATAATTCCTCATTGGTGACCTTCTGCATCCATCCTATTCTCAGAATCTTTCTATGACAACTCCTTTTGAAAGCAAATATTCTTCTTTTTGAATCTTTCATTATCACCCAAAAGTCCTGATTGGGATGATATAATTAGGGTTAATCCTGCTTCAGACAGGGGGCTGGACTCAATGATCTCCCAAGGTTTCTTCCAGGCCAAATGCACATTTTGGTGAAAAACCTTGTAGTGTAGACAAAGCTTTAGTATGTGTGGTGGTGGAGGGGAGACAAGGCAAGATATATCCTAGCATACCTAGAGGGAGTGCCTGCAGAGCAAAACTTTGTCATTAAGTTCATGAATGGATAGCTAGTAACTCTGCTACACTGAAAACATCGCAATGCCTTTCTTATTTACTGAAATACAATAATTCCTTCCACGTATTATTTTCTCTGGCACATGACTGTTGATTCAATCAATAACAATTGTCTTCTAGAATATGAATAGAATGGCTGCTCTCGTAATAAGTGATTACAATTACCCTCCATTTTACAGAGCTTGGGCTGCATAGTAAAACTGATCTGCTTCTGCAACTCCCACAGATGTGGATTTCTTGTCTTTTTCTCCCTAATGTCCCCACCACCACCCGCACACACTTTTCTTCCTTATGAACCTCAATCTCTTACTCCCACAAGGAGCCTGCTCTCCATAGTTGCCTACAGTGGAAAATTATACAGCCTAGACTTTTCTCTCTTGGATCATACCTCACCCTTTATGTTTTAGTTGTTTTGGGTGAGAAAAAAATAATTGACATAGAATAACAGAACAGGAAGGGTCCTTGACAGGTCATCAAGTCCAGCCCCCTGCACTCATGGCAGGAACAGCCACCATCTAGACCATCCCTGGCAGGTATTTGTCTAACCAGTTCTTAAAAATCTCCAATCATGGTGATTCCAAAATTTCTCTAGACAATTTATTCTAGTGCTTAATGAACCTGGCAGGAAGTTTTTCCTAATGTCCAACCTAAATCTCCCTCGCTGCAGTTTGATCCGATTGCTTCTGTTCCTAACATCAGAGGTTAACTGATGATCCTCAAATCCCTTTCTGCAGTACTCCAAAATAAATTGAATTTATTAATAGAGAATACTAATCTCTCTGTCTTCACATGAATACATAATATACTTTAAGAACTGTTGGCTTTGCAGCCTGCCTAAGGGTCCCAACACCTTATTATTGCAGGCCACTTTCATGGTTGCAGCACGTATGTTCCAATCATAAGTCTTGAGATTGGGCAAGCAGTTTCAAGACCTGAAACCTTCTTTCTTTAGCATGAATCTCAGATGAAAAGCCCTGGGTGAGATAACTATGCTCTCATCTCTCTTTTCTCAATTTCAGTCATATGATTTTCTGGATAGTGAAATCAGAAACAAGGGCCTTTCTTTTTTGTTTTGTTTTGTTTTTTCTCCTAGGAAGGTTATTTGGGTTTTCAGGTTTACAGCTGGTGCAACTTTTGGCCTGTATTATAGCTAGGAATGGTACATAAAATAGTTTGAAGGTATATTTATTTTGCTTAATTTTGTTTATTTTCAGTGTGGGTCAAGACCCATAAAGGCTGAACTGCCACTGGCTGTCATGTGTTGACATAATGGTATGTGTTAAGAATCACATCCCACATTAATATGCTGTTTTTCCAGTGATGTTAAGGTCTGAAAATA
Organism: Carettochelys insculpta; assembly: GCF_033958435.1. NCBI lineage: Eukaryota > Metazoa > Chordata > Testudines > Carettochelyidae > Carettochelys > Carettochelys insculpta. The sequence goes on along the minus strand of NC_134157.1, from coordinate 25,296,094 downwards.
CTTCTATGAGCATCTAGGCTGACCTGCATGATGCTGGTCATAGAATTTCACCCAACAATCCCTGAATCTAACCCAATGACTTGTCTGATGTTGAAGTAGAACACACCTATTAGAAAGATATCCAAACTTGACAAAAGATGTCCTCAGTTTGCTAAGATTTTTCAGTGTGTTGTAACATTAATATTACTTAAGATGTTTGTGTGTGTTTATTAAAGAAAACCCTTTTTACACTGGAATTCACTTTGTATTGGGTCCAGCATTATTAACGATCTATCCAGGGTCACCACATCAGATTCTTATAATCATAAACCTATGCTGACTTTCTGATTTCCCTGGGGACAAGCTGTTAGAAAGATCAGGTCTCATTAAGACTAAATGTATACTTAGCAGAAATCAATTCTGCAGGTGTTTACATTCTGCCCTCTTCACAATCTTTTTGGAAGTTGCAATAAAGCATTGTTTCCTTATCAAAACCAGTGTGATAAAGTTAGGGAAAGAGATGTTCCACATGGTATGAGAAATTCCACAGTTTTAGAGGTTGTGAACTTTAGATATCATTTTCTGATCTAAACCATGTAGTAGGTGCCAGAATCATTCTCAGGGCATTGATAGCTGAGCTTGTAAAATGTGCCTAGTTATTTCATGCTGCTTGGCTTTAGCAGGCACAAAACCAGCAAGATTAACATTTAAAAACATAGCAGCTAAATCAATTCAAACTACTTACTGATGTCAGGAAAAGCCAGCTACAGGAACATCTGGACTTAAAGTGGTCTAATGGGATTTTCATGATGTGGCTGAGAACTTTTACTATTTGATCAGTAGCTATATCCAAATTTACCTAACAAACATCCATACAGGAAAGTGGCTTTCCAGTTCTTGAGGTTTAGGGTGGTTTTATAAAGATCAGAGCTTAGTAGTGATCCAAATAAATCCAAGCTGACTGGAAATGAGGGAATAAGTGGCACCCGAGGAAAACGACCCCATTGTAGACGGGCCGCATGGCAGCGAAACACAGCAATTTCGAAATGCCGCAGTGGCCAGCATGCTAATGAGGCGCTAAATGTGCATTTCAGTGCCTCATTAGTATTCTTCAATCTATCCATTAGCATGGCCATTTTGAAGTTTTTACTGAGTGTAGACATAGCCACTATGTTAATAAAATTGCTAAGCATGAAAAAGGACTTGTGTGTGAATATTGCTTTTTCTAAGGATTAGCTGAATGATCTATTTTAAACTGAAGTAGGTCTTCCTAATCTGGAGCAACTAACGTCAGTTTTGATAGCTGAATGAAGACCAAATGAATTGAAGCTGAAATAATGGTATGTTTTCAATAGAAATACCTAAATTTGGATAAGGAGGGAGGATAAGTTATTAAAGTCCATCCCTTACAATTGCAGTGTGAAATTACTGTCTTTCAGAGTCACATAAAAAGAATCTGAATTATGTAGAGCTGCATTTGTATACTCACTTGAATACAATCTGTATTTGCATTCCTCAAGTTAGGGGGTGCTTTAAGCATGAACAAAGAATAGACCACTATAGTTATTACCGACTTCAGTATTTGAGAAATTTGTAACAGTCAATCCCCTCATATGTACTTAGAAACTTTTGCCACAACGATGCATTGTTACACATTTTAAGACAGAACTAAGCCAAGACTCAGACCCCACTTGCCGTTGGTCTATGCATCTTAAGGTTCTTCATTTAGAGATACTCATCAGAGAAGTGAAATGCAAGGCAATATAAACCCAATGGAACACTAAAATATTCCTCTTCCTGCTAGCTTCTCTTCTTCCCTGTTCCTTCCACTCATCTCATTCTCTTTCTTCCTGCAGAATTCTTCCTTTTATCCAACACGATTCTTATCTATTCTTCTCACTCGTTACCATCACACTGTTCCACTTACCACTACTAGGACTGGCAATGAACCTACGTTGCCAGTAAAGCAGAATATACTATGGTAAACATTTCTGATAACATTAATCAACAATAACAGAGAGATATTCATGTTACTCTATATTCTATTAGAACAAAAAGGCAGTCCAGTAGCACTTTAAAGACTAACAAAATAATTTATTAGGTGGTGAGCTTTTGTGGGTCAGACCCACTTCTTCAGACCATAGCCATACTAGAACAGATTCAATATTTAAGGCACACAGAACCAAAAATTGTTATCAAGGTAGACAAATCAGAAAAAGTGTAATCAATGTGGGCAAATCAGAAGAGCAGAGGGGCGATAGGAGGGGGTGAAGTCGAGTCAGATAAAGCAAAGTATGAAAAAGAGTCCTTCTAATGGGCCAGGTAATTGCCATCCCGGTTCAAACCATGTGTTAATGTGTCCAATATGAATATAAAAGAGAGTTCCGCACTTTTTCTCTGCAGGTGATTGTTAAAGTTCCTTTTCAGTAAAACACAGACTTTCAGGTCATTAACAGAATGGCCCACTCCATTAAAGTGCTGGCTGACAGGCTTGTGAATTAAGAGTTTTCTGATGTCTGTTTTGTGTCAATTTATTCTTTGTCAAAGAGTGTTTACCATTTGCCATATGTACGTAGTATGTGGGCACTGTTGGCACATGGTGGCATATATGATGTTAGTTGAGGAACATGAGAATGTGCCCGTGATGGTGAGTAACCTGGTTAGGTCCAGTGATGGTATCTCCAGAATAGATATGTGGGCAAAGTTGGCAACGGGGCTTGTTGCAAGGAAAAGTTCCAGGATTGGTATTATTGTGGTATAGCTTGTGGTTGCTAGTGAGAACCCTCATAAGGTTGGGAGGTTGTCTGTAGGAGAGAACAGGCCTGTCACCTAGGGCCTTCTGGAGTGTGGCATCCTGATTTAGGATAGGTTGTAGATCTTTAATGATGTGTTGCAGTGGTTTAAGTTGGGGGCTGTAGGTAATGACCAGTGGTGTCCTGTTGTTGGTTTTTTTGGGCCTATCTTGAAGTTCCTGATTTCTGGGTATTCATCTGGCCCTGTCGATTTGATTTTTTACTTCTCCTGGTAGGTAATTCAGGTTATGAATATTTGGTAGAGATCTTGTAGATTTTGGTCTCTGTCAGTAGGATCAGAGCAAATGCAATTGTACCTAAGGGCTTGTTGTGTGTGCAGGTTGGAAGCTAGAAGCATGTAGGTAAGTACAGTCTTCCCCCGCCTTATGAGGGTAATTTGTTCCTGAAAAACCCCTCTTAGGGCAAATTCTGTAAGTCGAAAACGTAATTACCATTAATTTCAATGGGAAAAAATGTATGTGTTCCTGAGCCCCAAAATTTATACCCATTTATGCTAAAACAACACCAAATCCCATTAAAATGAACACAATTACTTCAATAGTTAACGTTAGTTATCATAACACAACCTAACAAGGCATTTTCCCTTCATTCGTTACAGTACAAAAATGGGGAGGGAGATCTGCCAGGAAGCCAATGCCGCCTTGTTTTGCATCATCACCAGGATGCGGTGGCTGGGCTGCAGTAGGAAGCGGGAGTTCAGGACAGGTGCGGAGCTCAGAAAAGTCCTCCTGGTAGTGCGGCCTGGGGAGCAGAGCCCAGGGCCGGGGGGCTGTCCCAGGTGCAGAGACAGGGCTGTGAGGGGAACGGACGTCGAAGAGCACCTGGGAAGGGGGCACAAAGCTGGGTAGCTGCCCACGGCTGCAGAAGCAGGGCCGATGCAAGGGGGTGGGCAGGGCAGAGCAGGGCACGGGGAGGCAGCCCGGCCTGAGCGCAGCTTAGGTTAAGTGGGGAGGAAGCAGTGCCAAGGGCTGGCCGCACATGGAGCTAGGGAGGCACAGGGGGCCTCCGGCTGGCGAGGGGCGATGCCTCTCTCATGCAGGGCTGCACAGTGGAGAGGCCCCACCAGTGGCAGCTAAGGCACTAAATGTGACGGAACGCCGCAGGTGGCAAATGGCGCCTGAGGCACAGCTGTGCAGGATGGGCAGCGGCAGCCACCTAGCTGCCTGGGGGGTGAGCGGCAGGGGCGGGGCCAGGATGGGCTGTGCACCCAGCATCCAGGTCTTGCAGGAGCGCCTGGGATCCCACTGCCGCCATCCGGGCTGGGGCGTGCTGCTGCTGCAGTGCTGAGGCGTAGACCCAGACCAGCCACAGCAGTGTATCATCGTAAATTCAAGGAAATGTCTTGTAGGACGAAGTAGGGGTATTAAATGAAACTCCTTGTAAATTTGAATTCTTGTAACCTGAATGGGCGTATCTCGGGGTATGACTGTATAGTGGTCAGTGGGTTTCCGGTAGAGTGTGGTACTGATCAGGCCATCATTGATCTGTATTGTAGTGTTCAGGAAGCGTATCCCTCGTGTGGAGTGGTCGAGGCATAATTTGATGGTGGGGTGCAGATTGACAATATAAGTGATGGGAGCAGTATGTTGGATGTCAGATTTAACTAAATGCTGTTAAGCAGTCTGTTGTTACAAGATTTTTCCACATTTTTCCCACCAGTATTGGTTTATTGAAACTTATTCAACAGAAGGCAATCCTTGCTTACATAGGACCTACAGCAGAAATATGTAAGGTTGTTTTCTATTTGTGTGGGTCACATGTATAGGAGGTACTGCAACCTATCACAGGTAACTATGAATTAAAATGCTTTTCATGGGTAATTAAAATCTGTTGTCTGTCTAGCCCTGTATCCTGTCTTCCAACATTATGGGTCAGATCAAATGTCTATCTAGCCCTGTATCCTGTCTTCCAACATTGGCCAATACCTGATGTCCCAGTGGGAATGAACAGAACAGGGAATCATCAAGTGATACTCCCCTGTTGCCCATCTCCAGGAGCTGACAGAGGCTAGGGATACCATTCCTGCCAGTCCTGGGTAATAGCCATTCATGGACCCAACCTCCAGGAATTGATCTAGCTCTTCTTGAACCCTGTTATATAGTCTTGGACTTCACAACATCCTCTGGAGAGGAGTTCCACAGGTTGACTGTGTTATGTGAAGTACTTCCTTTTGTTTATTTTAAACCTGCTAAGTATTAATTTCATTTGGTGACTCCTAGTTCTTGTGTTATGGGAAGAATTAATAAATTTTTTATTCACTTTCTCCACACCCATCATGATTTTATGGACCACTATCAGATCTGCTAGTTGTCTCTTTTCCTAGCTGAAAAGTCCAAGTTTTATTAATCTCTGTCGATATGGCAAGCCATTTTTGTTGCCCTTTTCTGAACTTTATCCAGTGCTAAGATATCTTTGAAATCATTTGAGTTTAACTGATAATTATAATTAATGATTGTATTTTTGGTGGAACTGAATTACATACAAGAAGCTGGAAGTCCAGCAGACTCCCACTGTACAACTCCTTTTAAATCTGGTAGTACCAACTGCAGTTATGAAGGCTCACTGCAACCTAATCTAGAGTGGTAACAGAGAGGGAGCCGTGCTGGTCTATATACTATCAAAACAAAAAAAAACCACTTGGTCTGAAGAAGTGAGTCTGTCCCACGAAAGCTCACTTAATAAATTATTTTGTTTGTCTTTAAAGTGCTACTTGACTGCTTTTTTGTTTTAATCTAGAGTGGAATTTCTTCCAGAAGTAGCACTGCTCATTTTCTATATGTTTGCAGACTAAATATCTGTTCTAGTCCTAAAGTTGTGCTTGTATGAGTTGACACTTCTTAAACTGGGCAATTCACTGATTCTTAGAAATTGTTTGTCCAAGATATTGTGCTAACCAGATCAAACTCTCTCAGACAAAGAGTTAATGGGCACAAAACAGACATCAAAACATTCCTGATCCACAAACCACTTAGTCTACATTTTAATGGAGTCGGCCATTCTGTTAGTGACTTAAGAGTTTGCGTCTTATTGAAGAAGAATTGTCAGTCTGTTTTGGAAAGAGAAACTGCTGAACTCTCTTTCATATTCAAATTTGACACATTAACACGTGGTTTGAACTGGGATGCAAATTTTCTGGGACATTATAGGGGCTCTTTGCATACTTGGCTTAACCTAATTCTTGACTCCCTCCTCCCCGACACCCCCCGGCCCCTCTGCTCTCTGATTTGCTCACCTTGATAATTTTTTTCTGATTTGTCAACCTTGATTACTGTTTTTGGTTCTCTATGCTTTAAATATTGAGTCTGTTCTGGTATGGCTATGGTCTGAAGAAGTGGGTCTGTCCCACAAAAGCTCACCCAATAAATTATTTTGTTAGTCTTTAAAGTGCTACTTGACTGCTTTTTTGTTTTGATAGTTAAATTAAGGTAGACTATTAAAAGAATAAAAAACTTCGACACTGCTGAAATTTTTTTTAAGAACACTGTAAATGAAGGTTGGGAAGGGGCATTTCACATTTATGGGAATATGCTTTTAAATGACATAGTTCAACTGTATTTTGATACTTCGAGGAAAGTATCAGGGGGTAGCTGAGTTAGTCTGTATCTTCAAAAACAACGAGTCCTGCGGCACCTTATAGATTAACAGATTTTGGAGCATAAACTGACGAAGTGGGTCTTTGCCTACAAAAAGATCTAGGAAAACATCACTGGAAATGTTGTAATCTACTGAATATGATTATCCCATTTGTATGCACATATCATTCCTGTATTTGAACCTAGAAATATGAAATTTAAACCTGTCTTACTAAAAGTTCATGCTAAGCGAAGGCCATAAATCTTACTCAGGGAACTTAATGGTTCAATACTGAGGACAATGATCTGTGAATGGACTTGTTTTTCATGTAAGCTTGGGAGGAGGAGCTATGGTGGATCTTACCAAGAAACATAGCCATATTACTTAATACTAGAATCCATTTTGGATGCTCTATTTTTCCACGAGAGCAAAGTTTAGACTGAACACAAAGATTCCTGCCTTTTTTACATTAGGAGACAGAGGATCAGTGCTAATGAAATCAATGCAATAAGGATGTGGCCCACTCCCAATTGATGAGTGTGAATACCAAAAGAGGGAAAATTATTTGTTGTAATGAGCTAACTATTGGCAGTTTCTGTTTAGACCCAGTCTGATAGCGTCCAGATAAATCTCTTTTTAAGGTGCCCCAGAACTCACCGTTGTTTTTTGGTGAAATAGACTAATCTATCTACCCCTCTGAAATTTTAATAGACATTTGTTAACAAAAGAAAGGAAATTCAACACCAGTGCCTATTAACTTACTAGGAAGTTACAAGCATTGTTACAGGCTGGGTGCCAACTGGTTAAGAAGCAGTGCAGCAGAAAAGGACCTGGGGATTACAGTCAATGAAAGGCTGGATATGAGTTAACAGTGTGCCCTTGTAGCAAAGAAGGCTAATGGCATATTGGGGTGCATTAGGAGGACCATTTTCAGCAGATCTAGAGAAGTTGTTTTACCCTCTATTCGGCACTGGTGAGGCTACATCTGGAGTACTGTGTCCAGTTCTGGGCTCCCCCCTATGGAAAGGCTGCGGATGCACTGGATCAGGTCCAGCGGAGGGGAATGAAAATGATTAGGGGACTGGATCGCATGACCTATGAGGAGACACGGAGGGCCTTGGGCATATTTAGTTTGCAGACGTGAAGGGCAATTTGATAGCAGCCTTAAACTTCCTGAAGTGGTTGTACTCTAGTGATGGTTGGCAAAACAAGGAGCAATGGTCTCAAGTTACAGAGGGGAAGGTGTAGGTTGGGTATTAGGAAAAACGATTTCACCAGGAGAATGTGAAGGACTGGAATCCATTACCTAGAGAGGTGGTGGAATCTCCATCCTTAGATGTTTCTAAGTCCCACCTTGACAAAGTCCTGGCTGGGGTTTGGGTTGATCCTGCTTCAGGCCTAAGGTCCCTTCCACCCCTAGGATTCTATGAGTCTAAGATTATTTAAGAGAAACATGTTTTATATAACATTAAATGTTACATATTTAGGAGCACAGAAGACTTGCAACTGAAGTTAACCTACAATCTCTTTTCTCTTCAAACTGCAATTTCTTTTCCACTTAAGGCCTAGACAGTGAGTACCCATGGTACACTAGAAATTAAGTTCCTTACAACAGAACAGAGGCTAGGATCTGAACAATTAGTTATGGAGTGCCATTTATATGAAAAAGAGCGGTGAAAGTGGAGTTTGAGGAACCATTAAGATGGTCTGTTCTGACCTCCTGTATAACACAGATCATGGGATTAAGCATTCCAGAGGGTTTTAAGTTCTGCTGATGATATATGTTGATCTCCATTATGATGTGGCCCATGCATCTTGATGCTTATGTGTAATAGTGGTTGGTGCCTTATAAATGCCACAACAGATATATCACCCACTGCAATGCAAAGGGTTATATTTGCCCCTTGATGTGTATGCCTAGTTGATAGTGGCAACAAGATTGAATCCTACCAGCTTTCCAGAGACTGAACTCCCAGGCTATGGTTACACTACAGCGATCTGTCAACAGAAGTTTGGTTGGAATCTCTCTTCTGACAAAACTTCTGTTGACAGATTGCATCTACACATATTTTGACTGCTCTGTTGGCAAAAGGCCTCCCTGGAGCATCTACACAGCTTTTTTGTCAGCAGTTTCTGTTGACAAAACACATTTTGTGTGTAGGTGCTCTGAGTTTTGTCTACAAAACCCCAGTTTTGCCTACAAAACTTACTAGTGTAACTGTAGCCCTAGAGTCTTCAAGACAGAAAACAAGCGTAGCTGTTAAAATATTAATATTTTATTCTTGCACAGGTGTTCAAAACACTGGAACTGACACTAATTTTTGTGACATTGATGGTCAACAAGTTTAAGACAAGATCCCCAGCTCTCCCATTACCAAGCCCAGGCTTGGTACACAGTGGCCCTTCTGATATAAGAAAAAAGGAACAATTAAGAAAATTGATTATATTGGTTAAGTAAGCACAGCGACCTCAGTTTACAGGCACATCAACTTGAAGTGTATTTAGAAGAAAAGCTTGTTAGGCAGACCTGATGTCAATAAAGATGCATTACCAAGTGTATTTTTATTTATCTTATGATAGTAAAATGATAGGTGATAACTTTGTTATTGTACTGGCTTCTCTGATATAATGAAATTACTTTTGAGATGCTGTCTTTCATGGCACACATTTAGTTCAATCAGACTTAAAAAAGAAAACAATTACAAAGCTGACAGATAACATTTATTAAAACATGTTATTCCAAAAAGGGCACGGATCTCTTCTATAAGAAGAAAATATTAAAGAGCAACATTAAATTAAGTAAAACCATGCTGTGCAATTAGGACAGCAATATTATATAGACAAAACTATCCAACCTTTGCAATACAGGCATAACATCTCACAAAGTGTTAATAAAATGCAACTTTACTATTATGACATTTTATTTATAATTAAAACTTCTGTATCTCACTTGCATAAACATTTACATTTCTGGAAGAAAGATCAAATTTCTTGGAGAACAAAAAAGCAGCAGCAATGACACAGGCTTCAAGCAAAGTTATCAAAATCTGATAATTTTATCACATTGAAAATGAACTTGTTTTCCAGCATCTCCCCTTGCAGCGCAGGCAACTGAGAGCTTTTTAGCTATAAACTAGAACTACCCATATAAGTACAATTAAAAAGAGAAAAGTAGCAACCTTCCTTTGCTGTTTTGAGAAAACTTTACAACTCTACTAAATAAAGTTGTCAAAGTAAATACAAAATTACTGGCTCTCAGGATTCAAAGATGGGTTACCTCTATGGCACCAGCCCAATAATGTTCACTTTAGATGGCCTGAAAGGTGTCCATTCTTTCATGTCCAGAAGGCTAGTGATATCAAGGTTGGACCTTACGAAAAAGAATTTAAAATATGGCAGTCTTAAGGCTCCCTCCTAGCCTCTGATGTGCAGCATTTTGTCACAGTCTTGACAGAGAAGCTACATCAGAGGGAAGAACTGATACCAAAGATCTTCCAGTATTCCCATCTAGGATCTCTCTGCTTGTTGAAGTGATCAAGAATGGTTGCTATCTGAAAGTGGGGAGAGGGAGAGGGAGAGGGAGAGTGTGTGTGTGTGTGTTTAAATACTAGTGTGCAAAATGGGAATGTTAATCTATAAACCCAAAAAAGGAGAAAAATGACTCCTAATAGATTCATAGCTCCACTGAGGAAAAAAGTCACATACATCTGATTGTGCTTGCAGGAGACTGTATTTCAGAATTTCAACTGCTAGATACTCTGGGTAATGATTGTCTTACAAACCTAGAAATAAACCAGAAGGAATTTAACTTTAATCTCCTTAGCAGGTCTTATTACCAGCAGGCCAAGTAATGGATTCACAGTAAAAAAGATTATGAAATTGTTACCACTTCATTTCTCTCTACAATGGTCCAGGTATTTATTAAACATGTCCTCTGCTAATGTCTAGTAGCAAAAGGAAGGGATATTTTAAAAAAGTATAATTAACAAAACCATGTTTTTAAGTGGTCTCATCTAAAATTATAAAGCATAAGCATAAATGCAGAACATTCACCTTAAAGGATAAGTGGATCTATTGTTTTCCAGTCCAGAATACACCTTTTATTGCTTGCACAAGAATGTCCCAATAGTGGTGTTCATAAGCTCTGGAAGAAGGTGCTTTCAGCTTTTCTTGTTTTAGTTAGCTAAGTGTAGATCATGTAGAAGTGAGTAGTCTGAAGAACCACATACCGCTCCCCCCACACAATTAAGACATGAGGCCTGCATAGCAAGGTCTGCCTTTAACCAAAGCATTTAATGCGGTTTAATACCAAAAAGTCCAAGTGTCCGGTATTACAGATACTAATGGAGTCATGTATTAGAATTTCAACACAAAATGTCTCAACCTAGTGGGCAAAATAGTATTAGATGTTAAAGAATACTGTTCACAAAAAGTCATTAAAAGGATAAGGTTTTTTTTTTTTTTAATATTTATATATATATATATATATATATATATACATACACATATATATATATATATACATATATACATACACATATATACACACACACACACACAAAAAAAACACTACACATGTATAAAACCTTTAAAGTGTCCCTTAGTACATTTATTTTAAAGCTCTATTTCAAAAGTTATCTAAATATTACTCCTATTTGAAGTTAAAAGGTCATAAAAAGTTATTACAAGCTGGTAAACTAAAGGGCCTCAATGGCAGCTCGGTGCATGGTCTGGGATCTAATGGAAGTATACTGTGTTATTTGAACATGGATTCTCAATCTAGGGGTAGAAACCATCCTCTATTTATTATGGCCAGAGGGGACCCCAAATATTCTCTTACCACTGGGGGGTCACAGTATGGAAAAGAGTAAGAGCCACTGTACTAGAACAATCTTGGACAACAGAAATATTATCTCACCCAAATATAATCATGAAAATCACAAAAAAGTGCTCCCTGTATGTGGTAAGGAGGTACAAGAATGGACAAACAGGCCAGTAAGTACAGGAGCCCTCTTCCTGCAGTCAGGTAAACACACAAGGAAATAAACTGCTACCATTATGAATTTAAGATTAAAAAGTCAGTGTTACTGTGGAAAGAAACCATAAAGGGACTAATATAATTTTTAAATGTAAAAAACACATAGAAAGATCTTTAAATACAAAGTGCTTCTATACATTGATCAGGTTACAGTGTTAGTGAACAGATCCCTGTTTAGTTACCTTGAGTACATAGGTTAGACATCAAGTATCACCCCCACCCCGCTTTGATGTAGAGTTCAAGTAAGTGCTAAGAACAGGAACTCTTTAGTGCTCACTATTTGTATGTCCATTGCCAGCAATGGACTCACGTTCTGTCTTCAAAATTCTGTATGAAAATATCTGAATAACTGATAGAGTAATATTTGAGAGCCATTTAAAAAATCCATTTTTGTTTAAGTAATGTACCAAAATTTTGCAACAATAGCCCACAAAATAATGAATCTCACCTTTGTGTCAGACACTCATGTTCAGGATATAGTTCGGTTATATGTTAAGTTAAATTTTTAATTGGGCTGGCAAGCAAACAGATCATTTTCCCCTGTAGCTGTTTTTCTTCCTTGTTTTATGCATGTGACTTTACATAAAGGGTTGTGATTCTACAGATTGGAGGCAACTTGGAGCCAGCTATGCTTGGTAGCCACTTGGTGCTGGTTAAATATTTTGGTACAAGTTACCAGCACTGGAAAACGGTTACATGTATGTGGACTCACCTCTTTTGTGACCATGGTGTATGTTAAAGAGGCTCTTCCTTTTTTATATAAGGTAGTAAATGAACTACATTGTAAGGTTAACTGCTTCTGAGTAGGAATGCAAATACTTTCAACCATTCTGAGCTGCTTTCTTCTTCCCCCATCTGACATGTTAGCTCCATCTTCACACCAGGTGCATTCCTTCTAGCCTGATGGTTGGCAACATCTCCCAAAACTACAACACTGGACCATCCTCCTCATGGAGCACGAGTGCCATCTTCCTATAACCCTACAACCACAAATCCAAAAATTGCTCACAGACCTAAAATTTGCATAGCATCACATCCCACTGTGTAAATAAAAAGGATCCAACCAGGAAAATTTCAATTATTTGCCAGCAATGGACTTCATCTGGAGAGAAAATAGCTCTGATCTGCTTGTGGCTCTATGTGATCAGTCACAACAGTTGACAATCAAGAACATGCATTATGGAGTCCACAGTTCAAAGAGAAGAGGATCAAATATTTAAATGGTACCTTATCAATGACTAACAACAACTTCCTGAAGCAAATCTTTAGCTCTTCCAATTTAAAATAGAAATTTTCAAGCAAGATTTAGTACCATGAAAATCTGAAACTTGAGCTACAGATTAAAGGCTTTATTGAGTGTTGGAATTATAACTACACACTTAAAAAAATAAAAACAATTTGATAAAATGCCCTCTTGCTACGCACACTTGTACAAGTTCTCTTATGATGTGGCAGCCAAGGTTGAGACAGGTTGACTGACTAACATTATTGACTGCAGGGATACAAACAAATTAAGTTTTAATGTAACTGAGTCTCAGATATCTGTAGCACTCTTGATATATTCAAGTGCTTTACAAAAATGAAAAAATTGTATGAGGCCCAGTAACCAGACAGATGCAGACACTCTGCCAGAGGAGAAAAAAAAATGGGAAAAATGAACAAGTAAAGGAAGGCCTGACTCAAAAAGTGCTGAAGGTTGTTTAATGATCCACATTAAGTAAATTAATGGCATCTATTCAGTTCCATACTGACAGCAAGTTCTGTATAACTAGTTTTTTATTCATTTATTTAAAATGAAAACACCTGGATCCTGCAATTTCTACACATAGCTAATATATGCAAACTTGTTCTATTATTAACCTTATTGCAACCTTCTCAATGAGACTACTTGGGCATAAAGTTAAGCACAGGAGTAAGTGTTTCCAGAACTGAGGCTTTAAGATTGTGGATTATGCTCTGGAACTTAGATTTAAAAAAAAAAACCCTCTAAGCACAATGGGGTCTCCGTTACAGCCTCTGAACACTACTGTGAAACAAATAATAAATAACAGCAATAATATATAACAAAAACCATCATCACAACTGGCCTCATTAATTACTGTCTCAGCAGAGGCTTCTATGAATAAACTATATGGATTTAAACTTCCCTCTCACCTCTTAAAGGGGTTTCCATCTGGGTAGGGTAGAAGCAGTTCCAGCAGAGACAGTAGATGGACAAAAATTTGGTTTGCTCACAGCTGTATCAGTAACATCCTTAGAAATTTTAAAAATCCCCAATCCTTAAATTTCACAATAGCAACTACCAAACACTATTTGCATAATTAGTTTATTTTGCTTACTCTGCTGAACAATTATAAGGCCTATGCTTTAGGGCATCTCAGTAGTATTCTGCTCAGCTTTGGAGGCTTGGTATGACTTAGTACAAGAAGTTACATGCCGATGAAAGCTGTCCCTCCACATAAATCTCTTCCCACAGATATTACACTCGTAAGGTTTTATGCCTGTGTGGATTTTCATATGGCCAACAAGGTGATGTTTCATTTTGAATTTCTTACCGCAGACACCGCAACCATAAGGCCGAAGACCCAGATGCATGCTCATGTGCCGATCCCTTTGACTCTTGTGTGTAAAGCTTTTACCACATTGACAAGGATATAGTTTGTCAGCAGGTGAGAATCCAGAGAGAGGGGTTTCTTCTTTAATTCCTGTAGCCATTTCAATGTTCTCACCATATCCTGATGCTATCATAACATCCTGTCTGTGAACACTTAGATTTCCATCTGCTCTTTCACCAGAAAATTCTTCCATAGACGAGCCATAGAAATCAACTTGTTCATCATAGTTATTTTCATCAGCCTGTTCATCAAATTCTGCTTCCATCTTTTTGTCACTTACATGAAAGTCTTCAGCTCCTGAAGACTGGATAGAATGCTCTGTCTGAACGACATTCATGGATTCAGACACCTGGTGCTCATCATAAGAAATGTGTGCATCTACGCCCTCACAGTCCTGTTCAAATCTTTCTGGTTTTACATGGATCCAACGCTTGTGTGACATGATGCTGGGTTTGCTGTAGATAGGCCTTGTATACTGGCATTCTGCACCGTCACTAGCTCCCTCTTCGCCATCCTGACTTGTCATTCCAGTGCTGAGTCTGTCGTGTTCTGTTGAAGAATTACTGGGAAGATACTCATGTTCTGTTAACTGAGATGACAGCTCATCTTTAGAGCTTTCTTCTTCATTTTCACCATCCCTCAGTTCCTGTACTTTGTGAAAGTCTGGCTGTCCTCCAGAGCCCAGCTCAAAGGTTTCAACAAGCCCATTATAGTTACTGCTGCTCGGGGATTGATGATCACTGCCATGATTCATCTTCTGACAGAGAACCGTTGGGTTCCCCTCTAATACTTCAGTGCATTTGTCTACTACATGCCACATCTGAAGGAAGCTTGCTGCAGTCAGATAACTGACAATTTCTGGAGCAGGCATCACCAACCTTCCTGTGTAAGTAGAGAGAAGGATATTCTCAAACACTCTTGGGTTCATCACATCGGGCAGGACTATTCTCCTGCTATTTTTCAAAAGTACTTGGTCACAGAAGTAAGGTGAGCTGGCTGCAAGGACAGCTTTATGGGCTCTGAATAGATGGCCCTGAACTACAATGGAAACATCACATAACTGTCCCTGCTGGCGCTGCTGGTTCAACTTCTGTAAAATGGTGCTAGAAAAATCAGGAAATTCCACTCGAAAAGAGTTTGTCCCAGACTCCATTTCATTACAAATCTAGTGCTGTGCTGCAAAAGAGAGGAAAATATAACCAGTTGCAAATCTATCTTCAAATTTTTCTATGATTCAATGTAACTATGCAGAATTTATGATGAAACTAAGTTGCCTCACTCCACTTTCTTGTCTTCAATCTTTCCTTTTTCAGGAAGGGACACAACCTGGGGGCTGACATGGTTAAGGTTAGTAGGTTTACTGACCCAAAGAAACAACATTTTTAAGAACCTCTGCTGTTACCAGTCTGTTTCTGCTTTTTCTATTCCACTTAGTCTTTTCGTTTTTAAAAATATTCCACAAGATTACAATCTGCTACACCATCTGGACTCACACATGAAGGCTGGACATATAAACTTGTTCCATACAGCTATTTTATAAGGATGTGGGGGATACTCATAAATGTAGTTAGGCAGGTCAAGAATTTAAAAAGTAGTTATTTTGATGAGATTATAGCAGTACGCTTGTTTGCACTTCTTATTAACTAATTCCTCTATGTCCTGAAGTTTCTCACGTGGGACAAATCAGTTCCGTTTTTCAAATACCAGCCATATCATCTCAAACTCTTCTTAAAGAGCAAACTGATCCCCTTGCAGAAAATGATTAATTTGAAGACACTTCTTTAAAAAATAAGTGCTATTTTATAGTTCAGTATGATGCATAACATACTGCAAGAAAGTATGAGTTCTCAGCAGAGCAGAGCTAGTTACCTTTATTATAAACAATATTTTTCTGCCACTCACGTTTTAGAAGGAGAAAGTACCTGTTGATAAGGGGAAGATGAAAGACACTTACAGTGACACAAACTTTGAGCTTTCTCAAATTTTGCTTTATTACAAACCCACTGATTTAGCATCTTTTAAATTCAATGTTTTTCTTGCTTAAACCAGAACACAGCAAGACTAAACTCTTCAAAGAAACTGAAGGTAATTAAGGGTCTCAAATAATTCAGTTGTTTAGTTATAAAAAGAAAAGAAGTCTTTGGGCCAAAAGTCTGTTACATGAGAGTAAAAAAACCAGAAATGACTGATATTTTAAACTTTCATTTAAAGTACCAAATTATAAGCAAAGACAAACTCAAAGATTGTGTCTACACTAGCAAGTATCAAAGAGGTAGCCAAGTTAGTCTGTATTTTCAAAAACAACAAGTAGTATTGTGGCATTTTCTAGACTAAAAGATATTTTGAAGCGGAAGCTTTCATGGGCTAAGACCCACTTCATCAGATGCTTTCATTCCCGCTTTCATTCCTTTGAAAGATTTTTCGAAAGGGGGCTCTTTTGAAAGATCCCATGGAGTGTCTACACACAAAAAGCGTTCTTTCTAAAGTAAATCAAAAGAATGCAGCACTCCTTTCAAAAGTGCTCTTCCACTCCCACTTCAGGAAGAAAATCTTCTTTCAAAAGAAGACATGCGTAGATGTTCCACAGGGCCCCCTTCTCTCAAAAGAGCAGTCTTCATGGCACCTGATTTTTTGATCCCTGGCCTCTTCTTTCAAAAGAGGGGGAGCTGCGTGGATGCTCTCTTTCAAAAGAGCAGATCACTCTTTTGAGCCATTTTTTTGTGTATGGATGCACTCTCTTTCAAAAGAAGTTCTTTCGGAAGAGATCTTCTGGAAGGACTTCTTTCAAAAGGTCTCTGTAGTGCAGACGTAGCCACAGAATATGAAGTTAATAGGTTACAAATCCTTAACAGGAATTATTGAAAGACCAAAAATCCTTTATATAACTGCATCTAAATTGTTAAGTTGGTCAAGAATTACAAAAAGGGAAATGGTGGGGTAAGCAGATGCTATTTAAGCTTCCAGAATTTTTTGCACACCAGCTACTTGAAAGAAAACTACTATGCTTAAACCCCCACACTCCCGATGGTCCTAATCTGGGAACACCCATGCTATGGAGAAAGAAGCAGTTCAGCATGCTGCCACTCTCCCTTCCCCACCCCAGCTGGGGGAACAGCAGCACGCAGAGTTGCCTCCCCAAGGCTTTCCCCACCACTCCCATAGAGGTGTGGGGCACTGTCTAAAAGCAGTGTGGGACACAGAACCATGTGATTCTGGGAGTGATGCAACAGATAAGAATCACATTCCCTCATGACCAGACCCCACAGCACCCTCCCTGGTCTGGCAAAATCTTTAATCTAGCATATCTTGTTTCCCAGATTGACAGGATTAAAGAGTTCAAGTGTATTTTTTTCAAGTGTAGATTGTGACAGTCAATCACAGGAACACACTTTTCAATATGCAGTATTTAGATTTTCTTCAGATTATTTATTGTGTTAATATGTTTCTGTTAGAACTTTCATAAAACGTATCCTCTAATGTTTAAGAGAGCTTGGACAAGAATCTAGGAAAGAAGCCCCAATTCATTAAAGAATCCTAGAAACATGGGGCTGGAAGGAACCTCCACAGGTCATCAAGACCAGTCTCCTGCACTAAATCGAGGCGTCATGTGCCAACTTAAAAACTAACATTTATTTGGGTATAAGCTTTTGTAGACAAAACACCATTGTGTCAGATGCATCTGATGAAGTGGGGTTTTGCCCACAAAAGCTTATGCTTCAAGAAATCTATTAGTCTTTGAGATGCCACAGGACTTCTTGTTGTTTTTGCAGATAAAGACTAATGGAGCTTTACCTCTGATATTTGTCACCTGTCCTGAGGCAGCACCAAGTAAACCTAATTTTTCCCTGACAGATGTTTGTTGAACTTGTTCTTAAAAACTTTCAAAAATAGTAAGAGAGAGATAGCTGTGCTAGTCTGTATACTATCAAAATAAAAAAGCAGTCCAGTAGCACTTTAAAGACTAACAGAATAATTTATTAGGTGATGAGCTTTCGTGGGAGAGACCCACTTCTTCAGAGCATAGCCATGGCTACGATCTGAAGAAGTGGGTCTGTCCCACGAAAGCTCATCACCTAATACATTATTTTGTTAGTCTTTAAAGTGCTACTGGACTGCCTCCCCCCCTCAATAAGGTTTTCAAAATTTCTCTTGGAACTATTCCAGAGATTGACTTCCCTTAACATTAGAACATCTTCTCTAATACCTGACATAAAACACCCTTGGTTTAAGGTTAAACTCATTACTTCTTTTTATTACAAAACACATATATGCAAACTTTGACAACTGTCATTGATTAATTTAGGAGATGCTAAAAGAAACTATCACTATTTGCATACAAAGCACAAACTACACAAAGTGAATCAAATAACTTATGAATGCATAATCTCTTCTTGGTAATTCTGGAGGCAGAGATGTACCTTGTATCCGAAACAGAAGTTGTCAGAGGTCCTTCTTCTACAATTTATTAACTGGGGAACAAACTCTCAATGTTAAGGCTAAAATTAATGCAGCACAATTGTTTTGTCTTTATTTAGTTAGAGGTCTACAAAAACAGAGCAAGTAACTAGCAGTGAATAATCACAATGTACTTATTTGCATTTGTGGTATAACTAACTAGCATTCCTACAGGCCTCACTACCATTTATAGAAGGTGAACACACACTGAATTGTCATAGGACCATTGTCAGCCAATCATCATGGGTGATCATTATCTGATATCAATTTGGCCAATAACTGATAGAAAGTTCCAGCTGACCAAAATGATAAATGGCTGATTTATTAATAATCTGAGGATTTATATGGAAAAGTATCAGATTTTAAAATCTATCATTAGAAGGAAAGCTATTTCTCAGGTCTTCCTATCCCATTAATTGCATTATATCTGGTTCTAAGAGGAGTCCCTTGGGGAGCAGGAGCCAGGTTACATGTACACTCACCCCTCACTATATGAGCACAATTGGTTCCTCAGTTTTTGCTCATAGGCAAAATCTTGGGACACTGAATTCCCACTAAAATACTTGTAAAAGTCTCTGATTGGTTCCAAGTGCTTGGAGTGGCAGCAGATGGCGCTGATTTTGAAAGGTAAGTGAGCCTGGGATTGTGGGGGATTAAAGTCTGGGGGCAGGTTAGGGACATGAGTGGGTGGGAGGGTTAAAACACAGTGGCAGGCTGGGTCTGTGGGGCCAGCGGGGGGCGGGGTAAGGTTGCAGCAGTTCAGGTGCATGGGGCTGGCGGGGGGGTTTAAGTTTCAGCAGTTCAGGTGCACAGGGGCTGGCGAGGGTTTAAATTTCACAGGTTTGGGTGTGCAGGGCCAGGACGGTGGTGGGGCTAGGTTTCGGCAGTTTGGGTGCACAGGGCCAGCGGGGGGGTTAAGTTTCAGCGGTTGGGGGGGGGGGGTTAAAATTTGGCAGTTTGGGGTGCGCAGGGGCAGCGGGGGGCTTACATTTCAGCAGTCCAGGTGCACGGGTTTAGGTTTCACCTGTTTGGGTGCACAGGACCGGTGGGAGGGGAGGGTAAATTTCAGCAGTTCCGGTGCTCAGGGCCGGAGGTGGGGTTTAAATTTCAGCAGTTCCGGCATGTGGGGCCAATGGGGGGGTTTCAGTTTCAGCAGTTCGGGGGTGGGTTTAGTTTTCAACAGTTTGGTGTCTGCAAGGCCGGAGGGAGGGTCAGGCTGCAGAGGGTTGGAGATGTGGGGAGGAAGTAAGTCTCATATTAGCAGGGGGAGTTCACTCATTGAGTTAACTAGGGGAGGTATGTGCATCCCTCATTTAAGTGAGTACTCATAAATAAAGTACTCGTTTAATGAGGAATGAGTGTACACTGAAGTTTGCAATTTTACCCACTGGTAACTACTTTCTGGGAATGGTTTTCCAACCAGCTTTGCATCCATCTCACAGTAGTTCCAATCATGTAGCATTTTCTTACTTTTTTTTTATGAGAAGGTAAGATGAGACTTAGGAATGTAAAATCCCATTTAATTAGTTATCTGAGTAAACAGTGACCCCAGGTGCACTACGGGGTAGAAGCAGGCCTGGTCAGCAGGGCACCATGGGTCGGTGGGCAGGTGTGCACTCCAGCCCAGACAGAGCAGCACCTGTCCAAGGCAGGGGCTGGGCTGGAGCAGCCTCCCAAGCTGACTCTCACCTGTCTCCTAGCATCCTCACACTCCTCCCTCTCCCCACCCCAGGACTGCTGCAGAAGGGAGCTACACCAGCCTGGCTGGAACTTCTCTGCCTGCAGTGGTTTTGCCCAGCTGGAGCAACCCCTCCAGCTCCTACTAGTTAATCCTAACCGGTAACAACAACAAGTCTTGTGGCACCTTATAGACTAACAAATATTTTGGAGCATAAGCTTTCGTGGGCAAAGACCCGCTTCATCAGATGCATGAGTGGGGGCCCCCGGTGCATCTGATGAAGCGGGTCTTTGCCCACGAAAGCTTATGCTCCAAAATATTTGTTAGTCTATAAGGTGCCACAACACTTGTTGTTGTTCTCAAAGCTACAGACTAACACAGCTACCCCTCTGACACTCCTAACCGGTAAGTCTCTCCTGCTCAGCATGAGGTTTACCAGTTAAACATTAACATCCCTAGAGACACTGTATCAAAAGCCTTACTAAAGTCACATCTACTATATCCCCTGCCTTCCCCCAGCTACAAGACTTCTTACTATGTCCAAATAAATGATTGTGATGGTGTGAAACAATTTGTTCTCAACAAATCCATGCTGACTACTACCTAATTGCAACTAATACTGACATCTTATTAGCTGCTACATGTTTGCAAATTCCTTAATTATTTGTTCCTTTATCTTGTGGGGTACAGAAGTTAACCTGACAGTTCTGTAATTCCGCAGATTGTCCTTACTTCCCTTTGCATGGATTGGAAATGGGCAAATAGAGCATCATGCTTCTTGGACTCTCTCCCATCTTCCATGACATGGCTCAGATATCTTGTGAGTTAGCTCCTCAAGGATGCTACGATGCTTTTCACTGCTTCTTAGTGACACAAAAGACCTCTAATTTTCCTAAATTTTAACTTTACTTTTCCTATTTTAGGCTCTCACCGCACCTCATTGACAGTACAATTCATTATATTAGATGTCCAACTGCCACCAACCTTCTTGGTGAAAACCAAAATTAAGAAATCATTAAGCAACCCTGCCATTTCTACAGTTTCTTTAATTACCACCCGCTGCCCCTTGCACAAAACGGTCCTGTCCCCTAGTCCTCCTCTGGCTTCTAATACATTTGTTGAATGTTCTCGTTATGCTTTATGGCTCTAGCTATTCTGATCTCATTTTGTCCCTCAGCTTAATTTTGTCTCAGTATACGTGTGTTATGTATTCATACTCGCCCTTTGTAACACTTAATTTCCACCTTTAATGTTTGTAACACCGCAGATCTCCCGGCTAAGCCGGGGTGGTCTCCTGCTGCACTGCCCCTCCGCCCGAACTCTCAGCGAAGTCTCTGAAAAACGGCCCGCTCTCCTGCGCAGTTACTCCCTTACTCTTGTTTCCCTTCGCCGTAGCGACCTCAGACTCCTGCAGAGCCTCGCCGGGGTAAAATCACAACTCCCCCGGGGGAAGCTGAGGGCTGCCCCGCTTCACGGGCGCCAAGCTTCACAGGGGTCCTCCCCCAAGCGGCCTCTGCGCCTCTAGGGAGGTTGGGGGGAGGCCTCTCGCCGTGCGGAGCCCCCAGAACAGGCGGCCGGGGAGGCCTGGCTAGGCGCAGAGGCGGGCGGCAGAGCGCTCCGCTCCGCTCCGCGCCCTGGACACTCCCAGCTCGGCCGTGCAGCACTCACTGGCGCGCGCGGGGCCTCACCTGGGCCAGTGGGGAGCTCTCACATGGCAGGTCCCGCTCGCTATCTGGTCCCGACCGCCTCTGCTACCGGCCCGGCCTCGGCCTGGCAGTACCCGGAAACAGTTTCCCCTCCCCCGCCCCAGCGCTTTCACTTCCGGGTCACCCGGTCCCGGAACTGCCCTGCTTCTTCTCGGTTCACTCTAGGGCGCCGGGCAGGCCGGCTGGCGGGGCTGCGCCTGACTCGGGCCACTACGTTGGTGTAGGTGGCTCCTTGTCAAGCTGGGCCGCGGCGCTGCTCCCGGGGCGCCGAGCAACCTGGCTAGCGCGCCTTTGCCGCTGACCGCCAGCGCTGGCAGCGGGGCACGGGGGCCAGAACGCGTTCGTGGTGTAAACACGGCGCAGCTGCGGAGGCGCCGAGACCCACGTGGGGCTAGGGACAGAGCTGGGGAGGACGTGTCCTCTTCTCCAGTCACCGGACGGGAGAAGCAGACTTCCCGCTCCTGTGGTACGGTAACACGGAAACCAGCACACTGACCTCCCGGGGCACACGGTTGCTGACTCGCGAGGTGCAGTTCTTAGGCAGGAAAACGACAGACTGCACTGTGAGATTGCTG
Source organism: Carettochelys insculpta (assembly GCF_033958435.1). Classification (NCBI taxonomy): domain Eukaryota; kingdom Metazoa; phylum Chordata; order Testudines; family Carettochelyidae; genus Carettochelys; species Carettochelys insculpta. Next base: position 25,273,662 of record NC_134157.1, on the reverse strand, counting down.
AGTTGGAATTCATATGCAAATTGACACCGCAGAATGAGAGCACCTAGAGAATGGCATGGCTCTCATTATCACACGTAATTTCTTACCTTCTCATCACTGCTGGAGGTGAGCAAGATCCATCATGATTTATATAGCACTGATGTTACACTCCCACCTCTGTATCCCTACCTTTCTTTCACCAGCATTGGAGGAAGTGAGTTGCTTCTCACCAGAGCCCTTGACCTAACAGCTTTGTTGATTTTTTTAAGTTTACTATCCTGGGACATGAATGATAAGACTGCACAATGTGCTTGACGCATCACTCTTTAAGAGCAGTTTTTTTGCTGCTAGATGCTGTCCTCTGCTGGAATGTTCTACCTCAGTATGACTCCCATGAGGGGGAAAGAAAATAAACTTGTGATTAAGATGAGGGATAAAGCTGGTAATAGGAGGCAGCTGAGAAGAGTGTTAAGCAGTAGTGATGCTTCTTCAGATGTGGTCTCTGAGCTATTCAGTCTTTCATATTACTTGTCCTATGGTAAGCAAGTATGGAGTTGAAGTTCAGTAATGTTCTGGTATAAAATCATTCGCAATACAAATTGGAATAAGGAAGAAAACCATGTTAAATAATTAGGTCCTGATTTTTGCAATAAACTTGGTGCTGGTAAATGTCTGTGTCTGAGAAGCATTACACTGATTTCACTGGGCCATTGTGTGATTGTTGGTGCAGTTAGGGCTTTAGTTTTTCTCTTTGGCAGATAGGTATAGTCCTCAGATGAGGCAAATTCTTTCGAACAGTGGTTCCCAATCTGGGGTCCACAGAACCCTGGTGGTCCACAAGGGTATTACTGCCCTCAGAATGGACCAACAAGTCCCTGTGAAAATAAAAATAAAAGATAAATAAAAATGATAGAAAATAGAATTGGCTTTCATGGGGGTCTGTGAGTGGTTTTGGGGGTGTGACGGGGCGTGCACTAGTGAAAAGACTGGGAGCCACTGCTTTAGAACTTATCCCTGACAAACTTTATGACTCAATTTCATCCACATTGTAGTACACAGAGAAAGCTGGGTTGCAAGAATGCCCTGGTAACTTTGTTACTGTAAAATAACACCAAACTCCTTGTTCTTAAAAAAGGGAATTCTTAGTTTTCTGTAGATTGTCAGTCTGCATCATAGCAATTTAATATTGTGATTTATAATTTGTATGATATAGGAACTAGAGATATCAGTAAAGGATTGGGCCTCATTGTGCCAGATGCTGTGCAAACATAACAAAAGTTTACCACAAATAGCATAAAATCTTGTAAGGAGATCTTTCTACATGTGAACCCACTAAAGTAGTGGTCACCAACAGACTGATTGCGAACAACACATTGATCCTGGAGAGTCTCCCAGTTGATCACAATCAGCACTCAGGAGGCTCCCTTCCTGCCCCAACCTCACACGACCAGCCCATTTTCAGAAGCAGCTAACCTATATGTGTAGTAGAGAGAGCAGGAGACTCGGTGGGTTGTTCTTGCCTTCAAGCACTGCCCTCTGCAACTCTTGTTGGCTAGGAATGGAAAACTGTGGCCAATGTGAGCTGATGGCAGCAGTGCTGTCAGAGTGAAGTATCATGAAGAGCCTCATGACCTCCACCCCTTCCTCAGGGGTCACAGGGACTAGTTGGCCCATTCTGAGAGCAGCAGGAGCTGCTGCAGCCAAAGGAGACGTGTGTGCCACCATTCCCAGGAGCTAGAACCCTGCGCCAGCAGTTTCTCCTGGCTGTACAGTTATTCTTACCCCGGTCCTACTTCCAGCTGCATCTTCTGTCTGGAGCTGTACAGCCCCACTGGGGCTGGTACAGCCACACTGCCGGGAGGAGCTGCAAGTGTGGGGCATTGGCTTCTGGCTGTGCTCTTCTCCTTTGGCCATGGTATCTCCTGGAAGCAAAGACCTGTGGATCAGTGGATACTAATGTCTATCTGCAGATATCCATTGGTAGACATTTGTATCCATGCAGGGCTCTAAGGTGGGGTTGGTCTGGGGCAGGCAGTGAACCAGTTGCATTGGCCTTGGTGTAGCCACTGACGTGTAGCTGATGGTGATAAGTGCTGCGTGGCAGGAGCTCCCTCCTGCACCTCTGCCACAGTCTTGACTCTTCTCTCAGAGCCAGCACCTCTCCTACATAGTAAGCTCCAACTCTGACCCCCTCCTAAAGTCAACACCCCATACACTTCCTGCTCCTCAACCCCAGCCACAACCCCCATCTCCTATAGCCAGCTACCAAAACCCCATCCTACCCCTCGTCTCCACTCCCAGAGCCAGCACCCTATATCCCTTCCTGTATCCCAAGGCCCCTGCTGAATTCCAGTGCCCTCCCCAACACTAGGAAAAGTAAGGATGGGAGAGAGTGAGTGTTGGGGACAGGGGAATGAAGTGAGCAGGCAAAGCCTTGGGAAAGAGGCAGAGTAGATCTTGGGTTAGCCTTAAATCCAAAAAGTGATCTTGGGCATAAAAAGTTTGGGGACCACAGCACTAAGCTCAGTAGCACTTTGTGTGGGGGTGCAAAGTAGAGGTGTGATTTACAACAAATTCAACAGGTAGGTTTAATAAATGATAGGAGGAAAGAAAGAAAGAACTAGTGAAATGAAAAGATCTTGTCCAGTTGTGGAGAAAGTCTTAAAGTTAAGCACATGAATAAGTGTTTGAAGGATTGGCGACCCTGTGAATCCAGTTCAGTTAAAAAGATTTTAATTGCTTGTACTCTCTGCATTGTTTTAACTTACTGTTTTTATTATATCTGCAATTGCCTGGTTCCACTGAAGGAGGGGGCAAACAATGGCATTCTTTCCAGAGAATCTGCTCACTGTAGATTAAGTGTGGAAACCATTATCTTCCCTTCACAATGGGCATTTGTTCCCCTTTCGTTGGCCTTTTTGAACAGATAAGCTTATGTGGCCATAGAACCATGAAAACAACCCAGCACTGTCATACTTTGACAATTATATTCATATAATTTACAGTGTCAAGGAGTCAGTAAATAAAAAATACAAATTATTGAGAGTATGGACAAAATTCTGATTTATTGGATATGAGACATGGGTGATAATGAAAGATTCAAAGTGAAGAATATTGATGTTCAAAAGGAGTTGTTATAGAAAGATTCTGAGAATAGGATGGATGCAGAAGGTCACCAGTGAGGAATTATATAGAAAGATACAGCTGAAAGAGAACCTACCGCAGAAGGTTATAACGTGGAAGCTACAACTATTTGGGCATATTTGCAGAATGAATGACGAATGAAAAATCAAGACCCGGGTATCTGGCATAATGGACGGTTCAAACAGGAGAGGCCAACCCCACAGAGAATGGAAAGATGATATAGTAGATTGGTGCGGAGCTACTCTTCAGAAACTAAGCCACTCCACACAGGACAGGGAAAGATGAAAGGAAATAGAGAGGTATCAGACACCAACGGTTGCTGAGCCCATGGTTATTGAGGATGGTGACGATGATGATGAGTTAGCTTTCATGCTGTATGGCACTTTCCTGACTTACTAAACGTTCTTTTAGGGATACCATTTTTGACCTTTCAAAAAAGAGGACCCATGAGAGGGAAAGTATCTGTATCAGTATCTACCAACTCACGTTGTAGTAATGTGTTACAGTATATATAGTAAACTACTACAACGTGAGTTGGTAGATACTGATTCAGATACACTCCCTCTCAGGGGTGTCCTCTCTTTTATATGGTAACCCTAGTTCTTTGATTCTTTGATTGCCTGAGTTGCAAGTACATAGATTGTCCTTTAGCCTGTTTGGCATGTGGAAGGGATGTGTGTGTGTGTCAATGGAGCAAGCCTTTCTGAAGCAGAAAAATGGGGAGTGAAGGGAAGCGAGGGCAGCCCTGCATCCCATTCCCACGGACTCTTCTGAGAGCAGAAGACTTACATTTCCCCATCTGCAATGGCAAAATACCCTTGCTTACCTATCCTTGAAGCCCATGTTGTGAACTCCTTTAGCATCCCCTGAAGAAAATGATTAAGCTTGCAAAATCAGTGTCTTTTATGCTTGTGTTGTACGGGGCTGGGGTGCGGGGTGCTTTACAGTCAAGCACACGTCTTGCAGTGGGCACCTCCTTGAGAGCTAACAGTCATGATGGTCATGTCGCTGTCTGGTCATTCAAAAAGTTGTTTTTCAAAGCCTCCCTGATTAGTAGTGTGTCGTGCTGTGCTCTCCTTATTGCCCTGGTATTTGGCTGCTGATAATTATTGGCCAGGTGATCTGCCTCTGCCCTGCAGGCTGGCATGAAATTTTTCCCCATGCTCTCACATAAATTATGAAGCACACAGCAGGCTGCCAGCATGAGGGGAATGTTGCCTTCACTGAGGTCTAACTGAGTCAGAAAGCTCCTAGATCTGGCTTTTAATTGGCCAAAGGCACATTCTACTACCATTCTGCATTCTTTCAGCCTGTAATTGAACTGCTTCTTAATGTTGTCCAGGCTGCCTGTATATGGCTTCATAAGCCGAGGGAGCAAGGGGTAAGCTGGGTCACCCATGATCACTTGACATCTCCATGTCTCTAATGGTGATTTTTTGGTCTGGGAAGAAAGTTCCATTCTGCAGCAATCCAGAGTTCCTAAAGATGCACACATCATGAACCTGTCCCAGCCATCCCACCTTTATGTCATTGAAACGGCCCTTGTGATTCACCAATGTACGCAACACTATGGAGAAGCACCCCTTTGCAGTTTATGTACTCTGTGGCAAGGTGGTCTAGTGCCAGGACAGGTATGTACATTCCTCCTGTTGCTCCACTGCAATTAGGGAACCCCGTCGTGGCAAAATCATCCACTATGTCCTGCACATTTCCCAGAGTCACAGTCTTTCATCACAGAAAAGTATTGATTGCCTTTACTACCTGGATGACAGCAACCCCACTGTAGTGTCCCCACTCCAAATTGATTTCCCGCTGACCAGTAGCTGTCTTGTGTTGCAAGTTTCCACAAAGCAATTGTCATACACTTCTGAATTGTCAGAGCAGGTCTCATTTTGGTATTGCAGTGGTTACAGGCAAGAAAAAGTAATTTATAAAGTTCCATGATAGTGACCTTACACATGCGGAAGTTTTGTAGCCACCGCTGGTCATCCCAGAATAGTGCAGTCCCACAAGTCTGAGCTTGTGTCATGGCACTAGAAATGGTGCTCCATTGTGTATAAAGCATTGAGTGCAGCCAGCATCTCCCCATTCCTCCTCTCCATTGTCTCCCTTCCGTATAGGTCTGTGTCCTACTCAGAGTCTTCATAACTCTCATGGCTGCTTAGGCTTTGCATATACCATATATGCTCATACTACTCACTACAATGGTTTTAAGCTGCACAAATTCCATGCTAACCTTGCAATGGTGTCTTCATGGAGATGAATAAAAGGGTGCAAAAACCCTTTCTGCTGTTGGCTTTCCAAAGGGAGGAAGAGATGCCAAGTGCCCTCTGGGATGGATACTGATGACACACGCCCAGAATGATCCACAGCACATTATTGTCTCATCACACATTGGGGCAGAAACCCACAACGCAACAGGGCAGCAGGAACTGTGAGATAGGTACGCACAGTTAATTGCTGACAAAATTGAACCTTGCAATGCCAATGGGGACACACTACCATGGATTTATACTAGCGTGGACATGCACCTTTGACGTTACAAAGTCAGGTGCTGGAAAAATGTATTGTGACAAATTCAACCTGATTTCCTAATGTAGGCATACCCTGAGCAAAGAACATGTACGTAGGTTATCTACAGGAAAGGAGTTATGCTGCCATGAGACTACTGGATTGACCATATGCCAAGCACATATAAGAATTTTCCAAAACTAGGATGGGATTCCACAAGAAAAATGTAGTCTGAAAATAGATCAAAGACATATTTTGAACTTCCAAACAAGCTTGTGGCATTGTGATATTTGTTTTGTGCCAGATATTAAGCTAGTTCATAAGGCTAGCTGGATTGTACTGAGACTAATCTTATAAAGACTCAGGCCTCAAAATAAAAAGTTAATGTATAAGACACTATCTTACATGAGAGAGCTGTTCAGTTAACATTTTTCAGATGCTATAGTGCTGCAGTTTTATGACTTCTAATCTCTCTTGCCTTTTAGATTAAATAAAACAACTGCTTTGGATAGAGTCTGTGTGCTCCCGGTAAAGGGTGGCTAATGATACAGCCCCAAAACAGGCTCATGCTGCTTCACCTTCATGAACCTTTAGATTTAAGCAAGAAAGGGCCCATTATATTGGTGACCAGTCATCTGGTAAGATTTCAATTATTTTTAATCCACCTAAATTTCATTTTAAAATTTCCTTTTACACCTTTTAATCTGAGCTAAACACCATGTAAGAAAATGTACCTGAGTCATTTTTCCACGAGTAAAAGGGTAATAAAGGATTGGCAGGCGGGGTAAATTCACAGAAGAGATGCAATGAAAATTTCCCAATATTGCTCTGTCAAGGTGCTCTGAGTTTCCCTGGGATGAGAGGAAGTTTCATTTTTAGCAATGCATTTGGCCTCTGGACTCACTGCTGAGACTCCCCTTAGGGATGCCAAATATAATAAACTCTGTCTTAACCAGCATTCTGTCATCCAGAACTCTCAAATTACCAGCATTTTAACTATAAGTAAATTTTAGTTCTGTTTTCCATACGTACAGTATAGGGAAAATAAATACAAATAAATACAGCAAATACAGTGTAAGTTTACAGAGTACAATGCTACTATTATCGGTAAATAAAATATTCTGCATACATTTTTGTTTGTTTTTAATATCTAATCTTGTTTTCTTTAGTGTTATGCATTGCTAAATATATCTATTATCCAGAATATTTGAATATCCAGCAGCATCTTGGTCCCAGGGCTGCTGGATATGAGAGAGTTTACTGTTGCAGTAATAGTGCTAGCTGTGAATGCTGGCACACTGGGAGCTTTAGAAATTCTTGTCATGGACCATTGGACACCTGTCATGTAGTAATAATTGAATAGGATATGAATCAAAGACTTAGAGATGGAAGATTTGAGAATTTATTTCTTAAGGCACATTCACAATTTTTTTTTATTTCCAGAGCATTACTTTGCAGTTTCCTGTAATCAGACAAAGACCCTTTGTGCTTCTTAACTGATTGCATTGAGACATCCTGCACACCTTGTTGTGAACAATACATTGACATTAAGATCTAGATAAGGATGCAGAATTTTAATGTATAAAACTGTTCTATGTACTTTTCAGTTATCCTATGTTTCTAGGTGCACATACACCGTGACTACACTGTTTGAACTATATAATGCCATGATGCCAGTTATACTAAAGAATTCCACAAGGCTAAAGAAATTAAAAGAAGGCTGTCCTTGCTCAGCACAACCCTCCGAAAAGCCAGAATTGATGGTGAGCTATTCTGCTTGCCCATAAGGGTCCCAGTCTCTGGCTTTGTTGTGGGAAGCCAAATTGTAAAGACAAGGGTCCCGCCCTGAGAATGTCCTTCCCCCTGCTAGGTGACAGCTCAGGCACTTAGGAAGAGCTATTGAGAATGTGTAACGTTGTCTGAAGATACTCTGGACGGCATTCTTGAAGTTGTTCTGAAAGGGGGTTAAGATAGAGAAGCTTGGCAAAACTGAGAAATAGTTGTCAGACTTCTGTGAAACAGTAGATGGTGCTGAAGGCTAGGACAATATCTTACGTAACCTCCTTCATGTTTGGTCGTTATGGTAGTCTCTCATGTAACTTCAGCACAATCACTGATACAGCTCCTGATCAACTTAGGAAGCTGAAGTCTATTATTTAATGTATAAATAATAATTGTATCAAGTGAAGATCTACAAACATTGCAATAGAAAAGAAATCCTGTGTAATCTCAGTTTTATTTTGCCATCTGTATTTACTGAACCCTATGTTGTTAACTATAATATGTTCCTACATTCAGTGCAATTTAAAAAGATGTAAACTTTGGCATACTAGACTTAATATGAAACCTGGAAACTAGAGGTTTTATAGAACAAACTCTTCATCTGTGAACAAGGGAGTCATGAACCTTTTAGAATAACTATTTGACTTTTTCAAAAGTCTTGTGTAAAAGAAGAAATAGGAGTTTTAATGACAAAACTTGGATCTCACCCTACTTGTTTAATGTTTAATATGTCTTAAATATTTGCATTTTCTATTCTGTTGCATGAAGTCTGGAGATTTTACTTTGGTCCTCCTTCCTTCCAAATGCTAATTAACTGTGCTTTTCTAGAAAAGATCAACATACACAAGCTGCTGATAGTCATGGAAATTCAACTGCCTTCTGTGTTGCTTCTGACAATATATCCAACAACTGGAAAGTGACACAGATAGAGATTAATAAAAAGACAATGCATCTAGCTTTTAGAGCATGTAATATGAAGTGAATGGTGAACCTCCTAAATTCAGAAGTTTCTTTCAGGGGGTTTTATTCGAATATCCCCAGATCTTGTCACTCTGCAAATGAGGCTAGGAACCTTGTGAGGTGAGGGCTTTTGTTGTGTTTTGCAGTAATTCCTGATTTTGTCTGAGCCAGAAATACCAGAAGAAGAGAATTTTTCCTCCCTAAGCTTCAGAAAGGCTTTAGTTTACATTTGGGGCAAAGACTCACTCATGTCAATTCTTATTCTATTAAAAATATATCAGCAACCTCCAGTCACGTGTGCTTGTTAGTTGTAGTTCTCACTCCCCTTAACACCTGTAGAAGCTAAAATAGATTATATAGCGAGGTTTAGTTCACAGGAAGAACATGATGTAATATCTAGTGCAAAAAATGAAGAATAGGATTTTAGAAGAATCATACAGGTCAGAACCAGAGGTACACAGTTTGCCAGTATGACATGCTTTCCTCACCTTGTCTGTTTTTTTCCTGAAAGGTGGGTGGATGCAGGGAGCTTAGGATAATGAAGATTAAGTTAATGGGGAGGGAACTTTCTTCTAAATTACAGCAGAAAAAAATGGATTGCAACTTAACCTATTTCATAGCAATTACGCATCAGATACTGAGGGTGTTTTGATCATGAAAAGACTTGGCACTGTTTTTTTACTCGTGATATCACCATTACGTCTTGTTGGTGACTTCTTTGTTAAGGAGAAGATGTCTCAGAATCAGTGTTCCTTCTAATTTTTTATGTCCATCTATAGAATTAATTTTGTTATGTGCACCAATATAGATATTCTGTGCAACACATCACCTCTGTATTGGCACATAAAATTAATTCTGCACATGGATGATACGTGGTAGAGGTGAGGCTGAGGGGTTTGGATTGTGGGAGGGGGCTTGGGGTTGGTGATTTTGGCTGAGGTTGTGGGCTCTGTGGTGGGGCTGAGGAGGAGGCATTTGGGCTGCAGGAGGGGGCGCCAGGATGGGACCAAGAGGTTAGGAGTGTGGGAGTGGGCTCAGGGCAGGAGGTTGGGGACATTGGCCGCGTCTACACGTGCACGCTACTTCGAAGTAGCGGCGCCAACTTCGAAATAGCGCCCGTCACGGCTACACATGTTGGGCGCTACTTTGAAGTTGAAATCGACGTTAGGCGGCGAGACGTTGAAGTCGCTAACCCCATGAGGGGATGGGAATAGCGCCCTACTTCGAAGTTGAACGTCGAAGTAGGGCACGTGTAGACAATCCACGTCCCACAACATCGAAATAGCGGGGTCCGCCATGGCGGCCATCAGCTGAGGGGTTGAGAGATGCTCTCTCTCCAGCCCCTGCGGGGCTCTATGGTCACCGTGTGCAGCAGCCCTTAGCCCAGGGCTTCTGGCTGCTGCTGCTGCAGCTGGGGATCCATGCTGCATGCACAGGGTCTGCAACCAGTTGTGGGCTCTGTGGATCTTGTGTTGTTTAGTGCAACTGTGTCTGGGAGGGGCCCTTTAAGGGAGCGGCTTGCTGTTGAGTCCGCCCTGTGACCCTGTCTGCAGCTGTTCCTGGCACCCTTATTTCGATGTGTGCTACTTTGGCATGTAGACGTTCCCTCGCAGCGCCTATTTCGATGTGGTGCTGCCCAATGTCGAAGTTGAACGTCGACGTTGCCAGCCCTGGAGGAAGTGTAGACGTTATTCATCGAAATAGACTATTTCGATGTTGCTACATCGAAATAAGCTATTTTGATGTAGCGTGCACGTGTAGACGTAGCCATTGTGGGGTCTGACCAGAAGTTAGGCTGCAGGAGAGGGCTCAGGTTTGGAGTGTGAGGTCTAGAAGGGAGCTAGGGTGATAGAGGGGGCCCGGAACTAGGGCAAGGAATTGGGATGCAAACCACTTACTTGGGACTGCTCTAGTTTGGTTTGTGTGGAGGAACAGGTGGTGCCATGCTACCCTACATTCACCTGCAGGCAACAGTCCCCACAACTCCCATTGGCTATGATTCCTGGCCAACGGGAGTTGTGAAGACAGAGCTTCCAGCGCTTGCAGGGAGGCCAGCTGTAGCTGAGAAGAAGGAAGGGCAATGTACAGAGCTATTCTGACCACTCCTCCCCCACCAGGACAGGCTGCGCTAGGACACAGGGGCTTTACCAACTTCAGCCTAAGGCCCCGGGCTGTTGCTTCTATAGACCCTCTCTTAATCCAATCCTGCTGCTTGGGCCTGGGTGATCTGCCGAGGGCAGAGGTGTGCTCCCTCCCATGCCAGCAGGGAGGTGCTGGAGCTACATAGTTTAGAAGGAACTTTGATGAGGAGTAAATTAACACCTGGTTGACAGTCACACGTGAGCATCTTAGGTCATCAGCAACAAATTCTGAATAAGATGAAAAAAGCAAACAAATTGATGTAAAATAGTGGTAGTACTTACAGTGTTTTTGCACCATTAATTTTAATTTAATATGATTAGAATAAAGTACCAAAATGTATTTCTTCCACAAGCTAAGTATTCATGTTGTGTTGCATAGTTACACAGCTATTTATTAACTTGAAGTGCTGAGAAATATGAAGTTTATTATCAAGGATTTTGTGTTTGTGTGGCCTTTCCAGAGGCAAGGGCGACCGGGGAGTGAAGCGGACAGGAAGCTGCAGACAGGGGAATTTAAGAGGGAGAGCAAGTGATCCTGCCACTGCAGAAGCTACCACGTGAGAGCGCTGGCTTTTGGGGTGAGTGAGTGAGTGTGCTTAACTGTTTAAATTTGAACTGCCATTTTGATTTCAGGTGGGTCAGTTTCAGTTTCAGTGGCAGTTGGGACTGCCTGCCTGACCTTTGTTCCCTTGATTAGCCTTCCCCTGTGTGACTCGCAGGGGGGAGGGCCTGACCCAGGCCAGTAGGCTTTCAAAGTCGGAGGCAAGGGCGACCAGGGGAGCAAAGTGTACAGGGAGCTACAGACGGGAGTTTGGGAGGCAGTTTGACAGAGGGAGGCCTACAATGGTGAGGAAGACCCGAACCACCTGTGCCAGCACTACTACTGTCTCCTCCACCTGTGCCTGTACCCAGACAGACTGCCTGACCATGGATGCCTCTACCCAGATCCTGGTGTGGCTTTGCAGGGACTGTGGCTTACAATTCCCACTCACTGTTATCCAGGCTGGGGGGGACCATCCAGTGTGGAAGGTGCCTGCAGGTGGAATCTCTCAGGTGGCAGGTGGGAGAGCTACAGAAGGAGGTAGGCAGGCTGAGGAGTATCCGACTCCACGAGCAGCTCCTGAATAGTATTCATGTGGAGACAGCTGTGGTAAATGTCCCAGTACACAGGACAGCTGATAAACCACTGGTAGAGGAAGAGATAGATCAGGGTGGACACTGGCAGCTTGTTACTTCTGGCAGTAGGCGGGGTTCCACCCCTGCTCAGAACCCACCACGGTACTAGGAAACCGTTATGCTGTACTTCATACAGGAGACAAAGAATCGTCCCATACAGCAGAGGAGAAGCCTCGTACCCTCCTCAAGGCTGGGAAGTCTGCTGCCACCACTGCGAGGAGGAAACGTAGAGCAGTGGTGGTCGGGGACTCTCTTCTGAGGGGGACGGAGGCATCCATCTGTCGGCCTGACATTTCATTCCAGGAGGTATGCTGCCTGCCGGGGGCCCATATCTGAGATGTTACGGAGGCGTTTTCGAGAATTATCCGGCCCTCTGACTACTATCCCATGCTTCTCATCCATGTGGGCACTAATGATACTGTGAGATGTGATGCTGAGCAGGTTGAGTGACTTCAGGGCTCTGGGGGCACAGGTGAGGGAGTTTGGGGTGCAGCTGGTATTCTACTCAATCCTGCCTGTCAGTGGTAGGGGCCCAGGCAGAGACAGGTGCATCCTAGAGGTGAATGCCTGGCTTCGAAGATGGTGTCACCAGGAAGGCTTTGGCTTCCTCGACCACGGGATGCTATTCCAGAAAGGACTGCTAGGCAGAGATGGTGTTCACCTTTCGAGGAGGGGACAGACCGTATTTGGACACAGACTGGCTTACCTAGTGAGGAGGACTTTAAACGAGGTTCGACGGGGGCAGGGGAGCAAAGTCCACTGGTAAGTGGAGAACATGGAAACCTGGGAGATGGGTCAGAAATGGGAGGCAGCATGGGCAACTATGTCAGAGTAAAAAGAGGGTCAGGGCAAAACAGGGAGGCAAGATCAAATCAATATCTTACATGCCTATATACAAATGCAAGAAGTATGGGTAATAAGCAGGAAGAACTGGAAGTGCTAATAAATAAATACAGCTATGACATCGTTGGCCTCATGGAAACTTGGTGGGATAATACACATGATTGGAATGTTGGTATTGAAGGCTACAGCCTGCTTAGGAAGGATAGACAGGGAAGAAAGGGGGGCAGTGTTGCCTTATATATTAAAAATGTACACACTTGGACTGGGGTGGAGATGGACGTAGGAGATGGACGTGTTGATTGTCTCTGGGTTAGACTAAAGGGTAAAAAAACAAGGGTGATGTCCTGCTAGGAGTCTACTACAGGCCACCTACCCAGGTGGAAGCGCTGGATGAGGCCTTTTTAAACGACTAACAAAGTCATGCAGGGCCCCAGATTTAGTGGTGATGGGGGCTTCAACTATCTAGATATATTTTGGGAGACTAATACAGCAGGGCACAGACTATCCAGTAAGTTCTTGAATTGTATTGGAGACAATTTTTTATTCCAAAATGTTGAAAAAGCTACTGGGGGGAAACTGTTCTAGATTTCATTTTAACAAATAGGGAGGAATTGGTAGAGAACTTAAAAGTGGAAGGTAGCTTGGGTGAAAGTGATCATGAAATCAGAGTTCACAATTCTAAGGAAGGGTAGAAGGGAAAACGGTTAACCCTTGTGTTGCTGCCCCGCCCCAAACTGAGGCCTGGGCCGGTGCTTAACCCTGGTGAACTGCTGCCCCGCCCTGGACTGAGGGCCGGGCCCAGAACTGTATTATTACTTGGGACTGCTGCCCTGCCCTGGACTAAGGGCCGGGCCCAGAACTGTATTATTACTTGGGACTGCTGCCCTGCCCTGGACTAAGGGCCAGGCCCAGAACTGTGCGATTATCTGGGGACTGCTGCCCTGCCCTGGACTGAGGGCTGGGCCCAGAACTATACAACTCTTGTGAACTGCTGCCCTGCCCTGGCTTGAGGGCTGGGGCCTGTATGGTGTTGTAGCAGTGAGCTGCTGACCGCCCGAACTGAGTACGGGCTGGTGCCCTAACCCCCTTTTTGCTGCCGCCCGCCCTAGACCAAGGGGCTGGGCGTCACTGGACTTGTTACACTTGGGTTAACCAGGAGATCTTGCATGATCTCAAAATAAAAAAGGAATCATAAAAAAAAATGGAAACAAGGACAAATGACAAAGGATGAATATAGGCAAACAACACAAGAATGCAGGAGCAAGATTAGAAGGCCTAAGATGCAAAATGAGCTCAAACTAGCTACAGGCATAAAGGGAAACAAGAAGGCTTTTTATAAATATATTAGAAACAAGAGGAAGACCAGGGACAGGGTAGGGCCATTGCTTAGTGAGGAGGGAGAAACAGTAACAGGGAACTTAGAAATGGCAGAGATGCTTAATGACTTCTTTGTTTCGGTCTTCACCGAGAAGTCTGATGAAGGAATGCGCAACATAGTGAATGGTAGTGGGAAAGGGGTAGAGTTAGAAGTTGAAATAAAAAAAGAACAAGTTAAAAATCACTTAGGAAAATTAGACATCTGCAAGTCACCAGGGCCTGATGAAATGCATCTTTGAATACTCAAAGAGCTGACAGAGGGGGTATCTGAGCCTTTATCTATCATCTTTGGAAAATCGTGGGAGACAGGAGAGATTCCAGAAGACTGGAAAAGGGCAAATATAGTGCCCATCTATAAAAAGGGGAATAAGAATAACCCAGGAAACTACAGGCCAGTCAGCTTAACTTCAGTGCCAGGAAAGCTAATGGAGCAGGTAATTAAAGAAATCATCTGCAAGCACTTGGAAAGTGGTAAGGTGATAGGGAACAGCCAGCATGGATGTGTAAAGAACAAATCATGTCAACCTAATCTGATAGCTTTCTTTGATAGGATAACAAGCCATGTGGATGGGGAGAAGCGGTGGATGTGGTATACCTAGACTTTAGTAAAGCATTTGTTACGATCTTGCATGATATTCTTATAAAAAAACTAGGCAAATACAATTTAGATGAGGCTACTATAAGATGGGTGTATAACTGGCTGGATAACCGTACCCAGAGAATAGTTCTTAATGGTTCTCAATCCTGCTGGAAAAGTATAACAAGTGGGGTTCCACAGGGGTCTGTGTTAGGACCGGTTCTGTTCAATGTCTTCATCAGTGATTTAGATATTGGCATAGAAAGTACGCTTATTAAGTTTGCATATGGTACCAAGCTGGGATGGGTTGCAACTTCTGTGGAGGATAGGGTCATAATTCAAAATGATCTGGATAAATTGGAGAAATAGTCTGAGGTAAACAGGATGAAGTTTAATAAGGACAAATGCAAAGTGCTCCACTTGGGAAGAAACAATCAGTTTCACACATACAGAATGGGGAGAGACTGTCTAGGAATGACTACAGCAGAAAGGGATCTAGGGGTTATAGTGGACCACAAGCTAAATATGAGTCAACAGTGTGATGCTGTTGCAAAAAAAGTAAACATGATTCTGGGATGCTTGAACAGGTGTGTTGTGAACAAGACACGAGAAGTCATTCTTCTGCCCTACTCTGCACTGGTTAGGCCTCAGTTGGAGTATTGTGTCCAGTTCTGGGCACCGCAGTTCAAGAAGGATGTGGAGAAATTAGAGAGGGTCCAGAAAAGAGCGAAAAGAATGAATAAAGGTCTAGAGAATGTGACCTGTGAAGAAAGGCTGAAAGAATTGGGCTTGTTTAGTTTGGAAAAGAGAAGATTGAGGGGAGACATGATAGCAGTTTTCAGGTATCTAAAAGGGTGTCAAAAGGAGGAGGGAGAAAACTTGTTCTTCTTGGCCTCTGAGGATAGAACAAGAGGCAATGAGCTTAAACTGCAGCAAGGGAGGTTTAGGTTGGACATTAGGAAAAAGTTCCTAACTGTCAGGGTGGTCAAACAGTGGAATAAATTGCCAAGGGAGGTTGTGGAATCTCCATTGCTGGAGATATTTAAGAACAGGTTAGATAGATGTCTATGAGGGATGGTTTAGACAGTACTTGGTCCTGCCATTGGGGCAGAGGGCTGGACTCGATGGCCTCTCGAGGTCCCTTCCAGTCCTAGTATTCGATGATTCTATGAAAACCAAACCAACAAGAAAATTATCAAGAAAAGTAAATCATCAAAGTTTCAGGCTTGCTTGTTGGAATATACGGACCATGTTGACCGGTTTGACTGCAGATTTTGAGGACATCAGCGACACCCAAAAGACCGCTGTCATCAACGAGGAACTGAAGAAGCTCCAAGTTGACATCGCCACGTTGCAGGAGATGTGACTTGAAGCTTTGGGATCCCTAAAGGAAAAGGACTACACTTTTTTCTGGCAGGGCAAAGCCCAAGAGCAAACCAGGGAGCACCATGTCGGCTTTGCCATCAGAAATACCCTTCTGCAAATGGTGGAACTAGTCACGGGCGAATCAGAAAGACTCCTTCAGGTCAAACTTCAAACCTGTGCTGGTTCCGTCCACCTGATAAGTGCTTACGCTTCAACCCTGAATGCCAAACCAGAAGCAAAGGACAAGTTCTATGACAAGCTCAGTGCCGCCATAGTGCAAATACCTGCTCGTGAACAATTGTACCTTTTGGGTGACTTCAATGCAAGAGTTGCAGCCAATTGTGACTCATGGCCCTCTTGCCTAGGTCACTTCGGTGTGGTAAAAAAGCATGACATCGGACAGCGTCTCCTTGAACTTTGCATGTACCATAATCTGTGAATCACAAACACATTTTCCCAAATCAAGCCACAGCACAGAGTGTCATGGAGACACCCACGTTCGAAATGCTGGCACCAATTAGGCTTGGTCATCACCAGATGCGACAACCTCAAAAACGTCCTCCTGACATGCAGCTATCATAGTGCCAACTGCGATACAGATCATTCGCTGGTCTAAGCTCAAGCTGAGACCTAAGAAGCTGCACCATTCTAAACCAACTGGAAGGCCCCGCATTGATACCAGAAAGATGGCAAACTCAGAAAAAGCTGGAAAGTTCAGAGACACCCTTGAGGAGAATCTGCACAGCAGCCCTGGGGGGTGCTGATGCGATATCCAGATGGCAGCATTTGAGTGACACAATCTACAGTACAGCCTTGTCAGTGTTTGGAAGAAGAGTTGGAAACACAAACGACTGGTTCGAATCTAACTCCGATTAGATGATTTCAGTCATCGAAAAGAAGTGCTCTGCACTTATGGAGTATAAATGCTCACTGAGTCAGAGTACCCAGCAAGCACTCAGAGTAGCCAGAAAAATAGTACAGCAGACAGCCAGGCGCTGTGCCAACAAATACTGGCTTAAGCTATGCAGCAGTATCCAGACCTGTGCTGACTCTGGTAATCTCAGGGGAATGTACGAGGGCATAAAGAAGGCAATGGGACCCATCCAGAATAAGACGGCACCTCTGAAATCCAAATCTGGTGACGTCATCACTGACAAAGCCAAACAGATGGAGCTATGGGTTGAGCACTACTCCGAGCTGTATTCATGAGAGAAGATTGTGATTGATACAGCCCTCAACATCATCGAGCTCCTGTCAGTCATGGACAAGCTGGACCAGTAACCAACTGCGGTCGAATTGAAGAAAGCTATTGATAGCACTGCAGTAGGAAAGGCCCCAGGTCAGGATGGTATGCCATCAGAGTTAATCAAGTGTGCCTTGGACACACTCCTGGAACCCCTACATGAGCTGCTGTGCCTGTGCTGGAGAGAGGGTGAGGTACCACAGGATATGCGGGACGCCAACATTGTAACCTTGTATAAGAACAAAGGAGACAGAAGTGACTGCAACAATTACTGTGGAAGCTCCCTCCTAAGTATCACTGGTAAATTGTTCACTCATGTCATCCTCGGCAGACTCCAGAAGCTTGCTGAGAGGGTGTATCCTGAATCCCAATGTGGATTCTGCTCCGAGAGATCTACCATTAAGATGATCTTCTACTTGAGGCAGCTGCAGGAGAAATGCAGGGAGCAGTGGAAGCCACTCTATGTCGCCTTCATCAACCTGACCAAGCCTTTCGACTCAGTCAGTAGGGATGGACTGTTTAAATTGCTCCACAAGATAGGCTGTCCACCACGGCTACTCAAAATGATCCAGTCTTTTCACGAAGACACGAGAGGAACCATCAAATATGACAGCACATCATCGGATGCCTTCAGCATCAGGAGTGGCGTCAAACAAGGATGCGTCCTTGCTCCAACATCGTTCAGGATCTTCTTCACACTCCTCCTGAAGCATGCCTTTGGATCCTCAATAGAGGGCATCTTTTTGCACACAAGATCTGACGGGGAACTGTTTAATCTTGCAAGGCTGAAGGCTAAGTCTAAGGTGCGGAAAGTGCTCATTAGAGACATGCTGTTTGCAGATGACGCTGCTGTAGTGACACACATAGAAAGCCAGCTTCAAAAACTGCTGGATCAGTCCTCCAAAGCATGTAAGGACTTCAGGCTTACCATCAGCCTAGAGAAGACACACGTACTTGGTCGGGACGTTGCTGAACCTCCATCAATCAGCATTGACAATTACACGCTAGAGGTTGTCCACGAGTTTACTTGCCTCGGGTCCACCATGACTGACACCCTGTTGCTGGAGACTGAGCTAAACAGGAGGATCAGAAAAGCAGCCATAACTGTTCAGACTTAGCAAGAGAGTGTGGAACAACAACAAGCTGTACACTCACACCAAAATGCAAGTCTACAGAGCCTGCATCCTCAGCACCCTCCTTTACGGCAGTGAGTCTTGGACTTTGTATGCCCGCCAGGAAAAGAGGCTGGATGTCTTCCACTTGTGCTGCCTCAGGCGCATTCTTGGGATATCATGGAAGGACAGAGTGTCCAACAACGCCGTCTTCAAGCAAGCTGGAATTCCAACCATGCACACCCTCCTCAGGCAGCGGCGGCTCTGCTGGCTTGGCCACGTCCACAGGATGAATGATGGAAGGATCCCAAAAGACATCCTGTACAGTGAGTTAGCCTCTGGCAAAAGACCTCCTGGACTCCCCCAGTTGCGCTATAAAAATGTCTGTAAGAGGGACCTCAAGGAGATGGACATCAACCCAGATAGTTAGGAAGAGCTGGCAGACAACCGCAGCAGCTGGAAGCAGGAACTACACAATGGCCTTCAGAAGGGCAAGAGGAAGATCAGACAGCTGGCAGAGGAGAAGTGAGCCTGTAGAAAGGACAGTAAGGACCTGCCAGACACCCACTACATATGCAGCAGATGTAGCAAGGACTGTCACTCTCGTGTGGGCCTCTACAGTCACAGTCAACACTGCAAGTGATGATCTTAAATGGAGTTATGAAGGGCGCAATCCATAGTCTACACAGACTGAAAGATGCCTTGGAGGCATTCTATCCTCACAGAAATCTAATTTTCAGATAACTTCACAGGATAAACTCAAATAATAATTCAACTAAGATCTTTGTCTCATCATATGATAATATATAGTTATTTAAAGACATAATGTGTAGGTATTTGTCAAATTGATTCTGTCTATATCAGTATGCCACAAGTGACACATTTGCAAGTTAACTTAAAAGGTCACATGTAGTCTACCAAACTTACTCAATTGTATTCTGCAAATCTAGCAATTTCAGCCATTTTTTTAAAAAGTCACCCGTGTTTCACAGGGTATGTTCACATGCTTGAGGTTTCTTGCTTATGTGGGACAATGACTGCTTATTGGTGTTTCCTAAAGTTTCTTTGGTGCTCAGATTACGTTTATTATCCTCTTCTATTATATAAAATAGGAATTAACACTAACAATAAACATTTTCCAGCAGTTTTATTTTAAAGTTAATCAGCACATTCTGATTTTTCATGTTTAATCTTCTAATGTGTACCCAACCTGGAAAAGGCCAGAAACAGCTCTTCTTCCCAAAGGCTTCTTCAAGCAGCTCTTTAAATCCTTCTTCGAAACACAAGTTTCAACTTGCAGAAACATTTCCTTTGGACAAATATGTACATCAGGTATGTGAATCTTGTGCCTCTTTCACTCCATAGTGGAGATATACATATCCCTTACCTTTGAAACCAGACCCCTATGAACTCTGGAGCCATGGCTACACTAGCTCCCGCCTTTCAAAAGGGGAATGCTAATGAGCCACTTCGGCAGAGGCTAATAAGGTGCTCTCATGAATATGCAGTGACTCATTAGCATAATGGCAGCTGTGCACTTTTAGAAAGTGCTGTTTTCGAAACGCACACTGCTTGTGTAGACGGGAGCCTTTCGAAAGGACCCCCCAGATTTCAAAAGCTCCTTCTTCCAAAAACCAAATGGGAAGAAGGGGCTTTCTAAGTCTGGGGGTCCTTTCGAAAGGCCCTGTCTACACCAGTGGCGTGTGTTTAGAAATGCACGTGGCCACCATTGTGCTAATGAGGCACTGCATATTTATGGCAGCACCTTATTAGCATCTGCTGAAGTGGCTCTTTAGTTTTCGAAAGGTGGGGGCTAGTGTAGCCACAGCCTAGGTGAATGGCATGGGCACCAAGGCTCAGCAGAAGACCAAAAAGGTCATCTGGGTAGTTGTGCTTTGACTTGAGTAGTAAGAGAGTTTGTTGCATGGGCTTGTGCTCCTCGTCCCTGAGGGGCTTTTGCAAATCCTACGCTGTGTTATAAATCATAATACTAAAGAGAGTTGCTTTGACATACAGTAAACTCTTTCATATCCAGCAGCCCTGGGACCAGGAGGTTGCCAGATATTCAAATATTCTGGATAATAGAGAGGTATGCCTAGCAATGCATAACGCTAAAGAAAAACTAGATTTGATATTACAAAACACACAAAAATGTAGAGTACTTTATTTACTAGCAACAGTAGTATTGTACACTGTAAACTTAAACTGTATTTGCTGTATTTATTTGTGTTTACTTTCACTATATTACACTTCTGGAAAACGGAACTAAAATTTACTTATGGTTAAAATGCTGGTAATTTGAGAGTTCTGGATGATAGAATGCTGGGTAGGAAAGAGTTTAATGTAGCTGGAGAAAGTAAAACATACCATAAGAGGCAAAGGGTGGAGAGGGCAATCTGTTTGTTTGGGGATGAGTGAGTGCTTGTAGCAGGAATCACACCCATATCAACAACTGCTGTGTGTACCTAACTGGGACCATGCCGTTTTTCTGTAGTATTTTGTATTTACATAGAATGTGAGTCAGTGTTCTTTGGAAAGTAACAATTTTTATTAGAAGTACAATGGGCAAATGGGAAAGGAATTATTTAATACAATATAGAACTATTCAGTACAGTATCTTTCATGGAAATTATATCCATGATGCTTTTCAGCATAAAATACAATTACAGAATAAAATAATATGCAGTAGTGCAAAGAGGGAGGACTGGAGGAATGTTCATGAGAGATGTCTTGAGATGAAATATGAAAATAAGCCAGAGATGTAGAGAGAAGGCATTGTATACAGCAAGCAGCTACAAGAGAGAGGTCTCTTGCATATCCAGTAGCACTAGAAGAGACCTGTACTAGAGGCATCTACAGCTAAGGAAAGGGATTGCAGAGATCCTGGAACAAGTCTGTGGAGAGTTTTTGAAAGAAGAAAGTTAATCCTGAGCTTGATCCAAAAGTGCAGATATAGAGCATTGTGGTGTTGTGGGATGTGATTACTTCTTTGCTTATATGGTAAAGCTGGCTGCAGCACTGAATATTTTTGAAGTCAGCAAGAAGGGATTCAGTGTACACTCATCCCTCATTAAACAAGTACTTTATGAGTACTCGCTTAATCGAGGAACACACGTACCTTCCCTAGTTCACTGAACGAATGAATTCCCTCTGCTAATAGGACACTTACTCCATCCCCGCATCTCCAACCCACTGCAGCCTGACCCCCCCGCCAGCCCTGCAGACACCAAACCATCAAAAACGAACCTATGCAGCACCCTCATCCAAACCGCTGAAATTGAAACTCCCCGCCAGCTCCGCACACCGGAACTGCTGAAATTTAAACCCCCTGCCAGCCCCGTGCACCCGAACCAGTGAAACCTAAACCTCCTGCACACCCGAACTACCGAAACATAAAGCCCCTGCCGCCCCTGCACACCCTGAACCACCGAAATTTAACCCCCCACTGCCCCAGTGCACCCCAAACTGCCAAAACTTAACCCCCCCTGCTGGCCCTGCGCACCCGAACCAGTGAAACCTAAACCCCCCACACACCCAGACTGCCTAAACCTAACCCCCCCACACCACCCCCACACACTTGAACTGCTGAAATTTAAAACCCCTGCTGCCCCCGCACACCCGAACCACTGAAACTTAAACCTCCCACCAGCCCTGCGCACCCGAACTGGCAAAACTTAAACCCTCGCGAGCCCCCACACACCCAAACTGCTGAAACTTAACACCCCCGCTGGCCCCATGCACCCGAACTACTGTAGCCGTAACCCCCCTACGGGCCCCACAGACCCAACCTGCAGCAGCCTGAACCCCCCGCCCCCGCTCCCGCCCCGTGGACCCAACCTGCCACCATGTTTTAACCCTCCCATCCACTCATGTCCCCAAACTGCCACCAGCCTTTAATCCCCCACAACTCCAGGCTCACTTACCTTTCAAAATCAGCGCCGTCTGCTGCCACTCTGAGCACTGGGAACCAATCAGACTTTTACAAGTATTTTAGTAGGAATTTAGTGTTCCTCTTACGAGGTTTTGCCTACGAGCAAAAAGTTAGCAACCAATCGTGCTTGTATAGTGAGGGATGAGTGTAATTTCTTTAAGAATATTAGCGCTACCTTGAGTTTTTTACTTTTAAATACCGAATTGTTTCTTGATTTAGGGACAAAAAACAGACCATGCAGAAAAAAGGAAAGAGGCAAAATGATAGAGAATGACATACATTTGTATTTTTATCTTTAAATTGATTTTTCTGTATTCTGCTCCTTTGCTCTATCCCTCTGAGAACAGTAGATTGAGAGTATTATGGCTTTTTCATTTTGTTTTGACATTGTGTCTTTAAAATTTCATGTTCACACAAGGGAAGTTGTCAAAGTGACAGATAAACATTGACATTAATCTCCACAGTGTCACTTCTGTGACTGGCTGCGTTTGATATCCCATTATCCTGTGGGATCATCATAGACAATATAGAACACAATTCAAGTGAATTTGGTTACATTTTCAGGGTACTGCAAATCACAGTTCCATATATGATATTGTTTCATTTTCTGCAAATTAAGTCAAATCTTTCCATAAAAACTTTTCCCAATTGTTTTCACTTTCAATGACTGTAAAAAATAAAATACATAAAAATATTTTCACTCTTCAATTTCTAACTGTTCTAGAGTTGTTCTACCATTTAAAAAAAATGAGGGATATACTATGATGATGGCTACCCTGCAGGTTTTTTTCCAATGTTGCTTATTTCAACATTCTAATGTCTAAATAAGTAATGTCAGAAAATCACATTCATGCAGCCACAGCACTGTGAAACAGAGCGTTCTCATTTACAGATGAAGTTCACTGTCACAGCATTGCAGAAGGAGCCTTCACATATGTCAATAATAGCTGTGCTTTGCTCTCATTCAACGTTGAAGGAGGGTGGGTTGGCACAAGTCGTTCACAGAGCTGCAATAATTTTTCCAGGGAAAAGCCCTCTTATTTTGAATTATCCTGCTTGGCTGTGTGAACACTTTCTTTTTATGTTCTTGTTTTGTTTTGTTTCTGGATAAAAAACGGTTTTTACTGGAAAAAAAAAACCCCAGTGTAAACAAACCCGTTTGGTAGGGTCTTATCCCTTTGTGCCACTCTTTGACTGTAATTAGCTGTGATTTCTACTGGTGTGAGGCAGAACTCTGACTTGCCTTCCTTAGAGAGAGGCAAGATTGTCCAGTGGTTAGGACACTATTCTAGGACTTGAAAGACATAGGTTCAAGTTTCATCTGTGCCACAAACTTCTTTTACGACTGTGGCAACTGACTCTGTGCCACAATTTCCATATGTAACGTGATATGAGCAATTATCTACCCCACGGGAGTGTTGTGAAGTTAAATACACTTAAGACTGTGAAGTGCTCAGATACTATGATGATGGGGCCTGGTGTATAGTTCTGTACATTAAAATAGTTTAACCTAGGCAGTTGTACCTCTTGCTCAGTCTGTTACAGATTGCACTGAACAGCCTGGCCAAATGGTTATGGTTTCTTTTTAGATTTTTGCTTCTGATGTGCAAAAAGGGCCTGTTTTTGCTGGAGAAGATCTTGGGGAAATGGGTTTCAGGTTCTGTGTGTTGTAAGTTTTTTTGCACTTCGCTGAATATTTATCCAAGACATCCTTCCTCCTATACAAGGGCTGTGGCCACAGGAAAGTTTTACACCACTGCAACTACATGAATGCAGTTGCACTGGTACAAACCCCAGTATGAATGTGTTGTACTGGTAAAATGTAAGTGCACTGATGCAGCTTACCATAGGGCTGTGGGCCCAAGGAGGTTTCATCTTGGCTGGAAATTGTATTTCATCTACACTCCCTTCACCCACCATGTATCTATTGTTCTTAGTGGGAAAAGATTCAAGCAAGGCTGGTGCACTGTGAGGTGGCAGGAGGATCCACAGCTGGATAGAACTGTTACTCAGCCTGACCTATAGGTCTGCTGGGGTTGTGGAAATACCTGAGCCTGGTGTCATCTGTCACTAACACTAACAAGTCGTTATTAGAAGTTAGGAAAAGAGTTTTGTGATGTTATATTGAGCCAATATTATTATATGGGTCTGAAGCATGGACAAGCAGCAAACAAAAAGTTGAGAAGTCCATTGAAGCCGCAGAAATGTGTTTTTTAAGGAGGATGTTGGTCTGCTGGGGTTGTGGAAATACCTGAGCCTGGTGTCATCTGTCACTAACACTAACAAGTCGTTATCATTAGAAGTTAGGAAAAGAGTTTTGTGATGTTATATTGAGCCAATATTATTATATGCGTCTGAAGCATGGACAAGCAGCAAACAAAAAGTTGAGAAGTCCATTGAAGCCACAGAAATGTGTTTTTTAAGGAGGATGTTGCATATTCATGGACAGCTAAGAGGACAAGTGAGTCCATTTTGATTGAAGCACGGTGTAGGAGATTGTTGCTAGTGAGAACAAGGACAAGACAAGCAAAATTTATAGGACATGTAATGAACAAATTAAGACTTGAGCACCTAGTAATGACAGGGAAATTAGATGGTAAACAGGGTAGGGGTAGGCAGCGAGAGAAATTATGGGATAGTATTCCTTCCTGGTTACAGTGCAGAAGCACTCTAAAAGCTAGAAAGCACTCAGAATAGACAGGTGGAGAGCCATGATCACCTACGCCAGTTGGCATGGCACTTAAGGAAAGAAGGAAGGTATCATCTGACCCAGCTTCTGCTCAGCAAGGTTATGTCTATGCAGCAGTTATTTCGGAATAATGGCTGTAGTTCCAAAATAACTGTATGAGCATCTACACAGCAAAACAGCTATTTTGAAGTAATTTTGAAAAAGCAGACATTTATTTCAAATTCTGTAAACCTCATTTTACAAGGAATAGCACCTATTGCAAAACAGATATTTTGGAATAAGGACTGTGTAGACAGGGAACAGGGCTATTTCAAAACAATTCCAGAATAGCTTATTTGGAAATAATGCTGCTCTGTAGACATAAATAGGATCTATGGTATATGAACACACTATTTTGGAATGATAACAGAGAGGTAGCCATGCTAGTCTATATACTATCAAAACAAAAAAGCAGTCCAGTAGCACTTTAAAGACTAACAAAATAATTTACTAGGTGATGAGCTTTCCTGGGACAGAACCACTTCTCCAGATCATAGCTGTACCAGAACAGACTCAATATTCAAGGCACAGAGAACCAAAAATAGTAATCAAGGTTGACAAATCAGAAAAATATTATTAAGGTGGGCAAATCAGAGAGCAGAGGGGCAGAAGGGGCCGGGTAGTCAAGAATTAGATAAAGCCAAGTATGAAAAAGAGCCCCTATAATGAGCTAGAAAATTCCCATCCTGATTCAAACCACGGGTTAATATGTCGAATTTGAATATAAAAGAGAGTTCAGCAGCCTCTCTTTCCGCACTGTTGTGAAAATTCCTCTTCGGTAAAACGCAGACTTTCAGGTCATTAACAGAATGGCCCACTCCATTAAATTGCTGGCTGACAGGTTTGTGAATCAGAAGTGTTTTTATGTCTGTTTTATGCCCATTAATTCTTTGTCTAAGAGAGTTTGAAGTCTGTCCCATATACAAATCGTCTGGGCATTGGTGGCACATGGTGGCATATATGGTGTTAGTTGAGGAACATGAGAATGTGCCTGTGGTTCTGTAAATAACCAGGTGAGGTCCAGTGATGGCATCTCCAGAACAGATATGTGGACAAAGTTGGCAACGGGTCTTGTTGCAAGGAAAAGTTCCAGGATCGGTGTTCCTGCAGTTTAGACTGTGGTTATTGGTGAGAATCCTCATAAGGTTGGGGGGTTGTCCGTAGGAGGAAACAGGTCTGTCACCTAGGACCTTCTGGAGTGTGGCATCCTGATTAAGGATAGGTTGTAGGTCTTTAATAATTCGTTGCAGTGGTTTGATTTGGGAGCTGTAGGTAATGACCAGTGGTGTTCTGTTACTGGATTTTTTGGGCCTATCTGGGAGTAGCTGGTCTCTGGGTATTTGTCTGGCCCTGTCAGTTTGTTTTTTTATTTCTTCTGGTGGGTAACTCAAGTTTATGAAAATTTGGTAGAGATCTTGTAGTTTTCCGTCTCTATCAGTAGGATCAGAGCAAATGTGATTGTACCTAAGGGCTTGACTGTAAACAATGGATCAAGTTGAATAGTAACACAGAGGGAGCCGTGCTAGTCTATACACTACCAAAACAAAAAGCAGTCAAGTGGCACTTTAAAGACTAGCAAAATAGTTTATTAGGTGAGCTTTCGTGGGACAGACCCACTTCTTTAGACCATAGCCAGACCAGAACAGGCTCAATATTTAAAGCACAGAGAACCAAAAACAGTAAGCAAGGAGGACAAATCAGAAAAAAATGATAAAGGTGAGCAAATCAGAGAGTGGAAGAAGGTCAAGAATTAGATAAAGCCAAGTATGCAGACGAGCCCCTATAGTGACTCAGGTGGATCTAGTTGTGTGTGCAGGATGAAAGCTAGAAGCGTGTAGGTAAGTATAGCGATCAGTGGGTTTCCGGCGGAGTGTCGTACCAATCAGGCCATCCTTGATTTGTACTGTAGTGTCCGGGAAATGTATCTCTCACATGTAGTAGTTAAGGCATAAGTTGATGGTGGAGTGCAGATTGCTAAAGTCTCTGTGGAATTCTTCTAGAGTCTCTATACCATGGGTCCAAATCATAAAGATGTCATCAATGTATCGTAAGTAGAGGAGGGGTAATAGGGGATGAGAGCTGAGGAATCATTGTTCCAGGTCAGCTGTAAATATATTAGCATATTATGGGGCCATGTGGGTGCCCATAGCAGTTCCATTAATCTGGAGGTATAAATTGTCCCCAAATTGGAAATAATTGTGGATGGGAACAAAGTAACAGAGGTCAGACACTAGGTTGGCTGTGGTGACATCAGGGATGGTATTCCTTATCTCTTGTAATCCGTCTTCGTGTGGAATACTAGTGTACAGAGCCTCTACATCCATAGTGGCAAGGTTGGTGTTGTCAGGAACTTTTCCGAAGTTTTGTAATTTCCTCAGGAATTCGGTGGTATCTCTCAGATAGCTGGGAGTGTTGGTGGCATAGGGTTTGAGGAGGGAGTCCACATAACTGTATAGTCCGGTGGTAAGGGTGCCAATACCCGAAATGATAGGGAGTCTGGGGTTTCCAGGTTTGTGGATTTTGGGAAGTAAATAGAATAATCCAGCTTGGGGCTCAGATGGTGTATCTGAGTGAATAAGGTCCCGAGTAGCAGCAGGGAGTGCCTTAAGTAGCTATTGTAATTTCCTCTGGAATTCCAAAGTGGGATCAGTGGAGAGAGGTCTGTAAAATGTGGTGTTGGAGAGTTGTCTGGCTGCCTTCTGCTCATAGTCAGACTTATTCATGATGACAACAGCCCCCCCTTTGTCAGCTGGTTTGATTATAATGTCTGGGTTATTTTTGAGACTCTGGACAGCACAGCGTTCAGCATAGTTGAGATTGTGTCTCATTTGGTATTGTTTACATATAATGTCAGCCTGAGCATGGTTGCGGAAGCATTGTACGTAGAAATCCGGACTTATTTTGGAATGAGTTTGCTTCTTTTGGGGCTTCCCCATTCTAGAATAATGCTGTAGTGTAGACATATCCTGATAGATTACCGTTGCATGCCTGAGGGCTGATTCACCTAAGTAAGCAGCCCTGCTTTGACTGTGAGTTGTTTTTACAGATTTCTGCTCCCTCACATAGAGTGCAACTCCTCCTCCTTTTCTCCCATCTGTGCTTCCTAAACAGTTTATAACCTTCCATGACCATGTTCCAGTTATGCAAATCATCCCACCAAGTCTCCGTTATTCCAACCACCTCGTACTTGTTTGACTGTGCCAGGGCCTCTAATTCTTCCTGTTTGTTCCTAAGGCTTCTGGCATTAGTGTACAAGCATCTTAGAGAAGGGGCCGATTGGCCCACTTTCTCCTCTTCACGCAGGAAACCCACTTGATTGTTCCCTCCTCCTTCCCCACTTACCTCAGGGCTTGTGTCACATTCCTCCAACAAACCTAGTTTAAAGCCCTCCTCACTAGGCTTGCAAGCCTGCCCGCAAAATCCTCTCTTTGTGAGGTGGATCCCATCTCTTCCCAACAATCCCTGTTCACGAAAAAGAATCCCATGGTAAAAGAAACCAAATCCTTCCCTGCTACACCACCTACACAACCACACATTTAACTCTGTGATTTGACAGTCTCTACATGGACCCCTTCCTTCCACAGGGAGGATAGACAAGAACACCACTTGTGCACCTTATTCCTTGATCTTCCTTCCTAGGGTTATGTAATCCACCATGATCTCATCAAAGTTGCTTTTAGCTGTATCATTGGTTCCTACATGGAGAACTAGGAAGGGGTAATAGTCTACAGGTTTAACAGTTTTTGGCAGGGACTCTGTAATATCCCGGATTCTAGCTCCAGGCAAGCAGCAAACTTGCCGAGATTCTAGGTCCGGGCAGCAAGTGGATGACTCCGTCCCTCTTAGGAGGGAGTCCCCAACCACCACCCATCTTTTTCTCTTAGGGGTGATGGTCATAGAACTCCCATCCCTAGGGCTGCACATCCCGTGCATTAGAAACCGTGGGGACTCTTTCAGATCCAATCCCTGTGAGGTATCAGCCCCAATTATCTCTGCTGTATCACCTGTGGAGAGAGGCTGAAAGCGGTTACTTAACTCCACTGGAACTGGAGAGACCTGAACTGGTTTTTTCCTCCTGGAGGTAACATGCTTCCAGTTCTCCTCCTTGTTTTGGGCAGCCTGCTGTTCCTGCAGTATTATCTGTTGCCTTCTATCCAGAAAGTCTTCACCCTCTCTGGTGGACCTGAGGGTTGATATTTGCACCTCAAGTCCTTTAACCTTCTCTTCTAAAATGGCTGCCAGCTTGCACTTGGTACATAGAAAACCTTTCCTTTCGTTTGGGAGGAAGATAATCATGGCACATGACATGCAGGTCACAACAAGAGACCTCTCACCACCAATGTCAGTGTCCATTTTTTCCCTTTTCAGAGATCCCTTATTTGTTTCTAGTGCTGCCTTGAAGGGCACAAGAGAGACACTGTCTAAGAAAGGGAAAACAGGTATGGGGCTCCTCCTGAAGGTGAACTCCCAGGCAAACTCCCTGTTAGCTGCTCCTATTCGCTGCTCACAGGGTTCACTGGGGCTGCCTTCTTATAGAGCCGCTAGCTGGTTAGGCCCAGCTCAAAGCCTTTGCCTCCCCCACACCTTCCGGCCCAGCCCGCTCCCAACACTCCCCTGGCCCACAGCTCCCACACCCCCCCGGCCTGGCCCGCTCCCAGTGCCCCCGGCCCACAGCTCCTTGTGCACCCCCAGCCCAGCCTGCTCCCAACACTCCCCTGGCCCACACCTCCCCCCCGCATCCTCCCAGGTACCACTGCTGCAGCCCAGAGGAATGAGCCGCCACCTCCTCCACCAGAGCCACCACCAGGTTTTAACTCTCCCTCCCGTTCCTGGCCCCAAACTGCACCCAGCCTTTAATCCTCTCCAACCCCCTCCCAACCCAGGGTTCACTTACCATTCAAAAGCAGCGCCACATGCTGCCACTCTTTCGCTGAGTTAGAAACACTAAGAACCACTCAGGGACTTTAATGTGTATTTAATGGTAATTTAGTGTCCCTCTTACAAGTTTTTGCCTACAAGCAGAAAGTCGGGAACCAATTGTGCTCGTATAGCGAGGGATGAGTGTACAGGGGTCGACTGCCAACCCCATAGAGATTGAGTTTGTATGTGTGTACCAGACATGCAAAATTCAACTCTGGAAGATTGACCCTCACTGGGTCGATCTCCCCAGACGTATAGACACACCCTAAGTTTACGACATAGTCGTAGAGGAAGTACAGCTTCTCTACTTTTCTCAACACCATTCTGATGCTTGTTCCTAATTTCTGCTGATGTGATTTTGTCATACAATTCCATAGTGGGATGAATATTAAATCTGTAATTTAAGAATAAACAAGAAATTGTGACAGTCAAGGGTTTTAAACCAATTAGCCTTGATTTATTTAATATTATAGAAATTATGTAAAAAAATTCTTTGAGTTAGGGTTGTGTTCCTCAGGAAGTTGAATAGTTTCTATTCAGCTAAGTATACCTCTAGCTGTGCAAACCAGCAGAGCACAAAGCTGACACACTGCAACTTCTGCAATACACTGCTTTTCATGTTTGATTATATTTAGATATGTCTAACAAAGGCTCCATTAGCATGTTCCAGTCCTCACCCAACTTACATGGGATTTATGGTATTTCTAAACACAGAAAATAAATGTGTAGAAGCATTAAAATCCTTTAAGCATTTTTTGTCCATCCAGGTCAGGGGTTTCTCACAATACATTTTTGGTAGCCTCAGAGTGTGGCCGCCTACTCTTGCTGGTGGCCTCTCCTAGAGTTTTTCCTAAATATTTAATTAGCATTAGAAAAACATATACATATGCACACATAT
Organism: Carettochelys insculpta; assembly: GCF_033958435.1. Classification (NCBI taxonomy): domain Eukaryota; kingdom Metazoa; phylum Chordata; order Testudines; family Carettochelyidae; genus Carettochelys; species Carettochelys insculpta. The sequence continues at coordinate 25,242,975 of NC_134157.1, read as the reverse complement.
GTGTCCAAATCATTACAATTTATTTATGTGGGATTTTTTGTGGACTCTATATTAAAAATGAATAGAGACAACTGTACATTTTTACTGGACCTGCACAGAGGAGAAGCATAAATAAAGTTCTTTGCGTGTTCTTGTTTTTCTCCTTTTTGTTAATTTTCTTTTTTGGTTGCTTTCTTTAAGATTTGCTAAAGAGTAAATCTTTTGTGAAAAGTGATGTTAACAAACATCAGATTTCACAGCAGATTTACTCAGTCCCAGCAAGCCAGGTGCCAAATTAAGCCCGGGATGGGCAAGTGGATACAGAGGCAATGGAAGCCAATGATGATGGGGCATTCGGGAGGCAGTGTGGACTAAGAGTGGACTGCTGACAACTTGGCAGTCACCTGGAATATTTGTGTTCATTTTAAAAAGAGGTGGAAAGTTTGGGGCTAGGGACAGGAAAAGTATTGTTACATGTACTTCTTACAGACCTGATTTGTTCAACAGGTTCACTTTGTATGTTGGGTAAAGAGTTCCCTTTGAGAAAGCAAGTCCCGAGTGATTAGAAATGGTTTTCTTGACCTTCAGCAGGTGATCAAGGTATCGATAACATTTCAAACAGCTTTTTAATCAAAGGATTTCCTGTCTTCTCTTGTAATCTTTTCTGAAAGTCGCCTTTGTTACTTGCTGTACTGTTAACTTGATAAAAAATTCTTTCCTACTGAACTAATAGGGCTGATTACCTTAGGAGACTATGCCCTATTGGTTTGTAAGGCAGGTAGAAAACCAGATATTATGTTGCGGTCCAAACTCCTGGAATATTGACCACCGATGTAGCATTAATTTGCACTATTCTCTGAATCAAAGAAAAGAGGAGTAGCTTATTGGAAGGTCTTTTAATAAGTGTTTCTGAAGTGAACTAAGACATTTATCACCTTATTCTCAGCTTAATCCACTAGGAAAAATTGTTTTTTCTGTAAGGTTTATTCACTCCAGATAGAAAGTGGCAAACAGCTTTTTCTCCCTCAGTTGCAAGCAGAAATTACTGATGTTAATTTGCAGAAGACAAAGAGAATGCCAAAATCATGTGTACTATACGGCAACTTTCATACAAATAGTGTCCCTAAGGCTGTGTCTATGGTACAAAACAACTTCAAGGTTGCTTACTTTGAAGTTATACTTTGAAGTAAGCAACTTCAAAATAGAGTGTCTACATCCTCCCTTACTTTGAAGTAGGCTTTCCCCTACTTCAAAGTTAAACATTTACACGCAATTAGCCCCTACTTCGAAGTAAGGGACCAGGAAATGATGCAGGCATGGGGTAGCATGACCAATAAGCCCTTCCAGGCTTGCAGCGAGCTGACCCCTTAAGGGGCCCCTCCCAACATCTCCCACTCTGCACATGCTCAAGGCTGCCAGGCTGCAAGCAGCAACAGAGTATGTGCTGGGGAGAACAGCTGAGTAACACGCCCTCTCCCACCCTCCCCGAGGATAAAGTGTGTCCACCCTGGCCAGCTTGTTGGCCATGCAGGTCGCCCTCGTCTTCCAGTGGCAAGGCTGGGTTGCCTCCTGGAACCCAGTCTGCAGGCCCTGGCCACGGCACTGCTGCCTCTTCCCTGGGCCACCTCAATCCGAAGCCCGTGGGCCTTTGCCACCACCGGCGAGTGGTGGGACTGGCTGGTGCTGGAGACCTGGGATGACAAGTGATGGCTGAGGAACTTCAGAATGACCCAGCAGACATTCAAAGACCTCTGGCACTGGCTCACCCCTGTCCTCCAGCACTCAGACATTTGGATGCGGCCAGCGCTCCCAGTGCAGAAGAGAGTGGCCCTCACCCTGTGGAGTCTGGCCACCCTGACAGCCTCCAGTCCATCAGCCACCAATTCAGCCTCGGCAAAGCCACTGTCAGAACAGTGAAGATTGAGGTATGTCTGGCCCTCACCGTGGACCAACCCTGAGGGGAGGGCTACTGGGCAGGGGACAAGGGGCCCCTGGTGGGCAGGGGGCTTCCCAGTCTGCCATTCGTGGACATGTCTTCCTTCCCCCCTGCAGGTTGTCTGAGCCATCAACAGGGTGTTCATGTCATGAGTCGTGACCCTGAGGGACCTGGACGCCACCCTTGCTGGGTTCACAGACCTGGGCTTCCCCAATTGTTTCCAAGCTGTGGATGGGACTCGTGGCAATCTGGGCTCTGGGCCGCAGTGAGAGCTCCTACGTTAACAGGAAGGGGTACCACTTGGTGGTACTCCAGGCCCTGGTGGACGCAAGGGGCCGTTTCCTGGACATGTACGTGGGGTGTCTGGGCAGGGCTCATGATGCCTGGGTGTTCCAGAATTCATGGCTGGGACACCAGATGCAGGAGGGCACACATGTCCTCTTTTGGGAGCTCCCACTCGGGGACATCATGATGCCCCCCCTGCATCGTGTCCAATGCCACATACCCGCTGCACCCATGGCTCATGAGGGCCTATACCAGATGTACCACGCCAGCCCAGAACACCTTTAACAGTCACCTCAGCCATGCTGGGGCACAGTTGAGCAAGCATTCGGGAGACTGAAGGGGAGGTTTTTCTGCCTCCTCACTAGGCTGGATGTCAGCCTCCCAAATGTCCGCTTAGTCATTACTGCCTGCTGTGCCTGCCACAATCTCATGGAGGGCTGGCAGGAACACTTCATCCAGGGCTGGGTAGCAGACCTGGGGGCCAGGTATGAGCAGCTGCCCGCTATCCCATGCCAAAAGGCACAGAGGGATGGGGTCAGGGTCTGGGAGTCCTTGTACCAGGCCTTCACACAGGGCCTGCCCTGACCTTCCCAGCCACGCACCACACCACTGGCCACCCCACTTCCCCATCTCTCATGTTACCCCCCCGCCCCGCCATCACTCTCCCATCAAGCACCAGGGACATGGGGTTAGGGTGGAAACATCAAACTTTACTATTGGGGGAATAAACTGGTCTTGCAAAACCAAACAGAGCAATGTGTGAAGCTATTTACAGTGCATGGGGGGACGGTCCACAGAAGGGAGGCGGGGGGCTAATTGAAGTGACTGAACTAGGAGGGGAGCTAGGTGGGGGAAGGCTCAGCTGCCCAGGGACGTGGGGGGCTGGGAACTGCATCAGCCACGGCTGCCCCTACCACCCTGGCTGCAGAGTCCCCTGCAGGGCTGCAATGGGGCCAGGACCACAAGGAGGAAGGACTGGGGTGGGGGTGCAACAGGCTCAGCCTCCTCAGGGTGTGCGGGGGATGCCACTGGGGCTGGGCCAGGTGCAGCTGCTTTAGCCAGCACCCACTGAGCCAGTTCCAGCCAGGCGGACGGTGACAGGTCTGCCAGGAGGTGGGTGGCTGCGGGGCAGTGGACAGCTGTGGCTGTAGGCCAGGCTGGCGAGGGTGTGGGTGGTTGGGCGAGGGGGGCAGCCAAGGCCTGGGCTACAGCATCCAGGCTGCTGGCAAGCCCTACCCACATGTCCTGTTCCATCACCAGCTAGTCCCAGAGCACCCCAGTCATCTCTTGCACAACTGCTTGGTTGGTGGTCACCTCCTCCTCCCTCCAGTGCTATCTGCGGGAGGCCCTGCCATGGCCACAGGGGGATGCAGGCTGGGGCGATGGGGCGGCCAACTGGCTCCCTGAAGCTGTGGCCTGCTCCAGTGGGCTGCACCACCTTCCCAATGATGGACCTGTGTAGACAGGAGGGGATGAGGGACAGCCCATAAGTGCTGGGTCCCAACTCTGCTGCGCCCACCCCCTCCCCTGCTGCCTGATGGCCTGTGAGCCCTCTGGGATCCTGGATGCCCAGAGGTTCTTGCTTGGCAAGGGTTGCCCCGTGTTTCCTCCCCCTCCCCTCGTCCCCAGGTGTGTGGGCTGCAGGGCTGTTCCAGGTGGGCCCTGTCCCCGTCCCTGGTGACATCCTGCTCGTCCTGTATGTACCAGCTGTGATGTCCTGGGGGTCAGGTGAGGCTTGGATGGAGGAGGCTTGGCTGGGTGTCCCGGAGGGGAGGGGGATGACAATGGTCCCATCACTGGAGACCTCGTCATCACCCTCGGTCTCAGTAGGCTGCTCCCCACACAGGGGGCTCATGGTGCTGGAGGGGTCTGCCTCATCCTCGCTGTCCGCGGGGCTGGGGGGGAACAGTGGTGTCCACCCTGTGCTCCAGGGTGGCCGCCTCCCTTGGTCGCAGGAGCCTGAGTAGCTCCTGGTTGTGGGGGCAGTGGACAGACCATGCCCCTGACCAGCTGGCAGCATCAAGCAAGGGCCTGGTGGAGTTTTTTTACTTGGATGCTGCTGCTGCTGCCTGTGCGGTTGGGGTGGCCTTGGGCGGTGAGGCTGCTGGCCAGCCGGTCAAAGGCCTCTGCATTCCTCTGCTGGGTGCCAGTTTGCCAAAAGACCTCCTCCTCCCCTTACCGAGCGAGGAGGTCCTTCAGCTCATCCTCAGTCCAGGAGGGTCCCATCCTGGAAAGGCCCTTCCCTGGGTGCTGCTACCCCCCCGGGGGCAGGGAGGTTCTGGCATGCCACCATGGTAGCCAGGAGGTGCGGAGGTGAGCTGGTGCTTTGAGCAGGGGCAGTCCAAGTGGGAGCTTGTGCTGGCCCTGCTTGTGGCACGGTGTCAGCTTCCTGCCTGGGGTTGCCAGGGAGCTGCTTCCTATAAGGCAGCCATTAGGGTCCATACAGCCCTGGCTGGGCTGGCCAGAGTGTCTCCATCCTCCGGGGGGGGTGCACCTCCTTGGCAGACTCCTTACTTCGAAGTAACGACTGCAGAGCATCTACACACACTTAACTTCAAAGTTAAACTTCGAAGTAAGCCACTCTCCATTCCCGGGAGTGGAGTAGTTACTCAAAGTTAGCTCCCTTACTTTGAAGTTAACTTCGAAGTAAGGGAAAGTGTGTGTAGATGCTTTTCATGCTACTTCAAGTAGCAGTTTATTTCAAAGTTAACTTCAAAGTGAGTTTGTAATGTAGATATAGCTTAAATGTTTTAGAGTTCCATAATGCATATTGGCATAGGGGAGAAAATTGATTGGTAAAGTTCAGAAGATACTGATGAGGTAATGAGGCAGAGAGATACAAGGTTGACTCCCAGAGATCTCTCAGAACAGCAGTAGTGAGACTTATGGGCTACGTCTACATGAGCCCCAAACTTCGAAATGGCCACGCAAATGGCCATTTCGAAGTTTACTAATGAAGCGCTGAAATGCATATTCAGTGCTTCATTAGCATGCGGGTGGCCGCGGCACTTCGAAATTGACGTGCCTCGCCACCGCGTGTCTCGTCCCGACGGGGCTCCTTTTCGAAAGGACCCCGCCTACTTCGAAGTCCCCTTATTCCCATGAGCTGATTTTTGGGAAGAAGGGGCCTCCAGAAGGAGGAGTTCCTTCCAGAAGCCCCCTGGGGCCGTGCTTCTACATGGCATTTTGGAGTCCGGAAGAATGGTCTTCCAGACTCCAAATCACGTGACGTTATGCTAACGAGGCATGGGGAATTTGCATCCGTGCCTCATTAGCATCTTTCACTCCGTGTATTAACATTCCACTTCCAAAGGAAGTGGCCTGTGTAGAAACGGTCATCATGATCTTTTACAATATTTATCTTAAGTCTGAGTTTAACATCAGCAACAGTAAAACTATTATAACATTGTCCTAAATTACAGCATTATCTAAATTAGATGGAACTAAAATAGAATTTTATACTACAGAGGCCTCCAGGGCTGGATTAATGCAGGGGTTGTAGGCTGCATCCCAGAGCCCAGGTTAAGGAGAGGGATTCAAAAATTACCAATATGTCTTTTTAAAGCAACTCCCTGATCATAATTAACATGTGCTAAAATCCAATCATGTGCCATTTCTTATTGCTTGGATCTGTGCACTTGCACAAGAGGTTTATAAAAATGTTGTGTGATGGTGTGCCTAGAAAATATGACAGCAGAGCTCAAAAGAGGAAAGCACAGAAGTTAAAAACAATTTTTGAGGAACCGTTGCTAACAAAATACAGCAGTCGATAGGCTATTTCAGTAAACCATCAACAAATGCACCAGATATTAGTAATCTGAACAATAAGTGAATGAGTATCACAGTCCATGCTAAGGAATGTCAGCAGCTACAACTGACAGTCCAGACACAATCAGTCAGCCAGTTTCAGATGTGAGTGAAGTAGCTGCATATGATGGAGGTAAAAACTCAGCTAACTTTGACTCATAGAACACTGATACAGCACACAGAGACCCCAAAAATAAAGCTTACTGATCACAAAAGGACTAGAACTATGTGAAAACAAAAACTGTGATTTTTCAATCTCTGAAAAAACAAAACAAACATCCTAAAAGGTGTTTACAGAAAACCTTCACATGTACACTTCAAAATGGGAAATCTGTACCTGGGACTGTTTTTTGTTTTGTGTGTCAGTTGTTCAAAGATTTGTCCTCTCAAACACAAGCATTTAGTGGTTGTGGATGGAAACACAACACATTTCAAGTAGTTGAGTATCAGAGCAACATTTGTCATAGAAACACAATGCTTACCTGCATTTCTAAAACATAATACAAAGGGCAGATTGATTTGGAATTGACTTTGTTTATTGGAAAGATGTTCTCACATGGGTTGTTGTAGTTAAGTTTCTTATGGAGTATGAGCTTTCTGTCAGAGGAGACAATGAAACTGTTGGATCCCCCAGTAACTGGAATTACTCAAGCACCTTGGACTATTGAGTCAGTTTGAGCCTTTTCTAAATAAACATATTAAAATATGGGAATACTGTTGAAGGAGGGCCTTCATAACTTTCTTCAATGATTTATGACAAATTTATAACTTTTAGGGTACGTCCACACTTGCATTCCTCTTTCAAAAGAGGAATGCAAATGAGGAAAATTGAAAATGCAAATGAGCTATATTTTTGTATATTTAACACCTCATTTGCATATTCTAATTTCAAAAGTGCTTCTTTCAAAAGAAGAAAGCCAGTGTAGATGAAAGCCATGTCCCTTTAATGGAAAGAAGGATTCTTTCGAAGAGGGGGTTTACTTTCAAAAGAGCCGCGCCTACACTGGCTTTCTTCTTTCGAAAGAAGCTCTTTTGAAATTAGAATATGCAAATGAGATGTCATCTGTAAATTTACATCTCATTCACATTTTCAATTTACCTCATTTGCATGCCTCTTCCAAAAGAGGAATGTAAGTGTAGCTGCACCCTTAATGAGATAAAGAGCACTCTCAGAAATAAAGTCAGTTACAGATTGCAAAATACTTTCCATTATCGGAGATTCCACTCTTGATATATCCCACACAGATCAATTTGGGTTTATAATCCACTGTGTGTCGCAAGAGGGGCAGAGTCAAGAGCATTTTCTTAAATTTCTCACAAGTCATACTGGAGATTCACTTCATAATTCAGTTTTGCAAAAGATGGACTTTGACATTGCAAGTTGCAGAGTTCAGTGTTATGACATGCAGAGGTCTGCAATCACGAATTTGGGAGATAAACCCTTTTGTAGAGTGCATACTCTGCACAACTCACACTCAAGTTAGTTGGGATTACATATGTATACTGCTGCTTGGGAACAACTGCTTTGTTCATTTTTTAATTTCTCACTGCCAAATTGTTACTGCAGTATGAGAGCCAAATGACAATAAGTGAATGGAGACTTTCAGATATAATGTGGTCCACAAATACCCAGGCTACAAAAGCACTATGGCTGAATTATGCAAACATTCAGGAATTTCTCTCAAAACTAGCTGACAACACTCTGTCAATGGTCATGAAAATGGACAAGCTGGAAATTGCTTTCTTTTCTATTTCTGGAACATTGTTCTGCAGAGATTTCAAGCAACAAACACCGATCACTTCAGGCTGTTGACCTTGACTTGCCTAATACTGTAAAGTTGGTGGGCTTCTTAAAGGACTGTAGGGCTGGTCTACGAATTCAGCTTGACAGCTTTGAAACCGTGGTGGGACAAACAACACTTCTAGTTTCTCATCATTATAAATTGGAAAAGCACCGTGAAGTGTAAACAGTAACATCTACAAGTGTGGGGAGCCAGACTGTAAGTTGTCAGACTGAGAGAAATTTTGCACAGAGGTTTTCAATGTTGTTAGTGATAAACTTGTTGCACAGTTGCATTGCAGGTATGAAGCATACAAAGAGGTATGCAGCTAATTCAGATTTATGAACAATCTTTGTCTACTTTTTGCATCACAGCTACATGATTCAGCCGTTAAACTACAAAAGAAATGTAGCACCAATTTACAAGAGGATTTTGCAGATGAACTGGTCCAGTTTAGGGTGTTCACAAAAAAAGAGGAAAACAAAACAGCAAAGACACGAATTCATGTTTTAAAAAAATGGAGTCTGCAGTCTGTGTTTTCCAATATAGACATTGCCTTACGAATGATTTTGAGACTGCCAGTAACTTATTGCTGGAGGGGAACGGTCATTTTCAAATCTGGTGCTAATAAAAACCAAGCTGAGATCAATCATGGATGAGATGAGACTGAATATTTTCACTTTAATATCAATAGAGTATGACTTGCTTCACTGACAGGATTTCAGTAACATCAATGAGGATTGCATAGCCCTGAAGACCAGAAAAAAACTAATATAACATCTGTTTTAGGTAAGAAGTAGGCCATTTTGGATTGTGACAAGTCTATTGACAAGTCAACTGTTGTGACCTGCACCACATATGCTATGTTTGTCTTCCTCCTGGAAGACAGAAGGGATTTCATATGTACCATGTGCAAGCTGGTCACCATCTTGGAAGAAGAGGTTAGAGGAATTGAGGTGCAAATATCAACCCTCCAGTCTATCAGAGAAGGTGAACATTTCTTTGATAGAAGGCATCATTTAGTAGTGCAGGCACAGCAGGCTGAGCAACCAATGAGGGCACTATAAACCAAGGAAGAAAACTGGAAGCATGTAACCTCCAGGAGAAGAAAGCCAATTCAGGTATCTCAAATTCCTGGAGAGGTAAGTAACTGCTTTCAAGCTCTCTGCATGGGTGATATGATGGAGAATGCTGCGGAAGAGACCTCTCAGAGAAGGGATCAGAAGAAGACTCCACTGGCTGGAAGGTATGGGATGCATGGTCCTAGCAATGGCAGTTCTGTGACCATCACCCCCAAGAGAAGAAGACGGGTGGTGGAGGTTGGGACTCCCTCCACAGAGTCATCCATCTGCCATCCAGACATGTAATCTCAGGAAGTTTGCTGCTTACCAGGAGCTAGAATCCAGGATGTGACAGAGATACTTCCAAAAATCATCAAACCTGCGGATTACTATCCCTCCTTACTTCTCCATGTAGGAACCAATGACACAGCAAAGAATGACCTTGAGCAGATCACTGCATATTATGTAACTCTGGGAAGGAAGATTAAGGAATATGGAGTGCAAGTGGTGTTCTCATCCATCCTCCCCCTTGATGAAAGGGATCCAGGTAGAGACCGTCGAATCATGGACGTAAATGCGTGGTTGCACAGGTGGTGTCAGAGAGATGGATTTAGTTTCTTCGACTATGGGATTCTGTTTCGAGAACAAGGATTGCTAGGAAATGATGGGATCCACCTAATGAACAGAGGAAAGAACATCTTTGCGGGCAGGCTTGCAAACCTAGTGAGGAGGGCTTTAAATTAGGTTTGTCGAGGGATGGTGACACAAGCCCTGAGGTAAGTGGAGAAGGAAGAAGGTACAACAAAGGAGGACTACTCATTTGTAAGGAGAAGGTTGGCCAATCAGCTTATTTTCTAAGGTGTTTGTACACAAGTGCAAGAAGCCTGGGAAACAAACAGGAAGAATTAGAGGCCCTGGCACAGTCAAAAAGTATGAGGTGATTGGAATAATAGAGACTTGGTGGGATGACTCACATAACTGGAGCACTATCATGGAAGGGTTTAAACTGTTCAGGAAGGACAGGCAGGGGAGAAAAGGAGGAAGAGTTGTAATGTGAGAGAGCAGTATGATTGCTCAGACCTCCAGAATATGGAAGGAGAAAAGCCAGTTGAGTGTCTTTGGGTTAAGCTTAGAAGTGGAAGCAACAGAGGCAATGTTGTGTTTGGTGTCTGCTGTAGGCTGCCAGATCAGGTAGATGAGGTAGAGAAGGATTTCTTCAGACAACTAAAAGTCTTCCAAATCACAGGGCCTGGTTCTCATGGGATACTTTAACCACCCAGACATTTGTTGGGAGACCAATCCAGCAGCACACAGAAAATCCAGGAAGCTTTTGGAGAATGTTGGGGATGAATTCCTGGTACAAGTGGTGAAGGAACCGACCATGGGCTGTGTGCAGCTGGACCTGCTGCTCACGAACAGGGAAGAAATAGTAGGAGAAATAGAAGTGGGTGGCAACCTGAGCTGCAGGAATCATGAGATGGTGGTATTCTGGATTCTGACAAAAGGAAGAGAGGTGAGCAGTAAAATACAGACCCTTAATTTCAGAAGAGCAGACTTCACCTCCCCGAGAGAACTGGTGGGCAGGATACCCTGGGAAGCTAATATGAAGGGGGAAAGGGTTCAAGAGAAGTGGCAGTATTTTAAAGAGGTCTTATTGAAGGCACAGAAACAAACCATTCCTATGCGCAGTAAGAAAAGCAAATATGGTAGGCAAACAGCTTGGCTTACCAGGAATATCCTTGGTCAGCTTAAACTCAAAAAGGATGCATATAAGAAGTGGAAACCTGGACAGATGATGAAGGAGGAGTATAAATAAATGGCTGGAGAATGCCAGGGGGTAATCAGGAAAGCAAAAGCAGAATTGGAAGTGCAGCTAGCAAGGAATCTCAAGGGCAGCAAGAAGTGTTTCTACAGGCATGTTAACAATAAGAGAGTTATCAGGGAGGTTGTGGAGCTGTTACTGGATGAGGGAGGTAACCTGGTGACAGATGATGTGGGAAAGGCTGAAGTACTCAATGCTTTTTTGCCTCGGTCTTCATGGACAAGGTCAGCTTCCTGACTACAGCACTAGGCCATGCAGTATGGGAAGGAGGTGGGCAGTCCTCAGTAGGGAAATAAGAGGTTAAGAGCTATTTAGAAAAGCTAGACGCACATAAATCCTTGGGTCCGGATTTAATTCATCCAAGGGTACTGAGGGAATTGGCCGAGGTCATTGCAGAGCGTTCGGCTATTATTTTTGATAACGTGGAAATTGGGAGAGGTCCCAGATGACTGGAAAAATATAAATATAGTGCCCATGTTTAAGAACAGGAAAGGACAATCCAGGGAACTATAGACCAGTCAGCCTTACCTCAGTCCCCAGAAAAAGCATGGAAGGGCTCCTCAAGGAATCCATTTTGGAGCACTTGGAAGAAGGGAAAGTGATCAAGAGTAGTCAATATGGATTCGCCAAGGGCAAGTCGTGCCTGACCAATCTGATAAGCTTCTATGCTGAGGTAAATGGCTCTATGGACATGGGCAAGTCAATGGATGTTATATACCTTGACTTTAGCAAAGCTTTGGTACAGCCTCCCACAATATTCTTGCCCAGAAGTTAAGGAAGTATGGATTGGATACATGGACTATAAGGCTACTTTGCACTAGCCCCTTCCTTTCAAAAGGGGCATGGTAATGAGCGAGGTCAGAAGATGCTAATGAGGCACTGCCATGAAAATGCAGCACCTCATTAGCATAAGAGCAGCTGTGGTGATTCGAAAGTGCTGCTTTTGAATCGCACGCTGCTCATGTAGATGGGGGCCTTTCAAAAGGACCCCACAGTCTTCTGAAGCCCCTTATTCCTAAAACTAAAATAGGAATAAGGAGCTTTCGAAGATTGGGGGTTCCTTTTGAAAGGCCCCCATCTACACAGGTGGTGCACGATTTGAAAGCAGCACTTTCGAATCACCGTGGTTGCCATTATGCTATTGAGGTACAGCATATTCAGGGTAGCACCTCATTAGCATCTTCCGACCTCACTCATTATCATGCCCCTTTTGAAAGGAAGGAGCTAGTGTAGACACGGCTTAAGATGGATAGAAAGCTGGCTTGACGGACAGGCCCAACTAGTAGTGGTCAATGTCTCAATGTCTGGTTGGTGGTCAGTTTCAAGTGGAGTGCCCCAAGGATCCATTCTAGGGGCAATACTGTTCAACATCTTTATTAATGACCTGGTTGAGGGGATGGATTGTACCCTCAGCAAATTTGCAGATGACACTAAGCTAGGGTTTGGGGTAGGTACATTGGAGGGTAGGGACAGGGTTCAGAGTGACCTAGACAAATAGGAGGATTGGGCCAAAAGAAATTTGATAAGGTTCAACAAGGAAATGTGCAGATTCCTGCACTTGGGATGGAAGAATCCCAAGCACTGTTACAGGCTGGGGACCAAGTGGCTAAGTAGCAGAGCATCAGAAAAGGACCTGTTGATTACAGTGGATGAGAAGGCAGATCTGAGTCAGTTGTGTGCCCTGGTAGCCAAGAAGGCTAATGGCATATTGGGGTGCATTAGGAGAAGCATTTCCAGGAGAACCTATAGAAGTTATTATTCCCCTCTGCTTGGCACTGGTGAGGCCACATCTGGAGAATTGTGTCCAGTTCTGGGCCCTCCTGTATAAAAAAGGATGTAGACACATTGGAGAGGGTGGTGAAGCACTGGAATGCGTTAACGAGAGAGGTAGTGGAATCTACATCCCTCGAGGTTTTTAAGTCTCAGCTTGACAAGGTCCTGGCTGGGATGACTTAGTGGGGATTGATCCTAGGGGGCTGGACTAGATGACCTCCTGAGGTCCCTTCAAGCCCTAGAATTCTGTGATTCTGTGACTGTATGATTTTGAATAAACTTTAACTATATTCTACATGTTTTAAGCCTGAAATGTAACCACAGAACAGCTTTATGTTAATTAAAAAGCTGGTTTAGTATAGTGTTAATAGTCTTGTGTCATAATTATGATAATTTTGTTTTAAATAAGCAAAAATACTTGTACACAGGCCCCCACAAAATCAAATAGCCCTGGGCCCACAGGAGTGTTAATCTGGCCCTTGAGATGCCCCTCTGTTGGATAAAATGATTCTACTGTAAGAGCATCAGGAAGCAGGTTTTGTTTAATATTTAGAAGACAGTGTGAGAGAGCTGCTGAGTATGTTAGGGAGGGGAAATCTGCCAGTGAAGTTTGGAAGAGTGATCCCTGAAGTCAGAACTTAAGGTATAGCTACGTAATAGCTATGTTGTGTTTTCAATGTTTAGTTTGCTGTTTCGGGAGAAAGAACTGATAAAAGCCTGGACTCAAGGGGAGGCTGCCCCCGGCTCCCAGTTTTATGGGTGCCCCACACCAGCCATTTTGTGGATGGGAGGGCCAGGATTACTTGAGGATGGGGCCAGGCTAGTGGATTACCTGGGGCCAGGGATTGCATGCGTGGCAGTAGGAGCAGCAGTGGGTCACTTCCCCTGCCGCTGTCACCATGTGGGCAGCAGAAGCAGCAGCCTGATACGCTCCACAGTGCCATCCTCCCAGCCCACTGCACCTAGCTTCTCTGCAGCGGGCTGGGACAATGGTGAAGTGGAGCAGGTTGCTGCTCCCACCACCTGTGTGGTGAGTAGGATGTGACCGCCTACTTCTGTTATCGCCACTACATGCAAGATCTGAGGGGGCACCTCCCAAGTGACCCCTTGTGGTGCGGCATCTGCCCCAAGCCTCTCCCCTCCATGCCCCCTCTCGACCGCAGCCACTGTTCTGCTGCACCCATGCCTTCAGGCAGAAATGCCACACCACTTTTCATAAGTGCAGGAGTGGTCCCTTTCCACCACTAGAGCAGTGCAGCGTAGGAGCAGTGCCAGCTACTCTAGCTTACACTGCTTTTGGCATGCACTGCTCCGGGGAGATGCAGGACCGCCCCGCAATCCTTGGAAGTGGCATGGTGCTGACAGTGAGTGTGGGGGGAAAGTGGGGGAGTCTGGGCACTGGGTAGTGCATGTGAGCCCTTGTGCATCCCCCACGTATTACCCCTGGCCTTAGGACATGAGGAAGTGCTCAAGAGGCTGCCAGGAAAAGAAAACCAGAATGAGCTCTATCTAGGAAGCACTTAGAATAGCAGCTTCATGAGGAACAGACTGAGACAGAAGAAGAGCTCCGTGTGTGATGGAAGCATCAGAGTTCAGCATGAACTCTTGTATTGTGGTGATGGAATTTATTCTGGGATCCTGAGGATTATTTTGGATTGTGTCTGTGTCTGCTGTTAAACCAACTGGTAGGTTGGGGTGCTGTTAGGTAGGAGAAGGACTGTTTGGAATTTTTAAGAGGCCTTATAGATGGAAATGAGGCAGGATGCTGCGAAACCTCCTTTGGTCATGAGGTTATTGAAGACATGGCTGCCCTGGTACAGAGTATGAGTCTTTGTGAGCGAATCAGCATCATTGTCCTTTTTTGTTTCCTGGGCACTGAGAGATCTGACCACTGACTTAATGAAGAGATAGTCTGTCCAAGATAGTGACTGGGTTGTAACGGACTATGGGAATCCAGGGACACAAAGGAGGAGACAGAAACATAGCTGTTCCATGATGATTCCATTGCAGGATGATTCCTCATTTACAATTACATTTGGAGACCTATTGGGTTGCCATTTTTTATCCACTCAGTGGCTATGTCTACACTAGCTCCTCCCTTTCAAAAGGGGGATGCTAATGAGACACTTTGGGATATGCAAATGAGGCACTGCAATGAATATGCAGCACATCATTAGCATAATGGTAGCCCCGACACTTTGAAAGTGCCGCTTTGGATTGTGCATGACTCGTCTACATGGGGTCCTTTTCGAAAGGACCCTGCACACTTCAAAATCCCCTTCTTCCTATAACCAAACAGCAATAAAGGGATTTCAAAGTGTGAGGGGCCCTTTAGAAAAGGACCCCGTGTAAACAAGCCACACGCAATCAAAAGCGGCACTTTTGAAGTGCTGTGGCTGCCATTATGCTAATGAGGTGCTGCATGTTCATTGCAGCACCTCATTAGCATATCCCAAAGTGTCTTATTTGCATCCCCCTTTCAAAAGGGAGGGGGGCTAGTGTAGACCTAGCCAGTGTGTTTCATGTTAATTTTATATTATTCTAGGTTTTTAATCAAAATGTCATGTGCTACCATGTCAAATACTTTACCAGGTGTCAGGTATATCACATCAATACATTGCTTTTATCAACCAAACTGGTACTTTCACAGGGAAAATCTAGTTAGTTTGACAAGACCTGTTTTCCATAAAAACATGTTGATTTGCATTATTCTCTTTTAATTCTTCATTAAATGAGTCCTGTATCAGTGGTTCCATTATCTTGCGTGGGACAATATCAGGCTGATAGACCTATAATTACTGGGGTCATTCTGCTTTCCTTTTAAAAGGTTGGAACAACATCAACTGTCTTCCGGTATTTGGGAGCTTCCCTAGTGCACGAAGACTTACTGAAAATAAATAGTAACAATATAGCAAGCTCCACAGCCAGTTCTTTTGAAACACTTGGATGCTAGTTATCTAGATCTTGTGATTTAAAAATGTCTAATTTACTAACTTCTGTTTAACATCCTCCAGATATATTAACACAATTGAAAGTGTTATTGTCACCATGTGATGAGATTATATAATCTATTTTCCCCCCCAAAATATAGAACTGAAATATTGATGGTCACTTTGATAGGGTGCAATCACAGAGTCCCCTTGGGATTGTTCCTCCATGTGCTGGTCATTCTGCTGACACCCTTTTTCTTGCTCTCTAGGACTCCTCACCAGCCTGTCCCCGGGTTTCCCGGCAGACAAGGGACAGAGATGGGGTTACTGCCCCTGCTACAGAGCAATGCAGATGCTGAATCACTTCAGATCAAGAAGGACTCTGTTCTAGGGCTCAGCACCAAGGAAACCAACCTCCAAAAGCCATAAATCTCAAATAAATCCATCTTTCTCTTTGTGCAAATTTCTCACAGGGAAAGCTCATAAGGTAAGTCTTTATGAATGAAAGACAGTAGTTGCTTCCCCCTGCCGCCAACCCCAGCCCAGCCAGATAACAATTATTTACATTGTGCCTGATAATTTAAAAGAGTTTTTGTTAAGTACAAAAAGTAGGATATAAGTGGCTGCAAGTGAAAAGGGCCAGATCAATGTAAGTTACTAAATTAAAATTAATAGAAAATGCATAGCTAATTCTAAACCATCAAGAAACTTGTTAAGAACTTGCATTCTTACCTTAAGCAGCTGTTCTTATTTTAGGTATAAGCTTCAAATCAAAATTGATCTTTTACTCTTACTTGGTGCTCCAGCCTTCTCCAAACTCTAAGGATATCCCTTGTAGTGGATGGCCCAGGTACTGCTGAGGCTTTTGTGTGGTCTAGTCCTGGGGTGGCAGTTTTCAATGTTTTCATGTATCAAAAGGGCATGTCATTGTTCCTTATTTAACCTGAACAGAAGGAGTCTATCCCACCCAACAGTTTCAAGGAGGTGATGTGTTTCTCTCTTTCTCAAGTATTAGCTTTTAATCACACAGTGCGGATATTATTTTAAAAAATGGAACATACTTATTTGCTGACGAAAGAGTTCAGTGTCTTTATAAGTAATATGCAACTTCACAGAGAGAAAAGGAAGGTAACTGCCATTTACAATTTTCAGGAGACAGCTGCTAGGGAAGAAATGATTTTGGTCCTGTTGGTATATGGAGACTGTGGTTCATGTCAGGAGGTGATGCACAAAAGCCAGCATCTGGACTTTTGCATCAAGGTTATCCCAAAATACAGTTCAGGATCGTAGCAAATAACATGGGGGGGGGAGGTGAGTGGGGGATGTATGAACAGTACAAAGAAGCAGGGAAAATATTCTGAAAAAGGGAAAGGATAGAGTGGGTGATGAAATGACAAACAGCCACACAAAGCCTCTGGTTTGGCTTGCGTGAACCATTGTATGATTCCCAAAGTTGGAAATGTGATTGTGAAAAGTGAATAATCACCAATGTGACACACATAATAAACATATGGAGCTAAAATGAGCTCAGCCAAGGAGGTTTCCTCTTGGCTTGCCTTACTCTAGTCCTGGCTGCAGTGATATTCTTGTTTCACTGCAGGGATCCCAGACAGTGTCAGGATGGGAGTTGAGCAGAAGACTCAGCACACTAAATGTCATGCACAGTAACTATTCCTTACCCCTCTAAATCGTTTTCACTGGAGTGAAGCCTCAGAACTAGGGTGACTATGTTTCTCTATGCTGAATACAGAATACCTAGTAAAATCACTCATATTAAAGCGACTTCAATGACAGTCAATCAGAACTCTGCAGTGCAAATGTTCAAATTAACATCAAGTTAACTGAGCCCCTGTTAAAATTAAATACTGGATAGCTGGAGTTTTTTATTTACCTTCTTGTCTTTAAGGTTTGCACAGGCACAGCCACACACAAACATACACATATTCCCATATGCCTCTCTCACATGGGGATGAGAGTAATAGACTGACCTGACCCAACCCTTTACCTAATGCTTTCTGTCCTCCATGTCTGTCTGGGCCACTGGACTGGACCCACCTCTCCTGATACCTTGCACCATGTCTTCTCAAGGGAACAGGTGGGGTGCACACAAGATGACGGGTCTTCCTCCCCAGATTTCTGTTGGGGTTCACACCAGAATGTGGCAAGCAGCAGCCTTTCAGCACTGTGTGGGAGAAAAAGGATGGGAGCTACTTCTAGCCAAAGAGGCATCGGGGTAAATATGACCTGGCTTGTATTTTTCTGGAGGTCATCTCTTCCCTCCTGCTCCCCACTCCCTGTATGGCTAGAAACAGCTTGTCTCTTCCTGCCTCCAAAGTGTCCAAAGGCAGCTAACACCTCTGAGCTGCTGTTGGCCTCGGAAGTCACCCAGCTACCTCATGTCCCCTGGCTACAGCACAGGCAGGGAGTGGTTGAGCCTTAAGGAAGTGTTGAGCCCCAAGTCCCAGGGAACATGGCTGCAGGAGCTTCACCAAACTCAGCCAGAAAGGGAGGGTGCATATGGGACATCAGGGGCAGGTGCATAGGGACAGAGCAGCCTGGCACTCCCTGGGGGCAAGACATAGGTGAGGTGCAGCATGAGAAGAGGGTGCTAAGCACTCCTGTCCAGGGATTTGCAGGGTCAGGATGCAAACAAGCTGGAAAAAGCTAAATTCTGGAGTGGGAGGGAAGAAGCTGAGGAGTGGAGAAGCTTTCCCATTGCTGGCTGGCAAGGGGGCTGGGCAGGCGGAGGGAACCTGGCACCCTGCAGGGACTGCACTCATGAGCCAGCAGGGGGAGTGGCTGGTCCTGCACACTGCAGTTTTGCTCAACCACCAGCCTTACAGACTCAGCCCCATCGTCAGCCACTGGACTCCCTCACACTCATCGCTGTTGTGTGGATGGGTGGTGAGCAAGGATCTGGCTGGAGACAGAAACTACCAGTAATGATGGGAGGGGAGAGACAGAAAATGTGACAGTTTTCCATTTTTTTAAGGTAGGGACACAACAATGAGGGCTTTAATCCCGTTTAAAAAAAAGACATCTGGTTACTCAGCGTGGTATGTCTAGGTATAGTTTGCAAGCAATTGTACAATGGACTATTTAGTTCCTGTCATCCTTATGAAAATGTGCCTTGGATCTTTTCTCTAGAATAATGTGGCAGAAATTCTGCATCTCTCTTGGCCTTCCACTTGTACCCTTGCTCAGCGTTTGGTTTGGTGAACAATTGAATAATCAACTACTCAAGCTACACATTCCTGTAAAAAGGTCAACAATACAGATACAATTAATACCTGGCCTTGTAACTCTGGAGCTGTAATTCCATCTCTACGTGTAACAGTATCTGGACACAACAAGATGTCAACAAGATGTTAAACACCTATCAGGGATGGTCTAGAGACTCGGGACAGTGCTTGGCCCTGCTGTGAGGGCCAGGGACTGGACTTGATGACCTCTCGAGGTTCCATCCACTTCTAGTGTTCTATGATTCTGTGAACAAAACAAAGCTCCAACAGCCAAGACCCATCGTTCAAAAGGAGTATATATTTGTTTTCTGTATTCCTGGATTTGTGTTTCAATTGGAGCCCAGACTGGATTCATAAGATAACTCCCTAAAACACTGAGGTGCTCTTGCTGATTCACCTTCCAAAATCACTCCCTGAGGTGACCTGCCATAGATCTCTCAAAATTATAACATTGAGTCAATGACTGAGCACCATGTTAATGAAGCCATCTAGTGGCAGGGTGAAATGAGTGAAAGAGCAGAAAGCTACAAGTATCTCCTGTTTTAATCTTGGGCTCCCTTGTGTTGATGGATACACCTGGGAAGCTCTCTGACATCTTTGATTTCTGGCTTCTCTTGTCTCCATGATCTGTCGTTGGCTAGGCATATGTTTCAGCTGAAAACTGCTTTTTCTATATCTACATTTACCTGAAAAATATTAAACTTATTTTTGGAAATGATTACTGCTCTTATCTATCAGATACGTTGTCAATTAAGAAGTTTTGCATTTGTTATTATATTATTGAAAGAGCCACACCAATGCAGCATGCAGCATTAGACTGCTGCCTTGTAGCACTTTTGTGTAATATTTTGAACAAGCATTTATATAAAACAAAATAGCAGTTATGTAGCACTTGTAAGACTAACAAAATAATTTATTAGGTGGTGAGCTTTTGTGGGACAGACCCATTTCTTCAGATCTGTCCCATGAAAACTCATCACCTAATAAATTATTTTGTTAGTCTTTAAAGTGCTTCATGATGGCTGATTTGTTTTGTTAGAATACCACTCTCTTACTAACCAATCATTTATACAGTGAGAGGATGTGGGTGAAGTAATAGTGACAATTTATGTCTCCCACCAACAGAAGTTTGTCCAATAAACTTACCTGCTTTTCCTTGTCCCTCTAATGTCCTGGGACCAACACAGGGACAACAACTCTATAGACATTTATACAGTAATGTTCTAGTGTCTCAGTATTTCCATTACAGTATCATGCCAGAGGCATTACTTAGGAGCAGGGCCACAGTATCTTACTTGGGTTCTGAACAGGCATACAGTAAAAGACTGTCTTAACCCAAAATAATTTACAGTCTTAATGAAGATAAGCTGTAACTTAGAGGTCTCAAACTCAATTTACCTTAGGTCTAGCATCAGTCCTCAAATCCTCCTAGTGGGCAAACTGGCACTCCCCTCCTACAGGGCTCCAGTCAGAGCTTGGGTTTCTGTGCTTTCCCCTCCCCCACCTCCCTGCATATCTCCCAGGTGACTTAAAACTCACTGTGGGTCCCTGGCACCACCATTGGCAGCATGGCAGGGCTGGAGAGGCTCCTGGCTGCTAGCTCCATGCTGCCCGCATATCTCTGTGGCCAGGGGAAGGTGTGTGCAGAGCCATCCCGTCCATAGCTGTGAGCTGTGAAACTGCTAACTGTGAAACTGCTAACTCATTTTGTGAAAGTGACTCGATATCCCTGATGCCAACTATCCTCATTTGACCACAAGCCTCCTGATAATTGGGGCTTTTATGTTTTTTTCTGGAAAGCCCCAGCTGCATTATAGTACTAGAATTAAGCCAGATCTGGGAACTTCACTACCTGATGCCTCATGCACTGCTATCAGTTTTGATTTCTATGATTTAGTAGAGCAGACTTGTTTGTTGGTGCCTGATATTCGTAGAGAATCCCAGCCTACTTTTTCTTTTCTTTTCTTTTCTTTTCTTTTTTTGAAAGGACAACTTTAGGTCTCATGGTTTGTGGAGAAAAGCTAGAAAACATGCCTGAGTTTAGCCAAAGACTTCAAAACATCAGATGCTAAATAAAATGATCCCCAAGTGTATTTTTATGTGTGATTTCAGAGGCCAGTCTCTTCTGCAGGGTTGGGAGGCTGATTCATGAGTTTTGAATTCTTGTGTTTCACAGTAGAGTACAGCAAGTTGATAATGCCTACTCCTGTGTTCAGGAGTCCAGACAGAGACCAGGATCCTACAAAAGATATGAAACTGAGTCCTCACCCTGATACTCCCATGTTCTCATGATGAGATGTCCTTCTGCACTAACATCTGTGCCCATCATCTGGGATTCTGCTCTGCCCTCCACCCTGTTAACATCCATGTCCTCCTGTTGTATTCCCCCACCAGTACCTGCAGTAACGGAAAGCAAAACACACTAGCCTGGCCTTGCTGCAGAAGTGTATTAACTTGGTTGGCACCTTGGCCAGTTGCGGAAGTACATCAGTGTGGGGGGCTTCCTGGCCAGCACAGATCACATCACAGAGGAGGCAGCCAGCATGGCTTGCCAGATCAAGCAGTGCCCTCTGCATCCGGGAGTATGTGAGTGCTGATAGCTGGCATGCTGCTGGGAGCCATGTGTGCAGACAAGTCCCCATGCACTATTTTCCCTCTCTCTTTCACCACACCCACACCCCTGCTCCAGGCCATGTGGGCCTGATAAAATAACTTTTTCAAACTATTTTGCAGGCTAGTCTGAGGAAGTATTCAGGTCATGGAGGGCCCACAGGCCAGGAATTTGAAACCCTTAGTGCAGGGGTCAGCAAACATTTTATGTCGGATCCTACTTTTTGTTTTTGAAATTAGCACCACCCCCAATCTATCTAATGTAACCCAAACTGCCATTAAAGTGCTGTCTGAAAGGTTTGTGTATTTGGAGTATTTTTATGTCTGTAGTATGTCCACTCATTCTTTGTTGAAGAATGTTTGCAGTCCGTCCTATATACATGTTGTGTGGGCATTGTTGGCACATGCAGGCATATATGATGTTGTTGAGGAACAGGAGAATGTGCTTGTGATTTTGTAATTAACGTGGTTAGGTCCAGTGATGATATCTCCAGAATAGATAAGTGGACAAAGTTGGCAATAGGGTATGTTGCAAGGAAAAGTTCCAGAATTAGTATTACTGTGGTATAGCCTGTGTTTGTTAGTGAGAATCCTCATAAGGTTGGGAGGTTATCTATAGGAAAGAACAGACCTGTCACATAGGGCCTTCTGGAGTGCGGCATCATGATTTAGGATAGGTTGTATGTCTCTCTTAACTCCTCCCCCGGCACACCCCACCCCCCACCATCTCTTTGCTCTTCTGATTTGCCAGCCTTGATGATAATTTTTCTGATTTGTCAACCTTGATAACAGTTTTTGGACCTCTGTGCTTTATATATTGAATCTGTTCTGATAAGGATATGATATGAAGAAGTGGGTCTGTTCCATGAAAGCTCGTCACCTAATAAATTATATTGTTAGTCCTTAAAGTGCTATATGACTGCTTTTTTGTTTTATTAGAGAGATGTTTGCATTGAGTGGCCTAATTATGAGGTTTCCCTGTAGCTGTGAGGATCTGGATTTTCTGTATTCAATAGCACATATTTGTCTCCATGTAATGGTCGTCCATCGATCCAATGATGACAAATCTGTGCAGATCATCTGTTATTGGTCTCATGGTGGGCCCTCTGGTGACTGTATAAGCCAATTCTAGAGGTGCACATTTTGCCGCAGATGGTGCATGGGAAGTTTGCAATCTATGGGCTGTGCATTGCTGATGCTTTGTGACGTCATTCGCGTGCCTCTTGTAGATGCCGGCAGCAGTCTTCCTCAAAGGCAATGCTAGTATTTCTGACTGTTGCACGCCACTGTGTTCTGTCACTGGCGGTGTCCTCAAGGTCCCTAGGTTGATACTGCTGTACTGCAGATTGGCTTTGATGGTATCCTTGTAGCGTTTCCATGGACGACCTATACACCGGATGCCCTGGGAGAGTTCACCATACAGAAGCTGGCGAGGGATTCTGTTGGCATCCATGCGGTTGACATGACTGGTCCAACGTAGTTGTGACTTCATAATCATCATTTCGATGCTTGTCATCTGGGCTGTCTCGAGGACCTCAAGATTGGGTACTTTGTCTTGCTAGCGGATCTTCATGATGTTACGGAGGCA
The DNA here is from genome assembly GCF_033958435.1 of Carettochelys insculpta. Classification (NCBI taxonomy): domain Eukaryota; kingdom Metazoa; phylum Chordata; order Testudines; family Carettochelyidae; genus Carettochelys; species Carettochelys insculpta. The sequence goes on along the minus strand of NC_134157.1, from coordinate 25,220,161 downwards.
GAGTGTGTGGAATGATTCGAGCTGCTTGATGTGACGCCTATATAGTGTCCATGTTTTGCACCCGTGCAAAAGAGCTGAGAGAACAACAGCTCTGTACACAAGCAGTTTTGTTGACATTTGGATGGTATGGTGGTTTAGAACTTTGACACACAGACAGCCAAGTACCTCGCTCGCTTTGGATATTCGCGCATTGATCTCATTATCCAGTGATCCATCACTGGATATGACACTACCCAGGTATTTAAAGTTCTCCACTACTTGAAGCTGAGTGCCATCAATGGAGATACTCGGGACAGGAGCATTTGATCCAGGTGCAGGTTGATGGAGAACTTCTGTTGTTCCGAGGCTGATAGTTAGTCCGAAAAGTTGTGAGGCGTCAGCAAACTTGTTGACAATGTGCTGAAGATCATTTTCAGTGTGAGCCATAAGGGCACAGTCGTTGGCAAAGAGTGCCTCAGAAAGGAGTTGCTGCACTGTCTTAGTCTTTGCAGTCGGGCAACGGAGGGCGAAAAGTGAACCAGCCTGCCGGTATTTCAAGTATATGCCTCAGTCCAGATCTTTCATTGCATGGTTAAGGACACATGCAAAGAACAGGTTAGATAAGACAGGAGCGAGAACACATCCTTGTTTCATGCCGTTGGTGATGTTGAAGGGGGCTGATGTGGCTTCATCAGACAGTACTTCACCTGTCATGTCGTCATGGAAAAGGCATATAATCTGGACAAATTTTCTTGGGCAGCCAAGTTGTATTAGAATGGTCCAAAGGGCTTCCCTGTTGACAGTATCAAACGCCTTTGTCAGATCTATGAAGACAGCATACAGGTGCATGTTCTGTTCAATGCACTTCTCTTGTATTTGTCTGACAGCAAACACCATATCGTCTGTGCTCCGGCCAGGTCGAAAACCGCATTGACTTTCAGGTACGTTTGCCTCGGAAATACTGGCTGTTAGGAGGTTCAAGACGATGCAGGTGATGATCTTCCCTCCAACGGAGAGGAGGGATATGCCTCTGTAATTTCCACATTCTGCTTCGCTGCCTTTATTCTTGAAAAGGGAGACAATAATAGCATCATGGAGGTCCTAGGGTATGTTTTCATCCTCCCAGATGCTGCTGATCACGCTATGGAACACTGCTAGTGCTGCTGGACTTGCAGCTTTATGTATTTCTGCTGGTATCCTGTCTTTTCCAGGAGCTTTTCCTGAAGTCATCTGGCTAACAGCTTTCATAATCTCATCCATAGTGGGCGGAAAGTCAAGATCTGTCAGGACGGGTTGTTGTGGAATTTCATTGAGGACGTTTATTATTCACGGTCGATGGTCTGTTAAGGAGGTTGCTAAAGTGTTCTCTCCATCTTTCACTGATTCCCTCTTTGTCTTTGACCAGCGTTGTGTTGTCTGATGAGAGCAATGGGGTAGTCCTTGGCTTAGAAGGTCCATAGACAGCCTTCACAGCACTAAAGAACATCTTTGAGTTGTGGGTCTCAGCATAGTGCTCAATTTCTTTGGCTTTGCTTTCCCACCAGCTGTCTTGTATCTGGTGAAGGTCCTTCTGTGTTTTGCTCTGAAGGTGCTTGAAATGGTCCCGTTTGGAGGCTGAGGGGGGGCCATTCTGCCATTCAATAAAGGTGCTAATAATGCCAATATCTGCTAAAGATTCTTTCAAAGGTAGAACTTGCTTTATTAATATGCCAGATTCAGATTCCAGATAGGTTTGGTTGCTGTTGTTATTGGTAACTAATTTTGTTTTCTCTCTTGTCGATACATATCAAATAAGCAGGCAGCACAGTCACCACTACCACAGGGTTGACAACACAGCTGGCATCTTTCACTTACTGGGGATCTTGTGTAGAGATAAAGTATCTGGCTCAGCTCTAGAAGCTGATTAGCCCTTGGATACCTCTTGTGTGGAGGCTGCAGGTGGCTCATTATCTTCTCTCTCTTCATATTGTTCTTTGAAGAATGAACTTAATTAAAAAAATATTTGGCTATTGAGTATTTCCGTTGTGTTTGGGCCTTTGGGGATGCTCCACAGCCACCTGTAAAAGCCTCTGTTCTGATGACCAAGGGTCATGATGCCAGGGTTCAAAGGGGCCAAGGAGGATTATTCATGTGCTACTGGCATGGCAGCTGCAGTCTTCACTTCTGCCACAAAGCCAAGTGCTGACAGTCCAGAAGCTAGTGTCAGTGATTGGGACCTTTTTCTATTCCCCCCTGGCAGGACCTGGCCTGTCCAACATCAAACTGTTGGAAAGCTTCGCTTTCTGGCTTGTTTAAAAGACCCTCTCCCTCTGCTCAAAAAAGTAATGTGTTTCCTTTTAGTAACTGGAAAATGAAAGTGCCATTTCTTTGCTGATGGAAATTGTTTTGACGTGTGATACGCATAATCTCTACAGCCAAACACTTGCAGTATTCCATTTGTGTAATAATGCTGCCAATTGCTCAGCTCTTTAAAAGAAATGGTCTTATTACAGAACAAAATCTTTTAAATGTATTTCTTAAAACTAATGAAAATAAGGAGGGGAAGTGCTTATTTTCCCAGCAGTGAGCTCTACATCGAAATTCTTAGACACTTGTTTGGCAAAAATTGCTTTCTTAAGTGGAATAGCCTATTTATTATGTAAAAGGACTCCAAGGGCTGGTGTGCAGTTGCACCAATGTTATTCTGCACTACTGAGCAGCTTTGCTCTGAGCCAGAATAGTGGTGCTAAAACCTACTACCACCTACCTATGTGTCCATAATCAGAGTTAGACACAGGTCCAATTCAGTTTGGACAGGATCTACCCAGGGCTGGACAGGGAGCTGCAGACAGGGGAGTTTTAAGAGGGAATTTGACAGAGGGAGTTTGGCAAAAGGGAGGCCTACAATGGTCAGGAAGACCCGCAACACCTGTGCCACCACTACTGCTGTCTCCTCCACCTGTGCCTGTAGCCAGACAGACTGCCTTACCATGGATGCCTCTACCCAGACCCTGGTGTGGCCTTGCAAGGACTGTGCCTTGCAAGTCCCAGTTACAGATATCCAGGCTGGGGGGACCGTTCAGTGTGATAAGTGCCTGTTGGTGGAATCTCTCAGGCAGCAGGTGGGAGAGTTACAGGAGGAGGTGTCCAGGTTGAGGAGTATCCGAATCCATGAGCAGTTCCTATATAGTATTCATCTGGGGTCTGCTGAGGTGACTGTCCCAGTGCACAGGAAGGCTGATAAACCACTGGTGGAGAAAGAGGTAGACCAGGGTGGGCACTGGCAGCTGGTTACTTCTGGCAGCAGGCAGTGTTCCACCCCTGCACAGAACCCTCCCACTGTGGTACTGAAAAACCGTTATGCTGTATTTGCTACAGGAGATGAGTCACCCAGTGCAGAAGAGGAGAAGCCTCGTACCCCCGAGGCTGAGAAGTCTCCTGCCACCACTGCAAGAAGGAAACGCAGAGTAGTGGTGGTCGGAGACTCTCTTTTGAGGGGGACGGAGGCACCCATCTGTCGCCCTGACATTTCGTCTCGGGAGGTATGCTGCCTGCCTGGGGCCCGTATCCAAGATGTTACAGAGGCATTGTCGAGGATTGTCCGACCCTCAGACTACTATCCCATGCTTCTCATCCATGTGGGCACTAATGATACTGTGAGGTGTAATGCTGAGCAGGTCAAGAGTGACTACAGGGCTCTGGGGGCACGGGTGAAGGGGTTTGGGGTGCAGGTGGTATTCTCTTCAATCCTTCCTGTTGCGGGTAGGGGCCCGGGCAGAGACAGGTTCATCCTAGAGGTGAATGCCTGGCTGTGTGGATGGTGTCGCCGAGAAGGCTTCGGTTTCTTCGACCATGGGATGCTATTTCAGGAAGGACTGCTAGGCAGCGATGGCGTTCACCTTTCGAGGAGGGGAAAGACCATATTCGGACACAGACTTGCTAACCTGGTGAGGAGGGCTTTAAACTAGGTTTGCCGGGGACAGGGGAGCAAAGCCCGCAGGTAAGTGGAGAACATGGAAACCGGGGAGATGGGTCGGAAGTAGGAGGGAGCATGGGCAACAATGTCAGAGTAAAAAGAGGGCCAGGAAAAAACTGGGGGGAAAGTTCAAATCAATATCTAAGATGCCTATATACCAATGCAAGAAGTATGGGTAATAAGCAGGAAGAACTGGAAGTGCTAATAAATAAATACAACTATGATATCATTGGCATCACAGAAACTTGGTGGGATAATACACATGATTGGAATGTTGGTATTGAAGGCTACAGCCTGGTTAGGAAAGATAGACAGGGAAAAAAGGGGGGAGCTGTTGCCTTATATATAAAAAATGTACACACTTGGACTGAGGTGGAGATGGACATAGGAGATGGACGTGTTGAGAGTCTGTGGGTTAGTTTAAGAGGGGTAAAAAACAAGGGTGATGTCCTGTTAGGAGTCTACTACAGGCCACCTAACCAGGTGGAAGAGGTGGATGATACTTTTTTTAAACAACTAACAAAATCATCCAGAGCCCAGGATTTGGTGGTGATGGGGGACTTTAACTATCCAGATATATGCTGGGACACTAATACAGCGGGGCACAGACTATCCAATAAGTTCTTAGACTGCATTGGAGACAATGTTTGTTCCAAAAAGTTGAAAAAGCCACCACGGGAGAAATTGTTCTGGATTTGATTTTAACAAATAAGGAGGACTTGGTCAAGAATTTGAATGTGGGAGGCTGCTTGGGTGAAAGTGATCATGAAATCATAGAATTCACAATTCTAAGGACCGGTAGGAGGGAAAACAGCAAAATAGAGATGATGGATTTCAGGAAGGCAGATTTTGGTAAACTCAGAGAGCTGGTAGGTAAGATCCCATGGGAGGAAAAACTGAGGGGAAAAACAACTGAGGAGAGTTGGCAGTTTTTCAAAGAGACATTATTAAGGGCCCAAAAACAAGCTATTCTCCTATGTAGGAAAGATAGTAAATATGGGCAAAGACCACCTTGGCTAAACAAGGAGATCCTGCATGATCTCAAACTAAAAAAGGAATTCTATAAAAAATGGAAACTAGGACAAATTACAACGAATGAACATAGGCAAATAACACAGGAATGCAGGAGTAAAATTAGAAAGGCTAAGGCACAAAATGAGCTCCAACTAACTACAGGCATAAAGGGTAACAAGAAGGCCTTTTACAAATATATTAGAAACAAGAGGAAGACCAAGGACAGGGTAGGGCCATTGCTCAGTGAGGAGGGAGAAACAGTAACGGGGAACTTGGAAATGGCAGAGATGCTTAATGACTTCTTTGTTTCGGTCTTCACAGAGAAGTCTGAAGGAATGCCTGACATAGTGAATGCTGGTGGAAAAGGGGTAGAGTTAGTTTTTTAAATAAAAAAAGAACAAGTTAAAAACCATTTGGAAAAATTAGATGTCTGCAAGTCACCAGAGCCTGATGAAATGCATCCTAGAATCCTCAAGGAGCTGATAGAAGAGGTAGCTGAGCCGTTAGCTCTCATTTTTGGAAAGTCATGGGAGACAGGAGAGATTCCAGAAGACTGGAAGAGGGCAAATATAGTGCCTATCTACAAAAAGGGGAACAAGAACAACTCAGGAAATTACGGGCCAGTCAGCTTAACTTCTGTGCCAGGAAAGATAATGGAGCAGGTAATTAAAGAAATCATCTGCAAGCACTTGGAAGGTAGTAAAGTGATAGGGAACAGCCAGCATGGTTTTGTAAAAAACAAATCATGTCAAACCAATCTGATAGCTTTTTTTGACACGATAACGAGACTCGTAGATAAGGGAGAAGCAGTGGATGTGGTATACCTAGACTTTAGTAAAGCATTTGATATGGTCTCGCATAATATTCTTATCGACAAACTAGGCAAGTCCAACTTAAATGGGGCTGCAATAAGGTGGGTGCATAACTGGCTGGCTAATCGTACCCAGAGAGTAGTTGTTAATGGTGCTCAATCCTGCTGGAAAAGTATAACAAGTGGGGTTCCGCAGGGGTCTGTTTTGGGACCAGTTCTGTTCAATATCTTCATTAATGATTTGGATATTGGCATAGAAAGTACGCTTATTAAGTTTGCAGATGATACCAAGCTGGGAGGGGTTGCAACTACCTTGGAGGATAGGGTCATAATTCAGAATGATCTAGATACATTGGAGAAATGATCTGAAGTAAACAGGATGAAGTTTAGTAAAGATAAATGTAAGGTGTTGCACTTAGGAAGGAATAATCTGTTTCACACATACAGAATGGAAAAAGACTGTCTAGGAAGGAGTACAGCAGAAAGGGATCTAGGGGTTCCAGTAGATCACAAGTTAAATATGAGTCAACAGTGTGATGCTGTTGCAAAAAAAGCAAACATGATTCTGGGATGCATTAGCAGGTGTGTTGTGAACAAGACACGAGAAATCATTCTTCCGCTCTACTCTGCACTAGTTAGGCCTCAGCTGGAATATTGTGTCCAGTTCTGGGCACCCCAATTCAAGAAAGATGTGGAGAAATTAGAGAAGGTCCAGAGAAGAGCAACTAGAATGATAAAAGGTCTGGAGAACATGACTTATGAAGAAAGGCTGAAATAATTGGGCTTGTTTATCTTGGAAAAGAGAAGATTGAGGGGGGACATGATAGCGGTTTTCAGATATCTTAAAGGGTGTCATAAGGAGGAGGGAGAAAACTTGTTCTTCTTGGCCTCTGAGGAGAGAACAAGAGGCAATGGACTTAAGCTGCAGCAAGGGAAGTTTAGGTTGGACATTAGGAAAAAGTTCCTAACTGTCAGGGTGGTCAAGTACTGGAATAAGTTGCCAAGGGAGGTTGTGGAATCTCCCTCGCTGGAGATATTTAAGAACAGATTAGATAGATGTCTATCAGGGATGGTGTAGATAGTGGTCGGTCCTGCCGGTGGGGCAGGGGACTGGACTCGATGGCCTCTCGAGGCCCCTTCCGGTCCTAGTGTTCTATGATTCTATGATTCTACCCAGGCATCAGTGGAACTGTGCCCCCTTATGCCAGGGCAAAATTTGGTCCCTGGGTGTTTGTAGAGACAGCTTGTAAAGTACCTAATTTGAATCATATTTCTCTTTGAACTATGTGGTTTGCTTTAGAAATGACTCTCTACATTTAAAGAATAGGAAGGAGAAAAGAAGGCACTGAGGCTACATCTACAGTTACCGGGCATGTCGACGGCTGCTACACAATTATAGGCATGAAGCCATCAGCATTGGTCCCTGTCCTCACTGCAGAATGTCAGTGGGAGCGCTCCTCCTGTCCACATTCCTTAATTCTTGTGGCTTGCAAGGAATTAAGGGGTCAACATTGACCCCAGAACATACTGTTTCACACATGCACAAAATGCTGCCCTAGGAGATCGAACCTAAGTGTTTGATCTTCCCTGGTAAGTGTAAATGTAGCCTGAGACTCCAACCTGCAGCAATGCACTTTTTTTTCCAGATAATTTCTAGGTTTTCATTCAACTTTCTTTGAGGATGAAGTCTTGGCCAGTCTGGGGTGTAGGATATCAGGACAGCTAGACTGAGCTAGTATGATGGCATCTAGCTTGCTGTGTTGTCAACATTTGGGAAAGAAAGTCCTTTCATGGTGAATCCCTTCCCTGTCCTTGCAGTGGTTAGGTTTAGATTGTGGCAGTTAGCTGGAGAGCTCAATTTCTTCTATATTTTCAGGTTATGGCCTTACTGGCTTTCTTCTCTCTGGTCCTGGTGGTGTGCTGTAATTGATCTGCTGTTTGGCTGTACTGTGCACAGATTCCAAAGTGCTTAATGCTGCTAAGCATTATGCAACCAGCCAAGACAAGCTTTATTCATAGCATTGACTAGAGAGATGAAGAATTTAGCAGATCACTGTCAACTCTGGCTTCCTTTGTCAGGCCAGCTTCTCTGAGCACTGAGCATATGCACCTGTGGTAGGCTGTGAATGCCCCCGGATGGCACTTTGACTCCAGGCACAGACATCAGAGAGAGAATTTATTCATTACTAAAACAAAGCAATAACCAACCTAGACTCATGAAAAATAATTTGCCTGTGTGAGTCTGAGTCTGAGTGATTTGCTATTGTTTCACCTTTGAATTAACATATAAATGTTCTCCAATTTGATGCAGTTAGTAGTACTTCACAGTTATGCTCTAAACTCACTGCTAGAGCTAGAAAGGGCAGAGAAATGAGGCTGAAGATGATTTTGTTTGATAAAGCTCTTCAGCCTGAAACAACCAAGCCGACTTCTCCGGAGGGCCCATCAGCACCTCAGAAATGAAAAGCGGCTTCTCTGACCTCCTCGGGTCATAAAAGAAAGAGAGCGTCTCCTGCTCGATCCTTGCCAGTACTTCACAGTGGTAAGCAAAGCAGCAAAAGCTGACATGGAAACACCCACAGAGTGCTTCTGCTCAGGGTAGCAGTAACAGATTTGAAATTTCTCTTCAGAGGAAGTTGTTACATATGCATGCTTGCCACAAATGAAATGAGATTTGTTCAGAACTTTAATGCAGAATAATCCATGAGATAGCAATGAGGACACTTTTGAGTCACATGGGCCTCACCCAGGCAGTGAATGCATTTGCTGTGGCCATCAGAGGCCAGCACAGACTCGCATTTCTTGAAGCCTGTCGGGGACATCTTTTCCTTCTTTTTTTTTTTTTTTTTTTTGAATAACTTAACTTAACGTTGCTTAACTTTAATAAGTTAAAAGCAATAAAATTCTTGCAGATTTCGACAGTAGGCAAGGTGTGAGTGTGTCTCAAAGAAAGCTGGACCTATCATCCTGCATTGAAGCCTGAGTGGTTACATGCACGTCAGCAGGATTCTCTGTTGGCACTTGGAACGTGGGGATAGACTGTATTTTTGTCTGTTCAGTCTTACGTTTGTTCCTCATGACAAAAGTGGCCATTCATATTTGTTGCTAGTTACTGCTATTGGTTACTTAGATAACATTGGGAATAGTTAACAAGAATTTTTTCCTACAAACTATAGTTTCTTTTTCAACATAACAATGAACCTTACATAACAAACAATAGGTAAGAATGGTCACTATTTCCCTACTCTAAGGCTGGGTCTACATGGAGCTCTGCTCGGCGCTGCTGCCGTCAGAGCTCTGCAAAGTGAGCCTCTCAGGATTGCACATGGCTGCTTATTTGTATATTCCCAAAGCTCATTATCATAGCCACATGAGAGTTCAGTACCAGCAGAAGAGGGTGCTAACACTGCAGAGGCCGTATGGACGTTCCTCTGCTGGCTAAACCCCTCTCTGTTGCAAGTCCTTTATGCCTGAAACAGGAAGGAAAAGGGATTGGCGACAGACAGGAGTTTAGCCAGCAGAGGCACGTCCACACGGCCTCTGCAGTGCTGGCACCCCCTTCTGCTGGCACCGAACTGTTGTGTGGCTATGGTAATGAGCTTCAGCAGTATGCAAATAAGCGGCCATTTGCAATCCCGAGAAGCTCACTTTGCATAGCTCTGCTGGCAGCAACAATGAGCAGAGCTCCATGTAGACCCAGCCTTAGAATAAAAGTGGTTGGAATATTCCATGGCTGGAAGCATTCCAGATGACATAGTTATCAGATACACTCATCCCTCATTTAACGAGTAATCTATTTACGAGTACTCGCTAAAACAAGGCACATATATACTTACAACTGTTCACTATACAAGTGAACTTCCCCGCTTATACGAGCCAGCTGCAGGGTCCCTGGCCGGGGTGCAGGGAGACCCGCAGCCCTGCATCTGGAGCTGAGCCAGCCGTGAGGTCCCTGGCCGGGGCGCAGGGAGACCCACAGCCCCATGACTGGAGCTGAGCCGGCCACGGGGTCCCTGGCTCGGTGGCAGGCTGACCCCCAGCCCTGTGGCTGGCTCAGCTTCAGCCACGGGGTCCTGGCTGGGGCGGGGGAAGACCTGCAGGGCCCGCTCCCACCATTCCCCCATGGCAACTCCTTGCACAGCCCCCCAGCCCAGTCCCAACATTCCCCGAGCTTCCCACGCAACGCCCCCCCGCCCGCTCCCAACACCCACTCCATCTGATTCCATTCTGAACCTCCCGCCCCTGCACCCCCCACCAGGTATCTGCTGCAGCCAGGAGGAACAAGCCCCCACCTCCTCCACCTGAGCCGCCTGCAGGTTTTAACCCTCCCTGCCTCTCATGGCCCAAACTGCCCCCAGCCTTTAACCCCCTGCCAACCACACGTTCACTTACCTTTCAAAAGCAGCACCACGTGCTGCCACTCCAAGCACTTGGAACCAATCAGAGACTTCTACACCTATTTTAATAGGAATTTAGAATCCCTCTTATGAGTGTTCGTCTACAAGCAAAAAGTTAGGAACCAATTGTGCTCGTACAGCGAGGGATGAGTGTGTATGCAAATGCCCAGTATGTGGAAGAAAACTCCTGAACTTGGATTCCAAAGCCACAGACCCAGTCTCAGGGAGGGTTCTAAAATTCGTTCAGCAGAGGGCGGTAATAGACATATGATGAAGTTCCGTACTACCAATCCAGTAGCATGTGCCAGTGTGTGAGAGCATGCCCTCTGATATACTGGGACAGTAGTATGTGACTTGCTTTTCAAGTGTCATTTGATTATGGTCTCTGAAAGAAAATAGGATGGCACAATATATGCAACCTTATTCATCAGGTTGCACTGGTTTCCAGAAATCAGGATAAGCAGGCATGCTGCACATTGAGCTAAATATAGTAATACATCTGAAACATCAAAGTACCCCAGCGTGTCACTTAGAGAAAGAAATCTTCCCAAAATTAGGAAATGCAGACAAGGGGGAAATAAAAACCAGAAAGCAAGCACTCAGTGTCAGACCTCTTTGAACCAATTGCCATGGAAGCTGACACAAATAAGATGAATAACTGGAAAAGAAGTGCTACGAATCCATATTGCTCCTCCCACCACAAATGATGTCTCTGCTAGATGCCTGTTAACACCTCATAACAGCCACCCACCAACAAAAGAAACAAACTTTAAAGAAGATATCAAAGGAGGGCATTAAAATTCCCAATGGGAAACAGACTCCACATCCCGCTTATGGTGACAGGAGACACATTGGAGATATTTGCAGCCTTGAATACAGATGATGAAGGCAAAGAATTGAAGCTGCCAAGTTCCTGACCATGGTGTTCATTGAGGAGAGAAATTAAGTCTCACCGAACTTCTCCAGACGCAAAGCGGGTCAGCATTACAGGAGGTTTAGGGGGGAGGGGAGATCATAAAGCGCTACATTTCATGAGTACCAGATGCTTAGACTACCCACAGAAAATTCCAACAGGATACCTGCTGTCTGCAGACAGGGGATAGGCCAACTGAAAAAGAAAACAAAAAGAGGCTGCATTGTTCTGGCTTTTTGACTTTATGCTGCACAGCTCAGCATGTTACCAAGCAGGCTGGCTAATGCAGACAAGAGAAAGTGCTTCATTTCTTATCCCCAGTTTGAGCCTTCCTGGTGCTACAAGGAAGGTGATCTGCATGGAGCTGAAAATGTGTGTCAGAACATCCAGTACACAATCATTCTCATTTGTTCCAGGTTTTGTTATTTTTGCCTCCTTGATATATACTTAGGACCCTACTAAATTTGTGGTCTCTTTTGGTCCATTTCACAGTCATATGGTTTTAAAAGCGGCAAATTTCATGATCTCAGATAGTTAAATCTGAAATTTCACAGTGTTATAATTGTAGTGCCTGACCCAAAAAGGAGTTCTGTGGGGGTCACAAAGTTCTTGTGTGGAGGTTGCAGTACCGCTACCTAGCTTCTGCTCAGCTGCTGGGTGAAGCATTACTTTAAGAGCTGGGCAGCAGGCGAATAGTGGCTGTTGGCCAGGAGTCCAGCTGTGAAGGCAGAGCTACTGCCAGCACCTGGAGAAGGAAGGATGGCCTGATGGTATTGCCATCCTTCCTTCTGTGCTGCTCCCTGCAGAGCTGGGCCCTTCGTCAGCAGCTGCTACTCTCCTGCCACCCAACTCTGAAAGCAGCAGTACAGAAGTGAGGGCTACATGGGTATGGTATTACCCTTTTCACTTCTATGCTGCTCATTGCAGTACACTGCCTTCAGAGCTGGGCCCAAGACCAGCATTACAACAACCACTCTCCAGTAACCCTGCTCTGAAGGCAGCAATGCAGAAGTAAAGGTGGCAATAGTGTGACCATCCTAAAATAATCTTGTGATCCCCCTGCAGCTCCCTTTTAGGTCAGGACCTCCAATTTGAGGAACACTGGTCTCCCCTGTGAAATCTGTATAGTACAGGGTAAAATTACACGAAAGTCCTGATTTCACAGAAGCACACCAGATTTCATGGTCTGTGGTGCATTTTGCATGGCTGTGAATTTGGTAGAGCTCCAGATATACTGCAGTGAGCCAAGTAGAGTTTGGGGCTTATTAGCATTTCTACTCTGCATCAGAAATTTTCTGTAGGTGATAACTCAGACATTTAAGATAATTCTGGATGGGATTTGGAATGGAAGGCAAAGAAATTAAAGAGAGAGACTTCTTAGCCTGGCCATGGAATTTCCATTCAGAGCCACCTAAATTCATCATGAGGCAGCTTGTGCAATACAGCTATCTCTGTGACTCGTAAGCCAAGCTCAGTAGCCTTGCTTCCACTAGATTTCTCAGACACTGGAAGCTGTAGGATAGTCAAGGGTCAGAAATTTTTGCTGTATCATAAAATCATAGAATCATAGAACATTAGAACTTGCAGGGACCTCAAGAGGTTATTGAGTGCAGTCCCTTGCCCTCATGGCAGGACCAGGTACCGTTTAGACCATTGCTAACAGAGGTCTGTCTAACCTACTCTCAGATATCTCCAGAGATGGAGATTCCACAACCTCCCTGTGCAACTTATTCCAGTGTTTAACCACCATGACAGGAAGATTTTCCTAATGTCCAAACTAAATCTCCCTTGCCGCAGTTTAAGCCCACAGTTCCTTGTCCCATCCTCAGAAGCCAAAGAGAACAACTTTTCTCCCTCCTTCTTATAACACTCTTTTAAGCACTTGAAAACTGTCATCATGTCCCCTCTCAGTCTTCTCTTAAGCCCAGTTCTTTCAGTCTTCCCTCAGAGCTCATGTTCTCTAGACTTTTTATATTTTTGTTGCTCCTCTTTGGACCTTTTCCAGTTTCTCCACAACTTTCTTGAAATGCGGTGCCCAGAACTGGACACAATACTCCAAGGCTACGTCTACACGTGAAGCCAACATCGAAATAGCTTATTTCGATGTAGCAACATCGAAATAGGCTATTTCGATGAATAACGTCTACACGTCCTCCAGGGCTGGCAACGTCGATGTTCAACTTCGACGTTGCGCAGCACCACATCGAAATAGGCGCTGCGAGGGTACGTCTACACGCCAAAGTAGCACACATCGAAATAAGGGTGCCAGGCACAGCTGCAGACAGGGTCACAGGGCGGACTCAACAGCAAGCCGCTCCCTTAAAGGGCCCCTCCCAGACCCAGTTGCACTAAACAACACAAGATCCACAGAGCCGACAACTGGTTGCAGACCCTGTGCATGCAGCATGGATCCCCAGCTGTGGCAGCAGCAGCCAGAAGCCCTGGGCTAAGGGCTGCTGCCCACGGTGACCATAGAGCCCCGCAGGGGCTGGAGAGAGAGCATCTCTCAACCCCCCAGCTGATGGCCGCCATGGAGGACCCGGCAATTTCGACGTTGCGGGACGCGGATCATCTACACGGTCCCTACTTCGACGTTGAACGTCGAAGTAGGGCGCTATTCCGATCCCCTCATGAGGGTAGCGACTTCGACGTCTCACCGCCTAACGTCGAAGTTAACTTCGAAATAGCGCCCGACGCATGTAGCCGCGACGGGCGCTATTTCGAAGTTAGTGCCGCTACTTCGAAGTAGCATGCACGTGTAGACACAGCTCAAATGAGGCCTAACCAGCACAGAGTAGAGCGGAAGAATGACTTTGTGTGTCTTGCTCAGCACACTACTGTTCAGCACACCCCAGATTCACATTGGCTTTTTTTGCAACAGTATCACACTAACTCCTGTTTAGCTTGTGGTCCACAAGGGCTCCTTGATCCCTTTTTGCTGTTCTCCATCGTAAGCTGTCGCTTCCCATTCTGTATGTGTGAAATGAAAAGCTCTCTAGCTCAGGGCCAGGCCAGCACCTGTAGAGAAGATGCCTGCGTCTCTTTCTGCACACACAAACTCTAGGGCTGATCTGGAGTGTGGAAGCGCTCACCATGGGGGTCAGGATCATCTGACAGCTGTAGATCTGGGCCAGGCCGAAGACTACCAGCTTCACTTGCCCACTTCTGGTCACCAGGATGTTCTCTGGCTTCAGGTCACGAAGCACAATGCAGTTTGAGTGCAGGAAATACAGGCCACTCAGGAACTGGTGCATCAGGTCCTTTATCTTCTCCACTGGTCTAACGCTGATCAGAACAGGGGTCTGTGTTTGATATCATATGAGCCTTGTCTACCCTGTAGCTTCCACTGGTGCTATCACTGAAAGAGCTGTATGTGTTGGAGGTTACCTGTCCAAAATTCTTAGTGTGGGAGGGAGGAAATGAAAGGAGTTGTATGTAAATTAGGAGTAATGTGGTATGACTGTCTAGTCTGCACACAGCTCTGGGATGCATAATGTTTACTGACCTGTGATTTATAGGCATATGGGTGTTATTCATCAATATAGATCAAAGCTCTCCCAGCAAATCATGCTGGGCAAATTCATATTCATATAAACTCATATCACAGTAATAAGCAAACTGAGAGATCAGGTTGATGACTTAAAGCAAGGGCAGGTCCAGTTACAAGGGGTGCTGATCAGGCTCCAGTTTAGAGACCAGGTAGCACAACGTAATTTCTCTCCAGACTGCAAATCTTCTCCACAGATACAGCAGCACATGCAAGTGTGAAAACTGCCTAAGCTGTGTAAACTGGTTTAAAACATTGGCTTTAGAGTGTTTCCTGGGTAATAAATGAAAATTGTAGGCACATCGCTACATAATACAAACCTCAACTTCGTTTTCTATGCAGTAGCATCACTAAGACAGAAGAGAGGCAGCTGAGTGGAACTTTCCTGCAGAAATATCTTTATAGTGTGATACTGTTGGTAGCATATGCAATGGGCCAGGACAAGAAGGTGTTTCCTACACTGATGCTTCTATACAGCTTTTTCTGGCTTCTACACAGCTCTGGAAAGCTTGCTGCAGATGCTCCCAGACTGGCCAGTGGCCCCTGTCTCTAGGGCTGGGTTCCTCAGCACCTGCACACCGCCGTTTTTAATAAAATGCTGATACCCACTGCTGCTCTTTTGAGACTGTTCCAATTCTAAAAAGACTGAAAAGATTGTGATCCATCTATGGGTCACAGAATGAACTGTGCCATCTGGGAGAGCCCCACAGGCAGGGTATCTCAGAGAGTTCAGATGTGATAAACTTCAAAAAATGGAAAGATCTGATGTCAGCAGCTCTTGCTAAAATGTTGTGAAAGTGTTTGCTCTTTACAGTCACAAGGCCTGCTCTTTATGTAGCCTGAACCCAGCTCTAGGCCCAGTTGCCACAAGCGCCCCATTCCTTGCCCAAGGTGAGACTAGCACTGTAGCAGATAGGTTTTACTAAGAGGGAGCCGAGTTTCAGAACACTTTCGAGGTGGATAGGGTTCTGCACATTCCTGTGGACACAAAAGGAGTATCTGTTCTCTTGGGAGGTTTTGTGTTTGTATGTTTCACAGCTGTGGGTCACGAATGCCATTTAATTTATTCCTGAACATATTATTTAACTGGCTTGTAATAATTCCTCTAAATTGTCACTGTTGCTATTGCTCTGCACTTACTTAACTTCTCACCATTAGCCAGGAGGCCTCTGAGCTATAGGGGCAAAACTCAGAGTCCCAGGTTTGGGACATGAAGGGGTGCAGGCAATGGAAAATCAGGCCTCTGATTCAAGTCACTAGCATTTAAATAAAGTCACAAGTATGTAAAACTTTATGGCCAGATTGGGGCTCCTTCCTTCCAACTGCTAACCAGTGATGTTCATGTGGAATTTGCTCTTTAGATTTTGGCGGAAAATGGAAAGCTGCAATTATTTCAGGAAGGGTTTAGTACTCACATGCCAAGCTTTAAGTACCTGGCCTGATACGGATTATGTCTCAGAAAAAGTTTCTGTACAATCTATAGCAATTTGAAGACTGGAATCTGAGATGTTATTGATGCTAATTCCATTGCATTTATTTTCTTGTTTCTTAATTTGTGCCTTAATGGTTTTAAGCTGAGATACCCTCATTTTTCTTCCTTATCTTGAGTGCTTTTTTATAGTGGTGGTTTTCTTTTTTTGTGCACACCTCTTGCTGTGATTCATTTAAATAATTTATTTTAAGGCTGTATTTCAGATTTTTTAGGTTTTGATGAAAAGGAGAATTGGTTTAATAAATTATTAACAAGGCAACTTTTCGTCATTATTTTACAGGGAGGTGAAAATGTCTTTTCAGGATTTTCCATGATTTTGAAACAGAGGTGGCCTGAGTATATATCAGTCTCCCTGTAAGCCAATTTTTTATTTGCAATTCTCACAGTAAGTCCAAGAACACCAATATTTTTAGCTCACTTGTGAAAAAGCATAGGTAAACCTGTCCCATAATATTGGCTTGGAGCTTGGAGCAATAACAACTAATCTGGGCTTGGAGCTTGGAGGTCTTGGAGCAATAACAACAAATCTGAAATCTCAGTCTAATTCTATGTACAATAGGTAAATTGTATCAAATGAAATTTGGTGTATGAAATTAGCATCTGACCCTACAAGCTGTTCCTGGGAGCTACTTCCAATGAACATATAGAGAAATTGGCTGGATTGGGACTTTATCTCCGAGACAACAGAAAAATCTGCCATTTAGTTTAGGTACTGTAGGACCAGGCCCAGAAAATCTAAATGGAGAGCATAATCTTAAATCTCAATCCAACTGCTGCATGTTTTTGAGTTTCCTATTTCAAGTGAGCAGAAAGTGAAATTTACAATCCTGTAATTTTTCAAGACATGTTATTTGCATATTATTAAGTTAGTGTTTTACATTTGTTGGAAGTTTTACATTTCAGCAAAGATACTCCCAGTAAATCAGCTGCAGCACTGGTCTTTAGGAATATATCACTGCATTCATCTCTAACTTGTCTCATGTTAATCCTAAATTTAAAAAATAAAATATCCATACGTTGATGCAAGTCTAGCAAATAATTATGTATATATAAAATATTTATTGTTTGCTCATAAAAAGGAAAGTTACAATGATAAGATAGAAAAGTTTTACATTGTAACAAAACTATATATATAAAATGTTATTATGCTGATCAAGAACAGGAAAGTATCGAGTTCCACCACACCTTTAAATTTTAAACAGACCCACATTGCAAAATCCCTTGAGCAAAAACTTTAATAATATATTATAAAGGTATAAATTTTGTTCCGCCTGTACCCAGAAAGTGAATGTTGTGTCTCATATGCTGTTGTGAGACCAGCCTGGGTTGCAGACAGGCTACAACAGGGATGCCAGCAAAAACAAAAACAAAACCCATTTATGATCCAGCTATAGACTTGTCTTTATTGTACTTATAAAATATACATAGCTTTTTATTGAATTGCCTACTGTCAAAATCTGCAAGAATTTTATTGCTTTTTACTGTCCTGGAGAGGAATAAAGCAGCAGCTTCTGTGTAATTTCATAAGAAGCAAGGACAGTAAATCTAATTTTGCTGGATATGGGGTCGATGATAAAAAGTAATGCATTGAACTAAAAATTAGTGGTATCAGTGACAAGAAGTTTTGCAATATACAGCATCAGTGTCTCTTCCCCTCATCTGGGATTTCTAGGCTTTTCTTTAAAGCGTTTTGAAGGTTATTTAATAACCTGAACGCGTTTTGCATGACAGTGCCCTGTCTGAGCTAGTTAAAGCGACACAGTCAGATATTCCCCATTGTAAGTAGTTCAGACTGTTTCTATACTAAATAGGGGTTTAGTTTATGTATTTTTTAGTCATCTCTCCTTTCCTTCACCTTGAAGTGGAATGTAGTTGGTTATGCAATGTGATGAATAAATGGGACTCGGCCATTTGACAATAAATATCCTTTCCTTTCTTCTGAATTGAAACAGGGATCAAGCTATGAAAATCCCAGATTCCCACCTCGGAAGCCACTAGGCTGGAACATGAAAAGCAGGATTTAATTTTCAAGGAAAATATGTAGCTTAGTAGCTTTTCAACAAGAGGGGCAGTGTGCTGCTGTTGGTCACATTTCTAACCTTGGGCAGGTACCCCCCGACTGCTGTTTCCCAGCTTTGTGCATATCTCATGGACGTCTAAGCTTACATAGAGATGCAGAGGTGAGACGTATGGGTAAAATAAATATATGTGAATCTTGTATTTAATAATAAATCTAGTGTAAGATAATATCCAAGGTAACAAAGCCAGTGTAATAAATGCTTGAACCGGGGGAAGGGAAACAACCATTTTATTATTCTACATTTTCTGCTAGCATGGGTCTTTAGGAGGTATCTCCTCTAGACCTCAGGTGAGGACCTGCTGTACCTTTAGCAAGATTCTTCAGGTAGGATCCCAAAGCACTTTACAGACTTGAGGCCTGCTGCAGAATAATACTGATGTGCAGGACTTCCTCTAATTTTCCCACTCCAGAGTGGAATGAATTTTCTTATGTGCGCTAATGTAGATGTCATGTGTGACACATTACCTTCATATTGGTACATATAACTAATAGTCATGTGGCAGGAGTGGGGCCAAAAGGTTCAGAATGCAGGAGGGGGATCAGGGCTGGGACAGAGGGATAGGTTTACAGGAGCAAGAGGGGTCTGGCTCTGGGGTTGGTCTGGGAATAAAGGATTCAGAATGCAGGCTGCCCTGGTGAGAGAGGAGTACTCTTAGCCTTCTCTTACTGCAGCAGCCTGGGGCCAGGTGAGAAACACCTCTCTAGGACCATTGCAGCTCCAGTGGGCACAGCCAGGGGAGGGGTGCCTGCTCCCCAGCTGGGGCAGGTCCAGGCTAGTCTGGGTGGGGGTCGGGAAAGGGGCAGTGTGCAGCTACCCTGGAAGGAAGGGGAAATTTGTGCCCCCGCACACCCCAGAGGAAAAGGTGGAGCCCAGCTATACATACACACACAAACCAGGGGGAAGGCGTGAGCCCCAGCCACATAAACAGAAGGGGAGAGCTCAGCCCCACACAAACACCTGCTCTTCCCTCTGGTGTCTGCGTGGGTATGGCTGGACTCCTCCTTCACTCTGAGAAGTATGTGTGGCTAGGCTGGGCTGGGCTGGGCTGGGCTGGGTTGGGGCTCTCCACTTCACTTTGGGTGTGTGTGTGGTTGGGCTGGCCTCCCCCCTTCACTTTGGGGGATGTGTGTGGTGAGACGACTTGTCTCCTCCCTTCCATCTAGGGTGTGTGTGGCTAAACTCCCCCTTCCCTCTGGGTGTGTGTGCACCTGTCTGCTTGAAAAAGGCCTCTGTTAGTAACTGATGGGTGTGATGCCATGGTGGCATGCAGCTGAACAAGCACACATGACCTCAGTATTGGTGCACAAGACAAAACTCACTCCACTAGTGGATGAAAAATCTTACGGTGCCCCGTGGCCCAACCCCATGCCTCCTGACCCCCAACCTACAGCCCATCCCCTGCACTCCACCCAATGCTTAGCTTTTCTTATGAATAAATACAAAGTTCCAATCCTAGTGTTTCTCAAAGGCAGGGGTGAGCAAACGTTTTACATCAGCCCCTACTTTTCATCCCTGCAATTAGCAGGGCCTCCCTGCTCCCAACCTGTCTAATGTCATCCAAATTGACAGAAATTTTGGCTATGTCCATATTAAGAAAAGCCCTTTTGGTGTGTGTAAGAAAGTAAGTCTGTAGAATGTAAAACCTTTATTAATCAATATTTAAATGTGACCACACATAAATAAAAACAATAACATATGTCAATATTTGTAATGAGATGGAGGAGCCTGACACATGACAGCCAGTTGTGCTATGCCCCCTCTTATGGATCTTTCTTCAGGTGAGGGGAATGATGGGGGGGCTGTGTCACCTCATGCCCCACCTGGAATTTCTCCATGCCCCCAGTTGGGGAAACCTTGCACTAGGAGATAGAGCAGAGAACAGCCAGCCTGGGGGAGTGGGAGGAGAGAGCAGAGTGAACACTTCCAATCAGAGTGGCTGTGGGCAGCTGGGTGTGTGTGTGGGCGTGCAAGGAGTCTCAGAGAAACAGCAAAGCCAGAAGTGCATAAATAAAGAAAGTGCTGAGCATTCCTCACGCTCCTGGGGAGAGGGGAGGCAGGAACCAATGTCCTGTATTGGCAGGGTTCTTGCAGAAGGGGCTGCTGTCCCCCCTTCTACCCCAAATGATGCCCCTGGCTACACATGCGGTGCCTTGGCCAGGGTACAGGCACCCCCTGCTCCAGCACAGAGCTGCTGCAGCTGGGGGAAGTGGGGCTCCTCCAGCCCCAGCATGGAGCAGCTGCAACAAGGAGAGGGGCCCCTCCTTCCTGGCCCAGCAGACATCTGCTTTGGCAACTCCATTCTGGGATGGGCAGTGGGAACACTCTGTGCACCTGCCCTGAGCCCCTGTATGGGGCTTTTTAGGCAGCTTGATGGCTGCCCAACCATGCAGCTTAGAGGGAACTTAGGTACTGCATATATGCAACTTATCCCACCACCTCTTGTTAACATACAGTGTCAGAAAGATTTCTTCATACACCTATGAAATGCAGCAGCATGCAGCAGTACTACTGAATAATTTAGGACACAAAGTGAAAAACGAAAAGTGCAGAGGTTGGGGGATGTAGAGAAAGCAGATTTGCATATGGCCACACCCTTTGCAAGACAGAGGAAAGTCAGAAGCAGCGGAGGAAGCGAAAGGAAATGCAGAGAGCACTGACCCTGTGAAAGATAGGAGGCAGTTTGTCTGTACATAAATACAAGCAGATTCCTTCCACTGCTATGTTTATATTCTGGAACAAAATGGCAGTTAGACAATCTTGTAGCATCAGACAAAGGAGAAGACCTTTAGTCATGAATAGACTGGACTGTGACCCAAAACCTGGGCAGTTTATTGCAAGTAGGAATGCTGGAAACCTTGAGTCATATCTTTTATCTGAATTATGTTTCATAAAAAGCCATCAAAGTTTGAACTTTGTTAGGAAAAATGCTCCGTTCATATTCATAAAGAGCTTATCTGGCAGAGAAATGCTACTCACTGTGGTAAGCAAAAGCTTTAGAAAGCCAAATGTTTGTAATCTGAAACATGAAAATGCAGTTAGATTAACTCAACCAGGGAAAGAGAACCTAAGGGTGCTACCATGTAAATCCACATTTATCAGATGAGAAGAAAAGTACATCTTAATCCTGTGGATAACACAGAAATAACAAAGAATGCTGTTCAGCAAAAAGCAAGTGTACTTCCCCCATACTTTATTTCTCACATAATTACATTCTTTATTGCTAAAATTGTTTGGAATGCATTAGATGACTAATCTAGGTCATATCCTTCTGTTGCTATTTTGTACTGTTTATAGGTTTGTACAGTTTATTCAGCACTGTGAGGAAATGGCCAGTCTGCCATCTGCTTTATCACAGCAAATGACTAGCCTCCTTACATCAGCTTCATCTAAAAACAGAGACTGTCAAAACCTGTTTTCGAGTTATTCATAGACAAAAATATTTAAACAACTCTATTTCCTTCCAGTCCCAATTCTAGCATTAATGAAATAACAGGCTACTAAATTAATCTTAATTAGTCAAACAAAAGCCTATGTCTATACTACAAGATAAATTCGAATTTATTAAAATCGATTTTGTAGTGCTGGGTTTTATAAATTCAAATTTGAGTATCCTCACCTCTCCACAGATTCTCCACAAAGTCAACTTATTGCTGGAGCAGGTTCAGCGAAGGGCAACAAAAATGATTAAGGGTCTGGAGCACAAGAGCTATGAGGATAGGCTGAGGGATTTGGGCTTGTTTAGTTTACAGAAGAAAAGATTTAGAGGTGATTTAATAGCAACCTTCAACTTCCTGAAGGGGAGCTCTAAAAAGGAGAGTGAGAAATTGTTCTCAGTGGTGTCAGATGGCAGAACAAGGAGTAATGGTCAGAAGTTGAAGAGGGAGAGGTGTAAGTTAGATATTAGGAAAAACTACTTCCCCAGGTGGGTGGTGAAGCACTGGAATGCGTTGCCTAGAGAGGTGGTGGATTCTCCATCCCTTGAGATTTTTAAGTCCCGGCTGGACAAGGTCCTGGCTGGGATGACTTAGTGGGGGTTGATCCTGCTTGAAGCAGGGGGATGGACTAGATGATCTCCTGAGGTCCCTTCCAGCCCTGTGACTCTGTGATTCTGCCACACTCAATTGCCAAACATCAACTGTTGCAGCAGTGCATTGTGGGAACCTATCCCCATAACATAACATTCTGGGTATTTTCACTGGCGCAGCATGGGAAGAAAATGTCCCACAAGTGGTTGTGGGTATGTGATGTAATCTTCTCATATTGCATTGCCTTCATTCCCCTCCTGAGGAAAGCAAATGGCCATTTTTCCAGAAGGAAAGAAGGAAAGGTAGGGCATCAACAAAGATCACCAAATTAACTGAAATTTCTTGCTTCTATAACTGAATTGCTTTTAATGACTGAATTATCAAATATTTTACAAAAAGCAGCAGGTATCTCTGTCTTCTCAGCTGGCCCTCCAGCCTCTGTCTCCCCTCCCTTGATTACAGAAACATTATCCCTGAAAATAATACCAGA
Source organism: Carettochelys insculpta (assembly GCF_033958435.1). Classification (NCBI taxonomy): domain Eukaryota; kingdom Metazoa; phylum Chordata; order Testudines; family Carettochelyidae; genus Carettochelys; species Carettochelys insculpta. Next base: position 25,197,457 of record NC_134157.1, on the reverse strand, counting down.
ACAATGCAAAGCTTGAAGAAAGAGTAGGATAGTAAAGATTTGGAAAAAAGAGATTTTGTAAGGCAGGGTTTTTAGCTTACCGGTTCATTAGAAAGAGGTGCCCAACATGGGGACGGGGCTCGCCAAATTTATGCACACATGAATGCTTCTGTGCCCTGGGATCACCCTCAACTGGCCCTGTAGCTACTTTTCCTTGTGTTAAGGGTGCCAAAGCTTGAAGAAAGAGAAGGATAGAAAAGGTTAGGAAAAAGATTTTTGTCTTCCCGCTTCATTACACAGAGTTGTCCAATGCGGGGGCTGGGGCTCACCAAATTGCAACAAGCAGTGTTGCTCAGGTGGGGGCCAGCTCCGATTGACTGTGTGGGAGTTGGTCCCCCTCATCACCATAGGTCAGCGTGGGGTCTGTGGCCGTTGAGCCAGTTGATGTGGTCCTGCCAATTGCAGCAAGCCCCCCAAAATTTTTGCCACTGAGGGACACTTCCTCCAAGCAGCAGCACGACTCTGAAAGTCTTAGCTGCCAGGGGAGGCTTCCCCGCAGCGGCAGCAACACTTGAAAATATTTTTTCATGGGAGGCTTGAGTTCCCTGGCTTAAGGGTCAGTTGAGCTGCCCCCCCAGGTGGCAGAAAGCCCCCAATAGTCTTAGCCCCCAGGGGAAACTTCCCCCTGGCAGCAGCAAGTCCTCGAAAATCTTTCCCGCCCTTGGAGCCCTCACCCTGCGTAAGCCAGGACATGGTGCTGCCTGGCAGCATGGTCCACACTGAACAGCAGGCATATTCTTTTATTGGGTAGGGAGCAAACTACATGATGTGGTTGAATGCAGGAAAACCCCAACTACATGATGTCTCTGCAGGATGAACAGCAGCCCCTGCACAAATGTAAACCACAGAAAAGTTTCTTGGCCTCTTATATAAGCATGACCCCCACAACAGCCTAGTTGCCATGTGTTGCAGTGGGGCAGGGACTGGCACCAGCACATAAAAAAAAAATTCAAGTGCTCAGATTACAGAGTTAGAGACAGAACCTTGAACTTCATTTTAGGGCTATTTTTAATGGGTAGATTTGCTCACTCTGCTGATAACAAAGAAAGAAGTTTCTCAGCCTCTCATATAATCATGTTCCCACAGCCACAGGCTTCCTGGTTCCAAATTCAAATTCGTGGGGTTTCTATTACCTAATTGCTGCACACCTGGAGAGCAGTGGAGGTGGAAGCTGCCAGAATAGAAGACTGTGGGGCATTGTGGGATACCTACAGGACACCTCTGGAGGCTAAGGAATTCAATTCCACACTAGCTTTCATTTGAACTTTTAAATTCAAACTTGATGCTACACCCACCTGCTTTCAATGATGTTATGATATTGATGTTAGTGCTCGCTAGATTCAAGCTAATGGTATTTTAAGTGAAGACAGTGACAATGTAAAATTGAGATAACTGCCTTAAATTCATCTTTATCATGTAGCGTAGACATAGCCAAGGGAACAGCCTCCCAGCTGAACAAACTAACCCCTTGAGAAAGCTGTGTGATATGCAGGGAGCCCCAAAACAGTTTGTTGTACCCCATTGCTCATGAGTTGTACTAGAATTCTTGTTCCACTTGGCAGAGACAAGAGACATAGTGAGGAGCTATGTTGTCATAAAGGCAATACTTGAAGTCAAGCCCTTCTTCTTCGGTGATAAAGAATCAGGGGTCCTTCCAGAAGCCAATCAGGGACTAAGGGCTAACATCTGAGGGCCCTATAAAAATGGTTCCTCAATAAACGTTGCTGGTGGTTAGCTACTGTAATAGGCTCTTTGATATAGTTTGAGCAGGGACTTTGCTTTTATGCTGTGTGAATTTAAACTCTGATCTTGTGCTCAACAGTAAATATGTAGCAGAAGTGTTTCCATGGGTACTAGTATAGAAAAGTTTTCTGGAGATACTCTTTGGGTGGCCAGCTCTGCTGGTCCGTGTGATCTATTATCTCCTTTTCTGAATTTTGGGACAGACTAGCCGTGTCTACACGTGCACGCTACTTCGAAGTAGTGGCACTAACTTCGAAATAGCGCCCGTCACGGCTACACGTGTTGGGCGCTATTTCGATGTTAACATCGACGTTAGGCGGCGAGACGTGGAAGCCGCTAACCCCATGAGGGGATGGGAATAGCGCCCTACTTCGAAGTTGAACGTCGAAGTAGGGCACGTGTAGCTGATCCGCGTCCCGCAACATCGAAATAGCGGGGTCCGCCATGGCGGCCATCAGCTGAGGGGTTGAGAGACGCTCTCTCTCCAGCCCCTGTGGGGCTCTATGGTCACCGTGGGCAGCAGCCCTTAGCCCAGGGCTTCTGGCTGCTGCTGCTGCAGCTGGGGATCCATGCTGCATGCACAGGGTCTGCAACCAGTTGTCAGCTCTGTGGACCTTGTGTTGTTTAGTGCAACTGTGTCTGTGAGGGGCCCTTTAAGGGAGCGGCTTGCTGTTGAGTGTGCCCTGTGACCCTGTCTGCAGCTGTGCCTGGCACCCTTATTTCGATGTGTGCTACTTTGGCGTGTAGACGTTCCCTCGCAGCACCTATTTCGATGTGGTGCTGCGCAACGTCGATGTTGAACGTCGACGTTGCCAGCCCTGGAGGACGTGTAGACGTTATTTATCGAAATAGCCTATTTCGATGTCGCTACATTGAAATAAGCTACTTCGATGTAGGCTTCACGTGTAGACGTAGCCACTGTGACATTAATATTTATGCCAAGTGGTGGTGAAATGCTCACCAAAGAATTGCAACAAAGACTAAACAGAGAACTTTAGTATCCTGAGTAAGGAGAGAGGACAGGGAAAGGCTCACAAGGAAGGGCATCTCTGACACTTTCCTTTGAATTGTAAAACAGTCTAGCTATGTATACACTACAAAGTTATGTGTAAAGAAGAAGCCTTCTATCAACAAAACTAGGGAGCATCCACACTACAAATGTGTTCTCTCTAGAATCTGTTGACCGAACAAAACCTCCTTCCCGGCAGAGTTACGTCTTGAAAGTTGGAGGAATAGCACCTCTGCAGACAGAAAAATAGTGTAGACGCTCTGGGGGAACCCTTTGTTGGCAGAGGGGGCTTCCAGTTTACCTGGCAGCCCTGTTTGCAGAGCTTCTGTTTGGCTGTTCTGTTGAAGGAAGGCTGGGCAGCCTGGCCACTCTCTGTTGACAGAGGGCGTCAACAGGGGGAGCCCCTGTTAGGTGTGGACGTGTACTGTAGACAGAGGTTCTGTTGGCAAAACTCTGTTGACAGTGACTTCTGTAGACAGAGCTTTGTAGTGTAGACGCAGCTTCTGTGTTCTTACTGAGTGGGGTCTTTTGGGCCGGTACTTGCTGGTATTGAGTACTGGCACCTCAACAGCCTCAGCTATGGGATTGGTTTGTAGGGAGGGGAAGAGGGAGCTGGCCTGGCTGAGTACCAGCTCCTCTTTTTTTCCGTTTTTTTACAAAAAAGGCTCTGGTCTTACTACTCCTAGCATGAGACACACCACTTTCTTTTAAGTTATACCTGTGTCTTCCACGCACTGTCACTAGTTGCCAGATATTTGGTGGGAGCTGCTCAGCGTAGAGAGTCTTCCCCTAGACTGCTATGGGGCAACGTGACACTCAGGGGAGCTTTCTCTGAAAAAAGAAGGTGACTTCTACTGACAACCTCTCCTGCTGCCTTTGAGTTGTTGGGGTTGCTGGGGATGCTGGTACTGATGCTCTGTAAGAAATGGGCACATACAAGTACTGTACTAAGAAGGGCTTGATCTGAATGAGCTGTTTTGGTACTTGTCCAGAAACAGGTGCTGGAACAAGTTGTCAACATGTGAGCCTTGCCATTGTTGAAATGAAATAAAAGCTGACCTTCTGCAGGTGTGTGGACCAGCCATGTCATTCTTGTATTATCAGGTTTCCCTGAGTGGAGCTGTGCACCTTGAAAAACTGAGAAGTCTTATAATATTTAACATTTGAGCTACTGCACATAATATTCCAAACATACAGTGACTATGGGTTAAATCCACTAGGCTGATGTTTCTATTCTGGATCTGTATTTATATAGAATTAAACAACTTTAATCCTGTGCTTGAGGGAATCATGTATATGCATATGGGTGCATCTTCAATTGTAACACAATTGACAGTGTGATATCAGATGATGCTGTTTAATACATTTTCAAATGTATACAAGGTTTCACACGTGGAAGTGATTAGACCTGTGTGTCAAACCATTTGCTAGACTAGCAAAGCCACTGGCAAATCACCTTTGGTGTCTTCCAAGAACCACAAGGAAAGAAAGGCTTATGATGCTGAAATGGGATTTAGGAGGTAGAAGCTTTGCCACAGATTTCCTGTGTGAGCTTGGGTAAACCAGATTATATCTCTGCCTTAGTTTTTTTAAGTAGGCATAGTTATGCTTTCCTCCCTTGCCAGAATATTGCCAGGTGAACTACATTAATGTACAGTAGTGAAATCACTTAGATGCTATATTGCCAGAGGAAATCTAATAGGGAACTGAAATACATGTAGTGACATTTGACTCAGTTAGTTTGCACTTTTCTGTGAAAACAAGTGGCATTTTTCACTACTGTGCAGTTATTTCATCATGAAATTTCAGTTTCGAGACAAAGATGCCCATGTTTTCTTGTGCAAATGGTTAATTATAATTTTGGAGAAAGTTGCAGCTATTCCCAGACATAAACAGAGTAGTTTCTCCCTACTGCAAGTATGAATATTCTCACAAAATCCTGTGAAGAGCTTAGTAGCAACGAAGGGTCCTGTGGCACCTTATAGACTAACAGAAAAGTTTAGAGCATGAGCTTTCATGAGTTAACTCACTTCTTCAGATGCTTCACTTCTTCAGAAGTGAGTTAACTCACGAAAGCTCATGCTCTAAACTTTTCTGTTAGTCTGTAAGGTGCTACAGGACCCTTCGTTGCTGCTACAGATCCAGACTAACACAGCTACCCCTCTGATACTTGTGAAGAGCTTAGTGGCAGCATGTGAACTATCTAAAGAAAAACACTTTCTTAGCTCTGCTTTAATGCTGCCACCCAATGTAAAGAGTGCATCCCTGCTGTCTCTGCTGTGTGTTTAAGAAACATGGCTGGCTCCACAGTAGCTATCTTCAGCAAGGATGCAGATTCCTTCAGGTCAGTGCTCCATGCAGGCTACAGGATGTATGGCCTTGTAAATCTATGAGACACTGTACAGAAACTGACAAACATGGAGAGATGGACTGCTTGGCAACCCATAAGGACACAGGAAAGCATCCTGTTCTTGAAGCACCATCAGTAAAGCAAGGGAAACTCTGAAATAAATATTCTAAAGTGTGGTGAGTTGTAGAACAGTCTTGTGAAAAGAGAAAGCTTTATGACATGCACCAAAGCAAGGCATGTTCTGTGTGAACATTTCATCTGCAGACAAAGGTTCATTTTGTGTCTGTAAAGTTTTTTGTTTAATTTTAGTCATACTTACTCTCACCTGAACATGCTGATCTAGGGGAAAGGAAGAGACAGCTAAAAGCAATCATTAAAGTTGATGTGGTGTCCTTCACAGTGTGCTAATAATAATGAGACATAATCTGTGTCAAAGACCAAGAAGTAAATATGTATTTAGGGATAAACTGATACCAGATACTGGCTAGAATACTGGCTAGAATAATCTGTTATCAGATTCTGGCTCTTTAAACCTTGGAGATACCAGATACCAGCAAAAATCAATATAATCTTTTATGCTAAACAAATCTCATTTAAAATGTTTTCCTGAGTATATTACTTACACAAAACATGAGACAAAAGCATAACATTATGCACAGCCACAGAGAGCCAACCTTTCTTTCAGCAAACTTGATAAAATCAGGAACTCAGGGGAATACAAATGGGACATAAAATTAGAGTCCTTGAAAAAATATTAACCTTTGCTTGGACACACAGCTCCGAGAGGTACCAGGATTTAACTGATTGGCGCTTTTAGTCTGGGAGAGACAGTGAAGTAATTATGGGACCAGTCTTGCCAATCCTTTCTCCCAAGCACAGCATGAAACCCTGCCATCTGATTGATTCAGACAAATCGCTGTCTCCCTGCAGAGCATTATAGACTTGACTCTTGACAGCCAGTCTGTGTAGAGCAGGGGACCTAAGCTTGCTCCTGTGCACATTCACACTGAGTCAGTGGTGTAAGCAAGACACACAGGAGTAAGTGTTTGTGGATTGGTTCCTAATTAGTAACCAAAAGTGTTGCAGAAGAAATGGATAGACTCCGTGCGGGGCAAAGTTGACTGCTCTTAGAACCATGTGACAAGCATGCCAACAATTCATTAGAGCAGGGGTGAGCAACATTTTTTTGTTGGGCCCCACTTTTCGTCCCTGCAGTTAGGAGGGCACCACCCCCCAACCTATTAATTTAATCCAAATCAACAGATATTTTGGTTATGTTTATATGAAAAAAAGAAAAACTTTCAGCACATGTAAGAAAATAAGTATGTAAAATGTAAAAACTTTATTTGGTATATAAATGTGAATACACATACATAAAACAGTAACATATTTCAACATTTTTAATGCAATGGATGAGTCTGAGACCCAACAGCTCATTATGCTGCTCCCCACCCCATGAAATTTCATGCCCCCCCACCGAGGGGGCCTACCCCCTTCTTTGCACCCCTCTGCAATAGAATATGCACCGATCAGCCAGCAAGGTGATGGCATTATACTTGTGGGTTTAAAAGTGTGTTAAAATATTTAATGTTGACTTTTCAAGGCAATATTACATTGTTGGTAATTTGTGCTTTGCTGAGGATATTCATGTCCAAATAATAAAAGTGGTTTTATATGGACCTGCTAACGGTACCCTAAACAGGGCAGTGCAGTGACACTGCTATGCACAGTAACACCACTGATTAACTCAGTAGATCACCTTCTTGGCACTAGAATCAGTGATAGTGGCTAAAGGTCTGCGCAATTGCTGTTTTCCCTGTAATGAGTTTATAACAAAGCTGCCACCAAATAGTTTAGTGTCATGTGTTTTCTCCTTTATTGATTTCAATAAAAAGGCTAATTTGGCAGTGTGGTGGGTTGTCATTGCCGGACTATGAATAGTTAAACTAACAAATGGCAGTGGGGCAGCATGGCGAGGCACTAAACCTGGCTCATTCCCAGAAGACAGAATGGGCTTCACAGGCAAAAGGAGAGCCCTATGGTTAAAGAACTCGTTGAGCCTGGGACACAAACTGGCAGCTGTTCAATGTCCTGTCAGACATGTGGGCTTCTGTGAGAAATGAAGCCCATTGACAGCATCAGTCCAAGCAGAGTGGCTAACCTCTGTCACCATGTCCTCCATCTCAGAATGAAGAGTACAAGTGCCTTTCTGTCAGTATTACCAGTGCTACACACACACAGTGTGTGAACAAAACACCAGACCTTCCATTGTCCCCTGTGAGGGTTCTGTGGAACCAGGAAGTACATCCAAGTAGTGTTTCAGGAGTGAGATCTGGGATCTGGGAAGACCCTTGCCTCCTGCAAGCTAAGAGACTGCCATAGTGCCATTGGGCTGAGGACTCTTATCGGAGTTGTTGGCTGCTGTGTCACTAAGGCTGTGTCTACACTGGTACAAATCTTTGCAATAGGCATGCTAATGGCCATTTCGAAGATTACTAATGAGGCGCTGAATTGAATATTTAGCACCTCATTAGCATTAGCACGCTTCCAGCTGCAGCGCTTCGAAAGAACCGCTTTTGAACGCCTGTGGCTCGGTGCGGCTACACAGGGGTCCTTTTCGAAAGGACCTCACACATTCTGAAATCCCCTTATTCCCTTCAGCTGAGAGGGGAAATCACCTTATTCTCCTCAGCTGAGAGCCATTAGCATGGCTATTTCAAAGATTTGTATCAGTGTAGACACGGTCCTTGTGTCCACCCACTGTTCACATCAGCAGGTGTCTTTACAGTCGGGATGATTTTCAGAAGTGCAGAGATTTGTGGTTTTCATTGGCCTGAGCTGGAGTTATGGGAACACTCCTGCAAAGTAAGTGCTTAGAATTTCTCACAGTTTGTGTTTCATTGTTTCTGGAGTTTCCTCTCCTCGTAATGAGACAGTTCCCATGCAGTGAGCACACTTTTCCCTTCTGAGGAGATTTTCGCAGTCTTCTGCTACTGAACCTTGTCCCCCGAAAAATTGTTCAGGGCCTTTATAGTTGGAATTGGAGTGGGATCTTCTGTAAGATGCCACCATTCACTCAATGGGATTATTCTTTTCTGGGCTCAGGTTTCTGAGTGTATTTTCCTGCTGTATTTTCTGCTGGGACCTTTTTCACCATTTCTGAGTTTTAGAGCTCTGAATTCTTTCTTTCTTCATGCTCCATGTTTAACGGTTAACAAAAAGCTGTCAGAGCAGAAGTCAATGCACGAATTGCCACTATAGTTAAAAACACAGAGCTTGCTAGAGTAAGGAAGAGTATTAATGTCAGACTTTGTGGTATGTGGCTCTAAGCCATTTGAGATTGTGCCCTTAGCTGCTTAAAGAATTGTGGCTTTAGAAATATTAGCCTAAGCAGTTCTGAGTAATATTTCAGGAAAGTATTATATTGGATTTAGCTACTATAAGTCTAGCATTAGTAACAAAACTCTAACCAAATACCTGATGAAAACAAGGCATTCTTGAAAGAGTGGCGAGGATCCCCTTACTTCAAAAGAAAAAAGATTAAAAAATAGTACAATTTTAAGATTTCTGAAAAAATAAACCAAATGGAATATAGTTTGACAATCAAGAAACCCTTTTTTTCTGAACACTGAGCTGCAGTCAGTGTAGCATGGTGTGTGGAGCTGTCAGTAGGGGATTCACTGGAAGAAGTGCTTTGAGTTTATAAAGGCTCTGTTGAGAGGAACAGTTTATTCCTTAACCACCATTTGTGCTTTGTAAATCTTCCTTTGTAAAGGGCTTCAAAGTGGGCTCAAACACAGTCTCAGAGGAATAGGCCTGACATGAGAAGGGATGAGGTTGTTAACTGCAGTATCAGGGAGAGTGTGATTTTCACTGTGCAAAGGGTACTGACTCCAAGCTCATTCAGACCAATGGAAAGACTCATTTGTGCCCACAGGCTGTGGATTAGGCCCAAACTGACAGTGGCTGATTTTTCCCTCTCGTTCTGTGTGGCTGCATTCCCATTTGTAGCCTGGACATATGCCGTGGGAACTGTCTCAGCACACATTACACCCAATCTTGCCATGTGAAGGAACCAAAGTTTACTAATCAATCACCATCTGCACTTTCCAAGAATCAGATGAAAACAAAAAGACATAACAAAAATGTACAAAAATGAATGGCTTAGTGAAGGCGAATTGGGAACTTCTGTTCTCCCTTGCTCATAACTAAGCATCTGATTTGATGACTAAATCCTTGATTTTAACAGAGCTCAGTGACTTTTTGGCTTCAGTTTCAGCACTGTTTGGGGGGCTCTAGTGTCAGTTCATCCCTGCAGTGACCTTAGCCTGTCCTGTTCTCCCTTTGGTTGTCAGAAGTGGGACTGAGTTGCAGACGTTCATGCCAGTAGCTTTTAATTCCCCTGGCTGCTTTGGTTGCATTTTTAGTTTTTTGCAACCATAATATAATTAATAAGTATAGTTATTGTTAATAATACATATTCAATAAAACCCACTGTCTGTCACAATTATATATCTGATATGTAGATTATTCAAACAAGTCAGGCAAAATGCTCTCTGCAATGATTACCAATATTATGGTATTGAGGCCATGTATATACCTGGAGAGACATAAAACAAATCCCATACTGTGTATACAATCAAAACAAAAAGCAGTCAAGCACTTTAAAGACTAACAAAGCAATTTATTAGGTGAGCTTTCATGGGACAGACCCACTTGAATGGTAAGTGTTTAGAAACCAATGAGTACATTTTATTTTTGACAAACTGGTAGATTTTTAGTAAAGAAATGTTGACATCTTTTGTTCAGCATCCCTCACAGCTCATCTGTGTAATGTTTAGATTTTACACTTCTATTCAGTTATTGAGGAAAATACTTGCACACCACACACACCTAGTGCACTCAGTGCATGTGTGTATATATATGTTTAACTGCATATATACATATTGAGACAGGCAGGCTCCCCATCTTTATCATCCCATATTAAAATAAATGCATGGGGGCATCTCTCTGGCTTAAACTATTTATTGAGAAGGTTCTCAAGTTTTCATCTCTGCTTATAAATGAAATTGGTCAAATCAGTGTGGTTGAAGATAGAAAAGCACAACAAAAGCTCTGCAGCTGACTGATTTTTGGCACAATATGAAGCAAAAAATAGACACTGGTGCTTCTTTTAAATGAGTGCTGTGCTCAGCGGAGCAGAGATCAAGCCGAAATGCACATTATCGGCTCATGTACCTCACCTGGGGCTCTGTTATTGATAAGTCTGTCATCCCTCCTCATATTGGAGGGGTAATGGCAGCTGATGATTAGGCAACTCTTGAGCTATTAACTACATTTCTTATCCCTTTTAGAAGAGCTTCTTAGTCAGCAGGGAAACAAAGGCTGCCTTCAGTGAACTAAGACCCAAATTGTGGGCCTGCATCCTGCAACCTGAAAGACACAACTGTTACATTTCCAGGAGCCTCCGAAGTCAGTGAGAAGGTAAATGTCAAAGGTTACCAGTGGTGTTATCTGAAATGAGTGGGCTCTGACTGCCTCTCGTGCTGACAGAAGCTTGCAGGGAAATTACAGAAAATTGGCTGTTTTGTCAACATTTTCTCGGGAGGTTTAGAAAAAAAAAGGACTCTTGTTTCAGACAGTTAAAGGGGCTCAGTCAGCCCAGAATTGACTGACAAACACTCTATTATTCATCTATGTAAAAAAGTGATATTTTATATCATTTCTTTGAGTGATTGTTAAGTGACTGGATAGCAACTGTGACATGCAAGATAATCCCGGTAATATTTTCAGTTCTTCTTTTAAGGCAGACTTGCTCATTTGTCAGTGTTATAATAGAAGATGTTCACAAAGGCAGTGGTGACAAAAGGCTAGAACCCACAAATGTCTCATCCAGAGCCAAAGCAGTGATGAGGGTCTGCACTTACATGCTCCCCTTATTCCTGTAACTGAACAAGGCTGGGAGAGTTGCAGCACTGTGCTTCTGAGAATGAGCATTTGCACTTTTGGACGTAGTTAAAGGAAAGGCTTTTCTTTGTCATTTCTATCAAACAATCACAGCTGGAGACAAACTCAAATGAGCTCATATTATTAGCTTGACAGAAATTAAAATTCCATGAAGCTTGAAAATAATAAAAATATATATTGAAAAGCCCTTGTTCCTAAGACAGTAACCTACATGAAGCCTGAAGCAGCAGTGTATGATTTCACTTCTTAGCATGCTGGTAGTTGTTTTGAACCTTGAATGCCTGGTATAACCTTGGGAACATTCTCACATAATCCTGGTAAAAGTCTGAATGTAGTGATATCACAGCAATGAAATTCAGTTTAAGGTTTCTCTAGATACAGTAAAATAATCAGAGGGAGAGGACAGTAAATACAGATGTATAGAATTCAAATAATTTGATTTGTGTATAGAAAGTTAACTAGAAAGGGTAGCAAAAAGGGCCTATAAAAATGGATAGACAATAATAGACGTTGTACCTCCCTTGTATGGCACCCTCAGGACCTCAGTGGTCCCGAACAAGGGGATTTGCCAGACCAGGGGATATCAGGCCTCCTGGCAGTCCTGGGGGCTACCAGCCTGCTGCCTGGGCTCCCCTGCTGTATGCTGCCAGGTCCCTGTCTCTGGGCTGCCTTGGGTGCTCCTGTCCTACCAGAGCTCCATGCCATTGGGCTGCCAGCCAGGGCTCCCCGTGGGACTCATGGGGCTGCCAGTGGGGTTCTGTACCCTAGTGGAACTCCATGCCCCAGCCAGACTCCTTGGCCTGGCTCCCCACTGCATGGGTGTGGGCCTTCCATATCCTGGCTTGGCTCCCCACTGCTGCAGGGCTGCCAACAAGGCCTGTGCCCCAGCTGGAGTCCCTGTCCTGGCTCCCTGCTGCAGGACTCAAAAGTAGCCATCATGGATTCACCAAGGGCAAGTCCTGCCTGACCAATCTGACTAGCCGCTATGACGAGGTAACAGGCTCTGTGGACATGGGGAAGTCAGGGGCTGTGGTAGACCTTGACTTCAACAAACCTTTTGATACGATCTCCCACAACATTCTTGCCCATAAGTTAAGGAAGTGTGGGTTGGATTGACTATAAGATGGATAGAAAGCTGGGCTGACAGTTGAGCCCAGCAGGTAGTGGTCAATGGCTCAATAAGTGGATAGTGGTCAGTTTCAAGTGGAGTGCTGCATAGCTCGGTTCTGGGGCTGGTGTTGTTCAACATCTTTATTAATGACCTGGATGAGGGACTGGGTTGCACCCTCAGCAAGTTTGCAGATGATACAAAACGAGGGGGGAGAGGTAGTTATGTTGGAGGGTAGAGAGAGAATCCAGAGTGACCTGGATAAATTGGAGGACTGGGCCAAAATAAATCTGATGTGATTCAACAAGGAGAAGTGTAGAGTCCAGCACCTGGGGCAGAAGAATCCTAATCATTGTTATAGGCTGGGGACTGACTGGCTAAGCAGCAGCACAGCGGAAAGGGACGTAGGGGTTATGGTGGATGAAAGGCTGGATATGAGTAAACAGTGTGCCCTTGTAGCCAAGAAGGCTAACGGCATACTGGGGTGCATTAGGACGAGCATTTCAAGCAGATCTAAAGAAGTGTTTTTTCCCCTGTATTTGGCACTGGTGAGGCCACATCTGGACTATTATGTGCAGTTTGGGCCCCCCATTATAAAAAGGATGTGGATGTGCTGGAGAAGGTTCAGTGGAGAGACACAAAAATGATTAAGGAGCTTGAGCACAAGACCTATGAGGAGAGGCTGAGGGATTTGGGCTTATTTGGTTTACAGAAGAGAAGACTGAGGGGTGATTTAATAGCAGCCTTCAACTTCCTGAAGGGGAGCTCTAAAGAGGATGGTGAGAAGCTGTTCTCAGTGGTTTCAGATGGCAGGACAAGGAGCAATGGTCTGAAGTTACAGTATGAGAGGAGTAGGTTAGATATTAGGAAAAACTACTTCACTAGGAGCCAGGTGAAGCACTGGAATGCGTTGCCTAGAGAGGTGGTAGATTCTCCATCCTTAGAGGTTTTTAAGTCCCACCTTCACAAGGTCCTGGCTGGGATGACTTAGTTGGGGTTGATCCTGCTTGAAGCAGGGGACTGGACTCAATGACCTTCTGAGGTCCCTTGCAGCCCTAGGATTCTATGATTCTATGACTCTGTGCCTCAACCTGGTTCCCAAACCTGGGTCCCTGCCGTGGGGCTCTGTGCTCCACAGCTGGGCTTCCTGGCCTAGCTCCCCAATGCAGGGTTGCTGTCTGGGGTCTTTGCAGTGGGGCCCCCTGAGCTTGGTGAGGCTCCCCACAGTGGGGCTCTGAGACCCCAGAAGGGTTCTCCCCAAGGGGGCTCTTTGACCCAGCTCTCCACCATGGGGATGCCCAACAATGGGCCTCCCTGCTACCAACAGGGCTCTGCTGCAGGAGTTCTCTGGTCCAGCAACATTCATGCTCCTGCCAGACCAGAGATGTTGCTGATGGCAGTGCCAGATGGGGAGAGTTTCAACCTGTACTGAAAATATTACAGTGTTATTCTGTAACTTCCCCATGTCCACAGCTAGTTACCTCATCATAGAAGCTAATCATATTGGTCAGGCATGACTTGATCTTGGTGAATCCATGTTGACTGCTCTTGATCACTTCCACCTCTTCTAAATGCTTCAGAATAGATTCCTTGACGATCCTCTCCATGATTTTTCTGGAGACTGAGGTAAGGCTGACAATTGATAGTTCCCTGGATTGTCTTTCTTTCCTTTTTTTAAAGATGGAGCACTATATTTGCCTTCTTCCAGTCATCTGGGACCTCTCCTTATCTCCATGGGTTTTCAAAGATAATGGCCAAAGGCTCTTCAGTGACATTTGCCACTTGCCTCAGTGCCCTGGGGTGCATTAAATCTGGACCCATGGATTTGTGTATGTCTGGTTTTTCTAAATAGCTCTTAGGCTGTTCTTTCCCCACTGAGGGCTGCCCACCTCCTTCCCATACTGCATTGCCTCGTGCAGTAGTCTGGGAGCTGACCCTGTCTGTGAAGACAGAGGCAAAAAAAGCATTGAGTATTTCAGCTTTTCCCACATCATCTGTCACCAGGTTACCTCCCTTATCCAGTAATGACCCTACACCCGCCCTGATTACCCTCTTATTGTTAACATGCCTGTACAAACCCTTCTTGCTGCTTTTCACATTCTTTGCTAGCTGCATTTCCAGTTGTGCTTTTCGTCTTCCTGATTACTCCCCTCATTCTCCAGTCCAGCAATATATTTATACTCCCCTTACTCATCAGTCCAAGTTTCCAGTTCTTATGGGTATCCTTTTTGAGTTTAAGCTCACAAAGGATTTTTCTGGTAAGCCAAGCTAGTTGCCTACCATATTTTGCTTTTCTTACTGCAAATCGGGATGGTTTGTTCCTGTGCCTTCAGTAAGGCTTCTTTAAAATCCTGCCAGTTCTATTGGACTCCTTTTCCCCATTCCTCACATTGTAAACTGAACCTCCAAATTCTTTGGGTTCTGCCTATCACCTCTGCTGCTATTTCCCTTAAATTTACAGAGGAGAAAGTGGCTGTGTTTTTGCTGGTTGTTTCATGTGAGCCCACTGCCTTGGCTACACTGTGATTTGTAACCACTGTAATGAGGTTCAAATTGTTAGCTTTTACCATTTTTACTGAGCACATTGCTTTAGAAATGGACAACTACTAGATTCTTTGCCATAGGAATTTCCTTGGAGAAATACTGTACATTAAAGCACCATAGTAAAAGGGAAGTGCTATTATGACTCATTTATAATTGTGGTGATTTGTATATGACAGGATGTCAAGGGTATGTTCAGAAATGTGATACTCTGTACATGTGATCTCCTGGTTCATTTTGTTCTGTGACTATGCGACTCACCTTGTGACCTCTGCAATAACATTCTTGGCTCTTTCAGAGCACCAGATGTCAGTTTCATTAGCTAACCAAGTTACTTCTCTGTGTATTAAGAAAGTTCTGAGTTACACAGAATTGCTCTTCAGAGAAAGTGCAAGAGAGCATTTCTATAACTTACGATCTTCTAATCTTTTAATTTTGTCAGTACCAGCATTCTGCTGTGAATCCACTGAGGCTGCCATCAGTTTTTAAAGACCCAGGTCTTGGAATTCACTGCCACTAGACTAAATAAAATTTGACAGCAATCTTCAGTTTTAAAAACAGGAGGGTTTTCTGGCTCTAGCATGTAGTGTAAGTACAATTACATACCATGTGCATCTTACTATAAAAAGGACTATGTGAGATAGACCTTTAGCAACTTCATGAATCAGTACCAAAATCGGCACTCTTTCCACTCCAGGTCACCTGTATTAACGTTCCCTCTTTTGTCTTTGTATATTGTCTAGCACATTATGGATGCTGCCAGCAACAAATCATAATACAAATGACAACTATGATAATAATATAACCCTGTCATTTTTCATGTGTCTTTGCAGAGGAGATTTTAGCTTGTAAACTATCTTCCACACCAAGAGCCTTCGTTTTAGGGTACTAAAGATGAGCTGTAGTAGCTCAGGTGTGTGAAAATTCCTCCTTTGCTGAGTACTTCTCATCATATCCTGGAACTTGCGTATTCTTCTACCAAACAATCCACCCTGCTTTTTTTTTTTCCCTGTTGGTGCATAACTGCTAAGATGTGGTAGTGCAAACAAAGAAAAACTACCTCTCAGGAGCAATGCATTTTGAGAGAGAGAACTTCATTTAATTTAATGCTGAGTTTACAGCATACATGCTGGTCCATTCATAGATACTGTCCATTCAGAGAGAGACAGGAGAACTCAGGGTGTGGAGGCATAGGCACCCAAAGTAATACATCTGCTATTAGTATTCCTCTGTATGTGATCACCTGTTTCCATGACTCTTTGCATGATGCATGGTCCCTCAGTGTGTCCCCTCATCTGTCTGTTCTTCCTTTCACACTCGCCTGCATGGGAACTCTAGACAGGGTTTCCTTTAAATGCCAAACTTATGGAATGGCTCCCTTTGCACCAGAGAGATTTAGTTAATTAATCAGTCAATCCACAAGCCCCCCCTGTTGGACTCATCTATTTTGCGTGTTGCAGGAGCCCCTTTAGGGTGGTGATTGTGCCCTTGGTGATTGCACCCTGTTAGTCTTGGTGGCTCATGCAGATGTAGCAACAAACCCTTATAATCTTCAAATTACAGCTATGAATGTAATGCACCTATGGCTGTTCTTTATGCCTACAACAGCTGAATGATGGGAAAGCAGTTACACTGTAACACATCTTGCAATGGCCACTGATTTATCCCTGTAGAAGACTTTGCTTCTTGCACTTCCCTAAGTGGAACTCCTATTCTGTGTGGTTCCTCTGGGCATACTGAGAGACCTACTAACTGATATTTCCCAGCCTTTGGTCCTGTCTCATATCCCTTGCACTTACATTTTCTATGCTGAGGAAGGCAGCAGCATCTGCAATGGGAATAGTTGCGAGACTCAGAGCTAGAGAAGCCATCAAGGGCTTTCTCTGTGTTTTGGTTTGGTTTTTGTGTTTGTTTTTCATATATATTTTCCCCTACAGTCAGCATCTTGTGGTCATTTCATATTTGTTTTGTAGATTCCAGGATTTTTAGCAGTAGGCAAAGTTAGAAGATCACATCAATCCCCAAGAAGATCCAGACACTGGACATAGGTTAGACTTAACAACAAAGAGGAAGAAGAATTAAGCTTTAATAGTCTGTTGGGAAGTGAGTTTCAGTATCTTGCTGGTTGTCACAACCTGTTAAAAAGTTCTAGATAGGGTTGTTAGCAGTGTGAAATAGAAACCTTTTCACCCCTACCTTCCTCTCTGTCTCCCAAGCTTGCTGTTCTTTGGTTTCATGTGTCCTACATGCTGCTTTTGAGATACACACTTCATAGAAAGTCTGCCATGATTTCCATGAGATCTGAGTGAATACAGGCAAAAGCAGAAGGGAACAGATTCCCAGATGTTTGTACTGCCTTGGAGAAATCAACGAGTCTGAATGATCCAATCCAGTCATTGGTCCAGAAAGCTGAAGACAGACACGGGGACTTTAAAACAAACAGTTTGACAGCAAAGTGTTAAGACTTCATTGGAAATCAGCAGAATTTTTAAACCAGTGATTTAATTGCGTGCAGGACAGGGGAACAGCTGCACTGATCAGACTGATAGCTTTTGTTCTTCCACTTTCTGCAAAAATCGGTGGCAGACAAACTACTCAAGAAGGTACAGAACTTGTAATTAAGAAAACCAGAAAGCAGTGCAGTAGCACTTTAAAGACTAACAAAATAATTTGTTAGGTGATGTAACAGCAACGAAGGGTCCTGTGGCACCTTATAGACTAACAGAAAAGTTTTGAGCATGAGCTTTTGTGAGCACAGACTCACTTCATCAGATGCACAGAGTCTGTGCTCACGAAAGCTCATGCTCAAAACTTTTCTGTTAGTCTATAAAGTGCCACAGGACCCTTCATTGCTGTTACAGATCCAGACTAACACGGCCACCCCTCCGATACTTTATTAGGTGATGAGCTTTCATGGGACAGACCCACTTCTTCAGATCGTAGCCATGGCTATGCTCTGATGAAGTGGGTCTGTCCCAGGAAAGCTCATCACCTAATAAATTACTTTGTTAGTCTTTAAAGTGCTACTGGACTGCTTTTTTGTTTTCATAGTGTATATAGACTAGCACGATTATCTCTCTGTTACTATTCAACTTGTAACTAATGATTAGGTGACAGTTGACTCTTGGGGAAGCTGATTGTCCTGTGACCTCAAGCTGAGTCACTTTGCATAATTTGTACTTCAGTCACTGTAACTGCAGATATTTGCATTATCCACGTATGGCTATGGCTACATACAGAGTTATTTCAAAATAACTTTGCTAGCATCTAGACCATGGTTTCCCAAACTGGGGGGCATGAAGAAATTCCAGGGGAGCGCAAGGCACCCTAGCCCCCCACCCCGATCATTCTCTCCGCCCCAAGAAAGAGCTGGGCTTTGCTTCCAGCTCTCAGCCCCTGCCATTTTATGTGGGTGACCCAGCACAGCTGCTATAAAAAGCAGGCAGCTGGCAAAGACCCACATGGAGCTAGAAGACCCATGTGGAGTTAGTTGCCTCTTGCAAAGGTGAGTGAGTGTGGGTTGGGGGAGGAAGAGGAGGCTGGGCTTAGATGGGAGGCTGGGGGTGCCTGGCTTGGGACTGGGGGATGGGGATGGGGTAAGAGCAGGGTCCAGGTGGTAGCTGGCTTTGGGGGAGGGGAGGGGCTCAGGCAGGCAGCTTGTGGCTCACAAGGTGTGATGGAGTGGGGTGTGTGTGTGAGAGTCAGGCTGGATATGTGTGTGTGACAGGCAGAGCAGCTCCCTGTGGCTAAGGTGAGCCCCTGGGGCTGTAACCTGAGCTAGCAGGTAACACCTCTGACCTGAACAAAGAGCAGGGAAGAGCTGATGGGGTTTTGAATTGGAGGTGGCAGTTAGAAGCTTGAGGGAGAGGGAGTTGGAAGGCAACCAGCCTGGCTGAGGGGAATCTAACTCCAGATGGGGCACCCCTCGGGCTCTTCTCCCCGGGATGGACTGGAATGACTGTCTCTGCCTGCTGTACTGACACATCTGTACTGAGCTGTGCCTCTGTCAACTAATAAACTTCCTGTTCTACTTGCTCAGTGAGAGTCACTCTTGCCTGCGGATGGATGCAGTGCTTGGGGATCCCTGAACCCCATCACATGGGGCTTGGTTGGGCAACTAGCAGGGCTCGGGCTGGTAGGTGGACAGGTGGCTGGTCCCAGCAGCACCAGACTCAGGTGGCTGGCCCTGGCAGTGCAGGGCTTGGTCGGCTCAGGCGGGCAGCTCTGGCAGCATAGGGCTTGGGCAGGTGGGCAGCTGGCATAGGCAGCTCTGGTGGCTGGCCCGGGGCTCAGGCAGCTGGCCAGCTGGGGCTACACCAGTCACCCACAAGGGGCCAAGACAAACTATTTGTGCTTATTTTTAATTTTAAGTGACATTTTTATATCAAGCTCTTGTGTTTATTTTAAATTACAGATTTAATTTTTTGTTAAAGGAGGGGATGGATGATGGTAAAGAAGAGGTGGGGGCATGAGTGTTTCTCAAAAATCAAAAGGGGGGCGTGATGCTGAAAAGTTAGGGAACCACTGATCTAGACTGTGCAGGCACTATTTTGAGGTAAAATCAAAATGGCAGGTGCATTATTTTGAAGTTGGTAACTCTGAATGCATGAGGAATAACACCTATTTTGAAATTGCTATTTTGAAATAGTTGCTATTAAAACATGGAATAGCGCTATTTTGAAATAAGTCATAATGGGCTCCAATGGCACTATTCTGAAATAGCGCTATGTATCCGGAAGTTATATTTCAAAATATCAGGGTGCTACTTTGAAATATATTTTGTGTGTAGTTGTGTTATTTTGAAATGAGATGCTTCAGAATAGCTGTTCTGAAGTATCGTATTTTGAGATAGAGCTGCAGTGTAGCCTAAGGCTACATCTATACTGCATTCTGCTTTCGGAAGTGGAATGCTAATGAGCAAGATCAGAAATGCAACTGAGGCATGGAGTTACATATCTCACACCTCATTTGCATATTCTCAAGCAGCCTTGTTCACGAAGAGCCTTTTCCAGAAGCAAAAATAGCTGTGTAGATGGGGTTCCTTCAAAAACAAATCCCATTTTCGAAAGACCCCTTTTTCCTATTTTGTTTCAGGAAGAAAGATTCTTTCAAAAACAGGGTTTCTTTTTGATGGAACCCCATCTACATAGCTGTTTTTTGCTTCTGTAAAAGGCTCTTCCGGAAGTGAGATCATCCAAGAATATGGAAATGAGGCATGAGATATGTAGATCTGTGCCTCATTTGCGTTTCCGATCTTGCTCATTTTCATTCTGCTTCTGAAAGCTAAATGCAATGTAGACATAGCCTCGGTGTTTAATCCCTTTTTAAGTTATGTCAGTCTCATTGTCTCAATGATATCACATAGTGAAAAATTCCACATCAAGGAAATATATATGAAAAAGGAGAATTTCCTTGTTCAGCTTTAAATATGTTGTCTTTCATTTTCTCTGGATGTCTTTGTGTACTGGGAGAAGGACCATGTGATTTACCTTTTCTGTAGGGTGTTTTTACTTTACACATCTCTTTGATGTCCCTTCTCAGGATTAGATTGCTTTGTAGAGGTCCATCCCCAGGCAGAAGGCTGGCTGGACTATCACATACCTGTGGAGCATTGAGAACACTTCCCTGAGACACAGCACGTAATGTAACCTTTTTTCCTGTTTTGGGCCCTATTTATCTCAGAGTACGAGTGATGGAGCAGCCTTTGCACTCCCCTGAGTACAGCTATCCCAATTTGGCTTGGCCCTTACATTTGCCACACAAATAGATGGGACCAACAGTCTAGTCCTGAGCTCAGTGTTCCCACCTTCTATACCCTCCTCACATAGGATGACCATATTTCCCTGTTCCAAATATGGGACACTTGGGTTGCGTCTACACTACAAACTTACTTCAAAGTAAGGGGCTACTTCGAAGTAGCCTGCAGAGTGCCTACACACACTTAGAAGTTAACTTCGAAGTAAGGGAGGCTAACTTCGAAGTCACTACTCCATTCCCAGGAACAGATTAGTGGCTTACTTCAAAGTTTAACTTCGAAGTTAAGTGTGTGCAGATGCTCTGCACTCCTTACTTCGAAGTAAGGAGTCCTCCAAGGAGGCCCCTCCTGGAGGATGGAGACAGTCTGGCCTGGGCTGTATGGTCCCTGCCAGCTACGTTAAAGGAAGCAGCTAGCTGGCAACCCCAGGCAGGAAGCTGAGAGTGTGCCACAATCAGGGACAGCATGAGCTCTCCCTCAGATTGCCCCTGTGCGAAGCATCTGCCAGCCTCTGCACCCCCTACCCACCATGGCAGCACAAAAGGACCCCTCTGCTTCCCCCAGGGGCCCCAGATGAGGGGTCTGAGGGCTCACAGGGCCCGGGCAAGGGACCTCACCAAGTGGGAACCCCTGGGCATCTGGGATCTCATGGGTCATTGGGAGGCGAGGCCATTGGCCAGACGGTCAAAGGCTTCGCCGTTGCGCTGGTGGCTGCCAGTTTGCCGAAGGACCTCCTCCTCACCCCACAGAGTGAGATGATCCTCAGCTCATCCTCAGTCCAGGAGCATCAGGATAAAGGTGAAGGAGCTCCAACAGACTTACATAAAGGCCTGCGATGCTGCCAGCTGGTCGGGGACACGGTCTGTGCACTGCCCCCTCTACAGGGAGTTGCACAGGCTCCGGGGGCTAAGGGAAGTGGCCACCCTGGACCACCTCATGGACACTTCAAGTCCCCGCCCTGCAGACAGTGGTGAGGAGACAGGCCCTTCTGGCACCACCAGCCTCCCACATGGGGACCGGCCCACTGAGACTGAGGGCAATGACAAGGGCTTCAGAGATGGGACCCTCATCATTGCCCTCCCCTCTGGGACACCCAGCTGGGCAGCATCAAGCCAAGGCTCGCCCAAGCCTTGGGAGGTCACAGCCACTACAGTTGAGATGAGCAGGACGTTGCAAGGGATGGGGACAGGGCCCACCCGGAATAGCCCCACAGCCCACACACCTGAGGACGAGGGAGTGGGAGGGAACGTGGGCTGACCCTCACCAAGCGGGAACCCCTGGGTGTCTGGGATCTCATGGGCCATCAGGCATCAGGGGATCAAGGCAGGGTGCAAGGGAGCGGGAGGTCTGTCCCCCACAGGGTTGGGAGCCAGCACTCACAGGCCGTCCCCTTGCCCGCTTCTGTCTCCACAGGTCCCTCACTGGTCAGCCACCCCCACACAGCTGAGCGGGCCACCCCATTGCCCCAACCCACATCCCCCAATGGCCGTGTCCAGGCCTCATGGAGATGATGCTGGAGGGATGAGGAGGTGGCTGCCAACTGGGCGGTTGTGTGGGAGATGACCGGGGTCCTCCGGGACTGGCTGGTGATGGAGCAGGAGGTGTGGGTGAGGCTGACCGGCAGCATGGACATGGTGGCCCAGGCCTTGGCCATCCACCTTGCCCAGCTTCCCACCCCTCACCAGCCCCCCCGCCCCAGTCACCCCTCCAGCAGCTGCCCGACACGTGGCAGACCTGGCACTAGCCGAATGCCTCAAGCTGGCCCATTGGCTGCTGGCTGAGGTGAGCGCACCTGGCCTAGCCCCACTGGCTCACCCTATGGATGCAGACCCCACGGTACCCCACCCCAGCCCTACCTCCCCATGGACCCAGCCCACTTACAGCCCCACAGGGGGTCCCGGACCCAGGGCAGTAGGGGCGACACACGCCTCTGGGCAACTGACCCTACTCCCATCCCAGCCCCCCTCCTAGTTCAGTTCTCCCATCTCAGCCCCTTTCCCAGTTCGATCCCCCGGCCTGGATCTCCGTCTCCCCACTGCCGACCGTTCCCCCTGTGCACACCAAATATGTTACTACATTCCTTTCAGTTTTGTGACATACTTTATTCCCCACATTAACGTTCATTGTTCCTACTCTAGCCCCATGTCCCTGGTGCTTCATGGAAGAGTGGGGGGCAGGAGTGTGAAGGGTGTGGGGGTGGTGTGGCGTGTGGTGCGGTGCGTGGGCTGGAAGGGTCAGGGTAGGCCCTGCGTGAATGCCTGCCACCCTGACCCCATCCCTCTGTGCCTTGTGGCACAGGGCGTTGGACAGCTGCTCATAGCTGGGCCCCGGGTCCATGACCCAGCCCTGGATAAAGGGCTCCCAGTAGCCCTGCACAAGGTTGTAGAGGACACAGCAGGCAGCAGTGAGCACAGGGACATTTGGGAGGCTGACATCCAGCCTGGTGAGGAGGCTGCGAAACCTACTCTTCAGCCTCCCGAAAGCCCACTTGACTGGGCTCCTGATGTGGTTGAAGTGATCATTAAAGGTGTCCTGGGCTGACGTGGTGTGTCCAGTATAGGGCTGCATGAGCCATGCGTGCAGTGGGTGTGCGGTGTCAGCCATGATGCACGGAGGCATTGTGATGTCCCCGAGCGGGAGCTCCCATTGGTGGACATGCGTGCCCTCCTGCATCTGGCCTCCCACCACAAATTCCAGAACACCTGGGCATCATGGGCCCCGCTCGGCCACCCCACACACACATCCAGGAAACAGCCTCTCACATCCACCAGGGCCTGGAGTACCACCGAGTGGTACCCCTTCCTGTTAACGTAGGTGCCCCCGCTGTGGTCCGCAGCCTGGATTGCCACATGCATCCTGTTCAGGGCCCTGAAACAATTGGGGAAGCCCAGGTCTGCAAACCTGGTGAGGGCAGCATCCAAGTCCCTCAGAGTCACGACGCGTCGCAGGAGTACGGTGTTGATGGCTTGGACGACCTGCTGGGGGGAGGAGGAGACGTCCATGAACGCCTGAGCGGGAGACCCCCCTGCCCCTTTCCCAGTCACCCCCTCTCCAGGGTGGGTCCAGGGTGGGGGCTGGCCATACTTTGATTAGCACTGCTCCGACGGTAGACTTGCCGACTCCGAATTGGTGGCTGATAGATCTGTTGCTGTTGGGGATGGTGAGTCGCCATAGTGCAATGGCCACCCTCTTTTGCACTGGGAAGGCTGGCCGCATGCGGGTGTCCTGGTGCTGAAGGACTGGGGTGAGCCAGTGGCAGAGGTCCTCAAATGTCTGCCAGGTCATGCGGAAGTTCCTCAGCCACTGCTCATCATCTGAGCCCTCCAGCAACAGCCGCTCCCACCATTCAGTGCTGGTGGCGTAGGCCCACTGGCACTGGCTTGGGGGGGAATGAGGGAGGGTCTGGAGGGTTGTGGCCAGGGTCTGGAGGCTGGGCCCCATGCAGGTGACCAGGACATGCTGCTGGCATAGCAGGGCAAGCAGCATGGCCAGCAGGCTGACCAGGGTGGAGAGGGCATTGTCCTTGGGGAGGGAGTGAGCTGGGATGGTCTCCGTCTGTTCCCCCCCTGCACGTGCTCTGCTGCTGTCCACTGCCTGTCTGCCTTGAGCATGTGCAGGCTGTGGGTGTTGGGAGAAGCTCTTTAAGGGGTTGGCTGGGTGCAAGCCCAAAAGGGCTTATCAGCTATGCAACCCCATGCCTGCTTTGTTTCCTGGCCCCTTACTTCAAAGTAGGGGCTACTTGTGTGTGGATGCTTAACTTCGAAGTAAGGGGGCACCTACTTTGTAGTAAGGGAGAGTGCGTTTTGTGTTTAGATGCGCTACTTCAGAGTTGCTAACTTCGAAGTTATTTTATAGTGTACGTACAGCCTTGGTGAAATTGCTCAGATTTCAGCGAGTTCAATGGAAATCAATCAGACCTATGGCATACAAATGTGCAAAAAAAAGTGTTTACTGAGCACTCATTAAAAAGACATACTGCATTTTTATAACTAATAATAGGTGAAAAAAATTATAAATGTATATTCACAAGTAAATGGTTACTGTTCTTTAGAAGGACCTGTCTCTCAGTCCTGCACCATACTCCATTGGCCCCCTAAAAGACGACATAAATGTTCGGGCTTTAGGCCCACAGGAAGTTAATTTGGCCCTGACTCTGCCTCAGGAGCTCCAGAGGCTTCTCCTCCACAGGGAGCACATGGGGAATGCAGGATTTAGCCCTGCCACTCCCAGCTGTTGCCCTGCAGTGGGGCACTGGACATGGGAGTTCCTGCCTTGCAGTGTTGGGCCTGGGTATAGGGGTAGTAGCTTCCCAGTGGGGGCAAGGGACCCCTGGCGACACAGGCCTATTGGGGGTCCTCACTGGCTATTGGGGTGGCTGCCCAGCCATGGGGCACCCGGAATGCAGCCCAGCAGAGAAGGGGGCTGGCTGCAGGGAGGCTGCTCCAAACAATTGGGTACAATGTGGCTGCTGCCCCAGGAAGGATGGGGGAAGGCTTCTCCACAGCTGTCACACCGAATGGCACTCTGACTGTTCCACACTGTGGGGTGCTGGGAACTGGCTGCCTTCCTGCTGCAGGGAATCTCCCTGGCTGCCCTGTGCTGCCAGCAGCTGGGGCTGCCATCCGGCAGGGGAGCTCCCAAACCCCATGCCACATGGCACCGGGAACGGGGTTGCAGGGTGCCAGGAAGGTGGCTGCAGTCCTGCAGGCGTGGCTCCCGGCTTTGCTGAGCCTCAGGAAACCTGGAATGGGGCTACAAGCCCTGCCTTGGAGAAGGGTTTTTTCCCTAGCTGGAGGGGCAGCATAAAGGACTGTGGGGGACACACACTACCCACTTTCCCTGCCCCAACATACCAAGCCTTACACTGTGGTACGGCTCCCACTAGCTCCCTCTCCTGCTACTGTCTGCACACCTGGCCAGTCAGTATATTATACAGGTGCTCTCTGGCCAGCACCTGGTACTTGCAGCTGTGACTGCGCTGACCTGGGGGAAGGGCAGCTCAGCAGGGGGCATGAATACGGGACAATTAGCCCTTTTGTTAAAATAAATCGGGACACCTTTCTGATGCCTGAAATACAGTACTGTCCTGGCCAAGATGGGATGGATGGTCACCCTATTCTCACATGGCATATTCCAGGCCTCCCAGTATGCGAGGTCCCTTTCCCATTGTTGCAATGCTGATCCTTGGTGGAATTGGGTGACAGAACAGTGTCCTCGGGAGGATGTCCCCTTTGTGTTTGGAATGGACTTAGTCTTTGTGCCTATACAATGCACCAGCTCTTTGTCTTTAACTAGAGTCTGTTTTTATTAGATGAGTCATTACAAGGCAGCAGCACAGGGAAGCTGCTATGATGGAAAGTATACAGTATGTATACACTAACTTACGAGGCAGAGATAGGTAGGTGCCATAAATATAAACTTCCTTTCTGCTTTCCTGACCACTGATATACCTCAGGCAGGCATTTTTTGTGAGCTGTTCATATATCCCTAGCTAAAATTACTTGAATTGGTTCCATAGCACAATCAATAGCTACTAGGGCACACTGCTTCCCTATGCTAGCATTGCTAACACCATTGTGGGAGTGTTTTTTAATTTTGTGGTATGAACTACAAGTGGAATTGCACCCATGAGATGCGCATCACAGGTTCATGGAACTACAGGCAACAGAAGCCTGTCCAAGGGAGTGAGAAGCAAAGCAAAGGAAGAAACAGGGGTCAGCACAGATGACTAGGAAGACAGCCTGAAGGGTTATGCTTGCTTATACTGACCACTAGATTTTATAAGTCAGAAAATCTAAAATTGTGGAAGGCAGCTATGCACCTTGTTCCAGGCTACAGCTAGATGAACGTCATGCTGACACACTGATCTGACAAATACATGACAAATGCTGTTTGTTAAGTACTTGGGTATGCGTATTATTAGCTTTTGAACACACAGACCTGCAGAACTCAGTATTTGGCTTGAAGGTAACATATACTAACACACTCTGTTTATATAATTTAGTTCCTGGGTCACTTAATTGATATACCTTCTTTAGCATGCAGGTACCTCAAATGATTCAGCTGCTGAATACTTTTCTGGCTAAGCAAACGAAAGCAACGCTGCCATCAGAACATTTAATAAACATATGAGTCTAAATGTAAAAGTAATTTATGTGTAGTGGATTTGTTACCCAGCAGATCGTACTATTTTACATTACTGTATCACAAGAAGTAATTTATTTCTGCACCTGTGGAGCAGCAAGACCAACCTGCAGTGTTTTCAGTGACCCCCAGAAGTGATATGGTCTGCCTCTTCTGAAGACTTCCACTTTTCTTCTTTTTCTTGTGAAGAATGGTGGTTTTGATTTACCTGCTGCACAGTGCTGTGTAGAAAATCAAACAGTGGAGATTTTCTGTGCAAATATTTTTCTTTTAAAATAGAACCTTTAATGTATTCCAAGAAGCCTCTCTAACTTGAGTTTGCTCTTACTGTTATTAATTTTTTTTATTAAAGATCTTGTTATTTTCAGAGTTCCCAAGGGATCCATTAACAACAGATTTTTATGGAAAAGAAGCATGGTTAAACTGGTGAAAATAACTCTGCACAAGTCTTAAGTAAGTAATATAAGCTGCAGCAAGGACACTGTGTGTTGTTTTAATTTCCAAAAGAGCAACAGTTGAGACATTTAATTGCATTTTTATGACTTTTTTCATAACTGCCTAGTGTAAAATGTGTCACAAGTAATATATAACTGCGAACAACTTTTAAGTTACTTAAGTTGGCATCAGATTTCTTATCCTATTGGAGATGAAGATTATTTTATGTACTCCTCATCTTCAGAAAGAAATCTTTATTTTTTCATCATATCCTTATTGCTGCTCTGTAACTTTTTCCCCTTCTTTTCACCATGACTACCCTGCCTGCAAACAGGGGACAGGAACGGCATACGAGTATTTTATTTTATTTTTAAATTTATTATTCATGTATTTAGGTTTATAAAGAGTGCCCTGCGCAAAGTTTATTCTTCTACGAGTGTCCGCGTGAGTGCTCCATGTTGGGTGTTGGACTCGCCCCGGCGCCGCAGGTCGGATCTTTCCAGCAGTTTCTGCCAGACCGCGCATGTGCCGGTGCACGCTGCTCCCTTGCGCGCTCCTGGCCACGTGCGCGATCCGGTCCCCGCCAGTTCCTCTTTAACCGCCATCGGCTGCAGACAGAATCCGCTCAGGCTACGGCCAGAGTCAGCGTATTTAACGTTCTTAAAGTGTTTTAGAGTTTCTTTTTCAGTCTTTTAGATTAAGTTAGCTTGTTATTGTTTTCCAAAAAAAAAAAAAAATAAAGGAAGGAGTAAAGCTTCCAGTCTTAGTAACAAGCGGAGCACCGGAGGCCCGGGGACGTAGGGCCATTAGGCCTCCTGCCGCAGCAGGCTGAGTCAGAGAGGGGAACAGGCACAGAGAAGGTGCTAAGTACCCTATTAACATCTCAAAGACTCACCATAATGTCCTCTTCAGGATTCAAAAAGTGTGAGTCATGTCGCGAAGCGATGCCAGCCTCCGACGGGCACAGTCAGTGTATAAGGTGCCTTGGGGAATCTCATGTCACCCAGAAATGTTCCTTCTGCGCTAAGCTCACAGCCAGAGCAAGGAAGGACAGGGAGATGCGGTTCAAAATGCTGCTCTTCGACAAGGCCCTCCAGCCAGAAGTGCCGGAGCGGCCGCAGCAGGAGGGACCCACAGGGGCCCATAAAAGGAAAGCTGCCTCCCTCACCCCGTCAGTGCAAAAACGGAGGAAGCTCTCACCAACCCGATCCTTGCTGGCAGCCACAGCGAGCGGGACGGGTGGAACGCATAGCCCCCAGCCGCAGTTACAGCTGAGCAGCGGTGGCGTGGAGATGCACGTGGCAGAGGCTGAGCCTCCGATAATCAAACAGCCGCCCCGCACCACGGGCAGGGCGGCGGCCAGGCAAGCGCCGGAACTGGCGGCACCGCAGGCAGCAGCACCGATGCCCGGGGAACCGGCGGTGCAGAGCGCGCAGGCACGCGGCCTCCAGGCACCGGGGGAGACCACCCGCGCGGCACCGCAACGGAGTGTGCCGAGCGCGGCGCAGACAATGGGGCCGAGATCCCCGACGCGAAAGGGGGCGGAGCCAGCCCCGCAGGGGAGGGGAAAGGCAGCACAGAAAACCCGGCACCGCAGCCCTTCTCCAGACAGGGCTGCAGGGCTGCTCGCTCTGAGCCCTCCGCTCATGCTGCGGACCCCAACAAGAAGGCAGGGGTCACCCCCAGCCTATCCTGAGCCCCCATCCCCATTCCTACAGCCAGCCTCACCATGGCTCGGACCACCTTCACCCTTTTTGGGCTTTGAACCTTTGGAGTACTACCGAAAGTCAGTCTCTCCAGTATCTCAATTATCCAGATGATCTTGCTCCCCCAGGTGCAGGGGGTATGCGCCTCGAGAGTGGTCCAGGTCCCCATCTCAGGAGCAGTGCCCGTGTTGCCATGGTCACCCCTATCACGCAGGGCATAGTTCCAGGGACAGATCCCCCCAGACGGTTCAATATCCCCAAGGGCAATCGCGGACGGGGACGGAAACCTGAGACATCCGGCCTCTTCCAAAATAGCTATTCCGCTTGATGAAGCAGTCATGGAGTCCGCCACCACAATATGGCAGACCCCTGTGTCCACTCCACCTATAAACAAGAGAGCGGATAAGAAGTACTTCGTCCCGGCGAAGGGCATGGAGTTCCTGTTCAGCCACCCGCAACCAAATTCTCTGGTGGTGGAATCGTCTCAACAGAGGTCGAAAACTTCTCAGTACAAGACAGGGGGAACGGACAAAGATGCCAAGAAACTGGAGCTGTTCGGCAGAAAGGTCTACTCCTCCTCTACTCTACTGTTGAGAATGGCGAATTACGCAGCGCATCTAGCGAACCATAATTTTGACAACTACTCCAGGCTGACTTCCCTCATGGACTCGCTTCCAGAGGACAAGAAGCCGGTGCTCAAGGCCATCGTGCAGGAAGGCTACGCAGCCTCGAGGACGGGAGTTCAGATCGCCCTAGACGTAGCGGACATGGCAGCACGCTCAACAGCTACGGCAGTGGTCATGCACAGGGAGTCCTGGCTCCAAACATCGGGTATCCCGAGGGATTTGCAGGCGAAGATCGTCGATCTCCCCTTTGACACGCAGAGGCTGTTTGCTGAATCAACCGACTCGGTCCTTCATTCCAGTAAAGATTCAAGAGCTACTCTTAGGACCTTAGGGATTTACACCCCTCCATATAGGAAGAAAAAGTATTACCCTCAGCAAAGATGGTACCAGTATCAACCACAGCGTCCCCAGTACCACGGGTTACGAGCAAGGGCGACATCAACAGCACCAGCAATACAGAACTCCCAGGCAACATTCCCAACAGAGCCATGCGTCCTCGGGGCAGGGCCAAAGGCCACAAGTTTGACACACAGATCCAGGGCTGCACCATCACTACCATCGTGCAGTGTCATCCGAAGCTATTATTCCACCATCGCCTCCGACCATTCTACGACCAGTGGCAAAGGATCACCACAGACAAATGGGTACTGGAGATCATAGCCACGGGGTACGCCGTCCCCTTCCAGTCGCTCCCACCACCACGACCTCCACCCAGGCCCCACCTAAAGGATGCTTCCCACGAAGTGAGACTCAAGCAGGAGGTAGACCATCTCATACTCATAGGGGCAGTGGAAAGAGTGCTGGAGCAACTTCAAGGGAAAGGGTTCTACTCCAGATATTTCCTCACGGAAAAAAAAGACAGGAGGCTGGAGGCCCATCCTAGATCTTCGGGGCCTCAATCGGTACCTGCGCAAGCAACGCTTTCGGATGATTACAGTTGCCTCTATACTTACGGCACTGGACGATGGAGATTGGTTCGCAGCCCTCGACTTACAGGATGCGTATTTCCACATAACTATCCACCCGGCTCACAGACGCTTTCTCTGGTTTATGGTAGGCAAAGAACATTTTCAGTACAAGGTTCTGCCGTTCGGCCTCTCCTCGGCCCCCAGAGTCTTCACCAAGACCTTGGCAGTGGTGTCAGCCTACCTGCACAGACGGGGTGTTTGTATTCCCATATCTGGACGACTGCCTACTGAAAGGGGCCTCGAAGGAGGAGGTACTTCGCATGATACGCATCACAGCAGGCACGTTCTCTTCGCTGGGCCTGGTCATCAATCTGGCAAAATCAAAGATAGACCCCACACAGGACATAGAGTTCATAGGGGCACGTATAAATTCTATCACAGCAAGGGTTTATCTACCAAAGACACGCTTTCGAGCCATCAGTTCCCTCGTGCAAGTCATCACCTTCAGCCCTACGGTGCCGGTTCTGATGTGCTTACAGCTGCTGGGCCACATGGCAGCAGCGACGTTTGTAGTACAAAACTCCAGGTTACACATGCGCAGCATGCAGCACTGGCTGGCGAGCATCTACAAACCGGCAGCACATACCGTTCACAGGGTGGTGTCGCCCATGACAGAGGTGCGCAGATCCCTGCAATGGTGGGTGAACCCCAAGAACATGCTAACAGGGGTGCCCTTTCATCAACCACAAATATCAGTTTTCCTCACTACAGACACTTCCCACATAGGGTGGGGAGCACACATGGGCGAAAAGGTGACGCAGGGACTGTGGTCCCCTACGGAACAGTCGCTGCACATAAATATACTGGAGCTCAGAGCAGTGTTCAACGCCTGCAGACGCTTTCGAGACCATATACAAGGCAAAGTAGTCGGGATCAGTACAGACAATACCTCCACCATGTTTTATATAAATCGGCAAGGAGGAGCTCGGTCCTGTGCCTTATGTGTGGAAGCAGTCTGGTTGTGGAACTGGTGCATCGCCAACAATGTAACCTTGAAAGCCTCGTACTTACCAGGCGCTCACAATGTGAAGGCAGACCAGCTGAGCAGGCGCTTCGCACTCATGCACGAGTGGCAGATCTGTCCCGATCTGCTACGACCGATCTTTCACACATGGGGTTTTCCCCAGACAGACCTGTTTGCCACTCAGCACAACAAGAAGTGCCCACGATACTGCTCCAGGGCAGGACTGGGACGGGGGTTCCTGGGGGACGCATTCGCGATCTCCCGGAGGGGCCCCCTGCTTTACGCATTTCCTCCCACAGTGCTTATCCTCAAAGTCTTGCAGAAAGCCAGGAGAGAGGGAGCCCGAATGATCCTAGTAGTCCCAACGTGGGATCGACAGCAATGGTTCCCCTTACTCCTGCGCATGTCGGACCGTCCACCGATGCGCCTCCCGGTGGCGCCGGATCTGCTCACGCAAGCTCAGGGGTCCTTAGTGCATCCACAACCCCGAGGCCTACGACTACAGGCATGGTTAATCCATGGCTCAGCTCCCTAGAGAGCACATGTACGGAGGAAGTGCAACAAGTCCTAGAAAGTAGCAGGAGGACTTCCACCAGGAAGACCTACAAGCAGAAATGGACTCGCTTCACTGCATTGTGTTCTAGCAAACAGTTAGCCCCCCTTGCTGTGCCTATACCTGTAATATTAGAGTATTTACTGGACCTCAAGAGAGGAGGACTCTCCCTATCCTCGTTAAAGGTCCACCTTGCCGCTATTTCGGCTTTCAGACATGAAGAGGAAGGGCACACGGTGTTTGCCCATCCCATGGTTACCAGGTTCCTCAAAGGGCTGGTAAACCTATACCCCCCTCGGAAACCACTTCCACCTTTGTGGAGCTTGGACCTGGTGCTTAGTGCGCTAACGGGACCACCGTTTGAACCTTTAGCCACGGTTTCCCTCCGTCTCCTTACGATAAAGACGACCTTTCTTCTCGCAATCACGTCAGCTCGCAGGGTGAGCGAGCTTGCAGCAGTTATGGCAACGCCACCCTGCGCAGTATTTTCCAAGGAGGCGGTAACCTTACGGCTGCATCCAGCCTTTGTTCCCAAAGTTTCTTCAGTGTTTCATATTAACGAACCTATAGTTTTACCCTCGTTTTATCCAAAGCCTCATAACTCTAACAAAGAGGCGCGCCTACACCTCCTGGACGTGAGGAGGGCGCTGGCTTTCTATATAGACAGGACTAAGTTCTTCCGGAAAACGGATAGACTCCTAGTCTCTCTCGCTCCCAAATCGAAAGGAGAAGGTCTCTCTTCGCAGAGAATCTCGAAGCATATCGTATCCTGCATAAAAATGTGCTACGAACTCAAAAAGACTCCTTTACTGGCCCCGCCCAGGGCTCACTCCACTAGGGCGGTGGCGGCATCAACAGCCTTTTTCAAGGGCGTTGCTCTAAAAGACATTTGCAGAGCGGCGACCTGGTCATCCTATGACACCTTCGCCAAACATTATGCCCTTCACAGGGTATTCCAAGAGGATACCCGTCTCTCGACAGCGGTCCTCTCGGGGACAAGCTGCACATAATCCGATTACCCACCTCCTATCTTGGGTTCCTGCTGGGTAGTCACCTAACTTGGAGCACCCACGGGGACACTCGTGGAAGAAAGAGAAGTTACTCACCGTAGTAACGGGGGTTCTTCAAGATGTGTCCCCGTGGGTGCTCCACCACCCGTCCATCCTCCCCGCTTCGGATCTCTGTTTAGTGTTTTGCAGGAGCATCCGAGGCGGTTGGTCAAGGAACTGGCGGGGACCAGATCGAGCACGTGGCTGGGACCGCGCATGTGGTTGGGAGCGGCGCGCGCCAGCGCATGCGCGGTCCAGCAGAAACTGCTGGAAAAATCCGACCTGTGGCGCCGGGGCGAGCCCAACACCTAACATGGAGCACCCACGGGGACACATCTCGAAGAACCACCGTTACTACGGTGAGTAACTTCTCTTTTTGCAGACAGCCAATGATGTTTCATCTTGCGCAGATAGTGCTAGTTGTTGTTAGGGGTATACAGGGCCACTAACTTGGACATTACTTTTCTCTCCTTGTCACTGTGTGATAATGTCTGATGACAGTGTCCATATTGCCAAGCCATAGCTCAGAGTGGGCTGTTCTCCACTGAGTGTCTGATGCTTTTTTTTTTTTTAGCACAGTGTTCCCCGTGTGGTTCCAACGCAGGCAGAAAGGGACTGCATGGAAAACAACTGCCAGGGCAGTTCCTCATCATTGAGATATACAGTCAAGAAGCTGCAGTGTGGGAATTACACCCTACTCTCATTCTGGTGTTTTTCTACCACAACATTTTTGTGGTGCTCATTCCCAAGACAGCTGAGTGCTGTGCAACATTGTATACATAATTCTTGCTCTGAGGCTGTTTGTCTGGGTTACTCCATCTTTCCCATACACACGTGCAGATGGGTGCTGCGTTCTCTAACAGCAGAATTACTAAGAGGGCTCCACAATTGTTCCAGAGATGGAACTATTCCTTGTTCACTGTCCCAGGGACTCGCTGATGAAGATACCGTATATTCTGAACTCGTGGAGGGCGGGGGAGGAGGGATGTGGATTTTTAATTTATTGTTGAACTTTATGTCAACCTAATGTGACCTGAAAAATCCGGCTTCTTTTCCAAGGCCAGGAGGATAAGAGCCAGGTGCTTGCCCTAAAGCTTTGGCTGCAGCAGTGTGCTGAGCTATTTGATCTGAAATTAGACATTTTATACTGGGAAGAGAGGGAGAGAGGCAGGTTTCTTTGAGACTCTTATGGTTCTTTCTGCCACTGTACTCTAATGCAGTGCAATTACCTCATTACTGCTATAAGAAAGCATAAGACAAGAAGTCATTCTCCCGCTCTACTCTGCGCTGGTTAGGCCTCAGCTGGAGTATTGTGTCCAGTTCTGGGCACTGCAGTTCAGGAAGGATGTGGAGAAATTGGAGAGGGTCCAGAGGAGAGCAACGAGAATGATCAAAGGTCTAGAGAACATGACCTATGAAGAAGGGCTGAAAGAATTGGGCTTGTTTAGTTTAGAAAAGAGAAGATTGAGGGGGGACATGATAGCAGTTTTCCGGTATCTAAAAGGGTGTCATAAGGCAGAGGGAGGGAACTTGTTCTTCCTTGCCTCTGAGGATAGAACAAAAGGCAATGGATTTAAATTGCAGCAGTGGAGGTTCAGGTTGGACATTAGGAAAAAGTTCCTAACTGTCAGGGTGATCAAACACTGGAACAAATTGCCAAGGGAGGTGGTAGAATCTCCATCACTGGAGCTATTTAAGAAGAGGTTAGATAGATGGCTTTCAGGGATGGTCTAGAAAGTGCTTGGTCCTGCCATGAGGGCAGGGGGCTGGACTCGATGGCCTCTCGAGGTCCCTTCCAGTCCTACTCTTCTATGATTCTATGATAATATTCACAGGTAGTCATGGTGAATACTTATTCCTGATGGAACTACAATTTCTCCTTTTGTGTTTGTCTTTTGCTAACGCTGTAGCACTCGGTTTGTAGAAGAACTTGGCAGATCTGCATTCTGTGCACCTGGCTAGCCATAAGGGAGGTAACTAGGGTTACTGAAAATCATTCAACTCACACAGTAACTGCACACAGACTAACAGACAATAAGCAGGAAGTAAGATACTGGAAGAAGTTTATATGCAGTTTGATTTAAATGCCGTTGAGTTTGTAATTTAAAAAAGCAGAAACAGAAGGAAGGGTTGAGAAACAGCTTTGGAAAGCCTAGAATGAAGGGTTCTATGTACAAAAAGATGCTTTTCCAACAAGTCGCCCAGTAGCAGAGCAGGGAAAACTCTGGTGTATCAGAGCTAGCACAGCTGGCCAGTGGATTCTGGAATTGTGCATCTGCATCCAGTGTGTGTCACTTCTGCCTTTGAAAGAGAATCTGCTGCCAGCTCAGAAATAGCTCCTCAGTGGATTCACCTGAAATGCAGGGAAGGGGCTGACTGGATGCTGGGGCTTTTCCCTGTAAGCCATCAGTGACAGTGTAACACAGTTAACATAGGTGGAGCTTAGTAACAGAGAGGTAGACGTGTTAGTCTGTATTCCAACAAAACAGAACAGTAGAAATGTAGCACTTTGAGGACGAACAAAATGATTTGTTCAGTGATGAGCTTTCGTGGGACAGATGCACTTCATCAGATCAATCTCATTTCCAATACAGATTGACATTTATAAATACAGAGGTCCACAAAAATTGCAATGAAAACTGACAAATCAAGTACATGGGACTGAAGGAGGGGGCGGAAGGATGGGAGATGTTAAGTGTCCTGCCTGAGGTAATTACGAGCATCAAAGGAAGGGAAGCAGTCCTTCTGCTTGTTAACCCACTCACCTACTGAGTATGGTTTACTTTCCCAGATAGTGGCACCGAGCCCCCTGACAGAGGACTTGTCTGCACTTTTCTTTGTTTGTTTGTTTTTTGCGTAAAAACTACTTTGTTCAAGAAAAAAAATCCCTTGCATCCACACTGCAAAGCCTGTTATTCTGGAAAAACAGGTCATTTAATTCAAAATAGTATCTCCACCAAAACGAATGACTTTTCCTGACCCTCCTCCTTTCAGTTTCGAAACAGACTCAGGCCATTTCTACACAGGGCACTTCCTCCATTTTTGGGAAGAAGGGGCCTCTGGAAGAAGGACTTTCTTCCAGAAGCCCCCCTGGGGGGCCGCGCTCCTACACGGCATTTTGGAGTCCAGAAGAATGGTTATTTCTGAAAAACCTTGAGGTGTAGACATAGGGGCCATGTATACACTAGCACAAATCTTTGAAATGGAGGGCATTCAGTTAGAGTGAGGGTGGGACTGGGGGTGCCTGGCTCTGGGGAGGGCATTCAGTTAGAGTGAGGGTGGGACTGGGGGTGCCTGGCTGTGGGGGAGGGGGCATTCAGTTAGAGTGAGGGTGGGACTGGGGGTGCCTGGCTCTGGGGGAGGGGGCATTCAGTTAGAGTGAGGGTGGGACTGGGGGTGCCTGGCTCTGGGGGACGGGGCATTCAGTTAGAGTGAGGGTGGGACTGGGGTGCCTGGCTCTGGGGGGGGGGCATTCAGTTAGAGTGAGGGTGGGACTGCGGGTGCCTGGCTCTGGGGGAGGGGGCATTCAGTTAGAGTGAGGGTGGGACTGGGGTGCCTGGCTCTGGGGGAGGGGGCATTCAGTTAGAGTGAGGGTGGGACTGGGGTGCCTGGCTCTGGGGGGAGGGCATTCATTAGAGTGAGGGTGGGACTGGGGTGCCTGGCTCTGGGGGAGGGGGCATTCAGTTAGAGTGAGGGTGGGACTGGGGGTGCCTGGCTCTGGGGGAGGGCATTCAGTTAGAGTGAGGGTGGGACTGGGGGAGCCTGGCTCTGGGGGAGGGGGCATTCAGTTAGAGTGAGGGTGGGACTCGGGGTGCCTGGCTCTGGGGGGAGGGCATTCAGTTAGAGTGAGGGTGGGACTGGGGGAGCCTGGCTCTGGGGGAGGGCATTCAGTTAGAGTGAGGGTGGGACTGGGGTGCCTGGCTGTGGGGGAGGGGGCATTCAGTTAGAGTGAGGGTGGGACTGGGGGAGCCTGGCTCTGGGGGAGGGGGCATTCAGTCAGAGTGAGGGTGGGACTGGGGGTGCCTGGCTCTGGGGGAGGGGGCATTCAGTTAGAGTGAGGGTGGGACTGGGGGTGCCTGGCTCTGGGGGGAGGGCATTCAGTTAGAGTGAGGGTGGGACTGGGGTGCCTGGCTCTGGGGGAGGGGGCATTCAGTTAGACTGAGGGTGGGACTGGGGGTGCCTGGCTCTGGGGGAGGGCATTCAGTTAGAGTGAGGGTGGGACTGGGGGAGCCTGGCTCTGGGGGAGGGGGCATTCAGTTAGAGTGAGGGTGGGACTGGGGGTGCCTGGCTCTGGGGGAGGGGGAATTCAGTTAGAGTGAGGGTGGGACTCGGGGTGCTTGGCTCTGGGGGGGGGCATTCAGTTGGAGTGAGGGTGGGACTGGGGTGCCTGGCTCTCGGGGAGGGGGCATTCAGTTAGAGTGAGGGTGGGACTGGGGTGCCTGGCTCTGGGGAGGGCATTCAGTTAGAGTGAGGGTGGGACTTGGGGTGCCTGGCTCTGGGGGGAGGGCATTTAGTTAGAGTGAGGGTGGGACTTGGGGTGCCTGGCTCTGGGGGAGGGGGCATTCAGTTAGAGTGAGGGTGGGACTGGGGGAGCCTGGCTCTGGGGGAGGGGGCATTCAGTTAGAGTGAGGGTGGGACTGGGGGTGCCTGGCTGTGGGGGAGGGCATTCAGTTAGAGTGAGGGTGGGACTGGGGGAGCCTGGCTCTGGGGGAAGGCATTCAGTTAGAGTGAGGGTGGGACTGGGGGTGCCTGGCTGTGGGGGAGGGGGCATTCAATTAGAGTGAGGGTGGGACTGGGGGAGCCTGGCTCTGGGGGAGGGGGCATTCAGTTAGAGTGAGGGTGGGACTGGGGTGCCTGGCTCTGGGGGGGGGGGCATTCAGTTAGAGTGAGGGTGGGACTGGGGGAGCCTGGCTCTGGGGGAAGGCATTCAGTTAGAGTGAGGGTGGGAGTGGGGGTGCCTGGCTGTGGGGGAGGGGGCATTCAGTTAGAGTGAGGGTGGGACTTGGGGTGCCTGGCTCTGGGGGGAGGGCATTTAGTTAGAGTGAGGGTGGGACTTGGGGTGCCTGGCTCTGGGGGAGTGGGCATTCAGTTAGAGTGAGGGTGGGACTTGGGGAGCCTGGCTCTGGGGAGGACATTCAGTTAGAGTGAGGGTGGGACTGGGGGTGCCTGGCTCTGGGGGAGGGGGCATTCAGTTAGAGTGAGGGTGGGACTGGGGGAGCCTGGCTCTGGGGGACGGGGCATTCAGTTAGAGTGAGGGTGGGACTGGGGTGCCAGGCTCTGGGGGAGGGGGCATTCAGTTAGAGTGAGGGTGGGACTGGGGGTGCCTGGCTCTGGGGGACGGGGCATTCAGTTAGAGTGAGGGTGGGACTGGGGTGCCTGGCTCTGGGGGGGGGCATTCAGTTAGAGTGAGGGTGGGACTGGGGGTGCCTGGCTCTGGGGGAGGGGGCATTCAGTTAGAGTGAGGGTGGGACTGGGGGTGCCTGGCTCTGGGGGAGGGGGCATTCAGTCAGAGTGAGGGTGGGACTGGGGGAGCCTGGCTCTGGGGGAGGGGGCATTCAGTTAGAGTGAGGGTGGGACTGGGGGTGCCTGGCTCTGGGGGGAGGACATTCAGTTAGAGTGAGGGTGGGACTGGGGGTGCCTGGCTCTGGGGGGAGGGCATTCATTAGAGTGACGGTGGGACTGGGGTGCCTGGCTCTGGGGGAGGGGGCATTCAGTTAGAGTGAGGGTGGGACTGGGGGTGCCTGGCTCTGGGGAGGGCATTCAGTTAGAGTGAGGGTGGGACTGGGGGTGCCTGGCTCTGGGGAGGGCATTCAGTTAGAGTGAGGGTGGGACTGGGGGTGCCTGGCTGTGGGGGAGGGGGCATTCAGTTAGAGTGAGGGTGGGACTGGGGGTGCCTGGCTCTGGGGGAGGGGGCATTCAGTTAGAGTGAGGGTGGGACTGGGGGTGCCTGGCTCTGGGGGACGGGGCATTCAGTTAGAGTGAGGGTGGGACTGGGGTGCCTGGCTCTGGGGGGGGGGCATTCAGTTAGAGTGAGGGTGGGACTGCGGGTGCCTGGCTCTGGGGGAGGGGGCATTCAGTTAGAGTGAGGGTGGGACTGGGGTGCCTGGCTCTGGGGGAGGGGGCATTCAGTTAGAGTGAGGGTGGGACTGGGGTGCCTGGCTCTGGGGGAGAGGGCATTCATTAGAGTGAGGGTGGGACTGGGGTGCCTGGCTCTGGGGGAGGGGGCATTCAGTTAGAGTGAGGGTGGGACTGGGGGTGCCTGGCTCTGGGGGAGGGCATTCAGTTAGAGTGAGGGTGGGACTGGGGGAGCCTGGCTCTGGGGGAGGGGGCATTCAGTTAGAGTGAGGGTGGGACTCGGGGTGCCTGGCTCTGGGGGGAGGGCATTCAGTTAGAGTGAGGGTGGGACTGGGGGAGCCTGGCTCTGGGGGAGGGCATTCAGTTAGAGTGAGGGTGGGACTGGGGTGCCTGGCTGTGGGGGAGGGGGCATTCAGTTAGAGTGAGGGTGGGA
This sequence comes from Carettochelys insculpta, assembly GCF_033958435.1. Taxonomy (NCBI): domain Eukaryota; kingdom Metazoa; phylum Chordata; order Testudines; family Carettochelyidae; genus Carettochelys; species Carettochelys insculpta. Next base: position 25,157,992 of record NC_134157.1, on the reverse strand, counting down.
CTGGGGGAGCCTGGCTCTGGGGGAGGGGGCATTCAGTCAGAGTGAGGGTGGGACTGGGGGTGCCTGGCTCTGGGGGAGGGGGCATTCAGTTAGAGTGAGGGTGGGACTGGGGGTGCCTGGCTCTGGGGGGAGGGCATTCAGTTAGAGTGAGGGTGGGACTGGGGTGCCTGGCTCTGGGGGAGGGGGCATTCAGTTAGACTGAGGGTGGGACTGGGGGTGCCTGGCTCTGGGGGAGGGCATTCAGTTAGAGTGAGGGTGGGACTGGGGGAGCCTGGCTCTGGGGGAGGGGGCATTCAGTTAGAGTGAGGGTGGGACTGGGGGTGCCTGGCTCTGGGGGAGGGGGAATTCAGTTAGAGTGAGGGTGGGACTCGGGGTGCTTGGCTCTGGGGGGGGGCATTCAGTTGGAGTGAGGGTGGGACTGGGGTGCCTGGCTCTCGGGGAGGGGGCATTCAGTTAGAGTGAGGGTGGGACTGGGGTGCCTGGCTCTGGGGAGGGCATTCAGTTAGAGTGAGGGTGGGACTTGGGGTGCCTGGCTCTGGGGGGAGGGCATTTAGTTAGAGTGAGGGTGGGACTTGGGGTGCCTGGCTCTGGGGGAGGGGGCATTCAGTTAGAGTGAGGGTGGGACTGGGGGAGCCTGGCTCTGGGGGAGGGGGCATTCAGTTAGAGTGAGGGTGGGACTGGGGGTGCCTGGCTGTGGGGGAGGGCATTCAGTTAGAGTGAGGGTGGGACTGGGGGAGCCTGGCTCTGGGGGAAGGCATTCAGTTAGAGTGAGGGTGGGACTGGGGGTGCCTGGCTGTGGGGGAGGGGGCATTCAATTAGAGTGAGGGTGGGACTGGGGGAGCCTGGCTCTGGGGGAGGGGGCATTCAGTTAGAGTGAGGGTGGGACTGGGGTGCCTGGCTCTGGGGGGGGGGGCATTCAGTTAGAGTGAGGGTGGGACTGGGGGAGCCTGGCTCTGGGGGAAGGCATTCAGTTAGAGTGAGGGTGGGAGTGGGGGTGCCTGGCTGTGGGGGAGGGGGCATTCAGTTAGAGTGAGGGTGGGACTTGGGGTGCCTGGCTCTGGGGGGAGGGCATTTAGTTAGAGTGAGGGTGGGACTTGGGGTGCCTGGCTCTGGGGGAGTGGGCATTCAGTTAGAGTGAGGGTGGGACTTGGGGAGCCTGGCTCTGGGGAGGACATTCAGTTAGAGTGAGGGTGGGACTGGGGGTGCCTGGCTCTGGGGGAGGGGGCATTCAGTTAGAGTGAGGGTGGGACTGGGGGAGCCTGGCTCTGGGGGACGGGGCATTCAGTTAGAGTGAGGGTGGGACTGGGGTGCCAGGCTCTGGGGGAGGGGGCATTCAGTTAGAGTGAGGGTGGGACTGGGGGTGCCTGGCTCTGGGGGACGGGGCATTCAGTTAGAGTGAGGGTGGGACTGGGGTGCCTGGCTCTGGGGGGGGGCATTCAGTTAGAGTGAGGGTGGGACTGGGGGTGCCTGGCTCTGGGGGAGGGGGCATTCAGTTAGAGTGAGGGTGGGACTGGGGGTGCCTGGCTCTGGGGGAGGGGGCATTCAGTCAGAGTGAGGGTGGGACTGGGGGAGCCTGGCTCTGGGGGAGGGGGCATTCAGTTAGAGTGAGGGTGGGACTGGGGGTGCCTGGCTCTGGGGGGAGGACATTCAGTTAGAGTGAGGGTGGGACTGGGGGTGCCTGGCTCTGGGGGGAGGGCATTCATTAGAGTGACGGTGGGACTGGGGTGCCTGGCTCTGGGGGAGGGGGCATTCAGTTAGAGTGAGGGTGGGACTGGGGGTGCCTGGCTCTGGGGAGGGCATTCAGTTAGAGTGAGGGTGGGACTGGGGGTGCCTGGCTCTGGGGAGGGCATTCAGTTAGAGTGAGGGTGGGACTGGGGGTGCCTGGCTGTGGGGGAGGGGGCATTCAGTTAGAGTGAGGGTGGGACTGGGGGTGCCTGGCTCTGGGGGAGGGGGCATTCAGTTAGAGTGAGGGTGGGACTGGGGGTGCCTGGCTCTGGGGGACGGGGCATTCAGTTAGAGTGAGGGTGGGACTGGGGTGCCTGGCTCTGGGGGGGGGGCATTCAGTTAGAGTGAGGGTGGGACTGCGGGTGCCTGGCTCTGGGGGAGGGGGCATTCAGTTAGAGTGAGGGTGGGACTGGGGTGCCTGGCTCTGGGGGAGGGGGCATTCAGTTAGAGTGAGGGTGGGACTGGGGTGCCTGGCTCTGGGGGAGAGGGCATTCATTAGAGTGAGGGTGGGACTGGGGTGCCTGGCTCTGGGGGAGGGGGCATTCAGTTAGAGTGAGGGTGGGACTGGGGGTGCCTGGCTCTGGGGGAGGGCATTCAGTTAGAGTGAGGGTGGGACTGGGGGAGCCTGGCTCTGGGGGAGGGGGCATTCAGTTAGAGTGAGGGTGGGACTCGGGGTGCCTGGCTCTGGGGGGAGGGCATTCAGTTAGAGTGAGGGTGGGACTGGGGGAGCCTGGCTCTGGGGGAGGGCATTCAGTTAGAGTGAGGGTGGGACTGGGGTGCCTGGCTGTGGGGGAGGGGGCATTCAGTTAGAGTGAGGGTGGGACTGGGGAGCCTGGCTCTGGGGGAGGGGGCATTCAGTTAGAGTGAGGGTGGGACTCGGGGTGCCTGGCTCTGTGGGGAGGGCATTCAGTTAGAGTGAGGGTGGGACTGGGGGAGCCTGGCTCTGGGGGAGGGGGCATTCAGTCAGAGTGAGGGTGGGACTGGGGGTGCCTGGCTCTGGGGGAGGGGGCATTCAGTTAGAGTGAGGGTGGGACTGGGGGTGCCTGGCTCTGGGGGGAGGGCATTCAGTTAGAGTGAGGGTGGGACTGGGGTGCCTGGCTCTGGGGGAGGGGGCATTCAGTTAGACTGAGGGTGGGACTGGGGGTGCCTGGCTCTGGGGGAGGGCATTCAGTTAGAGTGAGGGTGGGACTGGGGGAGCCTGGCTCTGGGGGAGGGGGCATTCAGTTAGAGTGAGGGTGGGACTGGGGGTGCCTGGCTCTGGGGGGAGGGGGCATTCAGTTAGAGTGAGGGTGGGACTGGGGGTGCCTGGCTCTGGGGGAGGGGGCATTCAGTTAGAGTGAGGGTGGGACTGGGGGTGCCTGGCTCTGGGGGGAGGGGGCATTCAGTTAGAGTGAGGGTGGGACTGGGGGTGCCTGGCTCTGGGGGAGGGGGCATTCAGTTAGAGTGAGGGTGGGACTGGGGGTGCCTGGCTCTGGGGAGGGCATTCAGTTAGAGTGAGGGTGGGACTGGGGGAGCCTGGCTCTGGGGGAGGGGGCATTCAGTTAGAGTGAGGGTGGGACTGGGGGTGCCTGGCTATGGGGGAGGGGGAATTCAGTTAGAGTGAGGGTGGGACTCGGGGTGCTTGGCTCTGGGGGGGGGGCATTCAGTTGGAGTGAGGGTGGGACTGGGGTGCCTGGCTCTCGGGGAGGGGGCATTCAGTTAGAGTGAGGGTGGGACTGGGGTGCCTGGCTCTGGGGAGGGCATTCAGTTAGAGTGAGGGTGGGACTTGGGGTGCCTGGCTCTGGGGGGAGGGCATTTAGTTAGAGTGAGGGTGGGACTTGGGGTGCCTGGCTCTGGGGGAGGGGGCATTCAGTTAGAGTGAGGGTGGGACTGGGGGAGCCTGGCTCTGGGGGAGGGGGCATTCAGTTAGAGTGAGGGTGGGACTGGGGGTGCCTGGCTGTGGGGGAGGGCATTCAGTTAGAGTGAGGGTGGGACTGGGGGAGCCTGGCTCTGGGGGAGGGGGCATTCAGTTAGAGTGAGGGTGGGACTGGGGGTGCCTGGCTGTGGGGGAGGGGGCATTCAATTAGAGTGAGGGTGGGACTGGGGGAGCCTGGCTCTGGGGGAGGGGGCATTCAGTTAGAGTGAGGGTGGGACTGGGGTGCCTGGCTCTGGGGGGGGGGGCATTCAGTTAGAGTGAGGGTGGGACTGGGGGAGCCTGGCTCTGGGGGAAGGCATTCAGTTAGAGTGAGGGTGGGAGTGGGGGTGCCTGGCTGTGGGGGAGGGGGCATTCAGTTAGAGTGAGGGTGGGACTTGGGGTGCCTGGCTCTGGGGGGAGGGCATTTAGTTAGAGTGAGGGTGGGACTTGGGGTGCCTGGCTGTGGGGGAGGGGGCATTCAGTTAGAGTGAGGGTGGGACTTGGGGAGCCTGGCTCTGGGGAGGACATTCAGTTAGAGTGAGGGTGGGACTGGGGGTGCCTGGCTCTGGGGGAGGGGGCATTCAGTTAGAGTGAGGGTGGGACTGGGGGAGCCTGGCTCTGGGGGAAGGCATTCATTTAGAGTGAGGGTGGGACTGGGGTGCCAGGCTCTGGGGGAGGGGGCATTCAGTTAGAGTGAGGGTGGGACTGGGGGTGCCTGGCTCTGGGGGACGGGGCATTCAGTTAGAGTGAGGGTGGGACTGGGGTGCCTGGCTCTGGGGGGGGGCATTCAGTTAGAGTGAGGGTGGGACTGGGGGTGCCTGGCTCTGGGGGAGGGGGCATTCAGTTAGAGTGAGGGTGGGACTGGGGGTGCCTGGCTCTGGGGGAGGGGGCATTCAGTCAGAGTGAGGGTGGGACTGGGGGAGCCTGGCTCTGGGGGAGGGGGCATTCAGTTAGAGTGAGGGTGGGACTGGGGGTGCCTGGCTCTGGGGGGAGGGCATTCATTAGAGTGACGGTGGGACTGGGGTGCCTGGCTCTGGGGGAGGGGGCATTCAGTTAGAGTGAGGGTGGGACTGGGGGTGCCTGGCTCTGGGGGAGGGGGCATTCAGTTAGAGTGAGGGTGGGACTGGGGTGCCTGGCTCTGGGGGAGGGCATTCAGTTAGAGTGAGGGTGCAACTGGGGGTGCCTGGCTCTGGGGGAGGGGGCATTCAGTTAGAGTGAGGGTGGGACTGGGGGTGCCTGGCTCTGGGGGAGGGCATTCAGTTAGAGTGAGGGTGGGACTGGGGGAGCCTGGCTCTGGGGGAGGGGGCATTCAGTTAGAGAGAGGGTGGGACTCGGGGTGCCTGGCTCTGGGGGGAGGGCATTCAGTTAGAGTGAGGGTGGGACTGGGGGAGCCTGGCTCTGGGGGAGGGCATTCAGTTAGAGTGAGGGTGGGACTGGGGTGCCTGGCTGTGGGGGAGGGGGCATTCAGTTAGAGTGAGGGTGGGACTGGGGGAGCCTGGCTCTGGGGGAGGGGGCATTCAGTCAGAGTGAGGGTGGGACTGGGGGTGCCTGGCTCTGGGGGAGGGGGCATTCAGTTAGAGTGAGGGTGGGACTGGGGGTGCCTGGCTCTGGGGGGAGGGCATTCAGTTAGAGTGAGGGTGGGACTGGGGTGCCTGGCTCTGGGGGAGGGGGCATTCAGTTAGAGTGAGGGTGGGACTGGGGGTGCCTGGCTCTGGGGGAGGGGGCATTCAGTTAGAGTGAGGGTGGGACTGGGGGAGCCTGGCTCTGGGGGAGGGGGCATTCAGTTAGAGTGAGGGTGGGACTGGGGTGCCTGGCTCTGAGGGCGGGGCATTCAGTTAGAGTGAGGGTGGGACTGGGGGAGCCTGGCTCTGGGGCAGGGGGCATTCAGTTAGAGTGAGGGTGGGACTGGGGGTGCCTGGCTCTGAGGGGAGGGCATTCAGTTAGAGTGATGGTGGGACTGGGGGTGCCTGGCTCTGAGGGGAGGGCATTCAGTTAGAGTGAGGGTGGGACTGGGGTGCCTGGCTCTGGGGGAGGGGGCATTCAGTGAGAGTGAGGGTGGGACTGGGGGTGCCTGGCTCTGGGGGAGGGCATTCAGTGAGAGTGAGGGTGGGACTGGGGGTGCCTGGCTCTGGGGCAGGGGGCATTCAGTTAGAGTGAGGGTGGGACTTGGGGTGCCTGGCTCTGGGGGGAGGGCATTCAGTTAGAGTGAGGGTGGGACTGGGGTGCCTGGCTCTGGGGGAGGGGGCATTCAGTGAGAGTGAGGGTGGGACTGGGGGTGCCTGGCTCTGGGGGGAGGACATTCAGTTAGAGTGAGGGTGGGACTGGGGGTGCCTGGCTGTGGGGGAGGGCATTCAGTTAGAGTGAGGGTGGGACTGGGGGTGCCTGGCTCTGAGGGGAGGGGGCATTCAGTTAGAGTGAGGGTGGGACTGGGGGTGCCTGGCTCTGGGGGACGGGGCATTCAGTTAGAGTGAGGGTGGGACTGGGGTGCCTGGCTCTGGGGGGGGGCATTCAGTTAGAGTGAGGGTGGGACTGGGGGTGCCTGGCTCTGGGGGAGGGGGCATTCAGTTAGAGTGAGGGTGGGACTGGGGGTGCCTGGCTCTGGGGGAGGGGGCATTCAGTCAGAGTGAGGGTGGGACTGGGGGAGCCTGGCTCTGGGGGAGGGGGCATTCAGTTAGAGTGAGGGTGGGACTGGGGGTGCCTGGCTCTGGGGGGAGGGCATTCATTAGAGTGACGGTGGGACTGGGGTGCCTGGCTCTGGGGGAGGGGGCATTCAGTTAGAGTGAGGGTGGGACTGGGGGTGCCTGGCTCTGGGGGAGGGGGCATTCAGTTAGAGTGAGGGTGGGACTGGGGTGCCTGGCTCTGGGGGAGGGCATTCAGTTAGAGTGAGGGTGCAACTGGGGGTGCCTGGCTCTGGGGGAGGGGGCATTCAGTTAGAGTGAGGGTGGGACTGGGGGTGCCTGGCTCTGGGGGAGGGCATTCAGTTAGAGTGAGGGTGGGACTGGGGGAGCCTGGCTCTGGGGGAGGGGGCATTCAGTTAGAGTGAGGGTGGGACTCGGGGTGCCTGGCTCTGGGGGGAGGGCATTCAGTTAGAGTGAGGGTGGGACTGGGGGAGCCTGGCTCTGGGGGAGGGCATTCAGTTAGAGTGAGGGTGGGACTGGGGTGGCTGGCTGTGGGGGAGGGGGCATTCAGTTAGAGTGAGGGTGGGACTGGGGGAGCCTGGCTCTGGGGGAGGGGGCATTCAGTCAGAGTGAGGGTGGGACTGGGGGTGCCTGGCTCTGGGGGAGGGGGCATTCAGTTAGAGTGAGGGTGGGACTGGGGGTGCCTGGCTCTGGGGGGAGGGCATTCAGTTAGAGTGAGGGTGGGACTGGGGTGCCTGGCTCTGGGGGAGGGGGCATTCAGTTAGAGTGAGGGTGGGACTGGGGGTGCCTGGCTCTGGGGGAGGGGGCATTCAGTTAGAGTGAGGGTGGGACTGGGGGAGCCTGGCTCTGGGGGAGGGGGCATTCAGTTAGAGTGAGGGTGGGACTGGGGTGCCTGGCTCTGAGGGCGGGGCATTCAGTTAGAGTGAGGGTGGGACTGGGGGAGCCTGGCTCTGGGGCAGGGGGCATTCAGTTAGAGTGAGGGTGGGACTGGGGGTGCCTGGCTCTGAGGGGAGGGCATTCAGTTAGAGTGAGGGTGGGACTGGGGGTGCCTGGCTCTGAGGGGAGGGCATTCAGTTAGAGTGAGGGTGGGACTGGGGTGCCTGGCTCTGGGGGAGGGGGCATTCAGTGAGAGTGAGGGTGGGACTGGGGGTGCCTGGCTCTGGGGGAGGGCATTCAGTGAGAGTGAGGGTGGGACTGGGGGTGCCTGGCTCTGGGGCAGGGGGCATTCAGTTAGAGTGAGGGTGGGACTTGGGGTGCCTGGCTCTGGGGGGAGGGCATTCAGTTAGAGTGAGGGTGGGACTGGGGTGCCTGGCTCTGGGGGAGGGGGCATTCAGTGAGAGTGAGGGTGGGACTGGGGGTGCCTGGCTCTGGGGGGAGGACATTCAGTTAGAGTGAGGGTGGGACTGGGGGTGCCTGGCTGTGGGGGAGGGCATTCAGTTAGAGTGAGGGTGGGACTGGGGGTGCCTGGCTCTGAGGGGAGGGGGCATTCAGTTAGAGTGAGGGTGGGACTGGGGGTGCCTGGCTCTGGGGCAGGGGGCATTCAGTTAGAGTGAGGGTGGGACTTGGGGTGCCTGGCTCTGGGGGGAGGGCATTCAGTTAGAGTGAGGGTGGGACTGGGGGTGCCTGGCTCTGAGGGGAGGGCATTCAGTTAGAGTGAGGGTGGGACTGGGGTGTCTGGCTCTGGGGGAGGGGGCATTCAGTGAGAGTGAGGGTGGGACTGGGGGTGCCTGGCTCTGTGGGGAGGACATTCAGTTAGAGTGAGGGTGGGACTGGGGGTGCCTGGCTGTGGGGGAGGGCATTCAGTGAGAGTGAGGGTGGGACTGGGGGTGCCTGGCTCTGGGGGGAGGGCATTTAGTTAGAGTGAGGGTGGGACTGGGGTGCCTGGCTCTGAGGGGGGGGCATTCAGTTAGAGTGAGGGTGGGACTGGGGTGCCTGGCTCTGGGGGGAGGGCATTTAGTTAGAGTGAGGGTGGGACTTGGGGTGCCTGGCTCTGAGGGGAGGGGGCATTCAGTTAGAGTGAGGGTGGGACTTGGGGAGCCTGGCTCTGGGGAGGGCATTCAGTTAGAGTGAGGGTGGGACTGGGGGTGCCTGGCTCTGGGGAGGGCATTCAGTTAGAGTGAGGGTGGGACTGGGGGAGCCTGGCTCTGGGGGAGGGGGCATTCAGTTAGAGTGAGGGTGGGACTGGGGGAGCCTGGCTCTGGGGGAGGGGGCATTCAGTTAGAGTGAGGGTGGGACTGGGGGAGCCTGGCTCTGGGGAGGGGGCATTCAGTTAGAGTGAGGGTGGGACTGGGGGTGCCTGGCTGTGGGGGAGGGGGCATTCAGTTAGAGTGAGGGTGGGACTGGGGGAGCCTGGCTCTGGGGGAGGGGGCATTCAGTTAGAGTGAGGATGGGACTGGGGTGCCTGGCTCTGAGAGGAGGGGGCATTCAGTTAGAGTGAGGGTGGGACTGGGGGTGCCTGGCTGTGGGGGAGGGCATTCAGTTAGAGTGAGGGTGGGACTGGGGGTGCCTGGCTCTGGGGGAGGGGGAATTCAGTTAGAGTGAGGGTGGGACTCGGGGTGCCTGGCTCTGGGGGAGGGGGCATTCAGTTAGAGTGAGGGTGGGACTGGGGTGCCTGGCTCTGGGGGGGGGCATTCAGTTAGAGTGAGGGTGGGACTGGGGTGCCTGGCTCTGGGGGAGGGCATTCAATTAGAGTGAGGGTGGGACTGGGGGTGCCTGGCTCTGGGGGAGGGGGCATTCAGTTAGAGTGAGGGTGGGACTGGGGCGCCTGGCTCTGAGGGCGGGGCATTCAGTTAGAGTGAGGGTGGGACTGGGGGAGCCTGGCTCTGGGGCAGGGGGCATTCAGTTAGAGTGAGGGTGGGACTGGGGGTGCCTGGCTCTGAGGGGAGGGGGCATTCAGTTAGAGTGAGGGTGGGACTGGGGGTGCTTGGCTCTGGGGGAGGGGGCATTCAGTTAGAGTGAGGGTGGGACTGGGGTGCCTGGCTCTGGGGGAAGGCATTCAGTCAGAGTGAGGGTGGGACTGGGGGTGCCTGGCTCTGGGGAGGGCATTCAGTTAGAGTGAGGGTGGGACTGGGGGTGCCTGGCTCTGGGGGAGGGCATTCAGTTGGAGTGAGGGTGGGACTGGGGTGCCTGGCTCTGGGGGAGGGGGCATTCAGTTAGAGTGAGGGTGGGACTGGGGTGCCTGGCTCTGGGGAGGGCATTCAGTTAGAGTGAGGGTGGGACTTGGGGTGCCTGGCTCTGGGGGGAGGGCATTTAGTTAGAGTGAGGGTGGGACTTGGGGTGCCTGGCTCTGGGGGAGGGGGCATTCAGTTAGAGTGAGGGTGGGACTGGGGGAGCCTGGCTCTGGGGGAGGGGGCATTCAGTTAGAGTGAGGGTGGGACTGGGGGTGCCTGGCTCTGGGGGAGGGGGCGTTCAGTTAGAGTGAGGGTGGGACTGGGGTGCCTGGCTCTGGGGGGGGGCGTTCAGTTAGAGTGAGGGTGGGACTGGGGGTGCCTGGCTCTGGGGGAGGGGGCATTCAGTTAGAGTGAGGGTGGGACTGGGGGTGCCTGGCTCTGGGGGAGGGGGCATTCAGTTAGAGTGAGGGTGGGACTGGGGGTGCCTGGCTGTGGGGGAGGGCATTCAGTTAGAGTGAGGGTGGGACTGGGGGAGCCTGGCTCTGGGGGAAGGCATTCAGTTAGAGTGAGGGTGGGACTGGGGGTGCCTGGCTGTGGGGGAGGGGGCATTCAATTAGAGTGAGGGTGGGACTGGGGGAGCCTGGCTCTGGGGGAGGGGGCATTCAGTTAGAGTGAGGGTGGGACTGGGGGTGCCTGGCTCTGGGGGAGGGGGCATTCAGTTAGAGTGAGGGTGGGACTGGGGTGCCTGGCTCTGGGGGGGGGGGGGGGGCATTCAGTTAGAGTGAGGGTGGGACTGGGGGTGCCTGGCTGTGGGGGAGGGGGCATTCAGTTAGAGTGAGGGTGGGACTGGGGGTGCCTGGCTGTGGGGGAGGGGGCATTCAGTTAGAGTGAGGGTGGGACTGGGGGTGCCTAGCTCTGAGGGGAGGGCATTCAGTTAGAGTGAGGGTGGGACTGGGGGTGCCTGGCTGTGGGGGAGGGGGCATTCAGTTAGAATGAGGGTGGGACTTGGGGTGCCTGGCTCTGGGGAGGGCATTCAGTTAGAGTGAGGGTGGGACTTGGGGTGCCTGGCTCTGGGGGGAGGGCATTTAGTTAGAGTGAGGGTGGGACTTGGGGTGCCTGGCTCTGGGGGAGTGGGCATTCAGTTAGAGTGAGGGTGGGACTTGGGGAGCCTGGCCCCGGGGGGAGGACATTCAGTTAGAGTGAGGGTGGGACTTGGGGTGCCTGGCTCTGGGGGAGGGGGCATTCAGTTAGAGTGAGGGTGGGACTGGGGGAGCCTGGCTCTGGGGGAAGGCATTCAGTTAGAGTGAGGGTGGGACTGGGGTGCCTGGCTCTGGGGGAGGGGGCATTCAGTTAGAGTGAGGGTGGGACTCGGGGTGCCTGGCTCTGGGGAGGGCATTCAGTTAGAGTGAGGTTGGGACTGGGGGAGCCTGGCTCTGGGGAGGGCATTCAGTTAGAGTGAGGATGGGACTGGGGGAGCCTGGCTCTGGGGAGGGCATTCAGTTAGAGTGAGGATGGGACTGGGGCAGCCTGGCTCTGGGGAGGGCATTCAGTTAGAGTGAGGGTGGGACTGGGGGAGCCTGGCTCTGGGGAGGGCATTCAGTTAGAGTGAGGATGGGACTGGGGCAGCCTGGCTCTGGGGAGGGCATTCAGTTAGAGTGAGGGTGGGACTGGGGGTGCCTGGCTCTGGGGGGAGGGGGCATTCAGTTAGAGTGAGGGTGGGACTGGGGGTGCCTGGCTCTGGGGAGGGCATTCAGTTAGAGTGAGGATGGGACTGGGGGTGCCTGGCTCTGGGGGGAGGGGGCATTCAGTTAGAGTGAGGGTGGGACTGGGGGTGCCTGGCTCTGGGGAGGGCATTCAGTTAGAGTGAGGGTGGGACTGGGGGAGCCTGGCTCTGGGGAGGGCATTCAGTTAGAGTGAGGGTGGGACTGGGGGTGCCTGGCTCTGGGGAGGGCATTCAGTTAGAGTGAGGGTGGGACTGGGGGAGCCTGGCTCTGGGGAGGGCATTCAGTTAGAGTGAGGATGGGACTGGGGCAGCCTGGCTCTGGGGAGGGCATTCAGTTAGAGTGAGGGTGGGACTGGGGGTGCCTGGCTCTGGGGGGAGGGGGCATTCAGTTAGAGTGAGGGTGGGACTGGGGGTGCCTGGCTCTGGGGAGGGCATTCAGTTAGAGTGAGGATGGGACTGGGGGTGCCTGGCTCTGGGGGGAGGGGGCATTCAGTTAGAGTGAGGGTGGGACTGGGGGTGCCTGGCTCTGGGGAGGGCATTCAGTTAGAGTGAGGGTGGGACTGGGGGTGCCTTGCTCTGGGGGGAGGGGGCATTCAGTTAGAGTGAGGGTGGGACTGGGGGTGCCTGGCTCTGGGGAGGGCATTCAGTTAGAGTGAGGGTGGGACTGGGGCAGCGTGGCTCTGGGGAGGGCATTCAGTTAGAGTGAGGGTGGGACTGGGGGTGCCTGGCTCTGGGGGGAGGGGGCATTCAGTTAGAGTGAGGGTGGGACTGGGGGTGCCTGGCTCTGGGGAGGGCATTCAGTTAGAGTGAGGGTGGGACTGGGGCAGCGTGGCTCTGGGGAGGGCATTCAGTTGGAGTGAGGGTGGGGACTGGGGTGCCTGGCTGTGGGGGAGGGGGCATTCAGTTAGAGTGAGGGTGGGACTGGGGCGGCCTGGCTGTGGGGGAGGGCATTCAGTTAGAGTGAGGGTGGGACTGGGGGTGCCTGGCTGTGGGGAGGGCATTCAGTTAGAGTGAGGGTGGGACTGGGGGTGCCTGGCTCTGGGGGAGGGGGCATTCAGTTAGAGTGAGGGTGGGACTGGGGGTGCCTGGCTCTGGGGGGAGGGGGCATTCAGTTAGAGTGAGGGTGGGACTGGGGGTGCCTGGCTGTGGGGAGGGCATTCAGTTAGAGTGAGGGTGGGACTGGGGGTGCCTGGCTCTGGGGGAGGGGGCATTCAGTTAGAGTGAGGGTGCGACTGGGGCAGCCTGGCTCTGAGGGGGAGGGCATTCAGTTAGAGTGAGGGTGGGACTGGGGCAGCCTGGCTGTGGGGGAGGGCATTCAGTTAGAGTGAGGGTGGGACTGGGGGTGCCTTGCTCTGGGGGAGGGCATTCAGTTAGAGTACGGGTATTGGGGGTGCCTGGCTCTGAGGCGGGGGCATTCAGTTAGAGTGAGGGTGCAACTGGTTGTGCCTGCCTCTGGGGGAGGGGGGACCATTTATTTAGTGGGGAATAAATGTGGCGCATATGGAAGGACAACAGCCACAAGTATGGTTAGCTTTGAATTCCTATTGGGCACCACTGCTCTAAAGGATAGTTGTATTTAGTAGGATCCAGTAGTGCATTACGCATTCCTTGGTTTGAATTTCTTTTAATTACTCCCTGGAGGATTAGTCAGGTGGTGCTGATAGTGTTGAACAATACAGTGGGGCTGCTCAGGTTAATGGATCAGTGATTCACATAACAAGACATTCCTGAAATGTAATGGATTGTCTTAATTGTTTCACTGAACAGTGTGAACCTGAGCAGTCATCCCAGCTCTCCTAGCACTAGAGCAGAGCCTTTGTCATGGGAGCAGAGTGGGTGCAAAGGCTGTGCAGTTGGCCCGAGCGCTCAGTGTTGGCATACTTCATCCCCCCTTTTGTGCTTAACTATAGTCTGCCACACTATTCTAGGCTGCTCAGGGACTCCTCTTTTTACATACTTTTGTTGTGGAGGAAAGACCTGGGAAGTCTGCTGAGACTCGCTGTAGTCCTGGGGGAACAACCTCTCTGTCCTTCCACAGGCCATGCTGGAGCCCCTGCTGTTTGGCACAGGGCTGTATTAGGTTACTAGAAAATCTTACTCAATAGAGTTGAAAAATAGACAATTTGCAAAACTTTATTACTCTCAAAACAGAGAATGGCTTGGTGAAATGTAATACAGCTCTGCGAGAGGGAAAGCAGGTACAATTGGGCTGGCTCTCATGGCTACGGTTGAGGTGAAAATGCAGTGGCCTTTGCTGGAGAAAGAGACAGGAGCGCAGGAAGGACAGCAGTGACATGATCTCTCTGGCAGCCTGCACCCAGAGATAAGCTCCCTCTTTTTCCGAAGGTGACATGAAGAACGGGTAACTTTTCAACAGGAAGTTGACTCATGTTGAATGTCTGGCATTCCTGCCCAGCTCTGTACCCACTCCATGTGGCAGTCTTACCCTGTTCCGTGGCTTGGCTTTATGGTGACTCTGGGAGAGTAACTGAACAGAAACCCAGCTCAAGCTTTTTTCTCAAGCCCAGCTGTTTTGGGTTTCCTGAAGGACCCCCCCTGTTTCTGACTCTAGTTTCCTGTGAGACAGCGGGGCACAAGTGCCTCTGTTGGTAGCAGAGGAGTAGAAAAGCTGCATCTGTCACAGGCACTCAGCATTTGTACACACAATTCCAAGTCTTGCCAACAGGCTTGGTCAGCAGATGAGCTAGGCAGCCCTGTGTAGGTCTGTGGATCCCACTTCTGTCGCACACCGTGCAAGAGAAATGGCTGGGAAGTTCACATGCAGTGTTGTGGCATGTGCAGTGTGACTGGAAGTGATGGGCTGCACTGGCTGGGTATGTATGCTGTCATCACCACTCCCCTTTGCTGGTCTCCTGGAGCAGTGTGCAGTGGTGTTAGTTGTGATAATTCATCAGGGACACAAGATGATGACTGGAAAAATAACAGAGACCCACATGTCTGTGCAGTGGGGCCTCCAGTGTGAGCCTGAGCTGCCCCATCTCCACTCCTCTTTGCCGGCTGTGACCAGGGCTCTGCTGCCACTGTGTGTGTTCTTGGTACTCCATGCCTAAAAAAACAGCCAGCATTGCTAACATCCCTCACTGGGTGGCCACAGGAGTAGCTGGCCCTCCCTTACATGGCATCCTTGGGGCTGCAGCAAACCCTGAATTGCTCCCCTCACCAGACAGCTGGCGGTATCAACCCACCCATCTCATCTGTAAATGAACTCTGCTTTGGGGCACATGATGTGGGGAGCTCCAGATGCAGAGTCCTTCCTGGGATCATGCAGCCCAGCCATCTGTTTTTTGGGTTTTTTTTTGGCTACTCAGATAACGAGTATTTCCTGGGGCTAAGGGTGTTTCTGTTCATTTACCTACTGAGGGAAAAATGTGTGAAAATGGGGCCTGTTGTGTAGTACCCTAAAAGCAGCACAAGGTTCTGGGTGTCTTGACCTGTGTTAGACTGAACTTTCATTAATCCACTCTCCCAATCACTGCTGAGACCTGATGGTCAATCCCAAAATGATTGGTGTTACAAACACCGGGATGTAACTGGGATAATTTAATTTGCATATATTTTTGAGGTCAGCCCAAAGCAGCTTAGAAACATGCTCACTTAAGAGCAAACGTGGCACAGCTGGCTATAAATCACAATAACATATTTTGGGTGACCTTGTGATAAGGTTCATGTTGCTGAAGAGTGTCATAGATAGTAATCTATTGTAATTATAGTTTGCTTAAATGTACCTCTGAAGACTTTGGCATTATAATTAACTCTGGCTAGGAACATTATCTCCAAGCAGAGTTAAGGTGATTGATTGCATTGGTTTGTGTCTAGGCTGTTAGAGGGTAACTTGAAAGAGAGATGGAAGTAGATTTTTTGTTGTTGTTGTCTCTAACACTGAAGAATCTACCCACTTTGCAAGCTCCTGAGTAGAGCACTCCTCCTGCAGGTCTGTGCCAACTGCTCTCCCTGAAACTTCCAGATAATGAACTTTATGTCCAATAAGGAAAACTGGGGTCTTCTACAGTATCCTGGGAGAAGTGCTCTAATAGTTCAAATGCTGGGTTGCTAGAAATGTGAGATGAGAGCCATTCTCTAAGAAAACAGTTTGAAATTTAAAGACACGTGCTCTGATTTGCCTGAATTTCAGATCACTCCCAGCAAATTTTAAAAGCTTCTTGATAATGAGAAAAAGGAGTGGTAGAAATCAGAGTGCAGGACTGAGTGTCAGATGCTGTCAGCTTCCAAATCCACTTTTGCCACTGAATCCTTGTTGTGGGTGAGTCATCTAGGGTGACATTTTCAGATGTTGAACCCTTACTATTCAAGTGAACTGATCTTCAAAGATGCTGAGGCTTTATTCACAGCTCCCACTGGTTCATTGGGAGGTGCATGTGCTGGTCCTCACCAGCTCAGAACCAATAGGCAAGAAGGAAGTTCACAGGAGCTTAACCCCACCTCACTGTAGAGAAATATTCCCTCTCATCTTTTCTATCCATACGTGGAATAAATGTTGTTATGTGCACCGTGGCATGTGTAGATGTGCACCACTGGTAGAAACAAATGCTGCTGACCCTGGGTGGCTCTGCTGATCAGCTGGGTGGCATTTGAATCTCTCCTGGATGGCTGCCCAAGAGTTCAGCTTACAGGAAACACTGCTGCTGAGCTGACATTAACTCATTCTTAGCAAACGATAAATGCTATGTGCACCAAGTACAGTGCACAGAAGTATTGAAGCTGCAGAGAAGTGGAGCCTTGTTTCAGGAGGACAGACCAAATCCTGACCTTGGAGAGAAGGTGCAATATTGACTCTCTCTGATTGTAGCTTGGGAATTATGGTAAAGATGACAAAATCACTTGCAAGAAATGGGAGCAGCAAATGATTTCTACCGGAGATCCTGCAGGCAGGTTCTTGGGGGGGGAAAAAAACACCTTTGGGACACTGAAATTGTAATCTCAAAGATACTGGGTGTAGATTACATGGTCTGAGGCAAAGTCATTTAATTTTCAGTGTATGAAGTGTGTGTAAAGTTCAGCCAAAAGAGTTCTAAAAGAGATATCTTGGGCACAACATTAATGGCTAGACAGAGCAGAATCTTCTTTGAATCTTCTGCCAAAGTAGAGTCACTTACTGAAGTTTTATAGCAGTAGCTTAGTAGTGGCAGCCTTCTAAATCTGTCATATCTTGTTTTATTTGCATCAAGAGTATAATTATATTCACACAAACTTTAGTTTTTTCTAAAAGGTGAGAATGGTCCCTGATTTATGTTCCCTGCAAGGCAATTCCTTCACTCCTGGATGTAATATGTCATCAACCAAAGTGAAGCTACAGCCCTGCTGCAATCCCCCATCATCCCCAGGCCTCCCTTCAGGATGCTGTGGATATATTACACCATGACAGCAAGCCCCAGCTTCTCTCTCCACTCCTCCAGTTCTCCTGTTTGGAGGTCTCTGCATGCCACGCCCAGTCAATTTGTAAGTGGTGGCTTCTCAGGAATGCTACAACATGCTTCTGAGAACCAGAACATGCCTGGCTCTTGACACTCTCACAGTGAATCACTTTGGAAAGGCAGCCCAGGAGGAGCAGGCCCAAGGTGAGAGTCAAACTCTCCATCTCATTAGCAGGTGGGCACAGAGTGGCACAGATCAATCGCCAAGGTGATGAGTAGAACAAATGCCTGGAGGATAAGGTGTATGATGAGGCTGACTGGTTCTGGGGAAGGACAGCATTGCACAGAATCATAGGGCTGGAAGGGACCTCAGGAGGTCATCTAGTCCAGCCCCCTGTTTCAAGCAGGATCAACCCCCACTAAGTCATCCCAGCCAGAACCTTGTCAAGCTGGGACTTAAAAACCTCGAGGCATGGAGAATCCACCACCTCTCTAGGCAACACATTCCAGAGCTTCACCACCCTCCTGGTGAAGTAGTTTTTCCTATTATCTAATCTACGCCTCTCCCTCTTCAACTTCTGCATCAGCCCCAGCTGGTGGGTGCTGGCTGCCTGCTAACAGCTGCAATGAGTTTGGGAGTTGAAGTGCCCTTACCTGTGCACAGGTATCTGCAGCCCTCTCCCCTGTGCACATCAGGGTTGAGGTGTACTGCCAATTTTGTGGGTGTCTGAAAATCAACATGGGACTTAGCCTGAAACTGTTATGAGACACTCAAACAATGAGAGTCACAAAGCAGTTGTCTCCCCCTTTGGCAGTCTGTCCCTCTGCAATGGCAACCTGGCCACTGCAGCTCATGCATTGAGCACCTGACATCTGGAATCTGGATCACGATGGGGCCAGCACTTACACATATCTCCTGAGCACAATCAGACATAGTGTGTTATTATTAGGTCTCCACACAGGAAGTTACATTTATAGAAAGATGGAAAAATCTATGAATTTGGGAAGAGCAACAAAAATGATGAACAAGGCTCTTAAGGAGAAGGATTCTGTGAGAAAATCATGTTCCAGGCAATAGAAAAGACTGAGGTGAGATGCCATCCCCAGTTGTTACTATTTCAATTAATTAACTTATTTAGCACCATAAATGTGTCTGGCCTGTTAGCAACCAAATAAACATTAGAAGTGGGCTTTTCAAAAGTACTGACGTGGGTGAAGTATCAGAGGGGTAGCCGTGTTAGTCTGGATCTGTAGCAGCAACGAAGGGTCCTGTGGCACCTTATAGACTAACAGAAAAGTTTAGAGCATGAGCTTTTGTGAGTTAACTCTCTTCTTCAGATGCTTAAGTGAGTTAGGTGCTCAAGGGCCACCAACTCTCATTGGCAATTAGTTAACTGACTGCATCAGGCACATTTGAAAACCCCCCTTGAGCCCTTTCCCCAAACGGTGTAAATTAATATCAGAGAAGCAAAAGGAGACAAGATCCACAGGGTGGGGTTGAGAAGAGAGAGAAGAACGAGAGAGAGGTGAGGAAAGCCCCTTTGAGATTTATGTTTGTCTTTGGGTGTTTTTTCTAACACTGAGGCCTTCATCCCAGGCCTTGGAGAAGAGTACTTAGGACAGGGACTTGAGAGGGGAGGGTGGAGTTGAAGCACTTGAGCTTATGAAGGTCAATGATTTTCATTCCTCCCTGGATAAAGGAGGAGATGCAGCAGTTTACTCCAGGGCAGGGAATATTCAGCATGTCATGAAAGCCTTGACTTTGAGGGTCAGTTAGGCAATGAAACCCAAGGAAGATGCAGTTTGTTGCTGCTGGTAGTATTCACAGCTATGACTAGGCTATGAACTATCAGGCATGAGTGACATCAGTCCAGCTCCAATGCAGTGGGATGTCCCAGGAGACACACCCATATTTGGCATGGGTCACCCACTCAAGATAGATTTCTTCCACTCTCAGCACTTCTGTGGATTCCTAGAATTAAAAAGGGAGAACTGAGGAGCCTGGACAAAATGCTGTATGTGGAAGCACTGGCTCAGAGATCTTCAGTGAGAGAGCAAGAAAGAGCAGTTATGGCAGCAGTCACAACACTGACTTTCTGAGATGGGATTGGCCTCTAGAGTCTCAGGCATTGTCCCAGCCAAGGAGCTTCCCTCTGAAATCTTGGTTCTTGTTCTCAGCCTGTCATTTTGCTAGCTGCTGCTTGGACCCTCCACGTATGCAATGTGCAAATGAGGGGTGTAGAAATACAGGCCTCTGCAATTGGTGCCTGACTAACATGACTGATATTTTAGCCCCTCTAATGTTCATGCATTATTCCTCTCTCCTGTTGGTGGTATACAGTAATGTGTGGTATCTGCATCGGATAAGCCAGAGGAATTGGACACAGAAGGAAAATACTTTCAGTGCCTTGATCATTTGCTGCTATTCCTGTCTCTGAACTTGGTGAGTATTTCAGACTCCTTACTGGGTGTGCTGATGTCATGAGTTCATGTGTTATGATCGTTGCGAGGTTATGCTCTTGGGTTGCAGGGAGAGGGGTCTGGAGGTGTGTGCAGCTGCCATCCATCCTAGGGGGAGGCATAAAACAGAGCCAATTGGCTGTGCAATTTGTACTTTAGGCCTCACTACGTATGTGGGGGAGAGACTGACTGGCTCTTGCTGTGTACCTCTGTGGTCGTGAGACAATGCTCATTTCTGCATTGCTCATAAACAAATATATCTAAAACACCACACTTTATATCCACTTACAATTCTGAATACCTTTCCATTTATCTAAAGCTCGGTGAGGTGAGTTCCTATAAGGGAAGACTTATTTCATTTCCATGAAATGTTTATATTTTCTGGGAAGTTTCTCTCTCACCTCTTTAAATTTTACTGCACTTGGCATGCAGCCTGCAGCAGAGTCCTCCCAGGAAAGCTGGTGAAGCAGGGAGGTTCAAGAGGGACTATAAATTTCAGACTTTCTGGGTTAGAATAATTTAAGTTTACCAAGATCTTAACCTTAAAGGATCAATACCAACTTGGGCTTTTTACTTTCTGTTATGCTGTAAAACGCAAAGAAAAAAAATTGAAAGTTAAAGCAAATAAAAATTCTGTTTGAGCTGGGGGTTGGTTCTAGGAATGATGTTGCTAGCATTTTCATCAGAGCCTTCAGGCAACTTCTGTTTTGGCAGTTTCTGAGATTAGCAATCGCAGGCAAGGCTTCTCAAAAAAAACATAACCCACGACTGTCAAATGTACACAGCTCTCTGCCTCCAAGCACCTTGTTCAAATCCCAACTGGGACATGCTACTCCAACACCTATCCATAGAATGAATTGGGTTTGGCAGATAAGATGTTCCATTGGGTGATACGGTGTTGGCCACAAACAGCTCTCCAGAATTTCATGCTGGTGTGAGTTTCCTTTCCCATTGGCTGGTGAAAGTCATCCTGCTGCAGCATCCCAGTGGCACAGTTGGAGTAAGCCAAGTGGTGTAAAAAGGGTTCATCACTGTGGCTTTCCCAGAAACAATTGACTAGCCTGTTCCAATAGAATCTTCCCAAAATGTCCATGAACTGGATCAGTACAACCTCAAGCAAGATGCAAACTGTTCAGGGGCTCATTTTTTGTGAAGGAGGAAAACAAAACTAATAAAAGAAATTCATGCTCACAAAAAGAAGCTTGAAAAACTTCAGAGGCTGTCTACACTAGCTCCCAACTTCGAAGAGAGCATGGTAAGTAGAGTGTTGGGAGATTATTAATGAAGTGCTGCACTGCATATACAGCACTTCATTAAGCTAATTCTCCCCCGTGGCAATTTCGAAGTGCTGGCTTGCATGTAGCTGCAGCTAACTCGCTGGTACTTCAGAGTCCCTTTACTGGAGTAAAGGAGTAGCCTAGGGACTTCGAAGTACCAGCGAGTTAGCTGCAGCTACATGCAAGCCAGCACTTCGAAATTGCCACGGGGGAGAATTAGCTTAATGAAGTGCTGGCTTGCATGTAGCTGCAGCTAACTCGCTGGTACTTCGAAGTCCCTTTACTGGAGTAAAGGAGTAGCCTAGGGACTTCGAAGTACCAGCGAGTTAGCTGCAGCTACATGCAAGCCAGCACTTCGAAATTGCCACGGGGGAGAATTAGCTTAATGAAGTGCTGTATATGCAGTGCAGCACTTCATTAATAATCTCCCAACGCTCTACTTACCATGCTCCCTTCGAAGTTGGGAGCTAGTGTAGACACAGCTAGAAAGTTTAGTGCCCCTCATCTTTAAGATCCCAAGTCTTGATCATACAGCACGCACAGGTTCAAAATGTATTTAAATAAACATCTTTAAAGCAAAGTGTTTAGTATCATTTCCTGATACTGTGCCTGCCAGGACTTAAAGTTAGGGGTTTCTGTGGTGGGTTTTTTTTTTGTTTTTTTTTTCCCCATGGAGCAGCTGATGGCACCATTAATTAAAAGACCATTTTTTTGCCATGTTTTAGGGGCTGTGTGAAATCATCAACTTAGCAGGGGAAGTTCTAGGCCCCGAGGCAGCACTTGACAGGTTAACATGGAGAAGCTTTTTTACAAATATTAACTTATAAAAGGTATGTTGCTGTTTTAACATTTAACTCTGTATGTTGCCTTTGTTGATGATTTTGGCTCTGAGGTGGTGGTTCCACATGTGCGTGCCGCTAATCTTCGGTTTATTAGAGGCAAATATCCTTCATCTGAAGAAACAACTCTGCTGTGGCTGATATCTGAGGCAATTACATTCATCCAAACATCCCACCTCAGAGCCATCTAACCTTGTACAGAAGATAATGGGCAGGGATGGCAAGGGGGAGGTGACGTCAGTGTGTACCGCAGGTGCTAGTAGTCAGCTGTGGCCACTCTGATACATTCAACGTCCACTTGCCCTGTGCATGGCCCAAGGAGTTAACACCCAGTACTCCAATGTAATCTGAGTAGCCCAGGGTTACTGTCAAAAGCTCTTGGCCAGTTAGTGTCATCATTTACAAGTCACCTAACCTGCTGTGCATCACAACCAAGTAAGGTGGATTGCCACCTCCACGCTAGTGCTGGCTCACCTGGCCTTTCACCTTACCTCCCCAGCCCAGCTTACTCTAAATCAGAAAGCACAGACCTGAGGGGTGGTATTGGCACTCTAGGCCCTGCTTGACAGAGGACCTCTCGTCATTACGATTTTTGGCTGCCTTTGTTTGATCTTTGAGTCCAGAAACCTGGTCGGTTAGGGTGCCCTGCGAATCTCAGATCTGCAGATGGGAAGATTCCCCTGAGGCCTCAATGGAGATGCTGTCTGATGTCACAGTGACATCAGCAAAGCTCACTGATCGGGGGATTTCACTATCGCATCCTTGCTCAGGGTACAAAAACACCTATCTGGTCTTTCCTCCTGGGCTTGCCTGCAGAACAGGCTTTATCCCCAGCCACAGAGCTGGTGACTTGGCCTTCTGGCAGTACTAGGAGCCCCATCTGGTTGGGAAGGATGTTTGTTCACTCTCCCTCTGCCTGCACACTGAGAAGCAGGTACAGGTGTGTAGTAAGAATGGCGGGTAAGAACACTTCCCCTTGTGCCCTTGGAGACACTGTAACTGTGACCTCTCTCTTCAGGCATTATGCCTTCAGACCCATTACCTGATCTGGATACCTCCTCCTCCATCTACCCTCCAGTCTTATCAGGTTCCAATAGCTGCTGCTGAGCTGTTGTGCACTATACTTGAACCAAATGATGCTGGAATCTGAGTCTCATGGAAGTGGCAAATTGCCAAGAAGGGTCATGTTTTAATTGGGTAGGAAGGAGGATGGGAGGGTGTTAAGGCTTCATGATTTCTGGACTTTCTCCTCCTCCAGAAAAAATTTAACTGCACAGTAGAGAGAGACCAGTTACTCAGAATGCTTCTGCCGATCAATAGGCTACTCTTGCTGCTTTGGCACACACAACTGTGAGATTCACAAGTGTAGTGCTTGCATGGGCTCCCTGGGCTTGCCTGACTCGCACCAGCCTGATATAGACTTCTCATTCTGTTTCTCTGCCACCTGTGCTGCTTCTTCCTCTCTAGACTTCTGTCACTGCTGCACAGATAGTTTCTGTTGCTCTTTTCCCTGTGTTAAATGAAAGGTAAATCCTGATTACCCTGAATTTCCTGATGTAAAACCAAAGCAATGTTCTGCTGGGTGAGCAGCCTGGGACCACAGAGATTAGCTCTTGGAAATGGAGAGAAGGGCTTGGTCTGACCACCTGAGTCTTGGTAAAGGATGAATGAGTCCTAAAGGCCCACAGATTTGAAGGAGACTCTAAGTCTTGAGATGGGACAGATACCTGCTTTTGAATGGACAGTTTGTTTCTCGGGAAAACAACATGATCTTAAACTGCAAATGTACAGTAATAGCTGCCCACATCTTTTGTTTTGGGGCTTGTGCTGGCATCATTTAATGCCATATACATAGCCAGTCTGACCCCTTTGCAGGGCAGCAGTGAGGAGATGGCTGGGTCTGTGCCCCTTTGGCTAGCAGGAGGGCAGTTACACGGTAAATTCTTCTCAGATTATGAAATTAGCACAGACTACAAACCAGCCAGCTGTCACATCCTTCCCTTCACACTTTGCAGAGACTCTCTGTTTTTTCCTTCAGATCCCGATGGAAGAACTTTGGAATTTCCTGCTTCCATACTAGAGCAGTGGCGGGGTACCCCTGCACAGAAGCTAGAGATACAAATATTTGCTTCTGCAGCTCACAACTGGACTATCCCTGTTCAGATCAAATTCCTCTTTCAGAAAACACTTCTCTACACTGTGCCCACTCCATTTTAGATGTCTTGAGTAAATTGGAGCCCAACCCTTCCTTTGGGGATTCAGCCCTGCACCTCAGTATTACATGTTGCTGTCGGGATTTGTCTCAATATTCAGTCTAAATATGTTTCCTTAATTTCAGCCAGTTACTCCTGGTTCTAAAGTTTGAGCTACAGTAAATGTTCCCCTGCTATTCCTTGGCCTCTTTGTTTCTCAGCTGCAGGTCGCCTGTTGCGATGTCTTTTGTCAATTAATTGAGTTATCCAGGTTTTATACTTGTAACCGCTATCTTCAGTCAGTTCCCACAGCCCCTTAACAGTTTGGTTGTTAAATTCCTTCCAGTTTGTCTGTGTATTAATGGTTTACATAGTACAGCAAGTGTACAGGGGGATGTATAGCTTGGTGATCCACTAACATCTTTTCCTTAGAGTTAATCTGAAGGCCGTCAGGAGTATGAGGCACCAGATACAGCACACTGTGGAAGCTGATTGAAGTATGTGTAGTGGTTCATGAAATTGACCTTTTGAAGTAGTGAGGGAGGAAGCTTAGCTGTACCAAATTATGGGGCTGCTTGTTGCTCTCTCTTATCTCTGAGGAGATGCTTCATTGGCTGCAAAGCCCTGAATTGTGTTTGCTTTTTCTGATCCTTTTTCACCTCGGTCTCCTGTCTAATTTTCTATCTAGAATGAGGAGCTGGTTTAGGAAACTGGAGGTAATTCCTCATGCTTTTAACAGTCGCGCTAACAGGGTTCATCATGCACCAGTGCCAAACCCAATGAATCTCACTGATACAAGCTCCTCTCAGACCACCCTTTTGTTCCCTTATGTGCTTTGGCCAACGGGAACACCACACACAGCATAAATACCTTTGCAGATATGGTTGGTTTCCCTTCTCTCATGCTCTCTGGACAGCAATGACTGCACATAGTAGTATTAGCCCACAGCACGAGTAGTGATTAATCCCCCAGTCATTAATGCTGCCTCTTTTGCTTCACCCAATAAGATAATTCAATGGCCGTTTTAAAATTAATGATTTAGCAAATGTGATACAGAGATGGAGGTGTATAAAGAGCTTTGAGCTCCTTGAATCAAAGGCACTAGGGAAATATTTACATTCACTGTTAATTGTTCTGAGGATGAGATGTTAGTTTCAGGAAAGCTCTGCTCTTGCTTTCATTGGCTACGTCTACACGTGCCCCAAACTTCGAAATGGCCATGCAAATGGCCATTTCGAAGTTTACTAATGAAGTGCTGAAATGCATATTCAGCGCTTCATTAGCATGCGGGCGGCAGCGGCGCTTCGAAATTGACGAGCCTTGCTGCCGTGCGTCGCGTCCAGACAGGGCTCCTTTTCGAAAGGACGCCACCTTCTTCGAAGTCCCTTTATTCCCATGAGCTCACGGGAATAAGGGGACTTCGAAGTAGGTGGCGTGCTTTCGAAAAGGAGCCCCGTCTGGACGCGCCGCGCAGCGGCACGGCGCGTCAATTTCGAAGCGCTGCTGCCGCCCGCATGCTGATGAAGCGCTGAATATGCATTTCAGCGCTTCATTAGTAAACTTCGAAATGGCCATTTGCATGGCCATTTCGAAGTTTTGGGGCACGTGTAGACACAGCCATTGTGTGTGTGTCTTTTTTTGCATTTGGAGGTTTTTTTTATTCTAAAATAATGGAAGAGGTTAATCTGCTGCCTCTTTTCATTTCTTACTCCGCAGGAATGGCCTTGCCTAACTATAAATCATACTAACACATTTGTTTTTTAATCTAGCTATCCTCTATCTAAATACCCTCTGTCTGTCTCTTCTCCTATGGCACTGGGGACCAGAAGCAGTGAGTGTAGATTCAGATAGCCTAAACTCTGTGTGCACTGAGCCCCTGCTCCTTCCTCCCTGCCCTCCCAGGAGCAGTGCTGTGCACACACTGTTTTTCTGAGCTGCTTTGGATTTAGAGAACCTATCTCTAATTAGTTTATATTATGAGTTTCAGTCCAAGACCCACAGATTTCCTTGAAGTGCTTTTGAACAAGTTATAAACTGCCAGACCAACAAACAAACAAAAAACCCTCAAAGAAGCCCTTCCCCACTCAAACCACCAAACGAACAATTGTCTCTTACAAATAAACTTTCTCTTTCTCTAGAAGACTTTGCATGATAGTTTGTCATGATGACCTCCTGAGGTCTCTAAGTCCAGACCCCTGCCTAAAGCAGGACCAACTCCAACTAAATCATCCCAATCAGCTGGGACTTAAAAACCTCTAGGGATGGAGATTTTTACGGGTGCTTAGATAACCCATTCCAGTGCTTCACCACCCTCATCATAAATAGCTTTTCCTAATAGCCAGCCTAGACCACCTCCACTGCAATTTGAGACCATTGTTCCTCCATTCTGCCATCTGCCACAGCCTCTCTCCATCCTCTTTGGAACCTCCCTTCATATAGTTAAAGGCTGCCATCAGATCCCCCCCATTCTTCTCTTCTGCAGATTAAACAAGCCAAAGTCCCTCAGCCTCTCATTGTAGGTCATGTGTTCCAGCCCCCTAATCATTTTGGTTGCTCTCTACTGGACCCTCTCCAATGCGTCCACATCCATTCTGTAGTGGGACCCATGACCGGATGTAACCTTCCACATGTGGTCTTTTTAGTGCCAAATAAAGGGGAATAATAACTTCTCTAGATCTGCTGGAAATACTCCTACTAATGCACCCCAATATGCCATTGGCCTTCTTGGCTACAAGGGCACGTGCTTGGCTGTAGAACAGTCAGGCAAATTAAATTGCTTTGTTCTAATCTGAGTCAGGCAAAGCAAAACTTCCACTGCAAAACCTTTTATTTTGAAATTTGATGCTTAGACATCTAAGCATTGCATTGTACTTGTACCTGTTTAACAAGGGCTTTCACCCTCTGCCATGCAGAGAGTCAAAGATGTTTACAGAAGCTTGAACTGTCAGTTTTTCAAGGCCTTTCTCTGCACCCCTGCAGTAACAGAAAGGAAAAGAAATAATGAGGAAGGGAACAGGCTCAGTTGAGGGATGCACTGTACTTTGTTGTAATACAAGAAGGGTATATTATGCTCAGGGGCCTGTTGTTCTTTTCTGGCAGCTTTGTTTGAAAGGAGCCTGGTGCATGTCACATCTCTGAGACTGCACTTCCTCAGGAAGAATCAAGTCTTGATCAGCAGATCCTGTGGCAATGTCCAAGTCATCCCCTCCTTGGCAAAATGGGAGTACGGGTTTTATTCCCACTTTTCAAAGCCACTGGAAAATGGTGAACAGGGAGTCAGTATGAAATGGAAAAAGTCCCTTTTTGATTTGAGCCGATTCTGTGGGCCATAGCTTGGTGCAGAAAAATAAGTGGCTTGATGCTTTTCCAGGAGTTGCCTGTTTCCATCTGGGGGGGGCCTCTGAGGAGACTTGTTCTTATGTAACAGAAAGCAGGCAGGGATTGAGAACCACAGAGCAGACTGTTCTGTCAGTTAAGTTCAGATCCACCCCTTCAAGCCAGTGACTTTGGCCACTTGTGGGCACAAGACTAAGTATGTGTTGGTCCCAGAGCCAGCAGGAGCTGGTGTTTCTTGCCCCATGTCAGATATGGTACAGAGCCGCTTCCGCAGTGCATGTGCAGTCACTGCTTTCCCCAGAAGTGTCAAAAGCTGTCCCAGCCAGCCACACACACCAGTCTGCCACCACCTGCCTGAGAACTTACTGATGCTTCATGAGGGCAAAAGTTTAAAAAACTGCACTCTGCTCTTCTGCAAGGAGTATGTCAATCTGAAGAGCCAAAAGAGAGATCCATGCTAATGTAATTTGTCCTCCTGTTGCTTTCAAGATAAGAAGAGAAATGTGGTATTGATTTCCCTAGAAAAAGTGACACCCTTTAACATGCGGAATCTATCTCTGTCTGTGGCTGGGTGCTGCTGTGCCTTTCAGACAGTGCTGCCTGTACGTGTGAAGTTATTAAACAGAACCATATTGCCCAGCCTGACTATTAGAGTCAGCTTCAGGAAGGGCAGGTATGAGACCAATTCAAAGAGCATGTGAAAAACTAAGCAGTGCTTAGCTGCGGAATCCAAGTCCGGCTACCACAAAGTAGGCAGAAGTAACTTCTACTCCCCACAAGATAACTTAATTAATAATTAATTGCAGATGCTTCTAAACTACTGTTTGTAATTCAAATGCCAAAGGAGCAAAAGTGTTATGAGCCCCATGATATAAAGAATTCCTTACAGATCAAAAGACTCTGAGAAACTCTTTACAACTTACCAATGGGGTGGCAAATTTTGTTGTTGGTTGTTATTTCGTAAGTTTCAGGATTGTCACGTGGTCTAGTACATAATTAGAGCCACAGATGCTAAGCGGGGCAGCACTTCCTCCCAAGGCCTCAGACTGCTAGAAGTTAAGACCCAAACACTATGGAGTGGATTTTTGTTCTTTATTGATCTTCCAAGGGGTCTGAGCTGGAAGTTTGTCCAGGCTTAATTTGAAGTCAGGTTGTACTCATGCTTAAGGCACTCGGCATCCCACTCAGTGTTCACTCCCTCCATCAGACAGTGTCAAGAGGCAGGATGGAACAATGTATTACTGTGAACTCAGCCACTAAGAAATATGCCACTCCACATTGACAACAAATGCACAGCACTGGCTCTGGTATAACAGCCACTATACACTGTCCCCTAACATTTTAAACAGAACCAAATCAATTTTTTTCTGGTGTTGGAAAAAATCCCCTTGGTTTTAATTTTATTTTTATTTCCAGACATCTATGGGATAGGACCAGTCTTAAAAATTCTGAAATTTGAGTAGAAAGACTTTGCCTACCACTTCTAAAATAACTATTTATTGTTCCTAAGAACCAGAATCACCTGCCTTTTTCCTCACCTGGAGATGAAATCTCATCCTGAAGACGATTATGCTGCCACTGGAGATAAGGACTAAGCTGGTGATGCTGAAAGAAAACATCTCCATTTAAAAAAATCCCTTTGGTTTCTCTAATCCAAAGCTGGGTGAATGGTACCTTGAACATTTCTCAGCCCAGAGGAAAATGTTGGGTGCTTTTTCTTTTCTGTTACTGGAAATGATCAGTCTTACTGAGGTAGCCAAAGCTATTGCAAGCATTCTGCTTTCTGAATGGCTTTCCACACCAGTTAACAGTGGCACTCCCCTCAGAAATGATGCTGTCCATAGTGACCAGGGAGAGGCACAAAGGAAGTCTTACGGAGAACACAGTTATCCTTAAATAGGATGTTTCTCACCCTTTTCCAGAAGGTGCTAGTGTGTCACTAGCAAGCGGCAGTTTAAATGCCCTTGCGCGCCAGTTGCTATAATGGTGCACGTTCACTGTATCATGGCAAGGGAATGGAATGCCAGACCATACTGCAGAAGCATTCGCTCTGGTTACTATATTACCCTGGCCTGCTGTGTGATCATACACAGCAGAGCTAACAATATAAACAATAAATGACTTATTCAGAAAGCCTGGAAGCCCTTGTTCCTGTAGCTACATATATCTTGTAGGGCAGCGCTCTGACCTTACACGCATAATACACTCTAATGCCCTGGAGGCCACCGCCTGTGACTCCACGTTTTATGGACTGTCTCTATATTTATGCTTCACAGACACAAACTCAGCAGATGCATGTCTTGCAGTTGGTCCCAGTACGGGAGCCGTCAGAGGCAGTTAGTCTGTTAATGGTGACCTGCAAAGGAAAAGCAAATGGTGTTTGTGTCCTTTGCTATTGCTTTATGATGGATAAAGAAGGCCAGGGAGATGTTTTTAAATTCCTTCTTGTTTTCCACATTTGAAATATCTGGAATATTGACTCCTGGCTGTCTTCTGTGGTTTTGTTGAAGGGCTCCACAGCAGAGCATCAGAGGATGGGAACTCCTGGGAGCAGTTTCTGCTCACAGTTTAGGTTTAGTTGCTAGAGCATCTCTGCCCAGAGTTTGTCAGATGTAGCTGAGCCCTCACACACTGTACAATAGCACTGGGTTAACTAACAGTGGGATTTTCAACCAATTTACTGGAAGGAGTGCCAAACGTGGGGTAGACGCACTCATTTCAGTTTAAAACAAAAAATCAGTCACATAGCACTTTGAAGACTAACAAAACAATTTATTAGGTAATGAGCTTTGGTCAGACAGACCCACTTCTTCAGATCATAGCCATACCAGAACAGACTTCATATATAAAGCACAGAGGTCCAGAAATTGTTATCGAGGTTGACAAATCAGTTTAAACCACTTATTTGGTTTTGCTTAAGTCACTTAAAAACAGGCCTATGCTAAACTAAAATAAGCCATTCTGAAACCAGCCTGTGCCCACGTGAGGTTTTACTCCAGTTTATCTAAACCAGTTTAACTGAGTTTTTGCATATTTGTGTTTAGAGAGGCCCATATTAAGTCTGGAGCAACCAGACAAGCACTGGTGACTCTATAAATGCCCTTCCCCATCTCTTGCTCCAGTTTGATCTCTTGTACTTGTGATATCTTTATTTTCTAGAGAATCCTCTCACACGGCACAGATCACAACTGAGATTTAAAATTGAAGAACCACGCTATTAAAAATTTTAAAAAATCCACCCAAATTCCAGACCTCCTTTGTATGCCTCTAAGGAGATCCCATACCACCACAATATTGTTTTTCACCATTGCAGAACCTGTAAGAGTTTTAGCGATAGTTTGTTTCTCTTCCTAGTGAATAACACCACCCCTTGTCCTGCAGGATAATATAGTGCCACTGTTTGTCAGCATTTCCATTCAGAGCCCTTCTTCTTGAGAGTTGAAGTGTAGCTCTTCCTGCTCTCTTCTAGTTTATCTCCCTTGGGGCTATAAGCAGAGCTCAGATTTCCCTGTGTGGGTAAGTCTGGCAAAGAAATTAGCTTTCTGCATATTTGAAAACAGCATTTAATATTTTTATCTTCAGCTCTATTTTCTTTTTCAGAAGAAAAAAGGAATTTTCATTTACCAGGTCGAGAATTGTCATTTTGTGACCAAAGAAAAACAAGGTTTTCACAATGCAAATTGCCTCCCATTTTTTTGTGGCACAATGTTGTTCTCTTCTCCATAGCCAAGGAAAGATGGTTGTCATTTCAAGGGTGAAAAGCCATGTTCACGTGGCATCAGGCTGACTGTGGAGCCAGCTGACTGAGCAGAAAAAAACAGGGTAGTCAGTAAATATCCACAAGGGAGAGCTTGGTAGTTTTGGTTACTTCTAGAATTCTGTAAATTTTGGATGGCAAAAACTGGTAGTTCCATACAACATATTTCCCTGTAGTTTGTCCAGTTCAGATTGAGGTGTCTCAAGTGTTGGGGCTTCTAATGCTTATTTGAGAGGCCTTTGCAGAGTCTAACAAACTCACTACTATGGATTTTTTTTTTCTAATGGTCTTCCTTCATTTTTCTTGTTTGATTTTTATCCCATTACTCCATTTGTCTCTAATGTATCCATTGTCATAAAATCCAGGCCCTATATACCTAATGGACATTCTCTCTTTTGGAGTGGGTAATTACCTTTCTGGCATTAAAATCTATTAATCTAAGAATTTCTATTGTCCTAATTTATGGTTACTTCTATGTAGTGTCCTTATTTGCAAGAGCACAGAGCAGGGGCCCATGTGCCAGGAGTAGAACCAAAAGATTGGAGAGCGTGTCAGAATTTACGTGGATCGCTGAGCTGATGTCTGAAATAGTCAGTGTTGGTCTGACATCACTGTGGGGATCTTACAAGCCTTACGTGTGGTCGAGAGGGGCCTGAAGGGTGGGAACTAAATGCTACCAGCCATAACTGGCACTCCAGGAATATGCTGTACCTTGACAGCTTATGTTCAGGCCAAATAGGTATCCTCCTCCTCCTCCTCTTCCACAGCTAGATAGCCAGGGCCCAGCCCAGGTGATGAGAGCGAGCTATGCCTGTAATACATTCCAAAGCCGGAACTAAACAGAAGCAGCCAGCCTGTGTGTTTGTATACCCAGAGTCATATTTAAAAGCAATAAACAATTAATAAAACCAGAATGAAGAGTCAGTCAAATATAAATCCCATGAATGTATTAGAAAAAGCTGCTTGGGCTTGTTTAGTATGCACAGAGGGAAACACAAGCCATGCCTGCCTGGAACTACTAAGAAAAAAAACTGTGACAAAAGAACACAACAGCCTCTCTTCCTCCTGAGCCAGCCAAGTGCTGGACATATCCTTGCTGCGGTTGGCTTTCCCTTTCAACTCTGGCCCCTGATTAGTGCCGTTCCAATGCCTCTTTGAGAGCTACAGACAGGACCACAGGCTTCAGTGCCAGAGGAAGGGGACCTCCATGTGGAATTGCTCAGGAGCCAAGAGCATTCTGCTGGGCCTTTGGAGAGGTGCACTGCCATCCATATTCACCATTATATCACTGATGTGTCTTAGAGGACACAGTCCACAGTCTGCTAGTAACATGGGCACTATAAAGTGTGAGAAGAAGGTGCTGCATCCTCGGTATATTGCGCTCCATACTGCATAGATGTTAGGTAAGTTTGTGCATGGCTGTCTCCTCTGAAATGAATGAAGATTAATTCTTGAACACTTTTAGGCTCTAATTCTAGATCCAAGTTGAGCTGTGAGTTATAAATCCACTCTTCTGTACGTGGTATCACCTTGGGTTTTGGTAGGTAAATGTCTGCACAGGTCACCTCTACCCTTGAACTAAAATAGGGAGGTGAGTACCTGTGCTGCATGGAAGATTCTGTTTTGCTCTTAGAGGCGTGTCATCTGCACAGTGTGACCTCAGATGCATAGTGTGTGCAAAGTCAGGCTGGCAGGGGCATTCCCACTTGGCTCCTCTGCTCAATGGTTATAATAAAGAATCTGTAGGAACTGCAGACAGTTTACTTTTGGTTCCTTCATGACTCTTGTTTTAATTACAAAAATATTTTAATAATCAACAAATATAATTAGTAGAATAGCAATAACATGGAGCATGCACATTAAAAATGGAAGGGACCCAGAAAATTTAATCAGAGGCTAAAGGGATCCTTAGTGGGGTAAAAAAATTGGGACACATCACTGCCTTAAACAATTCTCTCGAGACTCCGCCCCTCCTGTGCTTCACTTCACTTTATTCCAATATCCTGTCACGTAGGCCTAACAGCCTGGTCTTCTTGACTCATTCTCCAAATTCTCATCATGTTTCCAGTCATTTCCTTTTCCCTCTTGAATTTGCTGCTCAACTTTCTCTGACATATTTTAATCCCAAAACCATCAGTGTTTCTGGCAAAGACTCCATCCCCTAATTAACCAAGCAACAGTTCTGATTTGGTAACACTCTATAGCCGCGTCTACACGTGTGCGCTACTTCGAAGTTGCGGCGCCAACTTCGAAATAGCGCCTATCACGGCTACACGTGTTGGGTGCTATTTCGAAGTTAACTTCGATGTTAGGTGGCGAGACGTCGAAGTCGCTAACCCCATGAGCAGATGGGAATAGCGCCCTACTTCGACGTTCAACGTCGAAGTAGGGAATGTGTAGACGATCCGCGTCCCGCAACATCGAAATAGCGGGGTCCTGCATGGCGGCCATCAGCTGAGGGGTTGAGAGGCACTCTCTCTCCAGCCCCTGCGGGGCTCTATGGTCACCGTGTGCAGCAGCCCTTAGCCCAGGGCTTCTGGCTGCTGCAGCTGCTGCTGGGGATCCATGCTGCATGCACAGGGTCTGCAACTAGTTGTCGGCTCTGTGTATCTTGTGCTGTTTAGTGCAAGTGTGTCTGGGAGGGTCCCTTTAAGGGAGTGGCTTGCTGTTGAGTCCGCCCTGTGACCCTGTCTGCAGCTGGTCCTGGCACCCTTATTTCGATGTGTGCTACTTTGGTGTGTAGACGTTCCCTTGCAGCACCTATTTCGATGTGGTGCTGCCCAACGTCGACGTTGAACATCGACGTTGCCAGCCCTGGAGGATGTGTAGACGCTGTTCATCGAAATAGCTTATTTCGATGTCGCTACATTGAAATAAGCTATT
The DNA here is from genome assembly GCF_033958435.1 of Carettochelys insculpta. Lineage (NCBI taxonomy): Eukaryota > Metazoa > Chordata > Testudines > Carettochelyidae > Carettochelys > Carettochelys insculpta. Next base: position 25,124,764 of record NC_134157.1, on the reverse strand, counting down.
TCGATGTAGCATGCACGTGTAGACGTAGCCTATAAGAGTCATGAGCCAAAGGGTTCCTCTCCAGCATGCTGAGTGACTGGCTACAGGGGCAGGCCAGTCTTCAGCTTGGGCAAATCAGCCTAGCTCCAGGGAAGTCAGTGGAGCTACGCCAGTGGACACCAGCTGATGATATGGATTTCTAGCACAAAGAGAGAGGAATTTAGTATGAAAAGACAGATCTGTAATGCCAGGCAGTAAACAAAATGTTGTGCATGGTTCCTGCAGGCACTGTTAAAGCTGCTTTACACAAGATTCCAGAAACCAACTGTACCCTGGGTACGTGCTCCACAGATGTATTTGAATTATGTGGATGGGGCAGTCTGGTCATGGTTCATCGTCACATGTTCGTTGTGACTTTGGATTCAGTGGTGGAGGATCTGCTTACTTCAAACTTCTTTAAGCACGGCCTGTTTGCTGTGTTGCGCCTCTGCTGTACCATCACATGGGGACTACAATCTCTATTGACTGACAAGTCAGTATTGGCACAAAGCTGTGCAGGAAATTTTTTTGCTACTTTTCTAGAGGCAACACTCATCTTTTCCTGGAGGAGCCATATTTTTTCCTCCAGAGATGTCAGATCAGTATTGTTTACCCATTTGTTTATGTAATAGTAGCCCTACATCATCAAATGACTTTCTCCTACCTGGCAAAAACAGGCTGTAAAGTTGTATGCTTGCTTGCATATGTCACATAGACTGTGCTCTTTAATTTAAAAACTAATATTAGTCTAAAGAGCAATGCATAATGAGGAAGCAAGGTGGATATAAAAGAGCTGCTTCCTGGGACATGGAAAAGTATGATTTTGGGTGTCTGGGTATGACTGGGGAGCCAAACACATCAGAACTACAGCACCAAGAGGAACAATGGGAGACAGGGAGTGCTCAGTTCTCCTCTGAAATGGAATGGCACGGCTCACAAGTCCACGCTTTGCCAAGGAATTGTATTGCTGCAGGCACGGTTTCTGTGTAGAGAGGAAAAGCTGTGAGGATTGATTGGAAGAACTCACACCCTTGCTTCATGGTGCTTATAATTTTAACATAAGCCTCTAAACAAGTGACACAATTGGAATCACATGTGAGTGTATTGATTTTGTGTCTTGCAAAGTCTTCAGTGACCTGGACTAAGAGAGAGGATATCTGTGTGGCCTTGAAACCTTATATAATGTTTCTGTGTTGGGCCAATAAAAAATATCCTACCGATTATTTTGTCTGAGCTCAAATCGTGAAGGAACATCAGACTGAGTAGGAAAAAAAGTTCTGTGGTTACAGCTCTGATAATCTCTGAGCTTTCCTCAAATATCCACCACCCCTAAGCTCCCTCTCCAACTCCTCGACCATGGAAGTGATAACTGCAGACTTGGCAGTGAATATGACGTTTCACTGAGGGAACTTACACAAATATTATCTCAAGTGAAATGAGGGTTTAATTCTATTATCTGTAGCTTTTCTTTCACCGGGGTCAAAAGTACAGCAACTGGTCATGTTGTCTTTGTATCCCAAGAGACAAAAGACCTGTTTTTAGACCAAATAATTAGTCATCCAGAACTAATGTCCCACAGCACTAACCACTAAGGAATGCTACAGAGTGATCTAAATCCCTTGGTAGTTCTCCAGTGGCCCAGAAGGAGCTTTTTCCTTGTCTCAGGGGAGTCTCTTGAAATGGGTGATGTGGAATAGGAGACTTGCCATGGATAAGGCTGCAAGGGAATGAAGTCATTCAGTGCAGTATGAGGAAATCACAGGGCCTGAGATCTCCCCCAGTGTTGCACTGAGTGCCTTCATTCTTTGTTGCTCTGTCTGTGCTGTGCCATGCAAGGGCTGGCAGTAACTTGGGCACAGCTGTGAAGGGGCTCCCAAGGCTGCTGTGATTGCCTGGCATGAGGTTGGGGTAATGCTGCACAGGCAGATGGGGTAGGTGGTGCAGCACCTCTCAGGAAACTTGGGTGCTGCAGCAGTAATGATGGAGCAGCTCCAGAGCCTGAAAGGAGCTTTCCACTGCATTCCCCCAGAGAACCATGAGGATTTGGCACAGAATCAGTATTTGGCCCTGAATGCCCGAGGAGGGGCAGGGAGCCTGGACTCAGCCCTCTGGAATTGCAGGTATTTTCGCCCTGTCACCTGTAAAGCTGGGGAGACTCAAAGGAGTGGGAGGCACAGAGACTTCCATCTGGGAAGCAGCCAGGGTCCCCCTCAATCCATCTCATTGCCCCAGCCCAGATGTGTCTGTCTGGTGGCTGGAAACCCTCTTTGATGGTAGTGTGGTTTGGGGTCTCTGACACATCGCCTGATGTACAGGGCTGGCCTGAAGGCCTGGGATCAGATCAAGAGTGCCTGTATAAGCCAGCAGCCTTCTCCAGCTGGTGGGGTAAGGTGAAGGGGGGCTCAGTTTGTATGAGTGTGGGTAGGATGGAGACCAGCTGCATATCACACACACAGATCTACAGCATAGTCTCCTCACTGTCCCACATGAGATGCTATCCCACTGTGAGCTTAGGGCTCCATTTATGTGCTGCCCAGAATCACTTGTGGCCCAAAGTGCTTGGCAGAGACCCTCTGCCCAGTGACCTGCTCCAACTACCTCTGTCTAATAGGCCCTGGGCTTCCCCAGTGCCATGCCCCAGACTTGTGTGTGAGAAGTGAGATAGCGTGCTCTAGCCTTTTATTTAAAGTGGATTTTGTAATATGGTGGTACACCTCCATGGGTTTGGCTCTGGCAGCTACAGTTTCAAACTTTCCAGAGTGAAAGTCACCTCTGCTGCTTGTTTTAGACTTAGTCTCCAGGAACACACAGATTGGGGTAGAGACCAGTTTGCAAGTGAAATGCATGCCTTACTGCCACAGGGCAGTGCTGCAGGGACATATCAGCTCCTCAAGTCACTCTCCTTGGGACTCCTCCTTGTGCCCCATGACATCCATTCCCTGGGGAGGGGGTTCTGTCTTCCTCCTGATGAGCCCTTGGAACACCACACCCACAGCTCCTCCAGCATAGCTCTGTTACCCCAGCACTTCTATACAGGGTCTCCTCTGGCTGCAGGGCTCTCCTGAGAATAAGGAAAGGAGCAGAACATTGACAGCTCTTCCCATGGCTGCACTGCCCCCAGCCACCCCCTCCCCCAGACATTTTCTGTGGTGGGAACACTGCTGGGAGCCAGAGGAGACGTAGCTATGTGGAAGGACAGGGTCTGGTGTTTTTTCCTTTCCCCTCTGAGGTTCCCAGAAGAGCCCTGAACCTCACTGGGGAAAGGAACAGGACAGGGGGACCACTGGGTGACCCTGTGGCTGTGTTGCCCCCAGCCCTGTCCTCCCACAGGGCTGGCTGATGTACAGACAGAGGCAGAGGAGATCCTGTATGGAAGGACTGGGGATGGTACAGCTGAGGAGCTATGTTCTGCTGCTCCTCTTTCCGGTACACAGTATTGGCTATAAATATCTTGCTGCTCAGGTATACCCAACTGGACTGGCCCACTTGCACAGCTGGCAGTGACCACACATTCACTAATACAAGCTCTCATCTCCTTTACAAGCTTCATTAAAGTTATAATTACTCAGGCATATAGCAATTCTGTACAGACCTAAGCACCACTTACAATTATACTCGCGCCCTTGACAATATTGTCATGAGCTGATGAGCGTCTCATGGACTGATCATCAGTGGAGGTATGGCTCCTGCTGGAGATTCCCATAGGAGCTCATTTTTCCTAGCCTAGGCACCCTCTTGAGTAACATAATTCTGACTATACCTTGTCAGCATTTCTGCAAATTTTGTACCCCATGATTAGGGTATGTATTAGACAAATCTGATTACAGTACATCTGATAAGCAAAACAATTACTTTACCAATGGATGACTGTGAAAAATTAATAGTAAAGCTTTCCTGGTAATCTTAGGGCACTGGGTTATTCTTTGGATGATTACCTTAAATCAAGGATTTCTTATTTCTTTGGCTAAGCTACAGTCATACAGGCCTCAGCCTGTAGGCCTTGTGTTTGAACCTGCCTACTTAGATACCTAATACATGATTATTCCTTCTAAATACGATTAGTCTTAATTCTATAAGCCAACAATTTGTCTATTTAACAAGCAATGATTATATATGGCATATATTAGTTAATCATAGCATCACAGTTAATGATCAATAAGCTAAAAGCATTGATTACAGTTTCCTCAAACACATCTCCATTTCCCACCTGAAACCGAACAATAATGATACGTAACAAACAACACTGGCACAACTTCAAACACTTATAATCAGCTTCCTATAAAACTTATTAACGATGTTCATTTAATGCCTTGTATTGTCTCCAGGATATGGGCACTTCCTTCGTACCATCAGTACCACTGTTGTCTGGAATGTGTGAGACTGAATTCTGGCAGCTTTTGTATACTTTGTCATCTTAACCAGTTGATCTTGTTGCCTGACTGAGACCCTCTCAGGCAAAAGAGCAAACTCTGTGCCCTTTCTCCTCTTCCCTCATGCAAGAGGGAGAAAGTGTCACTGACGACTCCTCAGTATGTCTGTAGTGACACTGCCTAAAACTGCGGGCTACTGCTATTAACAATTATTGACTCGCCTCAGAAACACACACCACATCACCTTCATGAAGCGGTGGCAGCACCTGAGGTCTAAAATCAAATTGTTTTATTTGTGTAGTGTTCTCTTTTTATAGTTCTCCAAACCCCCAATTTCTCTGATGTCAGGTTCTGTCATTACAGACATTCTAATTCTCACTTTTCTGTTACACAAAACATGCAAGTGGCTCACCGTATTTCGGTGCCATCCTGTAATGCAACTGTACTAAGTGTGATCAGAGTCTCACTCTGCTGACTCTTTCAGTAGCCACTTTATTATCTTAACACTACTTTTCACCATCCTGTTGCATTGGGTGTAATGGGCACCAGTCATTACAGGTCTTTAGTCAAATGTTTGTCTCTGCAGACTACTTAAATGTAGGCCCAGTGACTGTGGCATGCCATTAGCTAGCATGACTATCAAGTATACTGAGTCAGGAAAATAATAATAATATTCTAGATGGAGAACATAGGGCTTTAGTCACCACCAAACAAGTCTATGCTTAATTTGCTCTAAGGGATCAATTTTTCCTGTGCCACCAACCTGGGCTGTTTTGCTTGACTTGGCCTGTGCGTTTGGCATAGGCAACCAGCCTTGACAGCTTCTGAGTGTTGCAGGGCATTCGAAGCAAGTGTAAGAGGCCTTTAGTCTGTTTCTGAGATGTTTCAATCCCTGGATGACTTTCATGCATCTTTTAAAACATTTTTCTTGTTATCCTGGCATCTTTAAACAACATTTTGTGTAGGACTTAGTGCTCCCCTGGATTGGTGAGGGCTGGGAACATTCTGGCCTAGGCACCCTGTGCTCAGAGCATTAATCACTTTCTGCAGGTTCTCCTCCTGAGCTGTTGCTTTGGCAATCACACTCCACATTTCATCAGAGACCAGACAGGCTGTTTGATCACATCGACATGCTCTGGACTTTGCTCCACTGCACTTCTGTCAAGTTCTCTAGAGAGTGCGCCTGCCCAAGTTTCCCCAAGTCTGTCTTTGGTTGGCAAATCATGCAGTTGTAACTGGAAAAAAAATGCTGTGTTTTTTGGGTGGTGCTTTTCCAGGCTCCTTTTGGCAAGAGTAATAGGTTTATGGGCAGTTTAAGCTAACACTGACCTGCCATGAATAAAGATGTGAAACTTTTTCTTTCCCTGTATTAAGGCCAAAGCCTCTTGTATGCAGGAGCATAATTCAAAATGATCTGGATAAATTGGAGAAATGGTTTGAGGTAAACAGGATGAAGTTTAATAAGGACAAATGCAAAGTGCTCCACTTGGGAAGGAACAGTCAGTTTCACACGTACAGAAAGGGGAGAGACTGTCTAGGAATGACTACAGCAGAAGGGGATCTAGGGGTTATAGTGGACCACAAGCTAAATATTAGTCAACAGTGTGATGCTGTTACAAAAAAAGCAAACATGATTCTGGGATGCATTAACAGATGTGTTGTGAACAAGACACAAGAAGTCATTCTTCTGCTCTACTATGCACTGGTTAGGCCTCAGCTGGAGTATTGTGTCCAGTTCTGGGCACCGCAGTTCAAGAAAGATGTGGAGAAATTAGAGAGGGTCCAGAAAAGAGGGACAAGAATGACTAAAGGTCTAGAGAATGTGACCTATGAAAAAAGGCTGGAAGAACTGGGCTTGTTCAGTTTGGAAAAGAGAAGATTGAGGGGAGACATGATAGAGGTTTTCAGGTATCTAAAAGGGTGTCATAAGGAGGAGGGAGACAACTTGTTTTTCTTGGTCTCTGAAGATAGAACAAGAGGCAATGGACTTAAACTGCAGCAAGGGAGGTTTAGGTTGGACATTAGGAAAAAGTTCCTAACTGTCGGGGTGGTCAAACAGTAGCATAAATTGCCAAGGGAGGTTGTGGAATCTCCATCGCTGGAGATATTTAAGAACAGGTTAGATAGATGTCTATCAGGGATGGTTTAGACAGTACTTGGTCCTGCCATTGTGGCAGGGGGCTGGACTCGATGGCCTCTCGAGGTCCCTTCCAGTCCTAGTGGTCTACGATTCTATGACATGCAGCTTGTGTCAGTACCTGGGACTCGTGAACCATTGGTTTCAGCCTGGACTAATACTCTTGTAAGAGCACTGATCCCGTAACCTGAGGGCCTCCACGAACAGCCTAGTTTCAGGTTACAATCATAGAATCTCAGGATTCTCATGGGATTTCCATGTCCATTGGTGTCTTCCCACAATATGCTCTTAGGTTGCTGGTTCAGGCAGCTACATTCAGGGTTTCCTTTCATTTTTTCCAGCCATGAGCAGAATAAATTTTGTTGTGGACCTTGGCATATGTAGCTGTGCACCACCAATAGAAACACTGGCTGCCCCTATAGTTGGATGTGGGCACTCTGCCTCATCAGCTGGGCAGCGCCTGAATCTCCTCTGGATGGTCACCTAAGCACTCTGCTTTTAGGGGCCATTGGCTACATTAGGTCCTAATTTCCCTTCATAAGTCACTAAATCAAAGAATCTTTGCACCCTTCCTTGTCTATTAGGGTCAGCTTGCTGATGGTGGTCTCAACCCTACTGTAATTTGCCTTTGCACCTTGCAGAATTAACTTCTCTCCCTGGCAAGTTATTTCCTTTAGTCAGAGTTTACAAGTTTTTGTTTAGCTTTAGCCCACCAGCTTTGAGTCTTTCCAAAGCTATGCAGTCTGTCTTTATGCTCATCAATTGTTTCTTCCCCGATCTCATGTCACCCAGGGAGGCTTCAGTACCTTCAACAGCATCAAAAATGTTTGTATTTTCCCATGAAGCACCTTGGGTGCTGGCCACAACCCAAGTGCAGTCTGCAGAGACAGTGGCTCACAAAGAAGGTGGAGCCTGCGCCCCATTTTTCTCAAGGTGCTGGCCAGAACCTGCTGCTGCATCCAGCACAGAAAAATAGCTGACACTAGCCATATCACCCTAAATTCCTCTCTGTAACTTGTGTGAAATTTGTCCTTTTTGCACATGTATTGAACTCTTTTGGATCTATTTGAAAAGGAAGTGTTCGGTCTTTTTTTCTTACAATGACCAACCAGTGGCTGCATGCCACCCACTCCCCAAGTGAGAAACTTCACTTGGGGTTCATTTTTACATGGAGTACAGTACTCTTCCAGTTTCTGCACTATAGGTTTTTTTAGTTAACCTTTTGCACCTCAGTTAACTGAAAATTGTTAAACTCTCAAGTGCATGCGAACTAGCAGCTTTCAGCAATAAGGCTATGCCCACAGGTTAGCTCTTCTGGAATACCAACAAATGTAAACAGTGTAAAGGGGAGAGGGGGACCGCTTGCTTTGATTAAACTGAACCATCACATAGGCCCCTTACACTTCTCCTTCCTCCCAGGAGTACCCAGATTTTTAAGAACTGAGACACTTCAGGAGCAACTGAGAACTGCCTTGACTTGTGTTATGAGTCACTGCCATTGTATCTTTGCTGTGGGAGGTGCTTTAGAGACTTGTCTGGCATGAAGGTCCCTATCCCGATGAGCTCATTCTACACAGACAACACATGAAGGAAGCTGGGAGGTGGCAAACAGCCAAGTGCCTGCAGAGAGAGCAGAGTGTTCACCTTACTAGACTCACTGCTCTGCTGCGATCTCGCTCTAGGAGAAGGCATGCAGGGGGTGATATCTGGCTGAGCAGTATGCTGGTTGTGGGTCAGCACAGAACGGTAGAATAACTGCTGCTAGAATCATACATACTGGAGGTAGAGCAGATTTGAGAGAAGACTTGGGGCTGTTCTGTAGAAATATAGCAGCTGCACCTGCTGATGGAGCTCAGAAGCAAAGACACTGTTAGTCTTTAAAGTGCTACTTGACTGCTTTTTTGTTTTGATAGAATACAGACTAACACGGCTATCTTTCTGTCACTTGCCAAAAGCACGTGGCCTTTATTCCCAGGCACAACCGCCAAGTGTCATAACAACCATCGTGACTTTGGCCCAAGGCATTCCCTGGGAAATTAATGAGCCAAACCAACTCTCTTTGCTGGTCATTAATTCAGAAGCAATGCCTTGGTTCTCCATCATTATTGCTGAAAAGAAGGGCATGAGTCCAACCAAGGGTTTATGGGATATTGTCACAAAAGGGCATTCCAAAGGTCTGAGGGGATCAAATCTTGCTCTTTGTCTATTGCAGCTTCTCCAGAACAGGATGCATAGTTATTTGCCAGGTTGCTCTGTATTTTCTAACTGGACTAGAAAACAGTGACTACAGTTTTAAAAACCTCTCCATCTCCAGTGGTCAAATGTGCAAGAAGTGGATTTTGTATGTTTAAATGAATCTGACCATGGAACAAATACTTAGCTACAGTCTGTGCTTTCTAAATACTTGACAAATACCTTTGGTAGCTCAAAAACTTTCTCTCTCTCTCTCAACAACAGAAGTTGGTCCAATGAAAGATAATAGGACAAAAATAATGGGCTGTCAGGGATGATCTAAATGTTGCTTGGTCCTGCCATGAGTGCAGGGGACTGGTCTTCATGACTTCTTGAGGTCCCTTCCAGTTCTATAATTCTATGATTCTTTTATATTAGTGTAGATGATCACCTTTCCTGTTAGAGAGCATCACATCCACTCCCTATTAAGTGGCTTGATCACATCAAAAAGGAGGCTATTTCAAGCTGAATAGAGCAATCACCTCTATCAGAACTGGTTTGATGCAAGGGTTTTTTTTCTTAGGGACACATAATTGTAATGGAAAACCAGCAAATTCCAGTGTTTACAAGAATACTACTACCCAGCCCTCAATCATATGGGTGCCAAAAGCTTTTTGGGCATGATATAATTGCTAATTATGGCCATAATCTGAACATTCAACCAGACTAATTTAAGTACCTACCCAACGATTGACCCAGGTGGTGCTTGCGCTTGAGGAATGCCACATCCCTTTGGCTTTTGCCACGATACTGATGATCAGGCTTCACGTGGTCTCAGTAAGTGCTTCTTCTGTTGAACCTAAACAGTATCTATCCTGCCAAATCACCTGGTTCCAGCCACACCGATGTACAGAGGCTAAGGGAAATAGAATCCTGAAGGCTCTTGTAAATGACCATACAGGATGGGACTGTACAGCCCTTGCTCACATTGGCAAGCTCTTCCTTCGGCTCATTACCAGCTCCCCACAAGCCACGTGCCTTGGCCCACAACACCTTGTTCTTAATTCAGTGTCAAGTGGAGCTATAAAACTTTGCATATGCTAATCAGTGCTGCTTTTGGCCACAGCACTGAGAGAATCCATGGAGCTCCATGAACAGGTGAAGGAGAAGGCTGGGACTGACCTGAGATGGCATCATGGGGTATCGCTTTAATTGTTCATAGAATCCTAGGGCTGGAAGGGACCTCAGGAGGTCATCTAGTACAGCCCCCTGCTTCAAGCAGGATCAGCCCCAACTAAGTCATCCCAGCCAGGACTTAAAACCCCATGAAGATGGTGTTTCTTCTTTCCTTTCCATTGTGGTGGTGGAGAGCCTGGAGGACCACACACAGCTCTTGTTAATGTTCACCAAAGGATCCCCTTCATGCAGGTGAAGATATGGGGTCTTTAGGGAGAAAAAGCAACATTTAATTTCTCTTTAATAGAATATTTGTTTCTCATTCATGTATATGGCAGCTTCAGAGGTAAGCCCTTTCTTCTAGTGCTTCCTGAATATAAGATACCAAAGCCACTTTCCTCACAAGTACTTCGTGGTCTATTTTGAACAGATAATGCTACCTGGGACATTTCCCCTCCTCATGTATGCTTGGATAAATATTCTCAGGTGAGGGACATCCCCAGTACAACTCCAGTTCTTCTATTTACAAAGCCATGAGGTGCTCCCCCCACATCCACAATAACTTCTCTGTGGATGCAGATTCCAGTGAGTTTACATATAAACAGCCTGGCCTGCTCAGCTGTGTGCCTTGGTTACGCAGAAACATGTTATCTCTCAGTCTGAATTCCTGTGCACATCCTTGCAAGGGAAACTTGGTATTCTTCACAGCTTTTAGGGTTAGTGGCTGCACAATGCTCATTACCCAAAAAAAGCTAATCTTATTCCTCTAAACATGAAGTGTCAGCCCTCATTGGCAATGACAGCTGAGCACACCTGCGAGGTGGAATTGTTTTCCATGCATTGGGAAAAACTACTTCACCAGGAGGGTGGTGAAGCACTGGAATGAGTTGCCTAGGGAGGTGGTGGAAACTCCATCCCTAGAGGTTTTTAAGTCTCAGCTTGACATAGTCGTGGCTGGGATGACTTAGTTGGGGTTTATCCTGCTTGGGGCAGGGGGCTGGACTTGATGACCTCTTGAGGTTCCTTCCAGCTCTGTGATTCTATGATTCTTGGAGGGCTGGGTAGAGTAAACTCAGAGGTGAGAGGCTGAGCTGGAAAAAAAGGAAGATGCTAAAAGCAAGAAGTTGTTTGGCTGGTGGGATGCGCACAGAGCATGCTGGATTTTCTGTGGGAGTGCACAGCAAACATGGAGCAAAGAAAGACTTGGTTTCAGGTGAGCGTTATTTCTGCAGCTCAGTTTAATCCTGTTAGTTGTGTTATTGGTATTATTTACTATTGGAGCCACATCCCATTGTAGTACGTGCTGAACTCATACAGTAAGGCCCAGTCCCTGCCCCAAGACTTCATGGGCTGAGAAGACACATGACATGCAATTGGCAGGAGAAAGGAATACACTCCAGCATGGATGGGTTTGAAACCATCTCTACATGATCAAGGAATTGCTGGCTGAGCCTGCCTGCGCCTCACTGATAGATTTCTTGTAGGTGTGGAGGCACAGTGCTACCCAAAGACTGCTGAATTCTTCGAACAGTCTGCTTGTCTCCTGATTGGGGTTTGGCTGCATGTAGTACTCAGTTGCTTATGGGAGGGGGGCGGGACTTGTGCAGTCGGGTTTTTTGCCCCTTACAGACTGGATATGGCCTGTGACCAGCAACCCTGTGTGCTATTGAGCCGCATATGTCCTGTGATTTCCTGACAAAAGCAGCAGAAGGCTGCAGGGGAGGAGGAGGGAAAATAATGTTCACAGAGCACAGATGCTGTTAGGAGAGAGCTGCCATCAGCAGGGATCCCTGGGAAGTGGGGCTGAGCCGATGGGTGGAAGATGCCTAGGCATGGGAAGAGGCATCTGGGCTGGGCTGGGCTTGGCTGGGCTGGGTGGGCTTGTGTTAGACTTAAACTGAGGCTGAGAGTCTATTTTGAAGTTTATTTTTATGTTAAAACCAGAGCTCAGAGAGGGGAGTTATGGGCCCCAGAAAGCCTTTGGATGAGGTTTACTGAGCAGTCTGATGGAAGTTAAGGCAGGGCAGGGGCTGCTTGCAGGGACACACTGAGCTCAGTAGGGATGGTTGGGGGTTGGCCACTTACTGACAAGTTATTGTAAAGCGATGAGGTGGGGGAAGTAATATTTCTTGTTTCAGGACAGTGAGAGAGGCAGCTTTGGAGCTCTTCTTCAGAGCTGGCAGACAGTGGTGATGGTGACAGAGGCTTCAGGGGGCACCAGCCACATACCCCTCTTCAACTACCCTCCATCCCAAGACCCTGCCTTCCCTGCCCCTCTGCTGCCTCACCCCCTCTTCATTCCTTCCCCTGCCCTCCTCCACCCCGTCCGTTGCTTCTGGTTAGTGTGAGGGCTGTTCCACCCCTCCCCGCTCCTGAGTGCCACCTCTGCTCTAGCTCAGCCTGCTCTTGGCTGCACTGCTCGTGGCATGGATGGTGTGTGGTTGGGTGCTGAGGGGTGCATGTGACTTCTTGTGCATCCCACCATGTGTTGTCTCTGCTGGGAGAGGTACTTCAAAGTTCAAAGCTACACATAGGTGGAACAGGTTGTTAGCATAAGTAGTTAGTGCATATTCTCAGGCACTTGTTCTCAACCAGCAGTCTGCATGCCTTTGAGGGTACACAGAGGTCTTCCGAGTGGTACAACGCAGTTAGACATTTGCTTAGTTTTACAACAGGCTATTTAAAAAACAGTAGCAAAGTCAGTACAAACATTTCATACTGATAATGATTTGTTCATGCTGCTCTATATACTACACAATGAAATGTAAGTACAATATTTATAGTCCAGTCAACTTGTTATGATTATATGATAAAAATGAGAAAATAAGCAATTTTTCAGCAGCAATGTGTGTAATACTTTTGTATATTTATGCCTGACTGTGTAAGCAAGTAGCTCTTGAGAGGTGAAATTTGTAGGTACGCAGGACAAATCAGAATCCTGAAAAAGGTGGAGTAGTCTGGAAAAGTTGAGAGAGACTGTTCTAAAGGACCATTCAAGGCAGAATGTCCCATTAACACCTAGTATTGTACGGCCAACAGGGCTACACCTACACTGCCTACCAGTTACATTAATGTCTACATCTAGATTTCAATTGTGCATTATCATTTTAGCTGCTCCACGGACTTGGAATAAAAAAAATGCAACAAGAGTTCCAAAATAGCTGAGCTGGTCTCTGGGAAAGAACCAGCTGTGTTGTTCAAGTTGGGCACCCAGCGGAAAGTGTCCCAACACTCAGTGGCTGTCTGGCTGTAGTCAGAGGAGCACCCTCAATAATGCTCAAAGCCCCCTGCAGCAGGAAGTGCCCCTCCTGCTACCCTGCCTTGTTCATATGTAGGGTGCTGTGGCTAAGCCAGGAAAAAGCTGGTCAGTGCTGATGGCTGTCCTAGGAAAATCTCAAATGTAACACAGATTGTTTCAGCACTGTCAGAGTCTTTCCTTTGTCACGATCTTAGCCTATAATGTAACTTGACCACATGGCAGCAGACTTGTGCGCGTTTGTTAGGGTTGGGTCTTTGCAGTGGGCACTGCCTTCCCTTTGTTAAGGACTGTTGCTGTGCTGTGGTCACTGAACGGAGGCAATACACCTGCTGTATGTGTGCCACCACGGTCGAAAGGAAAAAAGACCTTTTGTTTCCTGTAAGTGATGGGCTTCTGCTCTTAGCTTTCAGAGAAGAGGCCTAGAGTCATTAAGCATCCTCTGTGCTTAGGGCAACAACATCTTCCTGTCCCAAATATGGGACAGGGAGATGTTGGTGGGGGAGGGGTGACTCCTCCCGGCTCCACCAAGCCCAGGGGAGCTGGGAGGGAAGCGGCTGCAGTCAGCTCTCCCCAGGAACCCAGGGAAGTAGCAGCCGCCAGCTCTCCCTGGGAACCTTAGCAAAGTGGTACCCACTGGCCCACCTTGGGGAAGTGGCAGGGATGCAGCAGCTGCCCATGTTCCCCCCACTTCCCCAAGGCTCAGGGAAGTGACTCCCACCAGAAAAGGTCAGTGAGGGAGGGCCCAAATGTGGGACAATTAGTCCCTTTTAAAAAAATAAATAGGGATGCCTTTTTGGCATCCCAAATACAGGACTGTCCCACCTAATATGGGACAGATGGTCACCTACCTGTGCTGAAATGGCATGGGCTTTCATCACTCCAACAGCTGCCTAAGGGGAGCTTTTTCCTAGGATGTGCATACACCTCTCTCTCCCTGGGGAGTTACCTGAGCTTATGGACGTTGGGGAAGAGACCTTTCCCAGGACCCTTATGCTGCAAAACTCGTAACAAAGGGATGCAAGCCTCAGCCTCCCCTCTGAAGAAAACCCAAATGCACAACAGTGGCAGTGCAAAGCAGGAAAATGAATAGCAGAACTGTGAAAATGAGAAGTGGTGAGGTCACCTGGCCTTAAGTTGTGCTTGGTTTGCAGCAAGCTGATGCCCATCAGTTATCCACACAACTGTTGTCTCAAGTGTGTGGGAGAGAGCCACAAGGGACAAGTGTCGTATTTTTTAAAAAATCTTTCTCTAGCTTTCCAGGGCACCATCTCTTCCTCCACTTCACAGGGGCAGGCACCATTTCCAGTTTACAGCAATGCCCTCAGGTCTCTGAGGCACTGAGGAATTCAGGTGTACCTGTGTCTCAGTGAGTACCTGATCAAGGGCCTGTCCCCAGATCAGGACCAGAGGCATCTCTACCTGGTATGTTCCACCTGGTGTGACCTGAGGTTGACAATAAACAACAAAAAGTCAACACCCCCTCTGAACCCTCAGAACAGTTGTTTCATGCCAGGCAAGAAGCATCAGGAAGGAGTGGGAGGAGTAGATTAGCAGGGCTTGCAGGTCCTGGTGAGAGGAAGTGAGGGATAAGTTCAGTTGCCATTGGGTGCTGAGCTGTGGCTAATTTTTCCCAGTTGGTGCTGCAGCAACCACAGCATCAGTGCCTATGGAAGATACCACATCTTCTGCCCATTGGGGTCATGGACAGAGGATCTCTGTGGGTGGCTTTTCTCCTCTGGTCCTCACAAAGATCAGAGAGGACAGAATGAGGATCATCTTCACAGTGCTGTCATGGCTGTGCCAGCGCTGATCCAGCACTCTGCTGGCCCTGTTGATGGAGACCCCTCCCAACTACCCCTCAGATCAGACCTGTTGTCCCAGAATCAAGGCAGCCTGTTGCCCCCCAACCTGGTGGCATTACACCTGACAGCTTGCTGCTGTATTGCTGAATGTGCACAAGCAGCAGCATTTGACTGAGGTGTAGCACATTGTTCCAGGGAGGAAGCTGCCTGCCATATCACAGAATCACAGGGCTGGAAGGGACCTCAGGAGGTCATGTAGTTCAGCCCCCTGCTTCAAGCAGGATCAACCCCCACTAAGTCATCCCAGCCAGGACCTTGTCCAGCCGGAACTTAAAAACCTCAGGGGATGGAGAATCCACCACCTCTCTAGGCAACACATTCCAATGCTTCACCACCCACCTGGTAAAGTAGTTTTTCCTAATATCTAACCTACACCTCTCCCTCTTCAGCTTCAGACCATTACTCCTTGTTCTGCCATCTGACACCACTGAGAACAGCTTCTCACCCTCCTCTTTAGAGCTCCCCCTTCAGGAAGTTGAAGGCTGCTATTAAATCACCTCTAAGTCTTCTCTTCTGTAAACTAAACAAGCCCAAATCCCTCGGCCTCTCCTCCTAGGTCTTGTGCTCCAGCCCCTTAATCATTTTTGTTGCCCTTTGCTGAACCTGCTCCAGCAAATCCACATCCTTTTTATACTGGGGGGCCCAAAACTGGACACAATATTCCAGATGTGGCCTCACCAGTGCTGAATAAAGAGGACTAACTACTTCTCTAGATCTGCTTGAAATGCTCCTCCTAATGCACCCTAGTATGCCCTTAGCCTTCTTGGCTACAAGGACACACTGTTTACTCATATCCAGCCTTTCATCCACCATAACCCCTAGGTCCCTTTCCATCGTACTGCTGCTGAGCCAGGCAGTCCCTAGCCTGTAACAATGTTTGGGATTCTTCTGCCCCAGGTGCAGGACTGTACACTTCTCCTTATTGAACCGCATCAGATTTCTTTTGGCCCAGTCCTCCAATTTATCCGGGTCCCTCTGGATTCTCTCTCTACCCTCCAACGTATCCACCTCTCCCCCTAGTTTTGTGTCATCTGCAAACTTGCTGAGGGTGTAATCCAGTCCCTCCTCCAGGTCATTAATAAAGATGTTGAATAACACCGGCCCCAGAACCGAGCCTTGCAGCACTCTGCTTGAAACAGACTTGGCCAAATGGAAAAGGTTCACCTGCTGTATCACAGACTAAAGTGCCCATCCCAAAAAAAAGTTTCTCTGCAGCTTGTTCTCAAGTATCTATACATGTCAAGCCTCAGGGCTTGTCCCCTGTGTCAGTCCAGGTCCATTTAGTGGCCCTCTCAGCCTTCCCCACTCTGTTTGAGGGCAGGCTGGTCTTCAGTGAGTATACCACAGCTGCCTTTGTCAACCGCTGAGAGCACCTCTTCCCCCAAGTCAGGGATCCTGTCCCACTGTGGGGCTTGAACTTGATGCATTCGCAGCTTATGGGTCCCTCTTTGAGCCTATGGCTTTATATTGTCTCCTCCTTTCTTGGCATGTTCCTAGTTGTGGTGACACTGACCTCTGTGTATCTGAGATTCAGGTGCTCACCTTTGAACCACCCTACGTGATCTTCTGCAAGCACAAGATACAGCTCACACCACCCCCCCAGCACTTCTCCCCAAGGTTGTCTCTCAGTTTCATTTGAGTCATGGCGTTTACTTTATGGTCTTTTTTTCTGAAGCTTCAAAAATCAGAGGAGGAACATAGGCTCCATGCCTGGGAGGCCCAAAGGGCTCTAGCCTTCTACATTGACAGAACCAGGTTGATCTACAAGTCAGCAGAATTATTCATTGCAGTGGTCAACAGAATTAAAGATTGCCCTGTATGCACCTGAAGGATTTCACCTGGGATCATGGCCTGCATTTGCCATGACAAAGTGAAATTGCCACCTCCAGTAGGTGTCACTGTCTGTTCTTACTAGGGTTCAGGCCTCCTGGGCAGCCTTTCTGACCCACCTGCCTATTCAGGACATCTTTAGAGCAGCCACCTGATTGTCTCTCTCCACCTGTATACCCCACTATGGGCTGACCATGATGATACTGGGTTTGGCAGGGCATTACTGCAGGCCACTAAGCTGTGAACTCTGAGCCCACCTCAGTGGATATTGCTTGTGAGTCACCTAAAATGGAATTGACATGAGCAAGCCCTTGAAGACAGAATAGTTACATCTACTTTTTGTTAACCATCATTCTTCAAAATGTGTTGCATGTGTCCATTTCATATTTTGCTTTCCTACCTGCTGTTGGAGTTGCTGGCAAGAAAGAACTGAGAGGGTGTGTCAGGCCAGTGGTGCCTAATATGCCATCAAATGTGCCAGAGCCCTCACTTGGGGACCACTCCTGTATCCAACTCCATGAGCACTGGGACTGGCAGTAAGGAGTTAACAGGTGCTTACTGACAAGCTAGTGTTTTGTAATGTGGAAGCTGGTCCATTAGGAGTAGACTAAATCCCTCAATTAGTTTCATATAAACCACCAAGCACCCATTAGAGGGTAGAGACTTGGTTTCTACAGTTTTGTTCAAGAGTCAAATCATAATTTCAGTCCTGCTGCAAATTTCCTCAGCCGTCCCAGGCCTTTCTGTCATACTGTTATTCAGAAACTGCAGGGAGAACTCTGAATGAAATGGTTAATGCACAAAATTTTGCTTTAATAAGGAAGAAATTTTGAAAAATGCGATTCATTTACAGCATGTGCTAGAATAACAAAATCCAATGATGGTATGGTAATTATAAGTGAGATAGTCCTTAGCCCTAAGAGATGCTTTGCAGTCTCTGTTTGGACAGATGGCATGCTGTCTTTTAGCTTTAAAGTAAACTATTACTTAAATTAAGTAAAACTATTACTTAAATTTTCCAAATAACAACTTCCCAAAGATTCCTTTGAAAAGTTCTAAAGGAGACATGTACTTAATACTTTAATGTAATCAGTTTTGATTCAGTACAGATTGTGCAGAAATACCCAATATCTGTGGATATATCATGCGTTGTATCTAAATATGTACTTCAGTGCATAGTTCTGTGTCTAAAAGCAATCCTGGGCTACATTGCCTGTGAAACAGCCCAGTGAGCTTAGCAGAAATATGAACATAAGAACATAAGAACATAAGAATGGCCATACTGGGTCAGACCAAAGGTCCATCGAGCCCAGCATCCCATCTGCCGACGGTGGCCAATGCCAGGTGCCCCAGAGAAGGAGAACAGAAGACAATGATCAAGTGATTTATCTCCTGCCATCCATCTCCTGCCCTTGTTCTGAAGGCTAGGGCACCATACTTTATCCCTGGCTAATAGCCATTTATGGACCTAACCTGCAAAAATTTATCAAGCTCTTTTTTAAACCCTAATAGAGTCCTGGCCTTCACAGCCTCCTCGGGCAAGGAGTTCCACAGGTTGACTGTGCGCTGTGTGAAGAAAAATTTCCTTTTATTAGTTTTGAACCTACTACCCATCAATTTCATTTGGTGTCCCCTAGTTCTTGTATTATGGGAAAAGGTAAATAATTTTTCTATATTCACTTTCTCCACACCATTCATGATTTTATATACCTCTATCATATCGCCCCTCAATCGCCTCTTTTCCAAACTGAAAAGTCCCAGTCTCTCTAGCCTCTCCCCATATGGGACCCTTTCCAAGCCCCTAATCATCTTAGTCACCCTTTTCTGAACCTTTTCTAATGCCAATATATCTTTTTTGAGGTGAGGAGACCACATCTGCACGCAGTACTCAAGATGTGGGCGTACCATAGTTTTATATAGGGGAAGTATGATATCTTTTGTCTTATTATCGATCCCTTTTTTAATAATTCCTAACATCCTATTTGCCTTACTAACTGCCGCTGCACACTGTGTGGATGTCTTCAGAGAACTATCCACTATAACTCCAAGATCCCTTTCCTGATCTGTCGTAGCTAAATTTGACCCCATCATGTAGTACGTGTAATTTGGGTTATTTTTTCCAACATGCATTACCTTACACTTACCCACATTAAATTTCATTTGCCATTTTGCTGCCCAATCACTCAGTTTGCTGAGATCTTTTTGTAGTTCTTCACAATCCCTTTTGCTTTTGACTGTCCTGAACAACTTGGTGTCATCTGCAAACTTTGCCACCTCACTGCTTACCTCATTTTCTAGATCATTGATGAACAAGTTGAACAGGATCGGTCCCAGGACTGACCCCTGGGGAACACCACTAGTTACCCTCCTCCATTGTGAAAATTTACCATTTATTCCCACCCTTTGTTTTCTGTCTTTTAACCAATTCCCGATCCATGAAAGGACCTTTCCTCCTATCCCATGACCACCTAATTTACATAAAAGCCTTTGGTGTGGGACCGTGTCAAAGGCTTTCTGGAAATCTAGGTATATTATGTCCACTGGGTGCCCCTTGTCCGCATGTTTATTAACCCCTTCAAAGAATTCTAATAGATTAGTTAGACACGACTTCCCTCTGCAGAAACCATGCTGACTTTTGCCCAACGATTCGTGCTCTTCTATGTGCCTTGCAATTTTACTCTTTACTAGTGTTTCTACTAATTTGCCTGGTACTGATGTTAAACTTATCGGTCTATAATTGCCAGGATCTCCTCTAGAGCCTTTTGTAAATATTGGTGTTATATTGGCCGTCTTCCAGTCATTTGATACCAAAGTGGATTTAAAGGATAGGTTACAAACCACTGTTAATAACTCCGCAATTTCACATCTGAGTTCTTTCAGAACCATCTGAACCATATGAACCATCTGAGCTGTGATGCCACTAACCTGTACATCCTCCTCTTGTATTGTTTGATGGATTGGATCCTCTGAGGACATAGAAGTATTTTTCAGTCTAGCATATGAAAAAGAAATTGGGAGGAAATAGTGAGATCGGCATCAGACACCAGTGGGTGCTGAGCCCCTGGTTGGTGATGATGATAATAATAATCTCAAAAATAATGCCTCTCTGGATTCTGGAAAGAACAACATTCAGCTCAAATCCATTGCTGTCCACTTTTCTTTTCAGCTACTGTCTGTTCAGCCTGTGAAATTAGCACAAATACCCACAAGAAATATAATCCTGTGCACAGCTCTGAATCCAGTTCATAGCATCCAATAAGTAGCTGCCCTCTGACTTCCAAATGATGTTTAATTGCTGAAGCAGGTACAATTGCCTTGTATAACCTGCTAGTCATTTTTACAGGTTAAACAAATAGCTACATTAGTTTCCTCCAGACCTCATTGTTCTACAACAGCAGCTGGACCATAAGGTCAAAGCTTGGGGGGAAAAAAAATGATCCAAGGACAGTCTGGTCTGCTCTGATGACTCCATTAAGTGAGATGTGAGCCCAGAAAAAAAGCTCTCTGTTAATCAGAATCTGTACTGACCACTGGGGATTACTGCAGTGTGGTGCATCCACTTAGGGCAGACATAACTAGTGACTGGATTCACAAATAGCCAGACTAGCCACTTGTGCATCCTGCATCTTACTGTGAGAGACCAGAACTGGGACCTTCACTCTGCTTAGGCCAGTCGGAATAGGGCTGAGTTTCTCTATTCAGAGTCCAAGGGTGTCTATGGCATGTTCATACTTGGGTGGGCTGGTGTTTCTGATTTTGCACAGTAGCTTGTTAGCATCACAGTGAATTGGGAGTTTAATCTAATGGGACCCTGGCTAGTCAGTTTGGGTATTTAAAAATGGACAACAAGCCTCTGTGTAAGGACAAGAATAATATTTTAGGAACAATCAGCGTCACACATACAGAATGGGAAAGGACTGCCTAGGAATGAGTACAGCAGAAAGGGATCTAGGGGTTATAGTGGACCACAAGCTAAATATGAGTTAACAGTGTGATGCTGTTGCAAAAAAAGCAAACATGATTCTAGGATGCATTAACAGGTGTGTTGTGAACAAAACACGAGAAGTCATTCTTCTGCTCTACTCTGCACTGGTTAGGCCTCAGCTGGAGTATTGTGTCCAGTTCTGGGCACCACAGTTCAGGAAGGATGTGGAGAAGTTGGAGAATGATCAAAGGTCTAGTGAACATGACCTATGAAGAACGGCTGAAAGAATTGGGCTTGTTTAGTTTGGAAAAGAGAAGATTGAGGGGGGACATGATAGCAGTTTTCAGGTATCTAAAAGGGTGTCATCAGGCAGAGGGAGGGAACTTGTTCTTCCTTGCCTCTGAGGATAGAACAAGAGGCAATGGACTTAAATTGCAGCAGTGGAGGTTCAGGTTGGACATTAGGAAAAAGTTCCTAACTGTCAGGATGATCAAACACTGGAATGAATTGCCAAGGGAGGTGGTAGAATCTCCATCACTGGAGATATTTAAGAAGAAGTCAGATAAATGGCTTTCAGGGGTGGTCTAGAAAGTGCTTGGTCCTGCCATGAGGGCAGGGGGTTGGACTCGATGGCCTCTCGAGGTCCCTTCCAGTCCTAATCTTCTATGATTCTAAATGCTCCAAAATGGATTCCTTGAGGATCTCCTCCATTATTTTCCTAGGGATTGAGGTAAGGCTGACTGGTCTATAGTTCCCTGGATTGTCCTCCTTTCCTTTTTTAAATATGGGCTCTACATTTGCTTTTTTCCAGTCATCCAGGATCTCTCCCAATCTCCAAAAGTCTTCAAAGATAATGGCCAAAGGCTCAGCAATGACATCTGCCTACTCCCTCAGTACCCTTGGATGCATTACATCCAGACCCATGGATTTGTATACTTCTAGTTTTTCTAGGTAGCTCTTTACTCGTTCTTTCTCCACTGATGGCTGCCCTCCACCTTCTGATACTGCATTGTCTAGCACCATAGTGTGGGAGCTGTCCTTGTCCACGAAGACTGAGGCAAAAAAAGCATTGAGTACTTCAGCTTTTCTTACGTCATCTGTCACTAGGTTACCTCTTTCATCCAGTTATGGCTCCACACCTTCCCTGATAACCCCCTTATAGTTTATGTGCCTGTAGAAACCCTTCTTGTTACCCTCCACATCCCTTGTCAGCTGCAGTTCCCCTTGTGCATTCGCTTTCCTGATAACTCCCCGGCATTCTCCAGCCCTATATTTATACCCCTCCTTAGTCATCTGTCCACGTTTCCATTTCTTATACACATCCTTTTTGACTTTAAGCAGACCAAAGATTTCCTCGTTAACCCAAGCTGGTTGCCTACTATATTTACATTTCTTAGTATGCAGCGGGATGGTTTGTTCCCAGAAAGTCTTTGTCTTCACTGATGGACCTGAGGTTTGATATTTGGGTCTCAAGTCCTCTAACCTTCCCTTCCAAAATGGTTACCAGCTTGCACTTGGTACATACAAAATTCTTTCTATCATCCAGGAGGAAGACAAACGTAGCACATGCCATGCAGATCACAGCAGCAGGCTTCTCAGTAGCCATGTCATCATCCATTTTCACCCTTTTCAGAGAGTTCCCTTAGATGTTTCTAGTGCCGTCTTGAAGGGCACAAGAGAAACAAACCCATAAGAAAGGGAAAATTAAGATGGAGCTCCCCCCCAAGGTGAACTCCCAGGCAAACTCCTTGTTAGCTGTTTTACATCCTATTGGTAGTAAAAACAATTCCAATACATTCAGTTTGTTTTTGCAATATAAAACTATAAAAAAGCATGAAAGTGAAGGTCACAGGAAGTCAGAACCCCTGAGTACTCCCCAAGAATGAAGGGCTGGGGTCAGAAAACAAACTGCATGCAGTCCTCTCTTATCACAGCTGAAATCAGATTGGATTCTTACCTACAAACGAGAGCAGGAGAGTCTAGTCTTTCTTTGGCAGCCTTGGCCAAAGAGCATGCTGGATTTCTGCTTGTCTGAGCAGGGCTGTGCTTTCATACTTTTTGGCTGACTGTTGGTAACCCTGGCGAGGCCCAAATTGTAGAGATTAGTGAAGGGCTTTTGCACAGCACACTGTCTCAGAGGGCAGGTCTGTGCCACACAAGCTCTGGGATAGCAGTGAGCCAGGTCTGCTGGGTCAGTAATACCTGCCCTGAGGTCCACGCTCTGCACAGCTGCTGTTACCCACACCAGCTAGGATGGGTTCACCCATGGACAGCCCTTGCAATGCAGAAAGAGCCTTAGGGTACTTGTGCCAGAAATAATGACAACAGCAGCTTCATTCAGCTTGATTTTAACAAATAGGGAGGAACTGATTGAACTGATTGAATCTGAAAGTGGAAAGCAGCTTGGGTGAAAGTGATCATGAAATCATAGCTCACAATTTTAAGGAGGGGTAGAAGGGAGAACAGCAAAATAGAGACAATGGATTTCAGGTTGGCGGATTTTGGTAAACTCAGAGAGCTGGTAGGTACGGTCCCATGGGAAGCAAGATAGAGGGGAAAAACAACAGAGGAGAGTTGGCAGTTTTTCAAAGGGACATTATTAAGGGCCCAAAAGCAAGCTATTCCCCCACATAGGAAAGCCAGAAAATGTGGCAAAAGACTGCCTTGGCTTATCCAGAAGATCTTGAGTGATCTCAAGATAAAAAAGGAATCATATAAAACATGTAAACTAGGACAAATTACGAAGGATGAATATAGGCAAACAACACAGGAATGCAGGGGCAAGATTAGAAAGGCGAAGGTACAAAATGAGCTCAAATTAGCTACGGACATAAAGGGAAACGAAGACTTTTTATAAGTACATTAAAAGCAAGAGGAAGATCAAGGATAGGGTAGGCCCATTGCTCAGTGAGGAGGGAGAAACAGTAACGGGAAACTTGGAAATGGCAGAGATGCTTAATAACTTCTTTGTTTTGGTCTTCACTGAGAAGTCTGAAAAAGGAATGCCCAACATAGTGAATGCTAGTGGGAAAGGGGTAGGTTTAAAAGATAAAATAAACGAAGAACAAGTTAAAAATCACTTGGGAAAGTTAGATGTCTGCAAGTCACCAGGGCCTGATGAAATGCATCCTAGAATACTCAAGGAGCTGATGGAGGAGGTATCTGAGCCATCATCTATCGTCTTTGGAAAATCACAGAAGACAGGAGAGATTCCAGAAGACTGGAAAAATGCAAATATACTGCCCATGTATAAAAAGGGGAATAAGAACAATGCAGGAAACTACAGACCGGTCAGTTTAACTTCTGTGCCTGGAAATATAATGGACAAGTAATTAAGGAAATCATCTGCAAACACTTGGAAGGTGGTAAGCTGATAGGGAACAGCCAGCATGGATTTGCAAAGAACAAATCATGTCAAACCAATCTGATAGCTTTCTTTGATAGGATAGCAAGCCTTGTGGATGAGGGAGAAGCAGTGGATGTGGTATACCTAGATTTTAGCAAGTCATTTGATATGGTCTCGCATGATATTCTTATCAATAAACTAGGCAAATACAACTTAGATGGGGCTACTATAAGGTGGGTGCTAAACTGGCTGGATAACCCTACTCGGAGAGTAGTTATTAATGGTTCTCAATCCTGCTGAAGAGGTATAACAAGTGGGTTTTCTGCAGGAGTCTGTATTGGGACCAGTTCTGTTCAATATCTTCATCAACAATTTAGATATTGGCGTAGACAGTACGCTTATTAAGTTTGCAGATGATACCAAGCTAGGAGGGGTTGCAACTGCTTTCAAGGATAGGGTCAAAATTCAAAATGATCTGGACAAATTGGAGAAATGGTCTGAAGTAAACAGGGTGAAGTTTAATAAAGACAAGTGCAAAGTGCTCCACTTAGGAAGGAACCATCAGTTTCACGCATACAGACTGGGAAGCGACTGTCTAGGAAGGAGTGTGGCAGAAAGGGATTTAGGGGTTATAGTGGACCTCAGGTTAAATATGAGTCAACAGTGTGATGCTGTTGCAAAAAAAGCAAGCATGATTCTGGGATGCATTAACAGGTGTGTTGTGAACAAGACACGAGAAATCATTCTTCCGCTCTACTCTGCACTGGTTAGTCCTCAGTTGGAGTACTGGGTCCAGTTCTGGGCGTCGCATTTCAAGAAAGATGTGGAGAAATTGGAAAGGGTCCAGAAAAGAGCAATGAGAATGATCAAAGGTCTAGAGAACATGACCTATGAAGAAAGGCTGAAAGAATTGGGCTTGTTTAGCTTGGAAAAGAGAAGATTGAGGGGGGACATGATAGCGGTTTTCAAGTATCTAAAAGGGTGTCAGAAGCAAGAGGGAGACAACTTGTTTTTCTTGGCAAAAGGTTTGTTGACCATGTATCTTGCAGTATTTGGATTTCCTGTCATCCCTCTTAGGTAAGCAAGAAGGTTTAAGCATGTGAAGTAGATTTCAGGTTCAGTTCAAATGAAAATGTTTTCTTAGCAAGAGGAGGCAAAAAGTTTTATGCTGGAATGAGATGTTGCTTTGTAGGAAGCCAATGAAATGATTAGAACATGGGCAAATTTTAGAGAGCTTTTTACAGGGAAGCAGACTCCTGCTAGCAGCCAGCTGACCCTTAAACACAACAGGGAGAAAGTGCAGTGTACATAAGAGTGACCATACTGGGTCAGACCAAAGGTCCAGCTAGTCCAATGTCCTGTCTTCCGAGAGTGGCCAGTGCCAGGTGCTCCAGAGGGAATGAGCAAAGTGTAACCTCTAAAAGGGGTGAGGGGGGGTGGCGATGAGCACAACAAAAACACCAGTCCTACTCAGTTAAAAGTTAGTCCAAAGCTAGAGCAATCCAGCATCCCAAGGAAAGGGTTTAAAACATTTCCTGAATCATTAGATAACACCAGTGACAAAGCTAAGAACTAAATTATGCACCAATTGACAGTAAACCTGGTCTCTGCAGAAAATGTTATCAGCTGCCAGTCTGTGGGGGTGTCTCTACTTTCACTTACCCTAAGCACCCCTCAGACAAGACACCAACATCCTGGTAGCCGCTCAAGCTGTGTGCAGACATCTCCAGCACTATGTGGCTTCTGCCCACTATACAGGTGAAAAAGGTAGCCTGAAGTAAAACCCTTCTTGTGCAGGTACAAGGGATTCCTCTCTGCTCACCCTCCTGCTGCTGTTACAGTTGGTTTGTTAATAAAAGGACAGTGTCTAAGGCTCTAGAGTGTACATGGTTCTCTGTCTGCTGGGGATGGGGGAAAGCTGTGGGCATGCTTCGCTCCTGAGCATACTGGCAGGGCCCCTGAGCATACTGAAAATTCTGGTGGGACTTCGGAACAACTCTGGGGCTACAAGCAGGGCTCCAGAAGTTTCTCACATATTTTCTTATAAAAGTGCTTGCAAAACCTTAAACCAAGGCTTAGTGCTGCCCTGGGAATAATGAGACTCTGGCTGTTTGTGCAGGTGAAAATCTTAGCTGCCATGAGAGAAAATACTCTAGACCAGGGTTTCCCAAACTTTATATAGTTGGAACCTGTTTTTAGTACCCTTTTTTGTGGCCCAAATATGTAAAAGCATATAAAAAAGTGAATGAAAAATGAATACATTTTCACTGTTTATTATTTATTCACAATAATAATAGTACATAATATAAATCTTGATTATAAAATACTTAAGTGCCTAACTTATTGTTCTTACCTTAATTATGCATGAAAATACAAAATGTATCAAATTAATAGAATTGTGTGTGATAATTTGTATATTTTCTAAGGACCAGTATTTTTTTTTCCGGGGGCTGGTATTGGGCTGCAGACCACCCTTTGGGAAATGCTGCTCTAGAGTCTTACCAGACTCTTGTTATTCTTCAGTTCTCTGCTATTTGAAACAGACCTTGGGAGGCCAATAGTCTGAACATTATGCAACTTGCCCGGGATGATAATGTTTCCAGAGCAAGAGCTACAGCTCTGTGCAGTGCATTTGAATGAACACATGGGAAATAGCTCTTTTCTCCCCCGGGCATTAATGAGGGAGATTGTGAGCGCTGCAGACAGACACTACAAGGCCCCAGGACTTACGCCTTTGATCCACACTGCTCCCAGTCTTACGAGGCTGTAAGTGCAGGAGACAGAATTTTTTCTATTTACAGGGCAGACAGTGTCAGGCGCCTACTGCATGAACTTTGTGAACTTCCCCATTTACCTGGCTAATGATCTCAGCCCTGATCTGAGCAGTCACCTCTGGGAGTGAGTGATCTGCGCTGGTGCCTCAGCAAGCCATTGAAAGGCATTCGCTGCCGTCAGGTAGCGGCTGGTTTCCTGACTTGGATAGCGATGATATAGGGAGGTTATTGGTTGCCTGCCACAGCCAGTAACCGGTCAAAACCAAAGATAGCCAAAATGCCACAGGAGATTGTCCTGACCAATTCACGAGTGGATGCCTGTGTTTTGTGTTGAGCAGCTTGGGGCAGAAAATGGGTCATACATCAGCTGTGGCTATACACAGTACCAAATGCAGAGGGGCTCTAATCCTGACTTGGGCCTTTGGAATCTCCTGAAACACAAGTAGCAAACAATAACATTCAGAAATGGGTGTCCGCGCTCTCAGAGGACTGTGCTGTGCTGCACTGCAGGTTGGACTTCTCTTGTCCAGCACCCTCAGGATCCAACCAGTGCCAGAGAAAAAATTTGCTGGGCCACAGGAAGTCAATATTTTCTAGCAGCATCACCAACCCTTCCACTGGTTACTGGGCTCCTAGATGATGTTTTGGGTAAATTAGAGCTAAGTAAGAGCACAGAACATTGAGGCAGGACTGAGGACTGTAAACAAACTTTATGGGACCACGGGACACTTAGTGACACCCATGATAAGTGGTTGTCCGGCTAACTAATATCATGAAGGATTATAGATGTTGCTGAATGAGAGTGTGCCGGACTAGAGAGGTTCAACCTCTAGTCGTAAGAGTGGGACTTCAGCATTGTGGGTGACAGCCCATGAATAGACGAGAACAATGGAACACAGATTTTGGCAGTGCCAAATTGGTCCCAACTGATGGCACTAGGATTCTTGAATTCGCAGCATTGTTCACAAATGCAAAACACTGAAGATTTTCTTCTCCTGCTCTGGCTTCTAAGGACCACTCATCACATTTCATTGGTGTTCCGTGTACTAACCAGTGCTGACACACACACATACATGCACACACACCCACGCGTGCACACACTACAGTCTCACGCTTTAAAAGCATCAACATAATTCTACACTCTATGAATCCTGACGTCCAAGTCCTGTGGATGGCATGTCACACGGCTCTTTAGGCCCCTTTGACAATACGAAGAGGTATTTCGTGCTCCTGTGTGTGCCAGGTAACGTTTTGGTGTTTTGAGGCCAAGCTGAACACACTCTGCCTCAGGCAGTGGAGCCTTTGTGTATGTGTGGGGTGGGGCTGGGCAGGGGAGGGTTCTCACCTCTCCATCAGTGCACATAGTATTTGGGGTGTTTATGCTCCATGAGGAGCCAAGACAGTTAATAGCCATGAGAGTGATTCACACTTACACTGCTCTCTGGTGGCAGCAGTAGCTATAGAAGGCAGATCAGGTCAATTCACTCCTGTGTTGAGCCAGCACTGCTGAAATTCCCTTTAGACCTCCAAATAGAATGGAAGTAGGGCTGGGGCATGGGGCTTGCTCTGTGCAGGGACAATTTGCACCCAGTGCTGGGACCTGTCTCTTTCTTGGCCAGTGTTGTAGCCATGTTGGGCCCAGGATGTTACAGAGGCAAGGTGCAGGAGGTAATGCGTTGCACTGGACCAGCTTCTGTTGGTGAGAGAGACAAGCTTTTGGCATATGCAGAGCTCTTTTTCAGGCCAAGGGAAGGTACTCAGACTGTCACAACAAAGACAACTCCTCATTGCCAACTCTGTTCACCTATCTACACCAGTGACATCATCACAGGACCTAACACCAACTATACCATCAGGGGCTCCTTTACCTGCACATCTACTAATATAAAATACGCCATCATGTGCCAGCAATGCCCCACTGCCATTTACATTGGCCAAACTGGATAGTCTCTCCTTAAAAGAATAAACGGACATAAATCAGACATCAGGAATGGTAATGTACAGAAGCCTTTGGGGGAACACTTCAATCTCCCTGGACACTCAGTGGCAGATTTAAGGGTGACAGGTCTGAAACAAAAAAATTTAAAAACCAAATGGAGAGAGAAATCTCTGAGCTGCAATTTATTTGCAAATTTGACTCCATTAACCATGGATTAAACAGAGACTGGGAGTGGCTTGCAGCTTACAAAGGCAGTTTCTCTGCTCTGGGTGCTAATAGCTCCTCATTTGCCTCTGACAAAGGCTCACATCCCGCTGTCTGATCTGACTTGTTTTTGACTCTTTTGTTAAGTACTGTTGATACTGGGCCATTTCCACCTTGCTGAATAGACCTTGTCAGCTCTGGCCCTCCCTCTTACTGGGACCCCACTCTTTAATTACCCCTCTGAAACCAGCCTCCCACTCACACATCTTATGAAGCGGGTCTTTGCCCACGAAAGCTCATGCTCCAAAATATGTGTTAGTCTATAAGGTGCCATAAGACTTCTTGTTGTTCTCAAAGCTACAGACTAACATGGCTACCTCTCTGAAACATGGAATGGGTTATTTAGCATAAATAACATGTATTTCAAGGGTAACTCAAGGTGCAGCAGCCTGGTAACACCCTCCCCTCATAGGGAGGAAAGGAAGGGGCGGGGGTGAGGGATGGGGAGGATGATGAAGGGGAAAGGGAGTTGTGAGTAAGTTACAGATTGTAGTAATAAGCCATAAATCCAGTGTCTCTATTCACGCCATGATTTTTGGGGTGCAGCAAAGTTACGGATTTAAGTTCCAGGCTTGGCCTTTGAGGGTTTGTGCAGATATGCTTTGAGAATGAGGGCTGAGATGGCAGATGCAGCGTGATTCTTTTGTGACTAGTATTCACCACAGGGGTTTGTCTTTTACCATTTTCATGGGTGAGTCCATCTGAGAGTGCAGTGACCATCTGGTTTCAGCCACATGGTTGGCACTGGGAAATCTGTGCATGTGCGGGGCGTGGAAGGCATGTTGTGAGGGTGTTGAAATTGATGCTCATAACAGGGGAGCCATGGGGTTTGCAGCCCTTGTTCTGTCAGGCTGTGGTGGGGCTTTGAGTTGGTGTGTCCTGGTCTGTGGGAAGCTTGTTGAGATTGTGGGGAGTTGTTGGAAGAGGGAGCAATATTTGGGCAGCCACCAGTGTTTGAGAGAGACTCACAAAAAGGAAAGCTTAAAGTGGAGTCCTTTGCTGCCTACAGGATGTCCACAGCAAGTTGGTCTTTGCTCTTTCCTGTGATGAAATGAGAGAGGAGGCAGACAGGGATGCTGCCACTAGGTTAGCTTAGCTTTTTGAGAGCAAGCCTGAGCTGTCTGTACCTGTCATATGTAAGAGGAGCCACCTGGCAGCAAAATAGTACCTTTTTGATTAACCTTTAGAACAATTGATCAAGAGTTGTGGTAGAATCTCCATCACTGAGCAGTTGTAAATCAAGGTGGGGTGCTTTTCTCAAAGCTGTGCTCTAGGAATTAGTGAGGAGCAGGTCTCTGGCCTTTGCTATGCCGGAAATCGGCCTGGATGATCACAGTGATCCCTTCTGGCCTTGGAGACTGAACTTCACTACATCCTACACTCTCTTACTTTCAGGTACAGTTTACCTCACTTTCTGCTAACAACCGTTGTGCTATTTCGAATTAGCAATGTTTTCACAGTGCTTGGAAAATATGCAATGCTGTCTATGGACGTGTAAAGTGTTTGTATCAGTGTTTCTGATTTCTGGTGTAGTCCCATCTCCTTCCATCAGGTGATGTTTCTATCAGAAACTGGGAACATGTATAATGTCCTTCTCACTGGTGGGGGTGCATATATATTGCCCTTTTCAGTACTGGGTAGGTTTATAATGCTCCCCTCTGTGTCTGCAAATGTATAATAGTCAACTGGGAAAATAGGAATCCCACAAAGAAAAGAATAATAAAAAAGAGCAATTAAAGATACAATTAATCCAAAGCAAATACTGGGAGGAAAGAGCAGCTAGACAGATTTCCAGTCATCTGGAGTCAAATATATGCAAGATATTATACTTTTTTTCCTAGCTGGCCAAATACATGCAGTGACTTTTAGAACTGTTTCAGAAAGCAGTGGAACCCATGAAGTCTTTTTATTCAGAAACTCTAATTGTCCTCCCTAGGGAAAGCAGGGTCTGTTTCTTTGTCTAGTTCACTCAGTCTCCACTCTGTTTACAGAACCTAGGCTTGAACCTAAGGACATCCTGCACTGCTAGCTCCAGGTATGCTACCCATACTGAAGGGTGTTCCAGCAACCTCCACTCTGCTGCGTTAAAAGGAGTTTCTTTCATACATTCAAATCCAAATCCCAAACTGTACTGAACAGAGTACAGATCCATGTCACTTCCTGTCTGTGTGTGACCGATGCATTAAAAAGGGGATATTTTGCCTACAAATGTTAGTTTTTCAATTGGTATTGTTGGGGACTGTAATAAGATAGGGAAAATTTATCAGGAATGAATTGTCCATGTATCTTAAATATTGTAGCATGCTATTTATTGCTTGTGAACACGCGTGTTTAACCCTGGACCACAGGAGTCTGATGGATATGTTTGTTTGTTTTGCCCCATGGATCGAAATGAATCTACACAGTTCTCTGGTGTATCTTATATTGATTTTATAAACCTGTTCTCAAAACAATCTTAGAGCCATATCTTATCCACTAAAGCCTTGCAGCTCTTTTCTCATCCAACCTCTTGAAGTACATTTTTGGTATGTAATATAGGAATAGCGCTTTAAGGCTCATTTGGTGTTTCCAACCTGTAGATGGCATTTTGGGGTTTCCCGTCTCTGGGCCAGTTTAAAGCATGTTGCATTGAAATAAAAGACAGTCCTGAATCCTAGATACTGTTCACATCCCCATGTGGCTCGAGAATTGCCAGTATGATGCTGCACACACCTGGGCTGTATCCCTTACCATGCAAGCCATAGTCCTGTCTAATTATTACCACATAAAGAATGTGTTGAGTTCTATAAAGATGGTGCTGCCCCCTACCTCTGACAGAGAGGGCTGCAGTGTGCACTCCATTGGCACAAAGACTGTGCAGACTGCCTTCCAGCAGAGGCAAGGCCAGCAATCTCAAACCTCCTGCTCTCTTGAACAGATGATGCTTGTAAAGCTATTGTAAATGTTGGCCACTGTGCAGCAGAAGGCTGTGGGAAAGGGGAACCTAACTACATGCTTTATCCTCAGCCCCCCACCATATTTAGTGGAAACTTGATCCGTTATGTTTGATGTGTAGACTAAATACTTTCCTTAACCTTCAATGGTGCGATCACGTGGGCATGGCTCCTGCTGCCCTGTGTGTGATGATGTAGATGTGGTACATGGTTCCCACTGCCCTGTGTGTGGGTGTGGCTGTGATACATGGCTCCTGCTGCCCCATGCATGATGGTGTGGTTGTGGTACATGGTTCCCGCTGCCCTGTGTGTGGGTGTGGCTGTGATACATGGCTCCTGCTGCCCCATGCATGATGGTGTGGTTGTGGTACATGGTTCCCGCTGCCCTGTGTGTGGGTGTGGTTGTGATACATGGCTCCTGTTGCCCCATGCATGATGGTGTGGATGTGGTGTAAGGCTCCCGCTGCCCTGTGTGTGATGGTGTGAGTGGGATAGGCTCAGTTAGATAGGCTGGAGGGTGGATGGTGAAAAACATTTTTCCAGCCCACCTTGGAACCACAGATAGCCACAGTGCAAGGTACGTCCTCAGTCTGACCGAGTTGTGCCCTGAGTGATGAGAGAGGAATTCCCTGCTAGTGGTTCCTTGTTCAGACCCAGAAGGGAGCTAGTTTCTGCCAATTTACTCTTTTATCGTTTTGAGCACTTTTTTGGGTTCTTCTTTCTGTTTCCCTCTCATTCCCCCTATCGTCCCAGTCCCAGCTCTCAGTAGCAGCAGACTCTGCAAGCCAAGGGACACAGCACGTTTCCAGCCAAGAGCTAGGAGCAACACTGACTATCAGGCTCTGTTTGTTTCTAGGTTAGGAGAGACCCAAGTTCAAATGAGCCTTCAGAATGAAACAAAACTGGAGTACAGACTAACACAGCTACCTGTGTTACCCTTCACACTGAGACCACCATTGGCTAGCTGGCAGAGGGTGTTGTTTGAAATGCTGTTATCCAAGCTAGGCCACCAGCTGATCCAGTTACTTTTAACTAGTGAGTATGTCTGCCTTGTCCCTTGTAACCTGTACTGGTACTTCGTGGAGTGTGTCTGCCTTTGTGTGGGGTCAGCCCTGGTTCTGTGCCACAAATTCTTCCACACATACAAAGATGTAAAGCTGGTGAGCTGTCAAGACATTGCCTCTGCTTCATTTATCAGCTAGAGGTTCCTTTAATCTTATTTGAAACTGTAATTAACCATCCCAAACATACTGAACTTCCTAAAAGCCTCATTCCCCTGCAGGCGCTGCCCCTTCAGATTCCCAGTGCTGGTGATGAAGGGTCTGTAATTCTTCACTGGCTTGAGAAAAGAGGAGATTCGATTTAACCCAAGTATCACAAAGAGGAGACATCCAGATTTCACTAATTCAGCATGTTTTCCCTTGTTTGTTTTCTCTTCTTTGTTTGCACTTTGCCATCAGAAAGCAAACTCCTTGGGCTAAGTTAAAAGCCTGTGTACACGAATAGTTCATAAAGATAACTTAGATGTGGATGTCTTATTTATTTTAAATTTGAGTTATCAGAGCACCTGCATCTGTCCCTTTTGGAAATTTCCAGTTGAAATATTGATCTGCAGGGGGCAACTGGAATGTCACTGCAAATCCTGGACAGCATCAGAGCTGTTTTCCTTAACTATAATAACTCAGTGTCTGAAAATGAAGTTTAATTTAACAAGAGTTTGGCCTCACCCTCCTGGTCATTTCCTTTTTAAATGTCAGTTTTGTGTGTGTGTCTCTGTGTGTAATATGAGAAAACAGGCTGTAGTTCACAGTGTAATCTGACTGGAATTTACAATGCTCTGAATTAATAACTCGCAGTGTAACCTCAACTGAACACAGTTATAGACCAAATTTCTTCTCCTATGCTCTCTCCGGTGCAGCACTGGTATCTAGCAAGGTATGAAAATAAAACGTCAGAGGTTTTGACTCACCATTAGGTGGTGCCCCTGCTTTTTCTTTAATAAAAAAACAAAACCTTTTCCTCCAAATATTTCCTTGTGTAATTTTCTGTTTGCAAGCAAGGACAGCTCTAAGACACTTCATCGCAGAGGATCATATTTGGAGTCTGCAAACAATAAAATATTTATAAAAACATGGAAGAAAGGGGACATTGGGCCTTTCTCACATTCAAATGCTGGGCAGGGAGGAATTTTTGCTTGCCCATGCTCTGTCCAGGTGCTGTCCACAAGGCCTGGAGGGACTGGCACCATGGGAGGGAGACAGCAGGGGTTTGCCAAAGCAGACGTTTGGTGGTTATGTCTTGTGCCCAGTGCTCCAGAGGAAGCTGAAATCCTCCTTCCCAAAACAGACACAGCCACTTCCCCAGTGCTGTTCACCATGGAAAATTCCTATCTGACCCTACCAATCATCAGTTCACATCTTGAAGTATGACTTCCTCTCCACTAGCATACCTGGTATAACTCCATGTATTATTAATGCTCACCAAATTAGCTTGCTCTCATTTAAACCCCGTTAAATCTTGTCTTGTAGCTGACCTCTGGCCAATGGGAATTCCACACATTAACGAGAATATGTCCTTTCATGTGTCTTTAATTGTCTGACTTGTATTTTGTTATTGCATATCATCTTGTTTCTGTATTATGGAACATGTAGACTATGTTGAACAGACCAAAGCAATTTTTGTCTTCGCCCCTCATTTTTCCAGCTCTGCACTAACCAGGCTTTGCAAAATGTCATCTTTGTCCATCTCGTCTGGAGGCAGGTGACTTTCCTTGCTTTATTCTGAGGCTCCGATCATCAGCTGCTTTGCAGGCAGCAGAGCTAAACTTACAACCTTTGCTGGTGACTTGAGCTGGAATCAAAATTCGGGCCATAGACCTGGTGCACCATTAACCCCTCACACTTGTATGGCTGCTTTGTCTGAAAGAATGTTGGCTACATTACCATACGTTACCATTCCTGATGTCTGATTTATTTCCATTTATTCTTTTACAGAGAGACTATCCAGTTTGTCCAACATAAATTGCAGTGGGGCATTGCTCGCACACGATGGCATATATTAGTAGATGTGCAGGTAAAGGCCCCTGATGGTATAGTTGGTGTTAGGTCCTGTGATGATGTCACTGGTGTAGATATGTGAGCAGAGTTGGCAGCGAGGGCTGTTGCAGGGGCTGGTTCCAGGCCAAGAGTCACTGGTTTGTGATTTGTAGTGGCTGGTGAGGATTTGTTTAAGGTTGGCAGGCTGTCTATAGGCAAGGACAGGCCTGCCTCCCTAGGTCTGTGAGAGTGAAGGATCATTGTTCAGGATGGTAACAGAGAGGGAGCCATGCAAGTCTATATACTATCAAAACAAAAAAGCAGTCAAGTAACACTTTAAAGACTAACAAAATAATTTATTAGGTGAGCTTTTGTGGGACAGACTCACTTCTTCAGACCATAGCCATACCAGAACAGACTCAATATTTAAGGCATGGAGAACCAAAAAAGGTAATCAAAGTTGACAAATCAGAAAAAAATTATCAAGGTGAGCAAATCAGAGAGCAGAGGGGTCGGGGGTGGGGTGTCAAGAATTAGATTAAGCCAAGTATGCCAAAGAACCCCTATAATGTCCCAGAAAATTTGCATCCCGATTTAAACCATGTGTTAATGTGTCAAATATGAATATGAAAGAGAGTTCAGCAGCGTCTCTTTCTAAAGCAGACTGACAATTCTTCTTCCGTAAGATGCAAACTCTTAAGCCATTAACAGAATCGCCCACTCCATTAAAATGTTGTTTAACTGATTTGTGGATCAGGAATGTTTTGGTCTGTTTTGTGCCCATTAACTCTTTGTTTGAGAGAGTTTGAAGTCTGTCCAAGTCTGTTCAGGATGGGTTGCAGATCACTGATGATGTCCTGGAGAGGCCTTAGGTAGGGGCTGTATGTGATGGTCAGTGGTGTTCTCTTGTTTTCCTTACGAGGCCTGTCTTATAGCAGGTGGCTTCTGGGTACCCACCTGGCTCTGTGAATCTGATTCCTCACTTCCTTAGGTTGGTATTGTAGTTTGAGGAAAGCTTGGTAAAGGTCTTATAGATGTTTGTCTCTGTCTGATGGATCAGAGCAAATATGGTTGTACCTTAGTGCCTGGCCGTAAACAATGGGTCATGTAGTGTGCCCTGGATGGAAGCTGGAGGCGTGTAGATAAGCATAGTAGTCTGTGGGTTTTCGGTATAGATTGGTATTTATGCGACCTTCGCATATCTGCACGGTAATGTCCAGGAAGTGAATTTTTTGTGTGGACTGGTCCAGGCTAAGGTTGATGGTGGGGTGGAAACTGTTGAAATCACAGTGGAACTTCTCAAGAGCCTCCTTCCCATGCGTCCAGATGATGAAGATGTCATCAATGTGAGACCATCCAGTTGGCCAATGTAAATTGCAGTGGGGCATTGCCGGCACATAAAAGTGGCACCGTAAAAGAATAAATGCACATAAATCAGACATCAAGAATGGTAATGTACAGAAGCCTGCGCGGGAACACTTCAATATCCCTGGACACTCAGTGGCAGATTTAAGGGTGACAGTCCTGAAACAAAAATAATTTCAAAAATCAAATGGAGAGAGAAATCTCTGAGCTGCAATTTATTTGCAAATTTGACTCCATTAACCATGGATTAAACAGAGACTGGGAGTGGCTTGCAGCTTACAAAGGCAGTTTCTCTGCTCTGGGTGCTAATAGTTCCCCATTCAACTCTGACAAAGGCTCACATCCCCCTGTCTGATCTGACTTTTTTCCTCTTTTGATTAGTACTGTTGATACTGAGCCATTTCCACCTTGCTGAATAAATTTTGTCAGCTCTGGCCCTCCCTCTTACTGGGACCCCACTCTTTAAATACCCCTCTGAAACCACCCCCCCCAACTCATGCATCTGTTGAAGCGGGTCTTTTGCCCACAAAAGCTTATGCTCCAAAATATCTGCTGGTCTATAAGGTGCCAGAAGACTTGTTGTTGTTCTCGAAGTTACAGACTAACATGGCTACCCCTCTGATTCTCTCAGTTCAACTTCTCTATCAGTGTAAGTAGTCAGAATGAACCACCGCAGCGGAATGGGTATTCATTAGCTAATGGCTGGAGAGTTCTCTGCTGGTGGAAAGTGCAGTGTGTTCCGATATTAGCAGAGCAGGCTGAATAATTCACAGATGTGAACAGTATTAACAGAGACGGAGCTCAACAACTAATATTGCATAGTTAGGTACAAATCTGAGTCATTTACTTTCACTTCCAAATATAAATATTTATGCTTATTTTTTAAATTTTTTGTTTTTTGCCCAGCTCCGAGTATGAGCACCAGAGCCTCCTACTTGTCCTCTTATCCTGACTTTTTAATGTTGCCATTGCTGCAGTGGTGTCTGGGATTCCAAATGCAGGTCCTCTCCTCCCAGATAACACTGCTGAGCCCAATGTCAGCAGCTGTACTCATCCACTCTCCTGCTCCCCTCGCCACCTCACGGAGGTTCTTTACTTCTAGGGTTAAATTGAGCTATTTGTAAAGGTGATTTTCTGCAGTTCCCCAGTCACTCAGTCCAGGTAAGTTGCTTTCCCTGCTGGCCTTTTGCTCAGAATAATGCCGCAGTGTTTGGCTGCAGTGGAGGAGCAGGATGAGTGACATGGAGATTCAAGGTAGCTAGCTCTGGAATTCAGTGTAACTTGCACTAGCGGATGGAGGGGGAAGGTTTTCTGAATTAGCAGCATCTGTACTTCTGTTGATAGGTTCCGGGGACTGTTCCATTCTTATGGCCAATGCCCCAATGGAATAGTGAGACCTTCCCCTCAGGTAATGGTACGGTGCTTCACTGCCGAGTGCTTCACACCACTGTATTTCAAGGAGTGAGAAGTTTGGATCAGGCAGGGCAAATGCAGGCAAAACTGGGCTGCTGCTCCCCTGCTGGATGTTGTAATCTGTAGCAGATAGAATCATGTGAGAATATCTGTACCAGGGATGCTTCATTCTCCAGCTCAGTGCGAGTGCTTTCTCACTGCATCTGCACTGGGCTAGTGAGATCTGGAGATATCACCTATGGGAGGCAGAGGGTGAAAAATTAGATGTGAATTTGTGAAGCACAACAGTGAAACTTTTAGGCTGTGTGCTGCAAAGAATCCCATCCTGAAGTGGGAAGGCACTGATCGTGTCTCCCCCAGCCCGCACTAGAGGGCATCCTGCTCAGGTCTGGACACGATGATTCAGGAAAGATACTGACAAGTTAAAAAGAAATAATAAAAGAGCTCTGGGCATGGTCAAGGAGACAGTGGAGTTAGGAGGAAAGATTAAAGAGCTCAATAAGCCTAGCTTGCTAGTCTACTGGGATGGGGTGAGGAATATGATAAGCCTGTACATACTTGAAGAGCATAAAAATGCCAAGGCTGGGGAGGGGAGAGGAATGCAGGGGATGGCCAGAAGCAGTAGTGTGAAAGGACTACAGGAGAACGTTAGGCTGCATAATAACAAGAATTTCCTGACCTTGAGGTCTATCAGCCTGTGGAATTGCTAGTCCTGAGAAGGGGTGGTCCAGAAGCTTCATTGCATGGGACAATTAAAGTAAAGCTGTGTAATTGTGTATTGGCACCAGGGACATGGGCTATGTGGGACCTGACAGGTCTTTTCTGAGTCTGGCCTTGTGGCGTAATTAAGTCACTCAAAGAATTTTCCATCATTTCTGAATGCCCATTCAGCTTCTCTGCCCTGTCCCCCCATCTCTGGACTTGCACTGGACTTCTCAGCCCTGGGATGTGCTCAGTTAGGGATAAGGAGGCACGTTTGTCTAAAATGAAAACCTGATTGAACCCTTAAGATTCCAAACTGCCTGGTTCTCTTTCAGAGAACCTTGTTCAATTCCTGATTCAGTGCAGAAACTGAAATACCAGGTGAGACGGCTCCTGGGGAATCACCCAGCAGGTTGAAGGCAGAAAGTGATGAACATCTCTTGATGATGCCTAAACACACAACATTTGCAGCCTTGTTTGTACTGCACCCAGTGTGGATTCGGTGGGAGAAGGATATGACTGTTAGCACACTTAGCAGAATCTTTCAGAGCAGTGTCTTAGAGCTGTAAGCAGGATCTGAATGAACCTTCCCTGACAGCTGGCTGCGAGTGGAGAGAGTTTTTGGGTGTCTTTACGTAAAGACAGTTTTCTCCTGCTCTGATTACGTATTCAGCCAATAGAGTGGTGTCAAAGTAATCACCTTTGGCTGGTTGTGGGTACAAATCACGTTTGGACTGAATGCAGGGGTAGTGCAATGTGCTTACCATTATTGTAATTATTGTGGGAATGCAGAGAAGCCAGACTATGCTTAAGCTGTTCCAAACAAGGGGGGGTCACCCTCCCTTGAAAGACCATGTAAAGCTGTGAACTCAAATGTCAGAACCCTGTGAAAATAAGAGGGTGGGGACAGGTGTCCCAGCAAGGAGGCTCCAAACACTTTCCAAGGGATCTTCCTGCATTGTTTTAACCCATTCCCTTGCTTCCCTCTCCTCCATCCCACTGCTCAAAGAAAGAGCTAAACAGGCTTCATCAGGAGCCACTTAATTATGCTGAATGCTAAATCACCACTGAACTTCCTTGTAGGACTGTGCTTCTGCCCGGCCTATGAAATAAAAGTCATTGAGAGCTGAAATTGAGATGGGGCAGTTTTCTTCCCAGCCTGCAAAGAGCTAAAAATTACCAAAGACTGATGTGCAGCAGCCACTGCAGAGGAGCAGGTGGCAAGCAAAGGTGACTGACAATTGGTGAACAAATGGCCAGTGTGGTGACAAGTGGCCAGTAGGGCAACTGTAGAGAAATGTGGTGAGCAACCCGCAGGGTGGTGGTGGAGAGGCATGGTGAGAGCAGTGAGCTGGCTGCCAGCAGGGCAGTGGTGGAGAGGCATGGTGAAAACAGTGAGCTAGCAGCCAGCAGGGTGGTCATGGACAGCCATGACAAGCAGGCTTCAGGGTGGCTGGTGGAGAGGCATGGAGCGGGCAGTGAGCAGGCATCTGGCAGGTGCAGTGTGCAGATGGCCTACAGGAGTGTCCGGCGAGCAGTCAGCAGGGTGGCTGGAGAGAACTATGACATGCAAGTGTCTAAGCAGCAGAGCAAGAAAGGTGCCTCTTTATCCCCACCCCACCTAGCCTGAGAGGTGAACTCTGCAGATTCTTCTCTGAGCTCTGGCTCTGCCCTGACTAAAGACAGCCTCGCTGAGGGAGTATAGGGCCAGGCACATGAAAGGGACTTTTGGGTTGCTGTACTTAAGAATTTGAGGGGGCAAGGACACTGCTGAACCTGTTGGGGATGGGTCTTTTACTCTTGCTTTATATTTACGAGCCCTGTTTGTGATGTTTTCCCAAGTTAACATTGGTTTACTTCCTTTTATTACAAGTTTCTTTTTTAAAATCAAACTTTGTGCCTGAGAGTGAGGAAATATTGCCTTGCAGAGGTGTCTAGGTGTGGTGTGTAAATTTTCCAGGACACTGGGTAGGAGCTTGAGCCAGATTTGTGTTGTAT
The DNA here is from genome assembly GCF_033958435.1 of Carettochelys insculpta. NCBI lineage: Eukaryota > Metazoa > Chordata > Testudines > Carettochelyidae > Carettochelys > Carettochelys insculpta. The sequence continues at coordinate 25,084,246 of NC_134157.1, read as the reverse complement.
TGATGGAGCAAACCCCTAAATACTGAACTCGGCCCTGATTGCTGCTGGCTCCATTTGGCAGAAGGGTTACAGACCTGTAACTATTTGGGTTTTGTTTGGCTGGAGTGGAAAAGCCCTGAAGCCAAGGCTCTGTCATGGTGCTGCAGCCTGGTAACTGGCATTTGCTTTGTTAGCTGATATAAAGATAGGTAATGAGCCAGGAGGAGCTCCTGCATCTCCTAGAGTTTCTCCAATTTGCTGTGGCACAAAAAAGCAGAAAGAACCTGATGGAGTAGTCACAGTGATAGATGATGTAGACCCTGGTTTCCCAAACTGGGGGGTGTGCCCCCACATGAAGAAATCTGGGGGGGGAATGAGGTGACCCAGCCCCCCGCAACATTCCCCCACACATAATTCCCAGCCTTTGCTTCTGGCTCTCAGCCCCGGCCATTTTACATGAGTGACCTGGTGCAGCCGCTATGTAAAGCAGGCTGCTGGCAAAGACCCACGTGGAGCTAGCTGCCTCCTGCAAAGGAGTGTGGGTTGCAGGGGGAGGGAGGCAGAGGATGGGGTTAGGTGGGGGAGCCTGGCTTTGTGTGAGGGCAGGTGAGGGGCTCGGGTTGGCGGCTTGCAGGGCGCAGGCAGCTGGCCAGCTTGTGGGACTCGTGGGCCTCAGGTGGCTGGTCCCAGCAGAGAAGGGCTTGGATGGCTGGTCCCAGCAGTGTGGGGCTTGGGTGGCTCGGGCTGGTGGGCGGGTGGCTGACCTTGGCAGCGCAGGGCTCAGATGGCTTGTGATGGTGGGTGGGTAGCTGGCCCTGTCAGCGTGGGGCTTGGGTGGGTGGCTCAGGCAGCTGGCCCGTGGCTGGGATGGGTGGCTGGTGGGCGGGTGGCTGGTCCCAGCAGTGCAGGACTCGGGTGGCTGGTGGGCAGGTGGCTGGCAGGCGAGTGGGTGGCTGGCCCTTGACAGTGTGGTGCTCGGGCAGGCAGCTCTGACAGCGCAGGTCTCAGGCAGGTGGGCGGCTGGCATGGGCAGCACTGGAGGATTGCATGGGGCTCGGGCAGCTGGGGCTGCACCAGGCAACCACAAAAGGCCAAGAAAACTTATTTGTGCTTATTTTTAATTTTAAATAACATTTTTATATCAAGTTTTTGTGTTTATTTCAATTATGAATTGAATTTTATGCTAAGGGGGCGGGTGGATGATGGCAAAGAAGAGGTGGGGGAGCATGAGGGTTTCTCAGAAATCAAAAGTGGGGCCTGATGCCGAAAAGTTTGGGAACCACTGATGTAGACGCTAGTCCTCCCCTTCCTTCCTTTGTCATCTCTTTCACTCTTGCCGGTGGGCATAATGTGGACTTGGCATTGCCTTGCAGAAGCACATTAAATAAGTTGGTTAGCACATTGGCAGCCACTGGCATGCCCTCAGCCAGAAATGCCAAACGCCCGCTCCTAGATCTGGTACTGACTCCTTGTGTGATCTCACCCCTGCATTGCAGGGGATGTTCTTACCCTATTGATGAGGCCATTGGTCGGCTGTCCCCAAAACAATCTGGTTTAGGTGAGCAGTCAGAGTGAATGGCAATGCTTTCTTCTGTGCCTGGTGCTGCTGCAGGCTACCTGTGCAAGGAGGGGGAATGCAGAGCCTTGGTATTCCTCCAGTCTAGCTCTGATCCAGGCATGCTCACTTCCTTCCCAGCACTATGTGCAGTCTCCAGCCCTCTGCAATGGGAGAAAGTGGAAGGCCCATATCAGGAAGTGTTTTGTCACCTGCTTGGGAATGAAAATCCTCTCTTCACACGCTCATCATCTGTCTCCTTTCTTTCCAAATGACTGGACTCTGCTTCCTCTCTATTGTCCCCTGAACATCTTCCATGGCCAGGCAGACCCATTGTTTTGTGGTGAGGGGATTCTCTAAATGGGATGTAGGCAGCGGTTAGAGTGGCTCAGAGTGGGAGTGACATCATGTGAGCACTGGTGGGATTAGACAAGAGTAACACTGGTGCACGTTCACTGTGATACAACCCCTTTTGTGACAGTTCAGACCAATGAAAACAAACAGCCCAAAAGACGCCTGTGAAGAGCTACTTTAGCCAAAGCAGCCATCTGCTACGCTCAGCAAAAACCTTGCACTTGTCAACTAGTGAGCATGAGTCAGCCTGAGTTAACTCTTACAAATACCCACTGGACGAGTGGGGTGGGGGGGTTTGCACCCGCATATGAAGGAGTCTCTTTTGCTGTCTCCTCCCATCTCCCACTTGGTCATAATTCACAGAAAACCATTTTCTGCCCTTGGGAGTCAAGGGTGCTTAGCACCTTGCAGCATTGCAGTGGTACCTTTATTTTTCCTGTCGGGTGCTTACAGACCCAGCTCTGTTGCTCACACCTGTATGCAGGGGAGGCACTAGGTAGTGGAGGAAAGATGACGCTCAGGACGGGGGTTCTAGGAGTCAGAAGAAAGGCTACCTGCACTGTCTTCCAGGTGAGCGCAGATCCACTCTATAGGCTCTCAGTGTGGCTCTCTGAGACAGGTGACGCCTTTCAGTGCTTGTAGCATGAAACCAGTCACTGTTTACGGTGAACTTAGGCCAATGAACTGAAACTGACAAAGGAAATGAAGGTATCTGAGTATCTCTGTGAACTTTAATCTGATTGGACCACGTTGACAGCTTTTGTAACCTGTTTAAAGCCTGGCCTTTGGAATGGGCTAGATGGCATGATTCACCATTAGCGAACATGATGTATCTGTGGAACCATAGCACTGGCATTCAGAAACCATGCCATGCCTGGTGTTCCACTAGCCGGGGCTTATACCCCAGCCTTTTTAGATTTGGTAGAGTTTGCCACATGTCAGTTCAGACCACTTGGCCACCAAGTCCAGCCCCTTGCCTGCATCAGATTGATTCCATCTTTAGAAAAAGCTGGAGCTCGCTTTATCACTCCTGACAATTTGCTCAGTCAAATGTGTATCGCTGTATATAGGGAGAGAGTCCTTCCTGAGCCGCTTGTTCAGAGACTACTGGAAGAGGGGAGTGTGAGTGTTTCCTTGGTACATTGCTGAGCATGCATATCTACAAATGTCACTGGTCATAAAACTAGTCAGCTCTTTCTAAAATCTAGCCACAGACTTTGACTTGTTGCATTCCAGTAGCTGTGAGTTCCACTGGTTATGCTTTATAAAGCAGTATTGCCTTTCATTTATATTGTTTGCTGAATAGCCTTTTAATATTTTGGTCAGTTTCTATTGTGATTGGGCTTCCAGTCTGACCCTACAAATATGAGGAACAATTTGCTTTGGACATTTTACCAGATGAGACAAAAATCTCTTTGTGAGTTGGCAAATCATCAACATTCAAGACACTACTATTTATTAACAGATATTTTGGAGCATAAGCTTTCGTGGACAAATGCCCACTTCATCGGATGCATGAGTAGGGGGTCTCAGAGGAGGTCTTAAAGAGGGATGCTCAGTCAAGGGGAGGGCCAGAGGGACAAGGTTTGTTCAGTCAGGGAGGATGTGGCCCATTATTGGCTCCTTGACTAAGACGATAAAGTCCTCGTCTGAACACCACCACCCCTCTGCCCCCACTCATGCATCTGAAGCGGGTCTTTGCCCACAAAAGCTTATGCTCCAAAATATCTGCTAGTCTATAAAGCACCACTGGACTTCTTGTTGTTCTTAAAGATACAGACTAACTTGGCTACCTCTCTGATACTATTTCTTAGTTTTCATTCTGAAAATGTGCTGGAAATAAAGCATGTGAGGCTAAAGAGAGGCTACGCTTTAATATGTATTTCCTTGTCTCCAGAATTCTCATGCGATACAATTTGTTCAGGGCTGTTTGCTGCTGCTACTCTCTTTTAAATCTGCATAGCGTTTTTAAATAAGTTCCACTGGACACTTTAAAACTAACTTGCTCACTGCCAGTATCATTTACTCCTTACGTGTAAGGGTCACCTGGAAAGCCCCACTCAGCTTTGCCACAAGAAAACAGTTTGTGTGTATCTTGGTGAGCTACGATGATATGGCTCAGTAGGCTGATAAGACTGCTCCTTTGTTCCCGGGTTGTTGCAAAAAGCACTCCTTCCGCATGTGGGTTGCACCTGCTTCCTCTCCTGCATGTCATATTTGGAGATAAACTTTCAGGTGGTGTCAAAGATTCTTGACAAAAATAATTGAAACAAAACCGCCAGTCATTGCAGGATTTTTCCTTGAACCACTTCCAACATCACTAGGTAGATGTTATTTCCTTTGTGAGTGAGCAAACAAGAGCATTCTCTTGGGGCCTAGTGCAGCTCCTTGCACTGCCTGGTGAAGGGTTGTTCAGAGGATTGATTACTGTAGGGATCTGACTCCATTGTGACTGCCCATGGAACTGAGGGAGTGGGATGGGAGATCTCTGTGAATACACATGAAGAGCTGTATTCGTAGTGCGCTCATTATTCTGCTCCACACCTCTCTTGAGCCATAGGGAGCATACCACTGAAGGTGGGACGAGAGTTGATTTAAAAGAAAGCTTTTCCTCCTCTGCAATCCCAGACTTTTACCATCCAAAAGCACAGCAAGCACAAGAGGGAAAACAAAGCACATTTCACAGACCCTTTGGTAATTAACATCAGGCTTGGGATCTTCTGCAGTTTATTATTTTACTACCACTTTACTTTGCTGAGACAGACTGTCACCTCAGACCAGCTGCTAGAGAAGGCAAGAAGTTAAAGCTGTAGGTATTGTCTTTACAGTTTATGAAGATGATTACCCATTCCTGCAAGTCCTCTTTGAGGGTACTAACTTGTGCCTCACTGAGTGCTGGTGACATGAGGGAGAGCTCTAAAGAGGAGGGTGAGAAAATGTACTCATTGGTATCAGATGGCAGAACAAGGAGCAATGGTCTGAAGTTAAAGAGGGAGAGGTGTAGTTTAGATATTAGGAAAAACTACTTCACCAGGAGGGTGGTGAAGCACTGGAATGCGTTGCCTAGAGAGGTGGTAGATTCTCCATCCCGCAAGGTTTTTAAATCCTGGCTTGATAAAGTCCTGGCTGGGATGACTTAGTTGGGGTTGATCCTGCTTGAAGCAGGGGGCTGGACTAGATGACCTCCTGAGGTCCCTTCCAGCCCTATTATTCTATGTGAGGGAGCAGTATGATTGATCAGAGCTCCAGTATGAGGAGGGAGAAAAGCCAGTTGAGTGTCTTTGGGTTAAGCTTAGAGGTGGAAACAACAGAGGTGATGTTGTAGTTGGTGTCTGCTATAGACCGCCAGATCAGTGAGATGAGGTAGATGAGGATTTCTTCAGACAACTAAGAGAAGCTCCCAAATCACAAGCTCTGGTTCTCATGGGAGACTTTAATCATCCGGACATTTGTTGGCAGACCGATACAGCAGCACACAGACAATCCAGGAAGTTTTGGAGAATGTTGGAGATAACTTCCTGGCACAAGTGCTGAAGAAACCAACCAGGGGCTGTGCGCAACTTGACGTGCTACTCACAAACAGAGAAGAACTAGTAGGAGAAATAGAAGTGGGTGAAAACCTGGGCTGCAGTGATCATGAGATGGTAGACTTCAGGATCCTGACAAAAGGAAGATGGTGAGCAGTAATATACAGACCCTTGATTTCAAAAGAGCAGACTTCAACTCCCTGAGAGAACTGATAGACAGGATCACTTAGATAATGAAAATGAAAGGGAAAAGAGTTCAAGAGAACTGGCAATATTTTAAAGAAGCCTTACTGAAGGCACAGGAACAAACCATCCCACTGCATACTAAGAAATGCAGATATGGTAGGCAACCAGCTTGGGTTAACAAGGAAATCCTTAGTCAGCTTAAACTCAAAAAGGATGTGTATAAAAATGGAAACACAGACAGTTGACTAAGGAGGAGAATAAACATATGGCTGGAGAATGCCAGGGAGTAATCAGAAAAGTGAAAGCACAATTGGAACTGCAGCTGGCAAGGGTTGTGAGGGGTAACAAGAAGGGTTTCTAGAGGCACGTTAACAATAAGAGGGTTACTGGGGAAGGTGCAGGGCCGTTACTGAATGAGAGAGGTAATCTAGTGACAGATGGTGTAAAAAAAGCTGCAGTACTCAATATTTGTTTGTTTGTTTGTTTGTTTGTTTTTCCTCAGTCTTCACAGACAAGGGCAGTATGGGAAGGTGGAGGGCAGCCATGGGTGGGGAAGGAATGAGTTAAGAGCTACCTAGAAAAACTAGACATACGCAAATCCATGGGTCTGGATTTAATGCACCCAAGGGTACTGAGGGAATTAGCAGATGTCATTGCGGAGCCTTTGGCCATTATCTTTGAAGACTCTTAAAAATCGGGAGAGATCCCGGATGACTGGAAAAAGGAAAATGTTGTGTCCATCTTTAAAAAAGGAAAGGACAATCCAGGGAACTATAGACCAGTCAGCCTTACCTCAATCCCTGGGAAAATTAGTGGAGGGGATCCTCAAGGAATCCATTTTGAGCACTTGGAAGAAAGGAAAGTGATCAAGAGTGGTCAACATGAATTCACCAAGGGTAAGTCCTGCCTGACCAATCTGACTAGCTTCTATGATGAGTTAACAGGCTCTGTGGACATGGGGAAGTCAGTGGATGTGATATACCTTGACTTCAGCAAAGCTTTTGATACGGTCTCCCACAACATTCTTGTCTATAAGTTAAAGAAATATGGATTGGATCCCTGGACTGTAAGGTGGATAGAAAGCTGGCTTGACACTCAGGCACAACAGGTAGCGTTCAATGGTTCAATATCTGGATGGCGGTTGGTTTCAAGCAGAGTGCCACAAGGCTCAGTTCTGGGGCCCGTGTTGTTCAACATCTTAATGACCTGGATGAGGGACTGTACTGCACCTTCAGCCAGTTTGCAGACGACACTAATCTAGGGGGAGAGGTAGAGATGTTGTAGGATAGAGAGAGGCTCCAGGGTGAACTGGATATATTAGAGGATTGGGCCAAAATAAATCCTATGCGATTCAATAGGGAGAATTGTAGAGTCCTGCACTTGGGACAGAAGAATCCCAAGCATTGTTATAGGCTGGGGACTGACTGCCTAAGCAGCTGTACAGTGGAAAGGGACCTAGGTATTATGGTGGATGAAAGGCTGGATATGAGTAAACAGTGTGCCCTTGTAGCCAAGAAGGCTAATGGCATACTAGGTTGCATTAGGAGGAGCATTTTGAGCACATCTAGAGAGGTTGTTGTTTCCCTCTATGTGACACTGGTGAAGCCACATCTGGAATATTGTGTCCAGTTTTGGGCCCCCCCATACAAAAAGGCTGTGGATGTGCTGGAGCTGGTTCAGCGGAGGGCAACAAAAATGATTAAGGGGCTGGAGCACAAGACCTATGAGGAGAGGCTGAGGGATTTGGGCTTGTTTAGTTTACAGAAGAGAAGACTGAGGGGAAATTTAATAGCAGCCTTCAACTTGCTGAACAGGTGTTCTAAAGAGGATGGAGAGAAACTGTTCTCAGTGGTGTCAGATGGCAGAACAAGGACCAAGGGCCTGAAGTTACAGAAGGAGATGTATAGGTTGGATATTAGGAAAAACTACTTCCCCAGGAGGGTGGTGAAGCACTGGAATGCGTTGCCTAGAGAGGTGGTGGATTCTTCATCCCTGGAGGTTTTTAAGTCACAGTTTGACAAGGTCCTGGCTGGGATGACTTAGTGGGGGTTGTTCCTGTGTGAAGCAGGGGGCTGGGACTAGATGACCTCCTGAGGTCCCTTCTAGCCCTGTGATGCTATGAAATAAAAAGTGTGTCTGACTATTTTCCTGGCCTGATTATTCGCCCACCACTAACAAACAGGTCCCTTTGGGGGGTGGGTGGCAGGGTTTCCTCTAAATTTTTTCTGTTCATGAATGGAAAAAAAAATTAGGATGTGCACCACGGCATGTGTGGATGCGCACCACCAATAGAACGCATGTAGCCAGCTGTGGGTGGCTGTGGGTGCTCTGCTAATCATCTGGGGAGCACCTGAATGTCTCCTGGACAGCTGCCGAAGTGCTCAGCTTGCAGGTAACACTGATCGGGGGACCTTAGACCATAGTGTGGACCGTTGCAGGAAGATTATGCCAAATGGCTGGAGTTGCTGGAAGAAAAGTGGGGAAATTCACCTCTCATGGGAAACATTGAACATCCAGATGTACTGTATAAAAATGCAAAATACATTCTAATTAGAAACTAGGTGTCACTGTGTTAGTGGCTTACCACAGTGGGAATCCAGAGTTGACCAGAGGAACCCAGCCCCGGTCTGCTCTAATATGGATCAGATGGCATGCCAAAACATGTGCACTACATTTGCAAGGTTTTCTACTGGTGTGGTAGGGGGTCATCCACATCACAAAAGCAGCATAGATTTGCCATGGCTAGCTGTTCTCGCTTACATGAGACCTAGGGAGTGAATAGATAGGTTGCTTCTGTAAATGAGACATTGATCTCATCAGGTTGTCTTAGTTAAATAATTTTAAATAAATAAACACAGGGAGTAAAATGTCTTCTCAGCTTACTAAAGAGCGCGGCACTCCCGGGGCAGCTCTGAGGAGGTTTTGTGGGATAGAGCAGGGAATTCTGCATTTGGCAGTATTCCTCTATTTTAAACAGACATGGCCTCTCTACCCTTCAGCATTTCTTTGCAACTGAGAGCCTGAGAATCTGCTGGATGTTGCTGAAGGTTCTCCAGTAGCCAAGCTGCACCAGGACCTAACAAGGCCCCAAAGGGGGACCTGCCTGTGCAGTAGGAAGAAGTAAACACCAGCATTTTCTGTGTCCCATCACTTGTCTATCTTCCCTCAAATTTTGGCTTGTGTTTGGGAGTTGCTATCTGTTGCTGTGGAAATGGTTATGATATCACACATGCAGGATTATTCTGCCATCTCTCGAGCCTGGGACGGCTGGGAGCCACTTTGCTGTAAACATCAATAACTTAGATCACCAAGAAAAACAGGAGGGAAAGTTCCCTCACTGCCTGACCAGTTTTTGCCAGCATGGTTTTAAAGGGTTTGTAGGGATCAGATGGTTTCTGCCTAAGTCACATAGGTTTTGTCTTTTTCTTCTGTGGCTGAAGAAAGATGAGTTTGTGGTCCTGCTCCAGGCATCAGTGTTTTAAGTCTCAGAAGAGAAGCTGCCCACTGTCCAGGGGACTCAGAAAGCTTGTCTGTCGCAGTGAAATAACTTGCACCAATGCTGAAGTGTGATGAATGCTTCCTGTTTTATGATCCAGTGTGTGAATCCATTTGGCAGGGTAGGGACTCCATAGACCTGGCTGGGGGTGGAGGTGACAATGAACTGCTCTCTGTCACCAAGACAATTTTATAGCTGCACTATAACATGCCCATGTTCGTGCTTGTTGATGTTTCACAGGGCTGTGGAGGGCATGGCATGGCACGGCTGGAAAAATACAGTGTGTGTTTGTAAGTTTCTAACAAAGCAAAGCACTTTTTGGATCATCTATAGACATGCAAGACTGTTCCCACTTCTGGCCCTACAGAAAACCCTTTGCCAGGGAAAGTCCATCACTCTGCATGGTTGCAGGAGTTTTCACTAGAAACCCTTTCTGCAAATAAACCATCTGCAGCAAGCTGCCTAGAATCAAAGTCTGGTTTTCAATACTCCCTCAACATGGCTACTGAACACAAACTGTGAGGCAGCACAGTGGGAGCTAGTGCAGTGACCCTGGGGTCAAAGGGAGATGTTGCTGCTCTGGCCCAAGTGCCAACTGATCTTGTTTTAACTTAAAAATGTCAAAATAATCATGAATAAAATACATGAGAAACGGTCTCCCATTGCTAGTGTGGGCAGGAATCCCTCCCCTCCCCTCGTACGGTCACAAGGAGGCCCAAGCATTCCAGTGTGGAAAATCAGCTTGCAGAGGAGTCTCGTGAGCAGTGGAGAAAGGAAATAGAAATCTGAGGAAACTGGAGCTGAGAGGCTCGGATCTGAACAGGCGCGACATGTGCCAATTGTTTGTGATGAAATGGAAATGCAGCAAGAGCTAACGGACCCATCATTCTGATGTCTCACCCCATCTCTGGCAACAGCTCCCCCCACATTCTTGAAGGGCAGGTTTTCTAGCAGCCAGGGATATCACAATTTGGGATCTAATGATCATTTGTTTAATTTTCTCTCCTGCTGTACTGAATTGGAAGGAAGTTATTTCAGTGACAGCTTGTGAGATGAGGCACTGTGACTGCTTATCCTCAAGAGGTGAATTCGTTGGAGGAGGTCTATTCTGCCCCTGTATGTCACTGCTGCTTACTGCTTAGTGAAATCTGGATCTTGGAAATATTTATTTCCCATGAAACTCCCCCTCGTTGAACTTCCCTCAGATTTGGAGTGAAGAACACAGGTACTTAGTAAAGGTCCAGGATCTTCTGGTTTGTGAGGGATTCTGAAAAGGTACGTGTCAAATCAAATTGTTAACAAATGTCAATAATTGGAGTGATGGTTCAGTCCTCACACTGCTCTCCCTGTCTGCCTCAGTTCTGATTTGCAGCATCCTCAGCTGTGGCAGTCCTGGGCCTCAAGACCGCTCTGACAAATCACCTCAGTCTTGACTTTGGATGCCTCCAGTGTCTTGAGCCAGTGTCCCTGTCATTTGAACTGGAGTGTCCTGTGCATCAGTTACTTCCTGAAACCATTTTATGGTGGCCCAAGTGCCTGTGAGAAAATAAAATCTCAGAACAGGATTTATTTTGTAGTCTGAAATATTCTATGCAAGTCTCATGTCCAAATGGAGAGCTTGGAATAAGCCCACGTGCATCTTGGGCACAACCTCCACAGTGTTTCTGACTATTCAGATAACACACACAAATTTGACCTGATTCAGAAACCTCTGTCCTTGGGAAACAGAATACCTATTGGAAATGGAGCATAGGCCAGGAATTGAATGGAGGTCCTTACTTTGGTTTTACAATGGCAAAGCTCTCTTTGGAGCTCATTAAGACAACGGGAATTTGCAATGGCATCAGGATACAGTGCAGTGTGCCTACAGTGCGTGAGTGTACATGTACAGATGAGGCATATTTCAGCAGGGTTCACTCACAGAGTTAAATTCACCCCTCTCCTCCAGAGTAGTAAAGGCCCAGGTTTTGAATGGCAGGTGACACAGAGAAGATTGATACCTAAACACCTCCTACTATACATGGCTGGAAACAGGAAGTGGGTATTGTTAACTCAGCATATCCTAAGGCAAAAAACATTTTAATTAAGCAAGGTTGTTGGAATATAAGGCTAAAGCAGAAATTTCCTCTTGAATCTGATCCAACAGTTAATTTCTTCTAACACAATAACCGGTTCTTGTCAGTGTCTGTTTGGGGAGATTTGACTCAATGGTCTTCTTCCCAAAATCTGCAACTGGAATTCTCTCTGGGGTTCGTGCTCATGCTGCATGTGGTACTAGGCAGAAGCTGGGGCCTGATCTGTCTGAGCTCTACAATTTGCCTTGGGCCCCTTGCCTTGGGCAATTTCTGTGGATTTTCTTTATTAACTGAGCCCATTACGCGGGAACTAATCAGAGATGGCCTCCTTCACCTGTGCTCACATCATCTTTGTTTGTGATGAGGAAACTAGCTTAGAAATTCCAAACTGACATCAGCCTTGGCCTTAACATCTCAGTGAAACAAACTTACTGGAAGATGGAAAAGCTGTTTTTTGAACGTTCAGGACACATTTACACTTTCTCAGTTTGTCTAGAATCTCTGCATCTCTGCTTGGAGATAGTGAAATGCCATCAGAGAAGCTGATTTCTGGCCTCGGAGACACTAGCACATCCTGGAAATGAGACTGCAGAGCTTGGTGTTGCTCTGAGTCTCAGAGCCAAGGAGTGTGGTAAGTTCTGCTAAGCTCCAAGCCAATGACTGCTCACTCAAATTGACCCCAGTCTGAGCTTTCTGGGGCTCACCTGCCAGCCTTCTCCGATCTTCATGCAAATTTATTTGCATCTTCTCTAGGACCAGGTGATCACAGTCCAGGGACTGTTGCTCAAAGAGATGAAAACTCCCTTCTTACAAAACTGGTTCCTGTACAGTCTCCAATGGTGTGCTGGCTCCTGCACAAGCTGCCAGTAGTCCGTTGCTATGGTGCCTTGACTACTTTTAGATAAAAAGGAGGAAGCGAGAGGTCTCTAAAGCCTGAGAAAGCTCAGGGTTTAGCTGTGAGAGGAATCTGCTCTTTTTCCATGCGCCAGCTATAGCAACTGGACTCAGCAGAGGCACTTGGGTGATCAGTCCCCCGTTCATGGTAGGAGCCGATGACTGGCAGATGTCTGACACCTGACTGGGACTGCCTGAGAAGTTAATCGTTTTCAGTGCTGGGAAGTCTGCTGGACACACAAGGCTTCCAAAGGCCCAGCTGTGTCCAGTGGCTGGGGCAGTCAGGGCAGATTATCCCCTCTGGTTGTGCTCCTCTCACAGGGCGAGGCAGGAGACAGCAACCCGCCATGCTGTTGTGGAGACAGAGACCTGCAGGAGGTGGGGCACTCTGAGAGCAACACTGTTTGGTTTGAGCCTTCTTCAAAGCAAACCAGAGAGAGCTGGTCCACTTGCATAACCATTTTGTATCACCCCCCCTCCCCCAGCAGTGGGGAAAGACACGTGAAGGGATCCATCTTCCCCAGGGACATAGGTAAGAAATGAACACTCAGCTTGCAATAAAACCACTTGACTTTTCCTTCACAGGAAAAGCAGAGGGATGAGATGGCAAAGAGCATCTCACCCCAGTCCCAGGTAGAAGGTGACGAGATGCTCCACTGCACACTGTGGAGCAGAAAAGGGCATCTGCTCCTGTCTTGCTCTCCCCAGCCCTGTATTGTTCCTGCAGTGCTGTAAAACCCAGCATTGGGTTGGTAACAAAAGTTGTCCCTGTGCATGGGGTTCTAGTGGGATGGTGAGGTGCCCCTCCTCAGTGCTAGCAAGCTGAGGGACTCTCAGGTGACTTGTGGGTTTACGGATGGGTGTTTGATACTATCACAGACCTTGCCAGCAATAGCCACCATGGTTTCTGTTTTGTGTCCTGAGCAAAATGACAGTGAAACGTTGCAATTGAAGCTTCCGTGCCACACTTCCTTTTGCTTTCCTGCCGGAGTCTGATCTCTGAATGTCAGGTCCATGGTGTGAGTGAGCCTAGCCTTGGAGGCCCCATCCTTCTGGCTGCTTCTCTGGTAACCACACTGTGCGGCTCGGGTGCAAGCACGGTGTTAGCTGCAATGGACTCCTTAGCTCTGAGCTTCCTGGCTCTTGTGGGTGGAATTTGGACTAAGGTAACTTGAATGTAAGTTTTCTTCTTTTGTGGTTTCTTGTAATAAGCCCTGGAGTGACAGAGCAGCTTACACCATGATCCAGCCCGGTGGATACTTCCTGTTTGATTATGGCAGCTCTGGAATTCAGGATTTAATTCTACCTCTGCACTTTCAGACCTGTAAGAGAAAGTATTTTGCGTGAAAGAAAAAATCTCATTGTTTAGACTTTTTGATGACCTCTCACTGGGCCAGTTAAACAGTGGTGAAGTAGTTGGTAATGAGATTGCAATGCCAGCTATTGCCAGACTTGTTTACCTAGGAGGATGAAGGAACTGCACTTGCTTCTGATGGCTGATTAGCCCTGATTGGTGTTCATGTCCCAGATAAATCAAGCCAGTGTGTTATTATCAACTGAGCTAGCCTTATACTTAACACAGGGCACTAGAGCAAGCCTGGAATCATAATGTAGTCTGTACGCAGTGACAAGGAAATGGCTTTTAAGGGCAAGAAGTCATCTCATAAAAATTCAGAGTCACAAATGATTTGGAAAATTCTGACAATGTTCTTTAAATGAGACTTGCTACAGTGTATGAGCCAGTCGGCCTTCCCATTCACGGCAGGTTTTCTCTGAGAAGGCAGGAATATCTTGACACAGGGGCAGTAAAAGAAAATTCACTTAGCTAAATTTCATAATGAGACCCATGAAATAACCAGGCACCAACATTTCCAGTCAAGATCTGTGTCTGAAGTCGTGTCTGTGTGGCAGATTTGGACACTGTCCCTACCCACAATATGATAAACCTCGTCCACTAACACAGCATAAGTCTTGCAGTGCTTTCATAGCTGATTACCTACAGGAGATTCATTCGACACCACTGGTAACATTTACTCCCCACATCTGAGGTTTGTGGAGACCAGCATCTTCCTCTCTTACAAAAGGAATTCACCCGTCCGCTGACATGAGCCATTTCTACCATGTGACCTTGTTAAATAAATGTTGAGATTAGAGCCCAAACTGAGCAGCTTCCTGACTCAGCCCTGGCCACAGGTTCACCTGCTCCCCAGCCCAATCCAGCCAAACTCCAGTACTAAGTCAGCTCTGCTCTGCAGCTGAAGCCCATCATGCTTTCTCCAGAGAGATCCTGGCTTCCGTCCAATATATGGCTGCATGTTAGATACAAAATATTTCCAGTTCTGCAAATTAGCTCATTAAATAATGTGCAAAAAATGTCTCAGGAGGCACAACAGACTCTTGCCAGTGCTGGTTCCCTCTCAGCCAGTGCTAGTAATCGGGGAGTAGTTTGTTTCAAGAGGCAGCAGCCCTAAGCTGTGATAGGGCTTTTTTTGTTGCTCGGCTGGGAACTCTGTTCTGAGTTCCGTACAGAAGCTTTCCTTTTATTTGCATTTTTGGCTGCCTGGTGCAGATGTTCCAACCCTTGCCTTTAGTCAAAGTGTATTAGAAGACCACTTGGAAGAGCTACATTTACACCATATCTGAGGGCTTGTTCACACTAAAATAGAACTCCAGAGTACTATCAGATGAACCTTTAGGTCTTTGTGTAAACATTCTTATTTTGAATTAGGAGTGTACAATTTTGGAGTAACCTAATTGGGATTTACTGACTGAAGGTTGCTAATGTTAAAGCATGCCTTTTACACTTACCCAGGAGCCAGCATGTATGAGGCGGGCTCTTGGGTGAAGCTATTACCTCTGTTTCACTCCTGGCTCTGATGCTCATTCTGCTGTTGTAGTTCTTTAAACTGAACCTTCCTCTTTTTATTTTCAGCAGTCCCTACAATTAGCATCCCTTTGCCAGCATCCCAGATGATAACCCAAGAGACACATGCATGTGGTAGAAGCAGAGGATTTGTCCCTTTCTCTTTTCTAGCTAGCTTGTTCCTGTGTGCTTCTGTCAGCATCCGCAAAGTTTGACACGTGTGACATCACACTCCAGCAGCTCAGCATAGAGCTGCTGAATGGACAGAGGGACTCCCCTTTGCCTGGCTCTTAGAATCATAGAATCATAGAAGAGTAGGACTGGAAGGGACCTCGAGAGGCCATCGAGTCCAGCCCCCTGCCCTCATGGCAGGACTAAGCACTTTCTAGACCATCCCTGATAGACCATCTATCTAACCTCTTCTTAAATATCTCCAGTGATCGAGATTCTACCACCTCCCTTGGCAATTCGTTCCAGTGCTTTATCACCCTGACAGTTAGGAACTTTTTCCTAATGTCCAACCTGAACCTCCCGTGCTGCAATTTAAGACCATTGCCTCTTGTTCTATCCTCAGAGGCAAGGAAGAACAAGTTCCCTCCCTCTGCCTTATGACACCCTTTTAGATACCTGAAAACTGCTATCATGTCCCCCCTCAATCTTCTCTTTTCCAAATAAACAAGCCCAATTCTTTCAGCCTTTCTTCATAGGTCATGTTCTCTAGACCTTTGATCATTCTCGTTGCTCTCCTCTGGACTCTCTCCAATTTCTCCACATCCTTCCTGAACTGCAGTGCCCAGAACTGGACACAATACTCCAGCTGAGGCCTAACCAGCACAGAGTAGAGCGGGAGAATGACTTCTCGTGTCTTGTTCACAACACACCTGTTAATGCATCCTAGAATCATGTTTGCTTTTTTTGCAACAGCATCACATTGTTGACCCATATTTAGCTTGTGGTCCACTATAACCCCTAGATCCCTTTCTGCTGTACTCATTCCTAGGCAGTCCTTTCCCATTCTGTATGTGTGACACTGATTGTTCCTTCCTAAGTGGAGCACTTTGCATTTGTCCTTATTAAACTTCATCCTGTTTACCTCAGACCATTTCTCCAGTTTATCCAGATCCTTTTGAATTATGACCCTATCCTCCAAAGAAGTTGCAACCCCTCCCAGCTTGGTATCATCTGCAAACTTAATAAGTGTACTTTCTATGTCAATATCTAAATCGTTAATGAAGATATTGAACAGAACCGGTCCTAAAACAGACCCCTGCGGAACCCCACTAGTTATACTTTTCCAGCAGGATTGAAAACCATTAATAACTACTCTCTGGGTACGGTTATCCAGCCAGTTGTTCACCCACCTTATAGTAGCCCCATCTAAGTTGTATTTGCGTAGTTTATTGATAAGTATATTACGTGAGACCGTGTCAAATGCTTTACTGAAGTCTAGGTATATCACATCCACAGCTTCTCCCTTATCCACAAGGCTCATTATTCTATCAAAGAAAGCTATTACATTGGTTTGACGTGATCTGTTTTTAACAAAACCATGCTGGCTGTTCCCTATCACCTTACCACCTTCCAACTGCTTGCAGATGATATCTTTAATGACCTGCTCCATTATCTTTCCTGGCACAGAAGTTAAGCTGACTGGCCTGTAGTTTCCCAGGTTATTCTTGTTCCCCTTTTTATAAATGGGTACTATATTTGCCCTTTTCCAGTCTTCTGGAATCTCTCCCGTCTCCCATGATTTTCCAAAAATGATTGCTAAAGGCTCAGATACCTCTTCTATCAGCTCCTTGAGGATTCTAGGATGCATTTCATTAGGCCCTGGTGATTTGGAGACATCTAATTTTTCTAAGTAAATTTTAATTTGTTCTTTTCCTATTTCAACTTCTAAACCTACGCCTTTTCCACTAGCATTCTCTATGTCAGGCATTCCTTCAGATTTCTCAGTGAAGACCGAAACAAGAAATCATTAAACATCTCTGCCTTTTCCAAATTCCCTGTTACTGTTTCTCCCTCGTCACTGACCAATGGCCCTACCCTCTCCTTGGTTTTCCTCTTGTTACCAATGTATTTGTAAAAAGCCTTCTTGTTTCCCTTTATGCTTGTAGCTAGCTTGAGCTCATTTTGTGCCTTAGCCTTTCTAATCTTGCTCCTGCATGCTCGTGTTGTTTGCCTATATTCATCCTTTGTAATTCGTCCTAGTTTCCATTTCTTATACAATTCCTTTTTTAGTTTGAGATCATGCAAGATCTCCTGGTTAAGCCAAGGCAGTCTTTTGCCATGTTTTCTATCTTTCCTACGCAGCGGGATAGCGTGCTTTTGGGCCCTTAATAATGTCCCTTTGAAAAACTGCCAACTCTCCTCAGCCGTTTTTCCCCTCAGTTTAGCTTCCCATGGGACCTTACCTACCAGCTGTCTGAGTTTACCAAAATCTGCCTTCCTGAAATCCATTATTTCTATTGTACTGTTTTCCCTTCTACCCTTCCTTAGAATTGTGAACTCTATGATTTCATGATCACTTTCACCCAAGCATCCTTCCACTTTCAAATTCTCAATAATTTCCTCCCTATTTGTTAAAATTAAATCTAGAACAGCTTCCCCCCAGTAGCTTTTTCAACCTTTTGGAATAAAAAGTTGTCTGCAATGCAATCCAAGAATTTATTGGACAGTCTGTCCCCTGCTGTATTAGTTTCCCAACATATACCTGGATAGTTGAAGTCTCCCATTACCACCAAATTCTGGGCCCTGGATGATTTTGTTAGCTGTTTAAAGAAAGCCTCATCCACCTCTTCCACCTGGCTAGGGGGCCTGTAGTAGACGCCTAGTAGGACCTCATCCTTGTTTTTTACTCCTCTGAGTCTAACCCAGAGACTTTCAACCCGTCCATCTCCTATGTCCATCTCCACCTCTGTCCAAGTGTGTACATTTTTAATATACAAGGCAACACCTCCTCCCTTCTTTCCCTGTCTGTCCTTCCTAAGCAGGCTGTACCCTTCAATACCAACATTCCAATCATGAGTATTATCCCACCAAGTTTATTGCTGGCCATGTGCTTTCTGCTCGGCAGCTGACACATGGAGTAGAAGAATGAGCAGCAAGTGAGAATGGATTGTAACCATTTCCAAGCCACGTTCAGAGCTCACTCTCTGCTTGTATTGCTGGGCAGGGTGAATAATGGGTTGATAATTAGGTGCTGACCCTAACATACCAGCTAAAATGCAGCTCAGTCACAAAGAATCATAGGGCTGGAAAGGACCTCAGGAGGTCATCTAGTTCAACCCCCTGCTTCAAGCAGGATCAACCCCTAATGTAGAATCTGTGCATAGAAAACATGACCCTTTGAACACGGGTTACATATACATAATGCAAATTGCTCCATTATGGCTTGCATGTCTTCCTGTGCACAATGTCGCCCAAGCCACTTAGGGGACAGAGACCATAATGGTGGAGTTCTGGAGTTAGCCATCATTCCAGGACTCTGTACTGGAAGGAGGGGCTTTTCAGCTTGTCAGAAGGTTACTGCTTTAGCTCTGTGAGCATAAATGTTACTGACAGACATTGAAGCAGCCAATTGTTCTGGTAAATTATGTTCCTGGCCTCCAAATGGGATGGTTTGGGCCCACAGTGGACAAAGCAGTTAATCTGAAAGAGACAAGTTGTGCTACAGTTAACTGGGAGAACAGAAATCAATACACGTGCAATCTATTGCACCTGCATGAAAGGTCAGAGAATGGAACACTTGGAATGGCTATAACTGAGCAGACCAATATCGTGTCCCCAAAATAACAGCAGGCACAGAAGGGTAGGCATGAAGTGTTTCACAGATGTTCCCTGTGAAACTATGGAAGTTAGGCTGTGCCACTGCCCAGTGTTCACACCAGAGTACAAGAGCCTTCAGCTGCATCCTGTGCCATTTACCTTCCACAAGAGGCTCATGCAGTAATTCTGCTAAAGGTAAAGGCCCAAAGTCACCTGTCCCTACCAGTGTCACTGAAATCAGCCACAGTCTCACAGTCTTCAGAGGGTTCAGGATAGGTTCACAATCCACTGGTGAGATTGGGGCTGAGATTAGTTACACTAAAAGCCATGTATCAGGGAGGTTTATCAGTGGGACCTATCCTGGTGACAGAACCAGGGGGTTTGTTGTTTGTGTTTGAGAGCATGACAGCCCAGTGTTGGGCTTGCATCCAATGTTTGCTCTAATTTTTTCCATCCATGGGCAGAATACATTTTGTTATATGCACTTTAAAGACTAACAAAATAATTTATTAGGTGATCAGCTTTCGTGGGACAGACCCACTTCTTCAGACCAGATTTCAGGTCGTTTGCTGATCAACTACCTGCAAAGCTTTTTTGTGCTGCCAGCTAGGTTATTTGCATGCAGATGTTGTTTGGCTCGCTTTTAGATTTAAAACTACCAGTAGGGTTTGGGGTTTTTTTTTTCCATAGTTTGTCCTGAATTTCTGCAAGAGTTGCTTAAAAGAAGTTTTTCTTTTACATAATGCAATTTTTCCGGTTCCCCCTCTCTTCTAGGGGTTACAGCATCCTCCTTTACCCTGGACTCCTTTTTCCTGAACATTATTAAGGCTATACCCAGCACAACAGTTACGAAGTATCCCACAGTATAGAAACCTCCCACAGTGTTACAAAGTATCCCAAAACACAGTGCTATAAACAAATATTTCCAACACCCAGGCTACGTCTACACGTGCAGCCAACATCGAAATAGCTTATTTCAATGTTGCGACATCGAAATAGTCTATTTCGATGAATAACGTCTACACGTCCTCCAGGGCCGGCAACGTCGATGTTCAACTTCTATGTTGCTCAGCCCAACATCGAAATAGGCGCAGCGAGGGAACGTCTACACGTCAAAGTAGCACACATCGAAATAGGGATGCCAGGCACAGCTGCAGACAGGGTCACAGGGCGGACTCAACAGCAAGCCGCTCCCTTAAAGGGCCCCTCCCAGACACAGTTGCACTAAACAACACAAGATACACAGAGCTGACAACTGCTTGCAGACCCTGTGCCTGCAGCATAGATCCCCAGCTGCCGCAGAAGCAGCCAGAAGCCCTGGGCTAAGGGCTGCTGCCCACGGTGACCATAGAGCCCCGCAGGGGCTGGAGAGAGAGCATCTCTCAACCCCCCAGCTGATGGCCGCCATGGAGGACCCAGCAATTTCGACGTTGCGGGACGCGGATCGTCTACACGGTCCCTACTTCGACGTTGAACGTCGAAGTAGGGCGCTATTCCTATCTCCTCATGAGGTTAGCGACTTCGACGTCTCGCCGCCTAACGTCGAAGTTAACTTCGAAATAGCGCCCGACGCGTGTAGACGCGATGGGCGCTATTTCGAAGTTGGTGCCACTACTTCGAAGTAGCGTGCACGTGTAGACACAGCTCCAGTGTTGCAAATTAAAAATATGACTAGAGACACTAAGCTCCATCCTTATCTTGGGACTCTGCGGCTGAGGGTATCTTGTACAAATTACTGTACCCCTCCTGGGCTGGGGCAGGAAACCTAAACCTGCTCAGGGTTCTACAGCTGAGGGTACAGATACCTAGAAATGATTTCTTCACCAGTTTTTCTTAGCATCCCCACCCTGTGAGGTGGAAGCAAGGACTCTAATCCTTCTTCCTAACCTGGGAATTCTACAGCTGGGTGTATGCACTCCTAGCTGATTGATCACTTTCCAGTACTCCACTGTAAGGTTTTCAATACTGCGTTTCAATATGCTATTTCCAATACTCTATTTCAAGGTTTTGAACACTCAGTTTCAAGATTTTGTCATCACTTTTCAACATTCATTACCTAGTAAATACTTGTGGTACCTTCCCCCTTTCTCAATTCTCCACCAAAATGTTGTACTGAAAAGTACTTCACAGGATCTTTTCAGGGGAAAAGGGAAAACGTCACAGTTATTGGCAATACACATATAGCAATCAACACACACACACATATATAATATATATATATATAATTACACACAAGCACACTCCTGTCTTGTTGCGGTTACCAATAGTTTCTCCTCCTAACTGCACTGGCCAGGTGAGTTAGATGGGGAGGAGTGGAGCTGGGCTTCTGCCGATCCGGATCGGTGCTCCAGTGCTGACCAGACACACCCAGGCTCCCTGTGCAAGATGCTTCCATTTATAGTGTCCTCTCTCGCATGCCTGTTGACACCAGTTAGCCGGCTCATGCATATGCATAATGTAGAAGAGCAATCTTATGATATACATTTAAGACCTTCTTCTGTGTGGTGCTTCCAAAGGCAGGCCCTTGCTGGTGACTCCCAAGGCATCCATATATCCAATCATCTTTCAATGGGCCCACTTCACACTGTTCTTCTCATTGCTGTCAGATCTACTTCCTCTGCCTTCAAGGGCTGATTAGACTGGAGGCAAGGCTTGGAGCCAGGCCTGACCAGCTGGGAGCTCTCCCTATAAGAAGGGAGCTCCCAGTGAACAAGGGTGGGGGGGGCTGATTACTTCCTCCAGCCGGTGCAAATACCTGGAGATGCTGGTCTCCCACGCCTTCCCATTCACACCTCATTCACGCAACAGGGCAATCAATGAAGCAGTCCAAAACTAAAGGGTACAGAGAGGTTTTTCTTTACCTTACCTACTTCTAGGAACTGTTCTACAAAATACAACTGAATTTCTGTAGAACAGGGCTTAACACAATGATACATAAAATGACTTGATACAATATTTAAAAACTCCAGTGAGAGAACAGTTAAAACAAAGACGTATGTACCATGTGTGCCAAGGCCTGTGCAGACGTGCACCAGCTGTGGGTGCTCTGCTAATCAGCTGTGTGGCACCTGAGTCTCTCCTGGCCAGCGGCCCAAGTGCTCAACCTGCAGGGAGCCCTGGTTGCATCCCACGTGATGAAAAGCACAAAAGCCTCAGCAAACCAGTCTGTCTGACTTCAACTCTTCCTGCTTTTTTCCTAGATCCCTGCTGGCTATTAGTACAACCACAGCCCATGCTTGGTTCCAGGTGGCAGGCTCACTGACTCCGTCTTTGGTCTCAAGTATCCCCTGTAACTTCACCTTTATTCTGCTTAATAATACAGCCCATTGTCTGCAGTTCCCTCAAGTCATTTCAAGCAGTTCTTAGTGTCAGCTGTAATTCTGTCAGTAATTCTATTCAGGATGGGCTCTCCCTGCTCAGCAATCTCTTCCCAAAGCTACAGCTCCTTAGAGTCAGTTGCTAAATTAATGTAAACAACACCCTTGGGATGATTGGGAATTTTCTTATTTTTATCTGTACGTATGCTGGATGTGTGTGCCCTGAGCCTGCTCTGACCTGGTGTTGTGATCCCAGCCTGGCCTAACCTAACAGCCCACATTTATTCATCAGCAGAGGAGTCAGTTCTCAGCAAGAACCAGATTAGGGTGCTGGGGGCGGGGGCGAGCAGTGCAAGGTCTGAGGGAGTGAGCTAGAAGTGCAGTGCTCCGGGCCTGTGACCCACCTCCTTCCTCCCCATGAAACATGATGAAAAGCATCAGTGGCTCTGCAGCTTCTGCATGTTCCAGACGAATGGATCCCTTTTCGGGACACTGTTAGCAGTTTCACACTGTAGCTCTTGAAGGTAAAGTTCACCAGGGGAACAGGTTTTGTGTTACAAAAACAGCATCACCATGATGAAGCAAGGAGAGCCGTGGCTCATGAAGAGAGAACAAGACAAATTGCAGTCATCTACTAGAGATTGTTCACACACCGAGACAGGCTCCACTCTGGTATTTGTACTGGAGTCAGACTGACTCCCTTCTCAGTGTTAGTTCAGCTCCTTGCAGGTGGCTCCCTTCTACTATAACCCTGCTGGAGACACTTTCTGTCCAGACCTGAGTGAGTAGGTAGTGACAGGAGGGTGCTGGGGGAATGGCTGATGTCTGGGCACGACGCTGTTATTCCTGTTATCAAAACGACAATTAGCACAAATAAAAAGCCAGACAAGTACTTTGTTGCCCTGTTCCATAGGTGTACAGTTTGCCATAGGAGCACATATACCTCAGCTGATCAAGCCAACTGCCAAATGGAGCTGAGTTGAATGAACTGTTCTTGATGGCAGCTGGATTACGAAGCGAGTTTTTCGTAGGCAATCCATAGCACAGCACAACTGTACTTACTGCTGAGACCTGCTCGCTGTGTGTCAGAGTATGACCTGACCTCTGTACCCCTCTGTCCCTGTGTCACACCTGTCATGTGCCTTCCACTGCAGTGCTCCTTGCAGTGTGGTTGAGCACATGTTGCATTTGGCTTGGCAGTGCCAGGTTGTCTGAGCCTGGGGCAAGATGATGCATTCCGTTCCCTGTTGCCTGGGAGACTGGGAAGTTTGGCTGTGGGATGTTTAGGGCCTAAAAACCTCTGTTCCTTCTTTTAATGAGAACCAGATTTTCTGGTTACCAAGGCCAAAGCCATGTGCCACATGGGACATATGGATATCCAGGCTGGAGTGCCCAAGTGAGTCCCACGGTTTGCCACTGGAAGTACTTCCAAACGAGTGGAATGAAATGCCAGGAGACATGTATCCAGTCACCAGATCTGATCAGGTTAGACCACAGCAAATCAGGACAGGTGAGACTAGGCTCAAGCTCCGACCAGGTCAGCTGCCTCCCAGGCTTTTGTGAAGCATTATACAGTATATATTGGGATCCTTAGATGGAAGGTACTGGCATCCTGTGATGTGTGGCTCATTATATAACTTTATGTTATTATATTATCTTATTATTTTCTGAATAGTTTGGTGCCACAGATAAGTGTGTGATGATAATATAATACTCCTTTGCAACAGTGATGAAATCCAGCCCGCTAATTAATGGCTGGCTTCTATGTGTAGTGCAGATAACATCTTTTGAGGTGCTTATACATTGACTTAAAATATCCAGGTTTTTTATATCTGCTAGGTTCTTAGACTGGCTCCCATTGCTGAGGTCTTTGAAAGCTTCCCATCTGTAAAACCAACAGCAGTTATAACTCTCCCATCCTACTCTGCCATAACAATCTGATGGACCATTTCAAAGGGAACCTAAATTGTAAGCTTTATCTTCCTGGATGTTTGTACAGCATGTGGAACAATAGGATGCTATTCTTGACAGGGATTTTTGGGTGCTACCATGATACAGAGAACAACTTTCTGAATATTAAAACAACTCCAGTCTAGGGGAGAATAGAATTAGAGATCAGAGTCAGCTCTTGCTACAGTGTGTGCAACACTAAAATAATTTACTGAAGTCGGTGGAGTTATTGTGGGTCTATCCTGCTGTAACTAAGAGCCGAATTGTCCTAGGAAAGAGCTCAGACATCTCTTTTCTTTAGTCCTTCCCTTAGTCCCCTTTCCTTCAATTCATCTTTCCCATTCTTCTCATCTTGGAACTTACTGCTCTTATTCCAAGAGTAAAGGATCAGTACACTATTTAATCTCATAAACATGATGTTTTTAAGGATAATTGTCATCTAGGGATTGAAGGAGATACTTTAAATGGCCCTATTTGTTGCTTGCATATTTTACATCTTTGAGAGTGTTACTCTGCTTCTTACTTTGTATATTTAAATATTTAGCTCACTGAATTTGCAAACTGTGGTTTGAAGTTGTATGTGGCTCCAGTCCAAAGGCAAAGGGTGTATTGTCAATGCACAGGCAGGTGAAATGCACATTGTATCAAGATGTAGTCACAGCAGGCAATGTGAGCAGCCTGCCAGTTGTGCAAGCTTGCCCTAGACTACTCAAAAGGAGAATTCCTGCAATTACACCCACTTATGCATCTTAGTCAGATGAAACTGACAGAGAACACTCTGCCACACCTCATGCAGAAGCTTTTTAATGTGACCTGAGAGATTTGAGGTACTGTGACCTGCCAAAACGTGTCTGGATTTGTCTAAAAGCTGCAAAACTCTTTGGGCTTTCTGCCTATCCCCCCACCCCCCATGCTCAGCTATGTAGAGTGAAGGTTTGGACCTGAACTATGGCTTTTAGAAAGCATATAAAGAGCGGAGGTGGTGGCGGAGCATTCATACCTTCTTCTTCTGGATAGAGAAAAGAGATAGAATCTTTGGAATTGGGGGTGGGGGGCGTGCTGCAGATGGGCATACACTTTTCATGTGGTCCATTGGTCCTTTCTAAAACTAGTCCATAGGTGTGGATATTGCAACAGCAAAACAGTTTTGCACAGAAACAAAGCTTTAGTCACTGTCATGAAATTCTCTTGGCCTCTGGAGAGATGGTGGCTGGGACTGTGTCATGCATACAGTGTAATACAGTGTCCAGATCTGGGCAATGGTACTAGGACTTGACCTGGTATTTTGAATGATAATTAATGACCAGGGTGAGGTGTGTGGGTGACAGAGAAACTCATTTCTATTGGCAGGATATCTTTTAAGATGATCACAAAGGCATTGCAGGTGCTGGGATAGGGTTGCCAACTCTGACTAAAACTGTTCTGGGAGATTTTTTTTTCAATGTGAAGCAAAGTTTGGCTTTTTTTTTCCTTAAAATATCCTATTAAAATCTCTAGGATTGCTTTCAGTAGTCACCTGGAGATTGATGCCAATTCCAGGCCTGTCCTGGAGGGTTGGCAACCCTATGCTTGGATGGCCTGTCCCCAGATGGAGCAGTGAGCGTGGTTGCTCATGTGTACACACCAGAGGCAGTAACTTAAGCCAGTGTTTCCCAAACCTAAAACATTCACATACCCCTTTCAGAACTTTGGCCTTATCTGTGTACCTCTTCTCCCAGTGCCACCCCTGTGCTTATCTCCTGATTTTTAATCATTCATTTTCTGCCGTGTGCCTCTTGAAATCCTTTGGTGTACCACTAGTGGTACATGTACCACACTTTGGGAAACACTGCCTTAAGCCTTTCAGAGGCTTTCTGTCTCTGCTACTTTTCGCTAAGGTAACCCTGAAAATTAAATCTTTTAACTGCTGTCCTACCATGGTAAATACCCAGCGAGGCCCTTATGTTTATATACTTACCAGAGGCCATGCTGAAACACTTAGGAGCTACCCAGGAAACCATCCCTGTCTTAGATTAGTTATAAAAAGCTGTTGCATCACACCTAAACAGAAACCACCCAGAAGGCTCCTGTATTTCAAGACAGCCTAATCCCTCCGCTTCCCGTTTGTTAAAAGATGATGTGAAGGTAAAACTGTAAAGCAAATACACCTCTAATGTCTCTCTTTCTCTCAGGGCTTTGTACAGTTGCCCATCATTCTTGTACTTGGGCAAAATCCATGTAAACAGCTGGTAACAATGAGTCCCTTGTGGGCTTCTGGTGGGTGTCTGGTTCTTCTTTTGGGGTAAAGAAAGATATTTTGGGGGCAGAGATCTTAGTGGGGGATGATTTATGATGATGATTGCTGTATTAGGATATTACTGTGTACTTATTCTTAGAGCAGCACTTTAAACCACCTTTCATTTGCCCCCGTTTTCCTGATGATGGAAAATACAATGTATGTGCATATGCTTTGCAATGCACTCAGACTTGCAGAAGGGGATTATAGAGGCTCTTTATAGCTTCTGAAGAAATCATTTTCTCGCATCAGTAAGTTTTTACTAGTGTCTTGGTTTGAATTTTTAGGATTTTTGAGATTCTTGAAACTGCTAAACTGGTGCAGGGCCCAGTGAATGAATGAGCTAGTCTAACAGGTTGTTTCCAACTCTTATTTCTGTGATTTAAAGATTTTCTGCATTTATTGGCTGCTCTTTCGCTTGGCCACTTTACACACTGTCTAGTGCTTTTACCAATCATTATGTAATGGCAAAGGCTACTTGAAACATCGTGTTGCCATAGAAACACAATAGCATCCAGTGGAGTTTAACCTCTTTCTCTCTCTCTCTCTCCCTCCCCTGACTTCCTGCCCCCATGGGAAGCAGAAATACACGTCTCAAAAATTAATCAATTTGATGTTAACTTTTAGAAGTAATTTTCTTTTTGGTTGCCTGGACTGCCTTTTGGATTCTCCTGCACACATTTAATTATTTACACAACTAATACTATATTGGAATTATTGCAACTACTTATTAGCACCAGTTGATAGTAACAGCCGTGGTACTCCCAGAACCATGTACTCTCAGGGTTACTATTGTTGTTGCATTATTTTCTTAATGGCTGGATTCTTGTTTCAGTCAAGCTGAAGCAGCCATGGAAGGAAACCTTTAAAAATGAGACACAGGATGTGAGCCTGAGCAATCCTCCCTGAGTCCTTCAAAGATGTTCTGGCAAGGAGGCCGAGTGAGTTCCAGGGAGGAATGCATGTCTCAGTAGAAGAGCCTGCACAGCCAGGATCACTGGGCTATGCTACAGTGTCCATCACATTTCTTGTCTGCTGCAGACTTCCCCCTTTATTATTTCTCTGTCCCATACATCCCTGATGGAGTCCAGAGTGGAGCTGCATTCTGGGCCTCATTTGGAAATGTGTAAATCAAAGCTGCTGCTTGGGTTTTTTGCTTGCACAGATTGTTTGGGAAATACTCTTCATGCCTGCAAAGTGTTTCGCTTCCACAAAACAGTGCTCCTTGGTGCAGCTCAGTTACAAGCTCCTTAGCATGATTCACTGATCACTTTAACCTGGATAATTCCATTATTTCCTACCCCCACCCCTTTTAAGAATGGCAGATCCCAAGGGAGTGAAAAGACCTTTAATAAAGCAACACTGATGAGTGCCATCCATCCGGTGCTTCTTGCAGCCAGGCAGCGTGACTTTATAATTGGGTGCTTAGAGAACAGTAATTTCAGGTAATCTTTAATAATTTGCAGCTCTGAAGCATCCATGGGAACCAAAGCTTTTTGTTTCATTCTGTCTCTATAAATACCAGTGCTTGGATCGACTTACTGACATTGCACAGCCTGGTGAACACACGTTCTGGCATCAAAGAGCAGGCCCATGCTGCGCTACTTTAGACAGGGTGCAAGGAAAAAATGCAGGCATTGTTTTAAATTGCTACTGTCTGATTACAAAGAGATACCAGTGAGCTATGCTAGGCTGCCTTCTGGATTGTGAAGTATTTGATTTTTGGTTAGGCTTTTGAATGGTCCTACGTGACATTCTCAGGGGCAAACTACCATAGTGTGGTCTAGATAAAATTATTGTTAGGTGAGTACATAACTGGTTGGAAGACCACACTCAAAGAGTAGTTATCAGTGGCTTCCTTTAAAACTGGGAAAGCAAATCTAGGTCCTGCAAGGGTCAGTCCTGGGACTGGTACTGTTCAGTATTTTCATTAGTGATAATGAAGTAGAAAATATGCTTATTAAGCCTGCAGATGACAGCAAGCTCAGCAGGGTTGGACACACTTTGAAAGACAAGATTAGCATTCTAACTGACATTGATAAATTGGAGAGCTGGTCTGAATTCTACAAGATTAAATTTAACAAAGATAAGTGCAAAGTACTACACTTAAGAAGAAAAATATCAAATATACAACTACAAAGTGTGGAATAAGTGGGTAGGTGATAGTGCTGCTGAAAGGGACCTGGGGAGTTACAGTGGATAACAAGTTGAATATGAGTCAACAATGTGACGCAGTTGCAAAAAAGGCTAATATCGTTTGGGAATGTATTAACAGAAATATGGCATGAGAGGTAATCATCATGCTCTACTCATCATCTGGAGTTCTGTATCCAAGATTGGGAGATGTACTTTTGGAAAGATGTGGGCAAATTGGGGAGAGTCCAGAGAAGGGCATAAAAAATTATAATAGGGTTAGAAAATCTGACTTTCTAAAGTCTTTAGAAAAAAGACAGATTAATAGTCCTCCATGTCCACTGGTGGTTGGATGAGAAGTAATGGACTTAACACAGCCATGGATAGTTAGTTTCCAAGAGGGTAGAGAGCTCAGTCCTCTGCTGCAAACTGATGCCTCCCAGCTGCCGGGGTAAGTACTGCTGGCACCTGCTGGCACCCCAGCCTTTCTGCAGGAAGAGAGGAGATCTTACTACTACTCCTGCGCAGGGTTTCCATCCATGGGAAGAATACATTTTGTTATGTGCACCAAGGCATGTGTAGATGTGCACCACATATAGAAACACAGGCTGCCGGCTGTCGGTGGCTGTGGGCATTCTGCTGATGAGCAGAGTGGCACCTGAATCTCTCCTGGGTGGCTGACCAAGCACTTAGCTTACAAGAAACACTGCTCCTGGGATAGGGGCAGTGCAGGATAGGGCCAGGTCTCCCTGTAAAGGTGCCTGAGCCTGGGGCACTTCTGCCAGTGGGTTTCTATAATGCCAGTAGGAACAATGCTGGTTCTTCCTTCTAAGGCAGACTTCTCTGTGAAATTTGGAGCTATGCCTGTGCTTTTGCCCAGGGTTCATACTTCATCTGCTTGCTGTGTGTTATTCTCTTTTTCAGGAACATCCTCTGTCTGCTCTTTCCTGCTTTCTCCCAGCTCATGTCTCTGACCTTTACCAGCCCATGTGAAGCTACAAAGAAGAAACACTCAACTCTCATCCCATAAACTGGTAAACCTCTTTCTGAGTCTTCAGAGCCCTTTGACAATATATTTCATTTGAGTGCTAATCATGCTTTCCAGGTAGTGGATGAAAATCCTGCTAAGTAAACACTATAAAGTAGACTGAGAAAAAATGTAAGTCACCATTATGCAGTTCCAAAACCCACAAATAAAACTAGTATATTTGGTTTTATTGGTTGTGATTGTATGTGCTGTGTACACAGGGACACGTTTGAAAAGCAAGCAAACGACGATTGTATGTGGCTTATTCTTATGAGGCAATTTGTCTAGTGATCAGGGTGTTAATTTTTTCAACTCATGTATGCAGCTAACAGACAGTTGAAAATAAACAGACAATGTAGCAAGCCAGTTGAAAATAAACATAATCTGTGTTTTTGCTGAGCTGTGTCTCTTAATGTTTAGCAGCACTATGTGCGTCTGCGTCCGGTGTCTTTGCTGTAATTGTTGTGGAAGCAATGTTTTTCTTCACAGTCTTTTCACTTTCAAGTTTGCTGTGTAAGTAAAAGCAATATGCATTCCATTAGAAATACAGAGTATCCAAACTTTTATTTTCCAGGGCTTCCAGTGCTCTGTTTAAATGTGTTACCTACATGCATTTGGACTGTACAAGAGGCTGGGCTGCTGTTCAAAATTGCCTGGAGTTGTATCCTTTTTATTCTCCTCTTTCTCAAAACAATTTTAAATCTACAAGGAAGGTCAGGAGAGGTCGCGATTCCTGACCCAGTGCTGAACTGAGGGAGCCTCTACTGTCTTTTTGATGCTCCGACAGGGGTCACTGAACTGAGGCTTATTATTGGCTCCCCGTGTCTAAGAGGCTCAGCCTATCCCAAACAATTTTTAAATTACCACTGGCCTGAGAATATCAGAAGGGTAGTAGCTGGGAATGTCTAGACTCTGCGGCCAAGACAAGCTCCCCTATAGTGGAGACACCATGCACTGAAGGCGGGGTCAGAGAGACAGGCCATGAAACTGTCTCTGAAGCTCCCAGGCTGAAAGACAACACTCCCACAATGCACCCTGGGACTTGCTCCAGGGGTTTAGTCAAAGAATTTAAGATAAGGAAACCTATAAGGCCTACAACTGGGAGAATTTTTAACTGCTTTATTGCTTTCCATTGATTCTAAGGCCTGGCGGGCGCTTTTATGAGCTCTTTAATTCGCACGTCAGAATGTCTCCTAACTTCAGCAGTGCTACGGCTTTCGAATTTGAGCTCATTCTGTTTGGTTTTCTGTTTAAAAACTGACACTCCCATACAGTTTTAAGGTTCTTCCAAAGATTATAACCAGGAACTTTGTGCAGCCCTGCAGCTGTCTCCATTCAGCTACTTTCCACCCCCCTGAATGTGGAGTCACAGGAGGAGGAGCCAGAAGTCTCTCATGGGCTCTCTGCTTTCTGTGAGTCTGTGTTTAACTGTTCTGTTCGTTGCTTATCTGAAGCAGAGATGCAAAGGAGTAATCTGTGCTCCACCATCGCTGTCTCATTCTGTCTGCATTTCTACCTTTGGTCTTACTGCTTGGTAGCAGAGGTCATCTAAAGTGTGCTAGCAACCTACCGTGTTTCCTAAGAACATACTATACAGAGGAATGCACTTGGTCTATACTAATATCACAATGTGCACACTAAGAAATACCACATTGCATGTAGTGATAATATAGTTTATCATTTATACTAAAAGATTTTTTTCTATAGTGGTGCCTAAGCCAGTTTCAGTAAATTAAGGACAGTTGAAAACTTCCCCTGAAGCTTGAATTAACCTTGGGATAAGCCTGTTGGGTGTGGTAATCATTTTTGGATTAACTTTTTGAGACATTACTGTTTATTTTCACAAATCTGTGCACTTCTGGTCTCGGAGAGAGAGAATTATTGTGGAAGCAATAGTTTCAACCGGCTAAGGTATGCTTCTTTGTTCCCTGCAAGCAAAGTGCTGCTAGCCTATTGCAGGCCTAAGCAGGAATATTTTGGGGCCCTCACCCATGCAAAACACATTGATAAAAAGCAAATGGAAGCCCCTGGAGCTGCTTGGGGCCCTAAGCAATAGCTTAGTCTGTATACGTCCAGCACTGGCTCCTCCCACAGGTAGTGCTCTGGTGTTGATGAAGAGTTATGTTCTACCCCAAAGTGGCTGAATTTCAATGATGGCTGAGCTTGTCCCTTGTGATCCTTTGTATCGCCATTGAAGAGGCTTTGGGGGCAGTGGAACATGGAGCAAGTAATGTACTGCTGTGAAATGTGGTAGAAGCAGCAACTAACAACAGTCTCAGCACATTCCAACCCACTTGTGGCTATTCCTACAGGCTACATAAATGTATGTGTGGCTGGCTGCTAGGCTGAACCAGACTGAGATATTTGCCTCTTTGCTCCCCTGCGCTGAGTCCCATGGCCTCCCTGTTGATGAGGGCAAAATGCAACTTCCTTCCTCGCTCATACCATATCTCAGCCCCACAGAGGAGGCAGTGCAGGCCAGCGCTCCTTGCTCTTTCTCCCTGAGCACTCTCCCTCTGGCGCTCTCGCAGCACGTCTGGCCTTGGCCCAAAGAACTGAACCAAATCTCAATCTCATATGCCCCTAACTCTGCACAGCTGGGCTGGCAGCCCCAGACACAGTCTGCCAGAGCTTGTGTTTACTGATATGTGGGAGGGAAGAGTGCTGGGAACAGTCCTCCAGGGATTGGCATGATCATTGTGGGCTGTGCACAGAGGCTGGGACCCTTAGCTAATGAATTGCACCTCACGTCCTGTGCCATAATGCCCTGGGGTCAGTGAAGGCTGCGGGAGCCCAGGCGGGTGGGATTCTTGGTATTTTGCTGCAATGACTTCGCTGAAGAATAAGCACTGCTGTGTGTTTTGCTTTGCTATTTGTTTTACCTGTTGAAAGTACCCAGAATTGCCCCCATTCCTGTGAAGGAGGCTGAAGAATGGAAAGATCACAGGAAAGTGCAGGTTTCTGAGCTGGGTGGATGGTAGGTGAGACATTTTCACAGAGGCCCCAGTTGAAATTCACCATTTTGCAGCAAGATGTGAATTTTTTTTACCTGTTCTATTCAACAGAAGGAGCAGACTCAGACTGTCCCATAGCAGAGTGTGATCAGCCTGCATGTAGACAGGAAGAAAATCCCACCCCACTCATGGACCAGGCTTAACAGTAGTGCAAGTAGTAACCCCCTTTGTTTGGCCAGTCCTGACTAGGAGTTCTATCTGCTAGATGCAGTACAACCGTGGGAGCCCATTTCAAAGAGCCAGCAACTCCTCACCTCCACAGAGTACCTAGCATCTCAGCCGTAAAGTCAAGGGAGTGTGCAGTGTAAAATGGGTCTAGGCCCAGGTCATTAGCTGTTGCTGGAATTCAATAATAAAAGTAGAATAAAGGGTTGCTCTTTACAAATGCTGACAAGCTTAAAACTCAGAGGCGTTAAACGAACGACAGCCTAGGTCTTGTTCCTCACAGTAATTTTTTGGTTAAGTGATTACTGAACCTGCCCCTCAGGCACTTGATGGAGAATGGCAGATGCGTACATAGCATGAAGGCGGGGTGGGGGGGACATGCATGGGTTTATTAGCCTCTGCCTTTTGGCTCATGTATGAGGCACATGGCTGCTGATGTTGCTCAGGTTTGTCATCAGTTTTCAGTAGTCTGTGTCAAGTCTGCTTTTCAGGTTTCCTTTCTAGTGATAGATCTCCAAAAGCAAGGTTTGGAGCTGTAACCTGGTTCTGCTCTGGCAGCAGCAGACACATGAGGGTCTCACTTGCTACACTGTCAGGGAGGCATAGCTCAGTGGTTTGAGCATTGGACTGTTAAAACCAGCGTTGGGCGTTCAAGCCTTAAAAGGGCCATATGGGGTCTAGGGCAAATAGATTCTTTGAAGAAAGGCTGAAAGAATTGGACTTGTTTAGTTTGGAAAAAAGAAGATTAAGAGGGAACATGATTGTGGCTTTCAAGCACCTAAAAGGGTGTCATAAAGAAGAGGGAGAAAACTTGTTATTCTTGGCCTCTGAGGATAGAACAGGAAGCAAAGGGCTTAAACTGCAGCAAGGGAGGTTTAGGTTGGACATTAGGAAAAAGTTCCTAACTGTCAGGGTGGTCAAACACTGGAATAAATTGCCTACGGAGGTTGTGGAATCTCCATGTCTGGAGATATTTAAGAACAGGTTAGATAAATGTCTATCGGGGTGGTCTAGACAGTACTTGGTCCTGCCATGCGGGCAGGGGGCTGGACTCAATGACCTCTGAAGGTCCCTTCCAGTCCTAGCATTCTATGATACTATCCCCATTCTCAGGGACAATACTGGAAGTGAATAAGGACAAAATCTTAAGGAGCCCCTGCCATGTGGTGGTGTGGGGACCAGGTTCTGAGAGCTGGTAGTGCACTGGCCAGTTATACAGTGTTCACAGATGCTTAGAACCTCATTTTTGCGAAGGAATTAGCCAGCAGGGAGGTTAATGCAAGTACTTTGTGCCAGCCCAACAACTGTGGGGATTAGTATAAGAACTGTAAGGTGGCTAGGGAACTGGTTAACAGACTGTGCTGAATGGTGAACTGTTGGACTAGAGGGAGGTTACTAGTGGAGATACTCAAGAATCAGTCTAGAGACCAGTCTTATTTGATATTTTTAATGATATTGGCACAAAAAGTTGTATTGTGGTAATGATAGTTGCTGATGATATAAAGTTGGGAGGTAGTGTCAATACAGGGGAGAACCAGAATATCCCACAGAAAGTTCTGGATGTCCTTGAAAACTATACCACTGACCTGCATCCCATTTCTGTCACTCCAAGGTGCATGGTAATGTGCTTAGCATCTAATCATAAGAATTTCTGTTTCAAACTGGGCGTGCATGATTTGGAAGCAACAAAGGAAGAAAGTCCTGCGCGGGTTGGCTGATGATAGTTTTATTCTGTCAGGCGAGGCATTTCCTGTAGAGCTAAAGAGGTATTAATGCCAATGTGCAAGGCACTGATAAGACCTAGTTTAGCATACTGTGAGCAGTTCCAGTCACCTATGTTCACAGATGAATAATTCACTGGAGCAGGTGCAGAGAAGAGTAATTAAGAAGATCCAGGGACTGAAGGGATGAGCTTATGAGAGGAGACTGGAAACACTTGAGAGACTGCAGAAGATATCTAATTTTTTTTCCAAGTACATTGTGATGATGGCAGAATTAACAGAGAGGGTGAAGCTAAAGGACAATGTCGACACAATAGTAAACAGGGACAAACTGGCGATGAATACATTTGGTTTGGAAATTGGAAGAAGGTTTCTATGCATCAGAGGGGTGGGGTTCCAGGACGCCCTCCTTATAGGAGCTGTTGCGGTAAACAACTTAGTTTTTAGAGAGAAGTGGACAAATGTTTGAGTGTGATTATATGACGGGATAGCTTGTGATATAGGGAACAAGGCTCAACAGCTCTGGGGTTTACTGCTGGTTTATGGCCTGTGTTCCTACAAGCTCTTACACCAAGGCGTAAGCTGCAGAGTCAGAAGGGGTTTCCATGCCTCCCACTGAGTTTTTTGTAGCCTTCCTCTGACATGTCAGAGTGGGTCATGGCAGGAGAAGGGACATCAGTAGGATGGGTCAGAGCTCACAGGTGCTCTCAGCTGCTTGGCTGACAGGCTGTCGCTCAGAGCCACAGGTATAAGAAGCCCCATACATGGGCTCCAGAAGGAATTTTCCCCCGGGTCACATTTGTAGTGATCTGGGGGTGAGGGAGTTGCCTTTCTCTGTAACAAGCGGGGATAGGGCACTTGCCAGGATCGACTGGACCTGACTCAATCATCTCCTGGCCTTGCAGAGGCCTCAGGCACTGAACACCTTGGACCGTCCTGTTTTCAGCCTGTGGCACAGAACAGTACAGTGTCCCATGATCTGTGATACTTTGCTGTCACTTCATTGCTGGGTTCAGGATACAGGTGTCAAGTGGGGCTGGTGGCCTCTGACATATTGGAAGTCAGGCTGGATAGCTGTACGTCCCTTCTCCCCTAAAACCTAAGATTTTGGATACCTGGTCATTAGCTTCCCAGGTCTTTCCAGGTGTGGGTTAATACATGTAGGCTGTGTCTACACGTGCCCCAAACTTCGAAATGGCCATGCAAATGGCCATTTCGAAGTTTACTAATGAAGCGCCGAAATGCATATTCAGCGCTTCATTAGCATGCGGGCGGCAGCGGCGCTTCGAAATTGACGAGCCTTGCCGCCGCGCGGCGCGTCCAGACGGGGCTCCTTTTCGAAAGGACGCCACCTTCTTCGAAGTCCCCTTATTCCCGTGAGCTCACGGGAATAAGGGGACTTCGAAGTAGGTGGCGTGCTTTCGAAAAGGAGCCCCGTCTGGACGCGACGCGCGGCGGCAAGGCTCGTCAATTTCGAAGCGCCGCTGCCGCCCGCATGCTAATGAAGCGCTGAATATGCATTTCGGCGCTTCATTAGTAAACTTCGAAATGGCCATTTGCATGGCCATTTCGAAGTTTGGGGCACGTGTAGACGTAGCCGTAGTGTGTTGTGGATAAGATGAGTGGGAATACAGCAAATGGTACTCAGAGGTTTGTTTGAGAGGCTGGGGGTGGAAGGGTAATGGGGTACATAAACTGGGGTGCCTACACATGCAGGCAGGTTTTCAGGGTTCTTCACAACTTGGCTAATTAATATACAGAATATTTTGGATTACAAGAGCTGGGAATGAAACGCCAGAGTCAAGATCCTTTTGCTTGAAGGTGTCAGAAACATTCCTTCTGGCTGCATGTGAAATCTGCACTGCGTAGCCTGTGACAGCACTGCTAGTAGTGCTGTGTGTAGACATCTGCAGAGGGCACAACAATACAGTTGTGTAGAAAAGGTGAAGTAATGGCCTGTGCATATCATGTCAGAACCTGCAACAGGCTGAGAAAGGAGAGCCTCTAAATCTTCAAAGGCTTTCTGAAGTTTCTGGGCAGTAACCCTCCGAGCCCAAACCTGGCCTTGCTGGCTCCTGGCTCCTGCGGTGCCTCCTGCATTCCCAGCAGCATGCCGCTTCCTTTCCCGTCTCTGGTCCTGGCCTTAAATCCCAGTCACTGTAAGGGGCCCAGTTTGGCTCAAAAATCCCATGAAGCTGAAGAATCTTCTTGCACAAGGCACCTGCAGATGAATTAACCAGGAATCTTTTTTTCCCAATCTGCAAATATTTTCAAGACATCAAAATTTTTTCTTCTCTCAAATTGATACAAACAGTTGAAATCTCATGAGTATTTGAATCCTTGCTGTAAAGCCTCTCTCTACCCCTCGATTTCTTGATTAATCAAAACCTTATGTTTCAACAAATTTCTAAATTTTTTTTTAGATTTTGACCATTTTAAAAAAAAACCAACCCCGTTTTTTCAGTCTAACATTTCTAAACAAAACATTATTTTGAACTGAAAACCTGGAGTTGTTTGTTTTGAACATGTCCAAATGAAAAGTTTTCTCTACATTTTTTGAAGCTAGGAACTGTGTCAAATCGCCTCTTATTTTGCAAAGTGTCAGGTTTGCACCAACAAGCATTTTTCAATGAAAAAAACAATTCGTTAAAAATTTACCAGCCACAGAACTTGGCCCTGGAGCTCAACAAAACAGTCACAATGTCTATGCTTTTTGTTCACCTTATTCAAACAAAATTTCAAGTTCTAACTCGACTTTGAAGAAAAATTAATTTCATGGTTCTGAGAAAAAACAAGCAGTGCTCTATGCACACACAGTGCTGTAACCACATTTGGACAGACTCCACACTTAGACAACTAAATAAATTGCCTGATATTCAGAAGAGCTGAACATGTGCAGCTCCTGCTGTGGTCCACACGTGTGCCAGAGCTCAGCGCTGCTAACAAGGAGACTTCTTTTTCAGGTTGGAACAGAGTTAAGTGCCTAAATTTTGAACATGCTGACCCGTGGGATTTCACTGAAGATACATTAATGCTTAGCGCATACGCAAGAGTCAGCAAAAGGCCCCTTATGACAAAAGGGAAACACAGGGTCAGCCTGGAAAGAGATTGAAAACACTTTCACAGCTGATGTTCACTAGCATTTGTCAGTCAAGAAAATATCCCAATATTTCTGGTCATCAAGTGGTCTAAGTACAATGTGTTAAAGAAACTATCATTCATCTCAGTCCCTAATCTCCTCTTGCTAGCATTAGCGTAACCCCTTTTATCTTTAAAAAGGGGTATTTTTGAAAGACAAAGAAGAATCCTATGACTTGAATAGTCCTTTACTTACATTATTTCCTTTAGTTGCAGGAGCCTAAGGAATCAAATTATTATTAAAACAGCACATGGCAAAGCTGTTGATTTCCAGTCTGAATGGCAGCTGAGATGTTGGTCTGTTTTTTCAGAATTTAAAAAATTCACTCGGGGCAAAATCTCTTCATTTCAAACCTGGCACAACTCATGGATTTGCAGATGTTGCCCCAGGGAAGAATTAACTATTTACAGGGTGAAAATGTTTTTTCATTTCCAAAAAACCCCAGCAGAATTCTCAAGGCCAAATTATTGCTTTTGATAAGACACAAGAACACATGATGCCTTGAGAATTTCCCTAGCAGTGTGAATTTTCCCCCAACAGAGATGATGTGATATGGGAACTGACCTACCAAACAAGCAGATTCTTGGAGTAGAAAAAATATTGCAGGATTCTCTTTAATGACTTGTGACAGGATTTCAGTGCAGTGGCATGTAATTCTGAGGACACATGTACTGTGTGAGTAACACAAATCTCAGTTATTACACAACCATAGTTCTGAGAGTGTTCACAGTTAGGCAGCACAGTAAATAGTCTTATAAACCCAGAATAATGTATTATTATGCAGGCTATATGGCCTTTAAAAACCCTTTAGCCATACACAGAGAGCTCTTTCTGCTGGATATATCTTCTGTGCTGCACTCCAGTGATGAGGGGAAGTCCTGAATGGAAGAATGACTGCTGTGACCAGAACAGAATCTGCCTCTTGCTTTTTTCTGAATGAATCCCTTCAGAATCTTCCCATGTAAATATGTGGATTAGTTTACTAAACACCCTATTAGGCTTCCCAGGTGCGTTGGCTTTCTGGATCAATATAGATGAGGGTTAGAGAGAAACAGCATAATTAGGGAATACTTGCTATTTGAGTGTGTGTAGTTTGCACTGTCGCAAGTGAAAGAACCTCAGGGTTAGGAGGGAGAGAGACAATATTGGGTCTAACCAAGGGTTGCCCAGGCTCACACCAAGAGCAGAGAGGAGTGGGAGTAAGGAGCAGAGGCTGGAGTATCTGCCTGATTTCTTTTATTATGCCATTTTGGTCTGGGAAGAGAACAATACAATGTTTGCTCCTTCATTAAACTGTCAAAGATCATGAGCAAAATAGCCCAGGGGCTTAAGAGCTAAACATTCTACCACTTTTCTCCTAGACAGGAGCATGCCATTTTGTGTGAATCACCTTTTCTGTACTCACAGGCCCTAAATAACCTGGGAATGAAAATGCTGAGAGGCCAGGAGGGACCTTCTGATCAGGAGAGACTGCAAAGATGGGAACAGTTCAAATTAGAGAAGAGATGAATAAAAGGGACTCGAGGTGTCTGGAGAAACAAATGGTGTAAGGAAAGTAAATTCTTTGCTCTTCCCCAAAATGGCCTCGTCTACACTAGTAAGTTCTTTTGAAAGGTTTTCAAAAGAAGGGGGCTCTTTTGAAATATCCTGCATAGCGTCCACACGCAAAAAGCATTCTTTCTAAAGTAAATCCAAAAGAATGCAGTGCTCCTTTTGAAAGCGCTCTTCCACCCCACTGTCAGGAAGAACACCTTTTTTTGAAAGCTTTTTTCCGAAAGCAAGCATGTGTAGCTGCTCTGCGGGGCACTTGTTTTGAAGGAGGAGTCCTCATGGTGCTGGATTTTTCGGTCCCTGGCCAGTTCATTCAAAAGACCAGGGGCTCTGTGTTTGCGCTCTATCGAAAGAGCGGATCAGTCTTTCAATCTGCTTTTTTGTGTGTGGATGCACTCTTTCAAAAGGAGGTTTCTTCCTTCTGGAAGAACTTCTTTCGAAGGATCTCTATAGGATAGACAGATGTAGCCAATGAGATTAAGGAGAGAGGTTCAATGAAAGCGATGGGGAAAAAATTGAAAATGGATAAAGGAGTTACTTTTTAAACAACATGTAACTCACATGTGGGACTCATGGCTACCAGATAGCTTTGAGTGCAGAGAACTAGCAGGTTTCAGAGAAACAGTAGATAATTGTGTAGGTAATCAGAACATTGAGGTTTACATTAAGCAGGATGAGCATTTTTTTTTCTTTTAAAACAAAGGATGAAAATGCTATAAGCCAAACACTAATTGCTTGGGAATAGGCAGAAACTTTCCATGGGGCATGTTATTTCACAGTTGTTCACGGGGGTATATCTTGCACTTCCTGGCATTCACAGGATGGTGGGCCAGTTTCACCCCTGCCCTAATCCAGTCTGCAAATCCTATGCACTTGAATCTTACAAGTTACATTAGATCATTATTTAAGAATGAGAGGCAAATTGTTAATGGAGCTAAGGGGAGATTCTTATTCTTTACACTCATTACCTAGACTTTACCCTTATTTACAAATGATAAAATATGAAGAGAGTGGATAAGCAGAGAGTAGTCAGGAGTATTAAAAATCAGGCACTCCAACTGGCCTTACAGTCAACAGGACTTCACTGCAGGGATCTGTGTTTCTTCTCTCCGGTTTCGTGCACACACATTTCTGTCAGTGTTTCATTTGACCTATGAGTAATATTTTTGATGGACTATGCTCAGGTAAGTTCTTCCTGCTCAAGTATCACATACTGCCCTTGTGTTTGCTGAGTAATATCCCTCAGCAGAGTCTTTAAGAATGATAGTGCTAAAGTCGTGAGTTAATTTTATATGGAAAGTTGAATGCAGCTTATTAATTTCTATACATGAAGTAACATGTAAAGCAGAAAAATCGGTGAGAGCATGAGTGAGATGCTAAGTCTCTGCACAGGGAGATTCGTTTCATTACCCAGTGTTCTGAGCCCTTCAATTTGCCTGATTCTTTTTCATTGCTCTCTGGGATTCTCTCGCATGTGACTACAGAAAACACTTAATAGGTTTCTACTGACAGAATATTAAAAAAGGAGAAAGTGTATAAAGTGATAATGTTACTTTCTGTAAGAACAATTACCTTTTAAAAGAATGATTAGGATAGAGAATGCTTTCATAATGGTATTGTTATGTGCAAAATCAGTTTTACAATGAAATACAAAATATAAATTCCAGCTTGCATAATCTTGAATGTAAAAAATTCATATGAATAAATGCATCATTGTGGTGTTAAGCAGCTTTCTTGCACATCGCTTTACTGTTAGCTGCAACATTTTTGGATTTTATTACTTTGTGTGCTGATTTTCTGATGTACACATCACTAATTGCTCTCCGTATTTGTTTTCTGCCCACTGTTCATAGTGTTACAGACCTCTATCAGATTCCCCCTTTGTCATCTCTTTTCTAAGATGAACATTCCTAGTTGGTTTAATCCGTCCTCAAATTAAATGTTTTCCTTACCCCTAAATATTTTTATTACACTTCTCTGTACTTTTCCAATTCTAATTTGTCTTTTTTGAGATGGAGTGATCACAGCATCATGAGATATTCAATGTACAGGCATACCATATTTATATATCAGAGGGCTAGCTGTGTTAGTCTGGATCTGCAAAAGCATCTGACCTGCATCTGACGAAGTGGGTCTTTGCCCACGAAAGCTTATGCTCATACATTTCTGTTAGTCTATAAGGTGCCACAAGACCCCTCGTTGCTTTTGCATGTTTATAGAAGGGCATTATGATATTGTCTTATTATTTATCTCTTTCCTAATGCTTCCTTATATTCTTTTAGGTTTTAAGACTGCTGCTGCACTTTGAATAGTAGAGAACTATTCATAATGATACCAAGGTCCCTTTCTTGAGTGGTAACAGTTAACAGTGAGGTAGCTGTGTTATTCTGCATTCTAACAAAACAAAACAGCAGTTATGGAGCACTTTAAAGATTAACAAAATGATTTGTTAGGAAAGCTCATCACCTAATAAATCATTTTGTTTGTCTTTAAAGTGCTCCATAACTGTTGTTTTGTTTTGAGTGGTAACAGCTAATTTAGACCCCGAGGATTTTGTATGCAAAGCTGGGATTATATTTTGCATTGTACATTACTTTGCATTTATCAGCATTAATTTTCATCTGACAACTTGTTGTCCCATCACCCAATTTCGTGAGATGTTTTTGCAATGCTTCCAAGTCATCTTTCAACTTAAATAACTTAAGTAGTTTTGTATCATCTGCAAATTTTGCTACTTTTCTGTTTGCCCCTTTTCTAGATCATTTCTGAGTATGTTGAACACCACAGCTGCCGATAGAGTGCCATAGGGGATGCTGCTATTTAGTTCACTCCACTGTAAAACTTGGCCCTTTATACCTGCCCTTTTAACAAGTTACAGATCTATGAGGACCTTCCCTCTTATCTCATGACAGTTTACTTTGCTTAAGAACCTTTGGAGAGGTTTCTTGTTAAAGATTTTCTGAAGATCCAAGTACACAGTAGTCACTAGATCATCTGTATCTATGCATTTGTTGCACTCAAATAATTTTATTTAGCTGAATATGTATAGAGAGAGTTTCCTCATTCCACGTGCCACACAAAATAAAGGAATTGCTTGCCGGATCTGGTAATCTGCAGTGAATGTTTATTGAAACAGGAATCCAGAGTTAGGGCATCTGCAAAGTATTTATTATACTTGCAGCAAACACTCCGTACCATGCAGCCCCAATACATCTGGGCTTTGCTTCTGTTAAGAGTTTGTGGGGGGGCGGGGAAGATGTTAATTTTATTTTGTTATGTATTCAAAGTTCATAACTGAACTATTTATATTTTATTAAA
This sequence comes from Carettochelys insculpta, assembly GCF_033958435.1. Lineage (NCBI taxonomy): Eukaryota > Metazoa > Chordata > Testudines > Carettochelyidae > Carettochelys > Carettochelys insculpta. Next base: position 25,041,939 of record NC_134157.1, on the reverse strand, counting down.
ATCATTATTGTTTGAAATAAGATTTGTTTTCAGGATTTAATGCATGAAAAAAATTCCTGTTGTAATTAAGATAACTTCTTAGAAGAAAGGCTCGCACCGAGGACATGAAAATTACTGTACACTTAAACCATAATAATTTTTCTATTGTATTTAAGGAACAGAGTCCTTGCTATTACTACATTTAATGAAAATAGGCTTGAGTTTAATTGTTAATCGGAACAATCGTTTTATCTTCACTTAAAGTTCTATTTGAATTGCTAAAATAAATTTCAGACTCATGTATATTTATCTGCTATGATCATCACTCATTTTTATGTGTTGTTTTAATGTTGCACCTAGAAGGTAAAGTGGGTAAGAGTCTGACTCGATCTGATGCAGACAAACTGCTTCACTTTCAGCCCACTCTCCTGGATTATCACGGATGGAAAAGATTCAAACTGAATCCAAATGTGGCATATTTGCATTTGAGAGGTTTGTCCAACTGGATGGAGGCTTGTGATAACTGATTATTCAACAGCAGTAATATTTTAATATGGACTTTGAGCAATAAATCATGAGATTTTTTTTTTGTGACATGGTCTCTTCCCATTCTGATCTTATCTAGACAAGACACATTGCACCTTCACAGCACAAAGTGTGTTCAGAGCATTGGCGGCAGATTCCACCTTAACACATGCTTATTTCCTTTAACTTTCTATCTCAGATTAACTATGACCTGATTAACTTCTACAGTTGTGCCTCACCAATAATTATATGTAGATTGTCCAGTTTAGTCTGTAAAGTCCTAGGGAGTGGGACCTGTGTAAACTATGTATTTTGTAAAGTGCCTTGTAAACCTGAGCTACTGGAACAAAACAACTGAATTTAGAAATCTCTGGCTAGCCTTACATGGGTAATAAGGAGATTATTCAGTTTTCAATTTTCAAAAACAAATTCAAATTCAATTTGATTTACAAATTGGCTAATAAATAGCATAAATAAATTGCTAATACATTGTTAATAAATAGTAAACTTCAGTAAATACCTATTTGGTAATCATACCTCTAAATACATATGTAATTTTGTTTCTGACAGTAGGTCATTTCTTCTGATTGATCAGTTTACAATGTAATTAGTTTCTAAAATCTCAGAATCACATCTAAGCACTAGAAACAATGCCTTTTAAACCATGCACAGTCAAAAGACTGTCATGCTGTAATTTCATAAGTAATAATTCATTAAGGAGAGCCATAAAATAATGACGTTTTCCATTCTAAAGATTTTTATAGGTGCATTTTCCAACAGGTTTTAATTTATCAGACTGGGCTCATAAATAGCTTATTTTGTCTTTCATTCTGCACTCTGAATTCAATCATTTTTGCTGGTACAGATTCATTAAATGCTGCAATAAGGTTGGTTTTGTTAATTTTAAATAATTGTACAAGTAAACTTAATTTTAACAATATGGTACAAACAGCTATGGAGACTATGCTAGCTAGGTGGCTTTGAAGATAAACAGAAAATTCAGAGATCAGTATTTGTGAAAACATGTGCCCAAATGCATTTAAAACAGAATATTTAAGACACTGCATGACTGTAAATCCTTTTTAGTTTTCAGGCTAGCTAGGATAGCTGGTGATTTTTCAGTTTACAGGTACTGTATCTGTAGCTGGCATTTATTTTGTGACAAAGGAATATAAGTTGCCTGGGAGATTTTTAATTAACTGTTCTCCTGTAGCTCTTGCCTGCTTATCATTTCACTGGTTATTTAAGCTTCATATCAGATTTGGAATATTATTCTTCAGAAATGTCTCTTAATCTCCCCAAATTAGCATTTCAGCAAAACATTGTTTCCATAACACGTCATTTAAATGAGCAGTTTTTAAAGGTACAGTTGTGACTTGAACAGAGGCTGGATCCTATAGATGGACTGCTGTATGGATTCCGGAATAAATCCATGAATATCTGTATTCTAAACAAGGGAAAGGAAGGTGGTTTCTTGTCTGATTGTTATCTAGACATTTCATACTTAATGAGATCTTTTTTAGTCACCTTTTGTGATTGCTCCTCAAAAATAATAACTCCCCCTCTTTCTTAGATGCGTTTATCCTGAATTGGGATTTATAAACTAATCTATTTATTCAGTGTGCTATTGTTCTTTTACAAATGAATTTACATCGTAAAATGGACATGGCTTGAACATTAACTCTGTTGCCTGGCATTTCCAGTCTAGGGAGGCCATTTCTTTCTGAGAACTGTGTAGAACTGTGTTAATCTTTTCCTTGAATAATAATAGACAATTGTGAAGCTGAAAAAGCAAGAAAGTGCTGCTAGTGATACTCACACCCCCTGGATGCCAAAGTATTTTCCCCTTTACTGTCCTTTTAAAAGTGCAAAATTTATTATCATCAGACCTGCTGATGCCACTCAGCCAGCTGCTGGGTCTTAAGGGTTTTAGTCAGCTGGATTATAAATGTTGCAAATGCTTTTAAGAATTTAGACTCTGAAGCCTTTTGTACCCAGAAAGTGGAGAGATGGGTCTAAGCAAACATGATTTACAGATATAGGTTTAATGCCATAAGCTAGAGGGAGCTCCACCACAACAAAATAGAAAGGTTCAGCTTCATTTGTCAATGTGCCCTCCTGGCTTTGTCTGCATCTGAACATAAAAGACCCAGTTTTATTGCAGATATTATCTACACCATTCTGTGATATGAATGTTATTGTTTAAACTATTGCTGAGACATAAAACAGCTGAAGCCTTCCACCATCACCATATTCATGCCAAAGCCTTTGATAAATATCAGCTAGCAATCACTGAAAAGATTTTTTTCTCGTTGTCTTTGTCTTTGTCAGAATACTCAGCCATCTTTAAGAAATGCATTGTCTCACAATCCAGGAGCAGATGCTCTTTTAGCTCTGATTCTGCACTTTTATTTGTGCAAGTTGTCATGTCTCAGGTGTTAGTGGAGTTCTGGATGGGCCCCTTAGCAACTGAACTGATTTCAATGTGCTGCTGTTTGCAAATACATGTTTAAATAGGAAATATTTGCCTTTGCTTTCTAAAGTAATGTATACAATTGCATGTGTTGCAGGGAAAAAGTTGATTTTAATGCATACGTGGTCCTTTTTAAATCAAAAAATGATCATAAGAATGAGTTTATTTTGACATTTCTTTTCTAAAGCAAATGGTGAAGAGAGTAGCTCATTCATTTACCAATTTGTTGCTCACACTGGGAATCTTGGATGAAAGAATGTCCATACAGTTCAATACAAGAAGCTTATACCTCTGTGATATTGGCAAAAGGAAGTTGTGAGAAAATCATGTTATGCAGGATTACTACTATGTGCATGCATTAGTAGTAAACAGAGTTATTTTTCCTATTGGCTAGTATGCCAGGTTGAGTCACTTACTGGGCAATGGAAAATTCCCTACCCTAATTTTAGGACCATCTTATTTACAAGGTAGTAGAAAAAATGTTTAAACCTTGGTCTAAGTAGTTAATGCTGCTCTGTGCAGGTAAATAATAAGAACACAACTGTCTGTTGATTTTGCTAATGAAATATCACAGCGCAGGGAGACCACCAACTGAAGTGACCAAGATACAAACTGACCTGGGTGAATAGACAAAAATAATGTATTACATGAACATGGCTACGTTTCCCAATTGTGGGATGCTCATGGGCAGTTGATGGTTCCATCCCATTTATTAGAAATCATTTGATCAATTTTTCATAATTTTTTGAAACTGTTGACTGATCACAGCCGTATATTGGCCAACTTCTGTTGATGGGTGAGACAAGTTTCAAGCATTCACAAAGCTTTGTGTGTCTCTCTCACCAACAGAAGTTGGTCCAATAAAAGATACTTCCTTCCGCACCTTCCCTGTCTTTAGTCTCTTTCTTTTTCAGGTGCTAAAATGAGCAAATGCTGGGTGACACCTGCCCAGTGCTTTGCATGCAACCAACACTGTATTTGGTAGGCTTGTAATTTAGGGCTTAGTACATATGAACTGATGGCCATGGAGGCCAAAACCCTATAGTTTACCCATTTAATTGTACAATATGGGCAACAATAGGTAAAGTTTCCTCTAATGCACCATCTTGGCTGCCTCAGCCTTGTCCAGAATGAACTAGTGTTGGAATGAGGCAGAGGAGAGTTCAGTGTCTGTGGCCATTTTCTCCTTGGCATCTCTCCTGAGGCTGAAAACAAGGAGGTTTGCTCCAGCTCCTGTAGAAGCGATGCCACAAGTCCCTTTGCTTTCAGCAGGAGCAGAACACAGTTGAAAGCTTTGTGTCACATGCGACATGGATACCCGTTTCATGGGAGCTAGGCCAGTGACAGTGATTCATTCCACACCCATCAACGCAAAGTCAGCCACTGTTGACCTGGGCTGCCTTTGCATGGGTGGTGACACAAAAAAGAAGGGGCTGAACCTCTTGGGCCTAATTCTGAAGCCATTTAACTGAACCCATTAACTGTTTCTCTGTTGAGGGACCACATAAGGGGGTGGAGGGAGAAATTGTATTGTTTACTACTCATGCAGGCACATGTCCCGTGCTGGAATATTAGTTCTTCAGTTTCAACTAAAATTATTTGTCAGCTGCATTTTGGGTTTAAGAAGAGAAAGTAGCTGTTAGGGTTGCCAACTCTCCAGGAATGTCCTGAAATTTGCAGGAATTAAAAGATTAATCTTGAATTAAAGATCATGTCAAGTGATGAAACTTCAATGAATATGTCCAACCAAACTTGGCCAGTCCAATAACTGGGAACATCCAGCTCACTCTGTAAACACTACTCTTCTTTTTTTGTTAATGGGATGCCTTTAGAAGATTTTTCTGTTACAACCAATTCATTTCTCTCCCAGTCTCTCCTTATATTTGTTGTCAGCACTTCTCCAGATCCATTGCTGGATCTCTAGCAGCGTGAAACTACGATAGTGGTGAGTATCAGAAGGGGAACCATGTTAATCACATGTTGTTGTATTTACAATAGTGGTAGAAACTGAAGCCTGCATTGATAAAATAAGTCACTGCATCTTAAAAGAAAACTCTCTCAGAATAAGTCTATACTAGGAAAATAAGTCGATTTCACATATGCAATTCTAGTGACAGCATTTCCATAGCTAGGATTGACGTACTGGAATTGATTTATTTCCCTAGTATAGGCCTAGCTTCTATTCTCTTGCTATCACGTGGAGTACATGGGTTGACGTCCAAGTCCAGAGATATCTATTTTGCTGCATCTTCACCAGACACGCATATTTAAACTCTGGAAAATCCTGATGGGGTCGATCTTCCACTTAGTATAGACAAGCCCTAATGTTTACCTTGAAGTGGTGGTGGTGAATTTCCCAGCTTGGAGAATGACTGGTTTTCTACTTTTAGAGTTTGGGATTTCCAGTTCTGGGGGAGCACTTAAGTTAGAAGAGCAAGGACTTCTTTTTGTCTCCTGCTCATTACAGGCTTTAACCGCATTTCTAGTCCTTCTATATACTGTAGCAATATCCTGATGTTACTCCCCACATGCGGAGATGTCATTGTGTAGAATCTTAATTGCACTTATGCTGATGTTCTTTATAAACTGCCTGGATGCAAAGTTGTGTGGGGAGGCAAGAAGACAATGGGCTGCACCAGAAGTACGTTAGCTTTGGGAGAGTTTGAAAAAAACATCCTTTGGTCTATGACTATCTCTACATACCCACGCACATACCCACATGCATGCATGTGCTGAGAATTGATACAAGTGAGCACAACTGAACAAAGCTTTAATTAAACCAGTGGGGAAATTTCTCAGACAGGTAAAAAGAAAGGAGCACATAATACTACTGCAGGTGCGCTCCTAGGGTGGGCTCACTCCCAGACACCTCCACTGTGTTTCCTGAGAGAGCAATAAAGGGACGGTAGCCCTTTGTAGAGTGGAGGTTTGGGGCCCCTCAGCAGTAGTTTATGTCCCTGTCAGCTGGGGGTGGGACACTTCAGTCTTGCCACCAATCTGCTGCTTCTGCAGGTTTTTGCTTCTCTTGAAAGGCAAAACTAATGTGTGTGGCTGCTGCAACACTCTGGCTCGAAGTGGTTTCTATTATGTACAGCGTGTCCAGTCTTGTTCAACAGCGTTCAGCACCCACTATAAAAATTGTTCCAGCCTTCCTGTGTGTACAGAGTAAGGGCCAGCTGCTCCGTGTGGGGAGGGAGACTGTGCACAGATCACTTGCTCTCCTTATGGAAAGGGGCTGGTTCTTCCACAGGAGCACCAGAGTGCCCCTACTGAAGCTCTGCGAATGTGTCTGGCAGACTAAACCCCAGCCTATAAGCCTTCCATGTGTTTGATACTCACAGAACTGGCTCCCTACATGTTAGACAGATCATCACGCGTGCTCAGGGTCCCCTTGCCCCTTCACCATCACTGATAGTAGAGCGCACCCTGTGACATTATTCCAGGCTGTCTTGCATAATAACATTAAAGTTCTAATCTGAAATATTTGCAGAAATGAGGCTTCAGAGCTAGGTCAATAGGATTTACAGAACAGATCCCTTTTCCTTTATTGGAGGTAGAAAAGAAATAAAGACCCAACCCCTTGATTGACAGGAATACCAATTAAGTCTGGGAGGGCGAGGATGCAGCGAAGAACAGAGAAGTGAACGCATTCACTAAATGGCAGCTCTCAGGAACTCCTTCAGAGATTCAGCTGTAGTTACTCCTCAGGCAAAGAGAGCAGCTTTTTGCCATGTCCTGAGGAGAATCCATGTGCACCTCATCAGACCAACTGGGGAGAATGCGGCGGCTCCTCCACAGACATCCTGCCCTTACTCTTAGAGCTGGGATCTGATGCAGAACCTGATGCAGTGGGTGTTTTAAGGAACTGATGCAGTGGGTGTTTTAAGGACACCTGTGGAATAGCTCCAAGCAGAAAGGAGTAACGGCCATCTGCTTAATCACTGTAGGCCAGACATAACTCAGAGACAGATCCCCAGTTACTTTGTTCTAGCACTCGTGTTCTTCACCTTGTTTTATCTGTGGCGCAAACATGCCACATGTTATTGTTCTTGCTTATTGTCTCTTTGCACTGGAATTCTTTTGGATGTTGCCTTATTAACAAGCAAATAAGAAAGGAATTTGCATGCTGCTTTCACCCAGTTTTTGCCTTTTTATGATGGCATAGACCTAAGCTAAGTCTATACTATGACATAAATTTGAATGTATTAAAATTGATTTTGTAACACTTGCTTTTATAAATTCAAATATGACTATCTTCACCGCCCCACAAATTCCCCACAAAGTTGACTTAGTGCTGCCACACTCAATCCTGAAACATCAACTGTTGCAGCAGTGCATTGTGGGAACCTATCCCAGAGTTCCCTCAACCCTTTAGCATTCTGGGTATTTTTACTGGCTCAGGATGGGAGAAAAATGTCTCTCAAGTGGTTGTGGGTATGTGATGTCATCTTCCCACATTGCTTTGCATTGCCTTCATTCCCCTCCCATTGGAAGCAAATGGTCATTTTCCCAGAAAGAAAGAAGGGGAAGTAGGGAATCATAATGTGCTTCCAGAAGCATGATCCCTGAAAATAATGCAGGAACAATGCAAAACTTGAAGAAAGATAAGTATAGTAAAGTTTTAGAAAAAAAGACATTTTTGTGAGGCAGGGTTTTTGGCTTCACACTTCATTACACAGCCGTACAGCACAGGGAACGGGGCTCGACAAATTAACAAAGGTAGCCCTTGGATCACCCAGGCATCTGTATCATCTCAACTAGCCCTCCAGCCACTTTTTCCCATCTTAAAGAAGTCATTTTATAACAAATTCACTAAAAGAAACAAAAATTGGAAAGAAAAAGGATCAACAGAGATCACCAAATTAACTGAACTCTCTTGCTTTTATAACTGAATTATCAAAGACTTAACAAAAAATCAGCAGGTGTCTAAGCCTGTTACCTAATTCTTGTGCACCTGGAGAGCAGCAGAGATGGAAGCTGCCAGAGCAGAAAACTGTAGAGTATTGTGGGATGTGTACGCGACACCTATGAAGGCCAATAGTCTATTAATAGATGTGGTACTTCCACACTAGCCTTAATTCAAACTTTTAAATTCGAACTTCACGCTACACCCAGCCACTTTTGATGATGTCAGGATATCAGCCTAAGTGCTCCCTAAAACTGACCTGATGTAATTTACAGTGAAGACAGTAACATTGTAAAATTGAGCTGCCTTAAATTCGATTTTATCATGTAGTGTAGACATAGCCCTAGATGTACTGGCACGTCTTCCATTCTGCCATTGTTTCTGCTGAAAGTAACCAAGCTGCTAACGAAGGAATTACCTCCTGCCTAGGGATTTTGAGTGGCCAGCCTACCCTGGCTGTGTACAGGAGAGTTATATGTTCCACAAGGATTTCCTGAGCAACCTGCTTATCCTCACTGCTCCATACCTGCAGGCCATGCCCTAGTTATTCTGACAAGCTATAAAGGGCTGTCATTAATGCAGACTCCCTGCTGTCTGTTGATATACAGTATCTCACCTTTCATAAGGCTGCATTCATTACTGACTCTTCATGCAAGGCTTGTTCAGGTTCAGATGAGCCCCTTCAATTAAAACACTAATTGAAATCTCTCTAGCTTTGGATTACTCTGCAAATCTTGTGGGAACAGGTTTATTCTGCTGATATCATGATTCTTTTTTCATTCCCAGCTGAAACAAGGAAATCCCAAAGCTTGTGAAAATTTAAAAGCAGGATTTATTTTGAACTTTGGAGAAAGGTTCAGGATTCAGGCAATTCAGATCAGCTATGCTATTGAAACTGCTTTAATGGGAACCTCTTCCTACCATTCTGTAGCTCCCCAAGTTCATCCATAGTCTCCTTCCAAAATCCTGGGAAAGACGTTTCCTACAGGTCATAACTGACAATGCTAGGCTTACCCAGTATTTCTGCTGTGTTTCTTCCAAGTCTTGACATACTTTCAAATGTGAGTGGACAAAACATAAGGTCAAGCAGGGTGGATGAATATGCAGAAACATATTAGCACTAATACTTAAGGATTAAATTAAACAAAAGTAGAATCATAGGACTGGAAGGGACCTTGAGAGGCCATCGAGTCCAGCCCCCTGCCCCAATGGCAGGACCAAGTACTGTTTAAACCATCCCTGATAGACATCTATCTAACCTATTCTTAAATATCTCCAGTGATGGAGATTCCACAACCTCCCTTGGCAATTTATTCCACTGTTTGACCGCCCTGAAAGTTAGGAACTTTTTCCTAATGTCCAGCCTAAGCCTCCCTTGCTGCAGTTTAAGTCCATTGCCTCTTGTTCTATCCTCAGAGGCCAAAAAGAACAAGTTTTCTCCCTCCTCCTTACGACACCATTTTAGATACCTGAAAAACGCTATCATGTCCCCACCTCAATCTTCTTTTCCAAACTAAACAAGCCCAAGTAGGTGAAAGAAGCTAAATCATTGCATTGGATCCAACAGTACTCAACATGACATTTAGAAAAACAAAACGCTTCACTGATTTATTCAGTTGGCACTGGAACCAACATAGTTGATTCTCAAAGGTTAATCAGCTTTCCAGAATCGTGTAAAAAGAAACCATTGTTGTGCAGACCGAATGCCCAGATTCTTCCAGCATCAGAAGGTTTGATACTGAAGACTTACTAATCCTGTATCAGCCAAAGGTCTTTATATTTAATGGAGCAAACAATATTAGGAAGGTTAATTGGCCTTATCCCAATATCAACTATTAAAGCACCTAAAAGGAACACATCTGAATTGTGACCTTTAGATGCCATTGCAAAAGTGAGTATTAGAATGGGAACTCTGTCAAGCGATGTGTAGGAGAATGGGGGACTGGGATGAGGGGGCATTGCAACAGAGCATGGCAAAAGTGTTATATTTACTGCTATGAGGCAATTGCACCAAGGAGGAGGAGGAGGACAGAGCAATGAAGAGTATTTGGGAATTAGGAAGAGTAGAGTTTTTACCAGCATGTCTACAACTTACATTGCCTGTAAAACAAATGTGACATCTTTCACTGGATTTGGGCAACATAGGGCCTTTAGCAAAAGGCGGCTTTTGGCAGGGCGACAGGAACTTTCCACACTAATCTGGACTAAAATGATGGCTGCTAACTAAAACACATTAGTGGCCTTTGATATAACTCAGTCTTTTCTTCCTGTCAGGCTTCTTTACAGTTTACAGCTCCAAAGTGATGAGGTCCCTGTAAATCTTTCAAAGAATTTGAACTTCAAGTAGATATTCATCAGTTTAGGTGCTTGTCTGAGTCAATCTGAGGCACTTTAGTTAAGGAATTGGGCTGGTCTTCACAGGAGGTCAGGCTTTCTTCTGAAATTCCCTTCTGGTTTCATCTAGGTTGTACCTGGTGGTGATATTCACCCTATGATGTTGAAATTCACCTCTTAGAGGGGACTAGCAAAGGGCCCAAGAATGATTTAGATCAGGGATGAGCAAACTTTTTAAGTTGGACCCCATTTTTTGTCCCTGCAATTAACAAGGAGCTCCACCATAAAGCCTCTACAAGCTCCATGCCAGTCCCAAGCCTGGATGAAGGAGGAGGATTGGTCAGATGAGTGTTGATGCACTGACTGTCAAACAACAATACGAATGAAATCTGATGCCAGTACAAATAAATGAAAAAAGATGCTGGCTCAGATGTTGCCCACATAAACAAGGTCCGTGATACCAATTGAGAGATTGGGGTTGGGTCGATAAGTTGGTTATCGAAAGAAAATTACAACTAATACATGCTATCCATTGGAACATGGAACGTCCGAATGCTGTGGGCACCTGGAAAATTAGAGCTGCTTCAGAAGGAGATGGAGCGATACTGATGCAATATACTTGGACTGGCAGAGATGTGTTGGACGGCATCAGGAGAGATATGCGGTTGCGAAGTCATTTGGTCAGGAAACAAAACGAAGCATGAAGCAGGAGTCGGATTTCTTCTTAGCAAAACAGCTAGAAGAGCATTATTAGGATAAAAACTGGTGAGTGCAAGAATGATGGTAGGGAGATTCAAAGCAAAACTTTTCAACACCACAGTCATTCAGGTGTATGAACCCACGTCAGACAGTACAGAGGAAGAGATTAGGCTATTCTATAAAGACTCGACAAAGAGAGTAGAGGAGACACTGAAGAAAGATGTTCTGATCATCAGAGGAGGTTGGAATGCGAAGGTTGGAACAGATAATGACGGATGAGAGAGGGTCATGGGAAGGTTAGGATATGGAGAAAGAAACGAACAAGGTGAGAAACTACTAGAATTTGCTACAGAGCATGAGATGGTGATTTGCAACACGAGATTCCAACAAGAGGACTGTAGGAAGTGGACATGGCGATCGAATGACGGGAAGTTCAAGAACATGATAGATATGATTTTGATAAGAAGGTGGATAACATCAGTACAGCAGTGCCGAACTTTCCAAGGAGCAGATCTAGACTCAGACCGCAGTCTAGTGATCACAAACATCAAGATAAAACTCAAAAGAAAATGTAAGACACAGTTTAAGAAAAGAAGAGATCTGTCGCGGCTATGTGAGGAAGATACAGGGAATGCATACAGAACAGCACTCGAAGAGAAGATTAAGACTAGCACCATAGAGAAAGACCTAGATAAGAGAGTTGCAGGGATAGCCACCGATATAGAAGAGGCAATTGAGCAGACTGTTCCAGAAGAAGAGAAGATCAATAAGAAGTGGATTACTCAGGAGACACTGAAGTTGGCTCAAGAGAAGAGAGCGTTGAAGATCAGAAGAGATGTTTCCAAGATGGCAGAAGAGCAATATAGGTGAAATGCAGTGAAGTAAGGAAAGCAGCCAGAAAGGCTAAGGAGAAATGGTTAGGGGGTAATGTGAAGGTATAGAGAGGTATTATGGTGAATGTAATAGCTCCTTGTTAATTGCGGGGACAAAAAATGGGGTCCAACTTAGAAAGTTTGCTCATCCCTGATCTAAATCATTCTTGGGCCCTTTGCTAGTCCCCTCTGAGAGGTGTATAAAACAATTAGGAATATTAATAGGAAATGGCAGCAGATGGCAATCAAAGATGAGAAGGAAGAAGTGCTCATGAACAGGGAGAAGATTGTGCAGCAATGGATGAGATATTGCACTGATCTATACAAAGCATGGTTGTACCCGAGTGTCTCAGAGAGACTGATTGAAGAACTGAAAGAAGTATGTCCACTGAGCATTGAGAGCGAGACCAATATTTCGAAGGAGGAAGTAGAAAAAGCAGTGAAATGACTAAAGAACAACAAGAGCCCTGGAAATGATAAGATCATAGGAGAGATGATCAAATATGGCAGAGAAAGCATGATTCAGGAAATACACTGACTATGTAATATGGCATGGAAAGAAGGGAGGGCATCTAAGGAATGGACAAGATCCATGCTAGTGACAATACACAAGAAAGAAAGTGTATTGGAGTGCAAGAACTACAGAACGATTGCCCTAACAAGTCAAGAACATAAGAACATAAGAATGGCCATACTGGGTCAGACCAAAGGTCCATCCAGCCCAGCATCCCATCTGCCGACGGTGGCCAATGCCAGGTGCCCCAGAGAAGGAGAACAGAAGACAATGATCAAGTGATTTATCTTCTGCCATCCATCTCCTGCCCTTGTTATGAAGGCTAGGGCACCATACTTTATCCCTGGCTAATAGCCATTTATGGACCTAACCTGCAAAAATTTATCAAGCTCTTTTTTAAACCCTAATAGAGTCCTGGCCTTCACAGCCCCCTCGGGCAAGGAGTTCCACAAGTTGACTGTGCGCTGTGTGAAGAAAAATTTCCTTTTATTAGTTTTGAACCTACTACCCATCAATTTCATTTGGTGTCCCCTAGTTCTTGTATTATGGGAAAAGGTAAATAATTTTTCTATATTCACTTTCTCCACACCATTCATGATTTTATATACCTCTATCATATCGCCCCTCAATTGCCTCTTTTCCAAACTGAAAAGTCCCAGTCTCTCTAGCCTCTCCCCATATGGGACCCGTTCCAAGCCCCTAATCATCTTAGTCGCCCTTTTCTGAACCTTTTCTAATGCCAATATATCTTTTTTGAGGTGAGGAGACCACATCTGCATGCAGTACTCAAGATGTGGGCGTACCATAGTTTTATATAGGGGAAGTATGATATCTTTTGTCTTATTATCGATCCCTTTTTTAATAATTCCTAACATCCTATTTGCCTTACTAACTGCCGCTGCACACTGTGTGGATGTCTTCAGAGAACTATCATCTAGGCAAGGTGCTGATGATGATACTGACTGAGAGACTAAGATCGCAGATTGAAGAACATATAGCCGAAGAGCAAGTGGGGTTCAGAAAAGATAGAAGTACCATACAGGAGATATTGGCACTAAGACTGATAGCAGAGAAAGCTTGATGGAAGAACAAGAACGTATACACTTGCTTTGTTGACTTTCAAAAGGCAATTGACAGCATAGATCAGAAAGTGACTTGGGCAGTGTTGCAGTTGTATGGTGTGGATAGCAGACTGATACAGTTGTTGAAGGATATCAATGACAATGCAGAGACAGTGGTGAGAACATGAAGGGAGTTGGGAAGTTGGTTTAAAACAAGTAGAGGTACGAGACAAGAAGATCCAATATTGTCAAGTATCTTCATCGCACATCTGGAGAGAGCAATGGACAAGATAAGAAAGAGGTAGAAGGGATATCTGTGCATGGGAAAAGAATTAACAACCTGAGGTTCATGGATGATATAGTTATCATTGAGGAAGATGAGGTGAAACTAGCGAAAATGGTGCAGGTACTAAACAAAGAAGGGAAGCGGTAGGGACTGATTATGAACATTGATAAAACAAAAACAGTCGTATTTGTAGATAAGAAAATAGGAAGGACAATCTGTATAGATGGGATTGAATTAGAAAATGTAGAGAAGTTCATATATCTAGGGAGCAACATAGCATGTGATCTAGACTGTAAGAAGGAAGTAGTGACTAGAATAGTTGAAGCAAGAGCGAGTTTGAAGGTGATGGATAAGATCTGGAAAAGCAAAGCAATTAGCTTAAGAACGAAGCTGAGTGTCTTGAAAACGTGTGTATTCAGCAGCATGTTGTATGGATGTGAGACATGGGTGACAATGAAAGATTTGAAAAGAAGAATATTGGCGTTCGAAAGGAGTTACAGAAAGATTCTGAGACTAGGATGGATGCAGAAGGTCACCAGTGAGGAATTATATTGAAAGATACAGCCGAAAGAGAACCTGCTGCAGAAGTTTATAAAACAGAAGCTACAACTATTTGGGCATATTTGCAGAATGAATGACGAACGAAAAATCAAGGCCCTGGTATTCGGCATAATGGACGGCTCGAATAGGAGAAGCAGACCCCACAGAGAATGGATAGGTGATATAGTAGATTGGTGTGGAGCTAGTCTACAGAAACTAAGCCACTCTGCACTGGACAGGGAAAGATGGACAGAAATAGTGAGAGAGGCATCAGACACCGACGGAGCCCACCGGTATTGATGATGATGAGTTAATAAGGCCTTCGCCCAACCTGTCTCATATAAAACAAACTGATGGAAATTTTGGTTATGTTCATATGAAAAAAAATCCCATTCAGCACGGGTAAGAAAATAAGTATGTAGAACATAAAGAACTTTATCAGTATATAAATGTGAATACATACATATAAAAACAGTAACGTATTTCACCGTTTTTAAGCAGATGGATGAGCCCAAGACTCAGCAGCCCTTACAAAATTTCAAGCACCCCCTCCCCCTGCGAGGTGGCCCAACCCCCATTTTGCTCACCCTCATTAAGATCTATGGAGGCCTGACTGAAAAATGGCAGATATTTTTCACTTGAAATTTTGATTTCTTTTTTAAATTCATGTGCAAATTGTTTGTCTTTTCAACACTCCCCGTGCACAGCCAGAAATGTTTCATTTTCAAAAACTACTTCCAGTAAATCTTCATCAATAATCCATTTTTTTTTTCAGTAGAACTTTTCAGTTTTTGGAAGCTAAGAAGCCTAAAATTATATACTGAATTATGACATGTTTAACCAAAACCTGAACATTTCTAGTGAAAACTGAATTATTTTACTGAAAAAATTCCATTTCTGTTTCTTCACAGAAAGATCGAAAATTTCACAAGAATGAAAAATTTTGTTTTATTCAAAACCTCAAAACTCTAAAGAACAAAATTATGTTTAGATAAAATATGATGTAAAGGAGTTTTTTCACCAGCTCTAGGCCCTGGACTTAGGTAGAATTTAAACAATTTACAGGCTGGCCCTCTGCAAACAGAGGAATTTTATGTATGCGCTTTATCCACTCACAGTTGCAGACAAAATCAGGAAGCAATGTTTGTTTTCTTCTCCCTATTTCTTTATACTTTAGAAATAGGTAGAGACTCCTGTTACCGAGAAGACCACAGTTACGTTGGACTCTGCATTTTTGCAGGAGGATAGAGCCCTTCCTTAAGGAGTTACAGACTAATTATAGAAGACAGGTGAGTAATAAGAAAGAGGAGGAATGGAAAGTGGAGATCAGTGTGTGTATTAGTAGTGGAATCAGGTGATTACTGAGGTTAGACCATGCACAGCTGGATGGCTCTGACTATTATTAGCAGGCAAATAGGGGGAATGAAAGCAAACAGTCTGAAGTGTTAGGGTACAGTTTAAACCTGATATATTGAAATTTCATAAAGTTCTGAATTCAGATTTGTGTAAATTGTTGCTCAAAATACTTGGCTCTGAATGGGACAAGATTTAACCCAAGTCAGTTAGCTCACTCTGACAGAAAGCATTCCCAGTGCTCTATCAGTACAAAGCACAGGGGTAAGTTTAACAAAGGAGGACAGCAATAGTGTGAATGTCTAATATGCATCTGCAGCATCAGGATGGCAGATCCACGACTGCATAGCATAGGCAGTGAATGAGACAAAATATGGTGAAGTCCTTTCCTGTTACTTATCTATGCAATGAAATTCTCCATGCTGTTAATGACAACTCCGCTTCTGAAAATTCAGAGTGAGATTTCAACAAACATTCAGATTAATGCACAAACTTGGGTTTTCTGTTGATATGAACTAGGGGCTGAGCTGTGAATAAACTTGGTGGAAGAAGCATTCTGAAGAAGTCAGAAAAGAAACCCAGCAGCATTACTGTCATTTTTAGCTCCCTGCATCCACCCACAGGGTGGGGGAAAGTAGGTTGCCTGCTACTGGACTTCTTGTCATTTGGCAAATGTGAGAGCAAACAGCATTGTACCATGAAATATACTCCAAGGAATCAGTGGAGTTTATTGGCCCATGTGCCCCTGGGGAGATATAGGTTTTCCTGTTTTCTTTGCCACTGCTGCTTACTTTCAGATCTAATCAAAAGTTTACATTCTCCAAGTGTATCTGCAAAGGCCCTAAAGTAACTCCTCAGAGGTTAGACTAGACTAGAGGAAGGAGGAGATGTGACTCCTTAAGCAAACCTGGGGAGTTTATATAGCAGGCTTTTTTTTTCCAATCACTTTGGTCCATTAACCAAAAAACAGCAGACTACCAACCACATGGACTTGGACCTGGGTGTGACAAATGCCTCTGTTTAGAGAAGGCAGTTTAGCCAGTAACCTATTCTGATGGAAGGAAGAAGACATGAGCATGGCTCTTGAAGAAGAAAAGTGATCAGCTCTAATATTTTGAATGTTGGGACATCTCATGAGCACCCCAGGTTAACAGAGACCGCTAATGGGATTTTTGTCTTCATCATGACTAGACTAAGGGTTTTGTTGCAAATATGTGAAAGAGAATTCGTAAGTGTATAACCACAAATATCAACATGTAGTCCCAAATGTGTGTTGCCGTGCTTGTGTAAAGTGCCACTGGCAAATGTTTCAAATTTGGATTTTATGCTTTGTTTTTATGCCATGTTTTCAGACATCTATTATTCATTATTATTATTGGTAACTCCTGAAATTCTAGAGATATTCATTTCTGCATGATGGGTCATTCCTAGAAAAGTGGGAAAAGATAAAAAGGAAGAGAGAAAATGCAAGAGTTTAAGTATGACTTCCACCCCCAGAACTAACGTTAGGTTTATATCTACAGTTGGCATGAAGCAGTTAATAAAAAGTTCATCCCTTTATGTCCTGATAGCTTTGTGGTGTGGAATATGAGGCTCTGACTGGCTTTCATCAAGTGTATCATGACCCAGTTTCCCTTGAAATTTAGGCTGGTAATAATGTACAAGTTGACCTTCTTTGGCCTTAATTTCCCATTGCCTTGGTCTTGTGATTCTATCTCCATCTCCAGATTACATGGCTCTGGGAGAACCTAGCCTTACTTCCTTGACCATATCTTAGAATGGCTTCCTTCATTTCTGGCTGTAACAGGTAAAGATGAAATCCCAGTTCTAACAGCTGAGAGATTCAGATGTACAGCTTATTTCTTAACATGAAACTCAGGAAAAAGATCTGGGACTTAATAGTGCTACTTTTGACACTTCACTCCATAGGCTTCTGAGATGAATATGACATAATTGAGATGTACTTTGTGCTAGATATCATTGGGAAGTGATTATCCCAGTTGTATGCCTGTATCATTTCTGTATCCGAAGTTAGGAAAATTGATGATGTATCTGTATATTATATGTCTTACTTTGGGTGTTGACCACAATTGACCCTTCAGGCACAAATCTGAAAAGCCAGATGGGACTTAGCCCAGACAAGGGATGGTGAAAATGTCGTGTCTTCCTGTGGATGCTCCAGTCAGCCTGGGAAGAATGACTACGCCAGCCCTGCAGAGACAGGGAATCCCAGTCGCTGGGTCCTGGACCCCTCCAGAGGACTGCCAGTGCTTTCCCACTGGAAGACAACAGGTTCCTGCCTTACACAAGTGCTATATAAGGCAAGGAGTGACAGCATAATGGTTCTATTGCCTCACCTCCCAAAGAGACACTGGGAAATGTCTGAAAGCAAGAACTGACCTGGGGAGGGAAGAGTTGGGCCCAAGATGGGAGGGTGCCCAGCATGTAAGTAATGATAGCTGAGGTCTCAAGCTGCAGGCCAGGACAGCTGCCTTTCAAGACTTTCTGTAATCTGTTTATGACAACATTTAGGGCAGGGGTGGGAACCAACATCCCATGAGCTGGATTTGGCTCACAGGTTGTCTGAATCTGGCCCGTGAAGTTTGGGGCTCCCCAAGGGAAAGAAAGTGTCATCTAAAGTTTAACATGGAAGTCTATTCTGATGATGCCAAGGATCAGCTTAGTCTCCTTTAGTTTTGCTGTGATGTGTTCATTAGCATTCCTACTGGACTTTCCATCTCTCCAAACTCCTTCCAAAGGTTACAAATCAACCCTTGCAGTCCCCTGGGAAAGAGAAGTAGAACTCACCTCATTTGATAATGGGGAAGATTGAGTGAGAGAGGTTTGGTGATTTGTCTAAAATCACATATTGAATCACAGTGCCCTGAACAGGGGTCTGGAGTTCCTGGTGCTCTGGTCACACCTGTGTCCTTTGCTTGTAGTTTTCAAATTACAAACCATTTGATTTTTACATGCTGAGCCAGCACCACAGATCCTCTCACACAATAACACCCTTGGATTTTGACAACTGGCGTGCAGTGCCTGGAGAGAGAGCCAGGAGATATCTAGAGTCTGTTCCTGACCATGCTACAGGTATGTTGTCAGACCTTGGCCAAATAATCATCTAAAATAGCTGAATCTTGCTGTTCCCTTAAGCCTTAGAAGTAATGGTACCAGCAGCAACCTGACTCTGCAGGCCTCGCTGTTAGCCTCTGGTGCAAATGAGGTATTACTTTTATTACAGGGCATCAAGGACCCTGACTGTATTGTGAAGACAGGTGTGGGCCATATCCTCAGCTGGTCCAAACCAACACATTTCTAGTCTTCTCAGTGAAGCCATGTGGATGACACCAGCCGGGAATCTGGCCTGCAGTTATATGAACTTCAGAGGAAGTTTATCATAGAGATATTTCAAACTTTGGGTGTCCTCTTTTAGACCCTGTTCCTCCAGGTGCATCCATGTGGGCTAGACCTTTGCCCCAGATTTGGAGTCTTAGGCAGATAAACACACTTCAGGCCACTAATATGAAAACATACAGGGCAGGCGCTGTTGTCATCATGAATAGGACAGACTACCAAAAGGAGGCTGCCAGGCAACTCTCCAATACCACATGCTACAAGCCACTGTCCCAGGATCCGACTGAGGAGTACACAAAGAAACTACAGCATCTGCTCAAGACCCTCCCTATAAAAACCACAGGAACAAATCTACCCAGACACACCCCTTGAACTGCAACCGGATTTATTCTACCTGCTACCCAAGATCTATAAATGTGGGAATCCCAGATGCCCCATCATCTCAGGCATTGGAACTTTCACTACAGGATTGTCTGGATATGTGGACTTTCTACTCAGACCCTACGCTACCACCACTCCCAACTTTCTTTGAGATACCACCGACTTCCTTAGGAAACTACAATTCATTGGTGACCTTCCTGAAAACACCATTCTGGGCACCAAGGATGTAGAGCCCCTTTACAACAATATCCCACATGAAGATGGACTCCAAGCTATTAGGAACATTATTCCTGATGAGACCGAGGCACAAATGGTGGCGCAGCTTTGTGACTTTGTCTTCACTCATAACTATAACAGATTTGAGGACAATTTATACTTTCAAATCAGTGGCGCTGCTATGGGCACCCGCACGGCCCCACAGTATGCCAACATTTTTGTGGCTGACCTGGAACAACCCTTCCTTAGTTCTCGTCCCCTAGTGCCCCTCCACTACTTGTGTTACACTGATGACATGTTCATCATCTGGACCCATGGGAAAGAGCCTCTTGAAGAATTCCACCATGATCTCAATAGTTGCCAGCCCACCATCCACCTCAGCCTGGAGCAGTCCACACAAGAGATCCACTTCCTGGACACTACTTTGCAGATAAGTGATGGTCACATAAATACCACCCTATACCAAAAGCCCACAGACCGCCATGCTTATCTAGACGCCTCCAGCTTCCATCCAGGGCATACTTCATGATCCATCATATAGAGCCAGGCACTAAGGTACAACCGTATTTGGTCCAATCCCTCACACAGAGACAAACATCTACAAGACCTTTACCAAGCTTTCCTGAAACTACTGTACCCACCTAAGGAAGTGAAGAAACAGCTTGAAAGAGCTAGACGTGTACCCAGAAGCCACCTGCTACAAGACAGGCCCAACAAGAAAAACAAGAAAACACCACTGGCCATCACATACAGCCGCCAGCTAAAGCCTCTCCAGCGCATCATCAGGGATCTGCAACCCATCCTGGACAATGATCCTTCAGTCTCACAGACCTTGGGAGGCAGGCCTGTCCTCGCCTACAGACAGCCTGCCAACCTTAAACAAATTCTCTCCAGCAACTCTAGACCACAACACAGTAGCTCTAAACCTGGAACCAATCCCTGCAACAAACCTGGCTGCCATCTCTGCTCGCATATCTACACCAGTGATATCATCAGAGGACCTAACCTCAACCACACCATCAGGGGCTCTTTCACCTGCACATCTACCATCAGGGGCTCTTTCACCTGCACATCTACTAATATAATATATGCCACCATGTGCCAGCAATGCCCCACTGCAATTTACATTGGCCAAACTGGACAGTCTCTACATAAAAGAATAAATGGACATAAATCAGACGTCAGGAACGGTAACATACAAAAACCTGTAGGAGAACACGTCAGTCTCCCTCGACACTCAGTAACAGATTTAAAAGTAGCAGTCCTACAACAAAAAAAATTTCAAAAATAAAATGGAAAGAGAAATTTCAGAGCTGCAATTCATTTGCAAAATTGACTCCATCAACCACAGATTGGACAGAGACTGGGAGTCGTTGGCCCATTACAAAAGCAGTTTCTCCGCTCTTGATATTCACATCTCCACATTAGCATCTAACAATGGTCACATTCCCCCTGACTGAACTGACTTGATTTCTCCTCTCTTGATGTTCACAGCTCCACATTAAATGCCAATAATGGGCCACATCCACCCTGACTGAATAAACCTTGTCAGCTCTTGCCCTCCCCTTTACTGAGACTCCCTTTTTAAATCCTCCTCTGAAACACCCCCACTCATGCATCTGATGAAGTGGGCCTTTGCCAATGAAAGCTTATGCTTCAAAATGTTAGTCTATAGGGTGCCAGAGGACTTCTTGTTTTTGATGCTCATATGAGTTTCACTACACTGTGAACCCAGAGCTAGTGCCAAATGTGGTAGTGACATAATGTGGTGCTTGGAGACCTTGATGCACCATGTGCATTAAGCGTGTGTATCAGACCTATTATCGAGCCGAGTTATTCCACTCTTCCTGGTTTCCTTATACAAATCCGTCATATTCCTAATTACCACCAGTTTTGAGCTATTGATTGAATGTGAAAACAAGCATGTGGAAAGCACAGTATTGTGAACAGACACACAGTCTGTTAGGGCAGAGTGGG
Source organism: Carettochelys insculpta (assembly GCF_033958435.1). NCBI lineage: Eukaryota > Metazoa > Chordata > Testudines > Carettochelyidae > Carettochelys > Carettochelys insculpta. Next base: position 25,020,466 of record NC_134157.1, on the reverse strand, counting down.
GGACAGATTTCTGAACTATTCTGCTGACCCTCGGCTTTACAAAGCAGCAGAAATGTAGATCTTTAGTACTTCAAAGAATAGGAATGCGTGGGAGAGTTAGGGACACTCCAGGATTCACATGGAGCAGCTGTGCTAGGCAGAAGTGTTTTTAGATATTTGCAGCGGGTAGTGAAGCTGAGCATTCAGGGAGGGCTTATTTACACATTCCCTTCAGTAGTACAGTATTTACACCTAAATAACAAGAGCGGAATCAGGTCCCTAATGATGCTTTCTTTTTTGCCATGCGAGAATTTCACACTGATGCGGTAAAGTCCTGCTCCTACTTCCAGCTAGAATCAGTGGAAGTACCCTATTGACTTCAGTGAGTGTAGGCACCCCGCTTCCACACACACACTTATGAGTTGTGTCTATGTGCCTACTCCGAATCCTTTACTGAAACCAATAGAATAGAAACCAATAGAAAGACTGCCATTGATTTCAGTAGGCTTTGGATCAGGCCCTGGTGAGTGGCAAGTAGTTCTCAATAAGTATGCAAAACATTTTCACCCTTCTGAGCACTCTGACTACAGAACTTGAGTTAATTTGCAGGTCCAGGTACATTATTACCACCCTGGCTCCTGCCAAATGTCTGAACTTGGTTCTTGAAGGATTTTATTCCCAAACCCATAAGCAAACTATTTAACAAGAATCTGCAAATAAATAGCCATAAAGAAATCATATCAGAACGAGGGTCTTCTTTTTGAAAATGTTTGCTCATTTTCTCTCTCTCCACAAAAATAGAGTGCCACCGTTTTCACTGCAAATCTTCAGGTGTTTGCTGAAAATATTTATGGTCCGTAGCTGATAAAATGGCTCATTTAATTTCCCAGTAACTCACCTTGATATTTTCCCTATTAAAAGATACATTGACAGCTTGAAAAAAAGTCAACACTTGTCTTGAAATATTATCATGCCAAAAATAATAAAATAGTGGGAGGTCAGAATGTTTGTGATTTCACAGATTTACAAATTTACCACATGAATACAGAATGGGTGTTGTTGGGAAAAATTGTCCACACTCACTGTTTCATCTGTGTCCCAGGACTTCACAATTCATGTCTTGATATCAGGAAATCCTAATTTCACAGCTATATGAATATACATCAGGGAATTCGGGCAGTGTGATAGGAGTTCCTGGCGGTTCACTTCTGTTTGCTTTTCAGGGTCTCAATCAAGAACAAAACAAAACAGCAGAAATGTAGCACTTTAAAGAGTAACAAAATGAGTTATTGGGTGATGAGCTTTTGTGGGACAGACCCACTTCCTCAGATCAATCTCATTCCAACACAGACTGACATAAGTAGGGAGGTCCAAACATTTTTTTTGGCTCTCTGTACTTATAAATGGGACTGTTCCACGAAAGCTCATCACCCAATAAACCATTTTGTTAATTTTCAAAGTGCTGCACTGCTTTTGTTTTGTTTTGTTTTGTAGGAGCACAGACTAGCTCTGTTACTGATCAAGAACAGGTTAAGGAAGCATAAAATCTGGCTTTTTCAAGAGGTACAAACACATTTTTCTTCTTGACTCGCAGCTGCCGCTGCCGCTTGCGTAAGGGGTTTGGCGAAAGACCCTTTCAGCAACGCGGCCAGTCTCTGCCCAGCGAAAGACGCTGCTCCAGGCGCGTGTGCCCGGGACAGGCGCGGCGCGCCGGCTCGGCGGCAGCTCCCGGGCACACGCCCCTCGGGGTTGCCGGACAGACGGACGTGTGGCAGCTGCGCCGGCCGGAGGGGCGCGTTGCAGGGGCCGGCGCCGCGGTGCCACCGCCCGGGGCCCGCCCGCTGCCGCGTCCCTGCCCGGGGCCGGCCGGCCGGCTCCCGGTCCCGCCGCCCTGCGGCTCGGCCGAGCGCTCGCTGCTCCCTCCCGCCGGGCCAGAGCAGGTGCGCCGCCCCCCGGCCCCGCTGCGCCACCGACGGGCCGACGCCGCCCCTGGCCCAGCCCCGCTGCTCGCGGGCGGGGAAGGCAAGCGAGCACCTGCCGCGCCTGGCACCCGGCGCTGGCCCGGCAGGGGAGCGGGTCTGCAGCCCCCCGGCCCCATCCTTCGCATTGCGCCCAGCCCCGCGGCTCAGCCGCGCTCTCACTGATCTGGTGGCGCCCCGTCTCCCAAGCCAGGCAGCAGGGCGCGGGGGGCCACGAAGGGGCTGGTTTGAAATATAAACCGCCCAGGTTACAAGCTGCAGCTGGAGGTGCTGCTCCTCATAAGCCTGCGGGGTAACAAGGCTGGAACACAAGGCTGAAGGGACAGTCGTTATCCCTGTTCCTGCGAGGTGTCCCATTCCTTGTCATTGCTCACACAGCGCTGCCTGCTAGCGCGCTAGCCTGCTCGAGCGCCCTTTGACTCCCCGCTAGCTCTACCCCTCTGGGGTTTCCGCAAAGCTTGCTCAGCGCCTCAGGGACCCAGAGGCTGCTGTTGCAGGTATTCCCCCAAGTGCGGTTTCAGAGGTTGTCCTCTAGATTGAAAGCCTCTCCAGCGAAAGTAAGGGCCAAAGTTTAGCTCTGGGTCCAAATTTCAGGGGCCTGACTCTGATGCACTGGTGCAGGTTGCTGTAAAGTCGGAGCAGCCCTAGGGAGAAGAATTGCTCCCAATGGTGTCTTGATGATGTGTTGCAGTACAAACCCTGGTCCAGACTCCAGGGTTTTTCTTCAGGTGAGTCTCTGGTTTAATTTATTTCCTGCTTTCCAAACAGGGTAGATCTGGATTGATAATCCAGTTACTGACATTCCAGGGGATGGAGTGTTAGGGAAGTGTTTCCTTCTGTGAGTCAGTATCAGGGATTGTGTAGAATTTCCAATGTCAAGGGAGTCATGAAAGAATGTTTTTAAAGAGGAGACTCTTCCTGTTTTTTATGGTCATTTAGAATATAACTCGTTAATCATTTTCTGTACAGCAGCCAATTCCTGTGCTGAATACAGAATTACTAATTTCCTCATGGGTTTCTTATATGGTGTTTTCATCACAGTATCTGAACGCTTTCAAAACATGAATTAATCTAGCTTCACAGCAATCTGGTAAAAATCAGGTGTAGAGTAGGTTGGAAAAATGTTGATGGAGCCATGGATGAAAGTTGATACACTTAATGAAATGAAAAACAAGCAGTCCTGTATGTAGCCATTTAAAGACTAACGCATTTATTAGGTAATGAGCTTTTGTGGGTAAGACCAGTCTGAAGAAGTGGGTCTTACCTAGAAAAGCTTATTACCAAATAAATAAATGTGTTAGTCTCTAAGGTGCTACAGGACTGCTTGTTTTTGTGAAGCTACAGATTAACACTGCTACCCCTCTGAGACTATTAATGAAATGTTAGTGAAACATTTGCAGTGCAAAACTGAGGAAGAAGGTTCAGAAAAATCCCATTTTGCATTTTTGGAATGGATAATTTTGATTTTTCATTTTGAAATTATTTTAGTTACGTAATTTGAAAATTATACATTATATTTATTATAAAAGAAAAAAGTCAGAAATGAAACAAATAATTTCGAGCATTCCAAAATGAATTTTTCCCCTGAATTTTCTTTCCTGGATAATTTCAAAGTTGTAGGTTTTGTTCAGATTTGAAATCACCAAAACTGTCATAAATCAGAATGGCCATTGCCTGAGGTAAAGGGGTATTTCCATCACCATTTTCTATATTTGAACCTTCTGTTCCCTAAAAGTGTTAACCAGGGTGGGTGCCCCATTCAGGAAGCCTAGGACCTCATTGTTCAGAGTACTTAACTGTTTTATTTGTGTAGAGCACCTGCTCTACTATAGTGAAGGGTGAGCATCACTTTCTGTTTAAATAGCACTATGTTTGTTCAGAGATGAGCTCCCATTGACTGCCAGCGCTCAGTGCTTCGTATCCAGCAAATGAACACACCATGGCCACCTGTGAAGCTTTGATTTACATGACTTGCCAAACATAATACAAGAAGTCTGTGGCAGAGGCAGGGAGAAAATCCAGTTTACCAGGGCAGCATTCAACTCACTACGTCGCAGGACAGCCTTTTCTGCTCCTGAAATTCTCTGCCTTATTCACTGCTCATGTTCCAACTTCTACAGCAAATGAGGCTGGGGTCCTACAGACAATGGCCTCCTTCATTAAACAGCTCGAGTGGTCTCCAGAGCACTGCATCTTCCATGCACGGAATCATGTGATTGTGCAACATACATCATTCTGATGCTTCCTGAAACATTAATTCACAGAGTCTCATTACAACCTGTAGTAAGTACAGGCCCAGTATGAGGCCTTAGGCCTGAACTAAAGTAATGGTCAAGACTTTGCTAGCAGAAAGCAAAGTTCAGCTGTGAGCTAAAGGAACGCATTGCTCACAGAAGTTGGCAAGAAGAGGATTGATGTTGCATGAGCATATCTACCTAGCATATTGAAGTATGAACATGGTACCCGAACACCCTACCCTGGAACATTCCACAGATAAGAAAGAACAGGCTGACCTATTCCAAAGACAGGGGCAAAAGGGTAATATGATGGATAGAGTTGTTTTGTTCAAACCAACATGTACAAGGTGAGAGGTGGCACCTGACTACGTAGAAGGGTTGTACCTCAATACGTCAGGAGTTATGTGTAAATTGTTTGTACCTGTGTATAAGAATGTACTCCTGGGGTGTGGTCTGGGTCCAGCCGAGGGGGCAGTGGAAAGTCCTGCCACTGACTGAGCTGAGTCCATTGATCGTGGGTGCATATTTGTAGTATGCCCTGGCTTAGACTAAGAAGTCTACAGGGAACTACTATTGTGTCCAATACAGCAATAAACCTGGCTGACACGCCTTTGCACCTTACTAGACTCTTTGGTCATTGGGGGTTCTCTCTGGGTCTGCTGTGTCGGCTATCTGCAGAGCTGGGACAGCGCACAGAGGGAACACATGCATGCAACCTTCCTGAATAACTTCTACGCAGCCCGAGCTGAGGCGATGTGTAAGATACCAGCCTCCCTCCTGTTTCAGTCTTTTTAAAACATTTCACTTTTAAAATGTGACAGGTGCCCACAACTGATAGGCATGTTTTGCAGTGTCAGGCCAAGGACTCAATGTCCCTTTCACCCTGCAAGTGACTCCTTCCAGGTTGACTTTTGGTGAGGAGCCAGAGGCCCCTGGAACTTGGTATCCTAGCTGACGGCAGGACCCAAACATCCCAGCAGAGTGGTCTTACAGGGAGCTTTTAATTTAACTAAACTCATCTTGTTGAGACTATATAGATGAATATATTTTGGAGCATAACCTTTCATGGGCAAAGACACGCTTTGTCAGATGCATGGGTGGGGGGACGTTTCAGAGGAGGATTTAAAGAGGGAGTCTCAGTAAAGGGGAGGGCCAGAGCTGACAAGGTCTAGTCAGTCAGGGTGGAAATGGCCCATTATTGGCAGTTAATGTGGAATTGTGAACATCGAGAGAAGAAATCGAGTCAGTTAGACACAGGCTAACTCAGCTACCTCTCTGATACTTGTTGAGACTGTTGGCTCTGTTGCTGGTTGTGCACCCGGGATGGTTGGCAAAATTCTGCAGTGGAATTATTTGGCCTATCTGCCAACCTGCTGCACTGTACCAGTCTCCGAACTGCTCTTTTCAGCTCTGAGTACAGGTACAGTACCTACTCATTGTCATTCCATCCCAACATAGGGAAATAAATTCACCATTTGCCATTGAGTGTTAGACATGGTGTTGTAAAGCATGTGAAAGATCTTGCCCACCACCTGACATATTGCCATGGAACATGGCTTCTCCACGAGATATGTATAAAAGCTTTTACTGCTCACCTGTGCCATAGAGAGCCTGCTTTCGTCCTGAATATACAGCAGACCCCAAACTGTCAGGTGTCCTTGACCTGCCCAGGCCAAGCCAAGGTATAGCCAGGACACTCACACCCACCCACTTTGGAGTAAGCCCTGCATTTGAGAGTTAGTATCACAACTGTATTAAAAAAGAAACCTTGGAGTGATGATATCTTCTGGCTGGTAGGGGCTCCCAGGAACAGCTGGTAGTGGGAGAAGTTAATAGGACAAATGTGAGCAGGTGCTGGGGTGAGGAAATCTGCAGAAGCCTTGTGAGTTTACTCTCTGGATCCAGTGGGACCTTGGAGCCATTAACCCAAGTTGTCTTCACAGCCTTGAAAATCTCAGCCTGGATCATTAACACCTTAAGCACGACAGTCTGAGTGTATGTAGCAGCCATATGAGAAAAATGCTACTTTACACCTATTAACTCCTATGAGCAGGTTGCATGAAGTCTCAGGTGTCCCAAAGATGACAGCATTGGCAGTCACTTGCATGTTCACAGAAACATTTCCTAGGCTGTTGCCTGAGTGTTGGGAGGGCTATTTCACAGTGTTCATAAGGATAGCACGAGTTTTACCAGGGACTTCCTTAGGTTCTTTAAACAGGCATGAGAGTATTATCAAAAAGTTGGAAATACATAGAAATTGTAAAACTTGCCACTGGCGCCTGGAGCAGTAACAACTAGTGCACTTGCCTGAGCGTGCCCTGGCCCACTCTGCGCACCTGACAGCTTGGGGCTGAGCACTGAGCATACCAGCTTGTCTAAGGTGTAAGATGTCAGAAGATCTCTAAGATGTCCTTCCTCATCCTGTACTGTGCTCATCATGAAGAAAAAAGACAATATTTTGCTAGAAAGCAGAAAAGGTTGTGTTTATTTTGTAATGTTGTAGGAATACACACTCACAGATAGTCTTAATGGCCATGAGTTCTGCTGTCAACTGAATTCAAACTATACCATGAATCGTGTTACTAGCAGCCACCATAGGTGTTGTGGGGGGTTTCCACACAGAGAAATTGTTCCCTGGTTGGGATGGGGAATGTCGAAGTTCTTACTTGAGTAGGAATGCAGATGTGAATACCCTCGGCTGTCTTGCATCTTCCAACATGTCCCCTTGATGCACAGTGTGCACCAGCATACTGCATGCCCTTTGCAGAGAGCCTGGGGCGGGGGAGAACGCTCAAATGCTGAGCAGGGGCCTGGCTGTTGTCTGTGTGACACTGGATATGTCTATTGTACACCTTGTGTCAGCTTCTCTGTGGAGACTGAAAGCTCTTTGGGGCAGGTACTATGTGCCACAGGGTTTGTATACCACCTTGCAGAATGGCACTGCCTGCTTGGCTGATCTCTAGGTGCCACTGATTAAAAATGTCAGAGTCCAGTAGAGATCCTCCTGGTGAGCCCCAGAACTGCAGTGCTTCCTCTCACTCAACTATTGCATCTATCAATGGAGGAAAGCTCCTGTGCTTGGGTCTCTGATGTATAGTAATTGTAAGGGAGTCCCTTATTACTGACTCAGTTTTCTTATAGTCATTGGTAAGGACGTCTTGGACAAGATTAAAAAGATTTGAAGCTGGTCTCCTTTCACAGATGGAGAGGCAACAAAAATGATACCAGAGTTTAAAAAGCTTGATTATATTAAAAAGCAATTATAGACCGGTAAGTCCAACGTGAGTACCGGGCAAATTAGTAGAAACAATAGTAAACAGTAAAATTGTCAGACACGTAGAGGAACATGATTTGTTGAGCAAAAGTCAACATGGTTTCCGTAAAGGGAAGTTGTGTCTTACTAATCTATTAGAGTTCTTTGAAGGGGTTAACAAGCATGCGGACAGGGGGAATCCAGTAGACATAGTATACTTAGATTTCCAGAAAGCCTTTGACATGGTCCCTCACCAAAGGCTCTTATGTAAATTAGGTGGTCATGGGATAGGAGGAAAGATCCTTTCATGGATTGGGAACTGGTTAAAAGACAGGAAACAAAGGGTAGGAATAAATGGTAGATTTTCACAATGGAAGGGGGTAACTAGTGGTGTTCCCCAAGGGTCAGTCCTGGGACCAATCTTGTTCAACTTATTCATCAATGATCTAGAGAAAGGGTTAAGCAGTGAGGTGGCAAAGTTTGCAGATGACACCAAACTGTTCAGGATAGTCAAAACCAAAGCAGACTGTGAAGAACTTCAAAAAGATCCCAACAAACTGAGTGATTGGGCAGCAAAATGGCAAATGAAATTTAATGTGGGTAAGTGTAAGGTAATGCACATTGGGAAAAATAACCCTAATTATACATATAATATGATGGGGGGCAAATTTAGCTACAACAGATCAGGAAAGGATCTTGGAATTATAGTGGATAGTTCTCTGAAAACATCCACGCAGTGTGCAGCGGCAGTCAGTAAAGCAAATAGGATGTTAGGAATAATTAAAAAGGGATAGAAAATAAAACAAAGAATATCTTACTTCCCCTATATAAAACTATGGTATGCCCACATTTTGAGTACTGCATGCAGATGTGGTCTCCTCACCTCAAAAGAGATATATTGGTGTTAGAAAAGGTTCAGAAAAGGGCAACTAAAATGATTAAGGGTTTGGAACAGGTCCCATATGAGGAGAGGCTAGAGAGACTGGGACTTTTCAGTCTAAAAAAGAGGAGACTGAGGGACGATATGATAGAGGTATATAAAATCATGAAGGGTGTGGAGAAAGTGAATACAGAAAAGTTATTTACTTGTTCCCATAATATAAGAACCAGAGGTCACCAAATGAAATTAATGGGTAGCAGATTCAAAACTAATAAAAGAAAGTTTTTCTTCACACAGCACACAGTCAACCTGTGGAACTCCTTCCCAGAGGATGCTGTGAAGGCCAGGACTCTAACAGAGTTTAAAAAAGAGCTCAATAAATATTTGGAGGTTAGGTCCATAGATGGCTATTAGCAAGGGGTAAGGTATGGTGCCTAGCCTTTTGTCGAAGGCAGGAGATGGATGGCAGGAGACAAATTGCTTGATCATTGTCTTTGGTTCACCTCCTCTGGGGTACCAGGCATTGGCTACTGTCGGCAGACAGGTTACTGGGCTACATGGACCTTTGGTCTGACCCAGTATGGCCGTTCTTATGTTCTTATATTCTTATAATTGAGCTATGAGGAATGGTTAAAAAACTAGCAGATTTATGGGCACATAAGCTTCCGGGGGCAAAGATCCACTTCATCAGATGCATCTGACAAAGTGGGTCTTTGCCCACAAAAGCTTATGCTCCAAAAAATCTGTTAGTCTATAAGGTGCCACAGGACTTCATTGTTTTTGCAGATACAGACTAACATGGCTACCTCTCTGATACTTAAAAAAACTAGACACACAAAGGCTTTGTTTACACAACAAAATTGTTGGGTCAGCATACAGTCAGCAAAGTAATTACTACCATTTCGCATGCCCACTCTAGCACCTTCTGTCAGTGCGGTGCCTCCTTCCACCGATACAACTGACACTGTGGAGCAGTGTGGACACCAAAACTAGGGCTGACAGCCCAGAGCCATGTCCAAGGGAGGCTCTGTGGGTTTGGGGGTGAAGAAGACAGCCTTGTGAGTGAGTTTTTCTGTGAGTTGAATACAAATTTTCCTTTTTATGCAATATTTTTATTTAGGTTTCAAAAACTGAAACATTTAACCATTTTCTTCCTATATTCTTCTCTTTCAACCTGTTTATTTTCAGTGGAGAATGGTAAAAAGTGGGAAAACTTATTTTTGTCACTTATGAACTTCTTTCCCAACTTTTCATTCTCTCCTCACTACTCCTCTGCATCCCAGTCAGGCTACTGCCTCCTCTTCCTCGCTGCTTCGTAGGCACTGCCCATACTGGACGGAGTCTCCCAGCGCTCAGCCCAGGAGTGTGGACACAGAGCATCTGCTGGTATCTCAGTAATTGCCAGGAAAGTCCTGCTCAGCCTCAGGCTGGCAAATGCTCAGTGAGTTCTGTGGCAATGGAGCTTATGCAGTGTCCTTGGCATAGAGCTATGTGTGGAAGGAGCAAAAGACCAGTCTTTGATGCCTTGTACAATGTGGCAACTCTCTGGTCTAACACATGAATATGCTGTATCCTCTCAATAAAAAGGTAGTTTAAAAATTACGCAATGGGCAACCAAACAAACCCCTTTCTGGAAGAGGCAGAAACTTTTTCGCTGAAATTTAAAAAAAAAAAAAATCAGTGTGAGGCAGACACTCAGTGTTAAGCATGGACATTTCAAGTCTGGCAAAAGTATACCTGATGAAAACAGGGTGTTATAATGGAAGGGGTTAGGTAACCTTAATAACAGGCAATATCATCAGCTGTGCCTGACACTGTGAACCAATGGACTGGCTTAATATTGTCATTCTATGTATTTCAGCGTCAAGTGGGTTAAATGTTTGGAATGTTAAATGTTTGGAACATTTCTCCAGGGATTGTTTTATTAGGATTGAAGTGTCTGGCTCACTTCCATAGTGATTTAAAAGTAGCCAACACAGAACTCACAGAGATACTTACTGGGGTTTGAAGTGTAATAGGTGTGTGTCCTGAGCCAAGTCTTTTTGAAAGCCTTTATGAAAACAACAAGTTTCAAAGAGTGTAGTATTGTATTGTCCAGAAAAAAAAAATCAATGACTACTCCTTTTTGGTTTTGTCTAAATTTTGGGTGGGATCTTTTGTCTGGTTTTGCTTTAAAACCCATTTTTTCCATTTTTTTGGTTAAAAGTCAACAAACTGAAGTTTTCTTTTGAAAAATTTCCGTTCAGTTAAAAAGATATTTTTGACCTAAATTAATGTGACCAGCTCTAATTGCAAAGATTGCCACCCACAAATTTGACTCAGTAGAATCAGCTAAATGGTTCCAGAAGATTGATTCTTTCTTTTTCTTTCTTTCTTTCTTCCTTTCTTTCTTTCTTTCTTTCTTTCTTTCACCTGCTGCTGTATCACTGAAAAGCATTCTGGTTTATCTGTTTAGTTTTCTTGAGGAAAATCTCACATTTTGAATGAATTTCGGCTGCACCCCCATTGGAAGAGGTCAGACCCTGGTCTTTCGATTTATTCTGGTGACATGTGACTCACTCACTGTCTGTTTGTCTTCACTGACCTAGTAAAGGAAGTGATGTAGCGTGGAGATGCTTATCCTGAAATCAAAATCAACAGATGGCTCCTTGCTTCCTGTAACCTTTAGAAAGACAATTACTTCTTCCCATTTCTGTGTTTAAAAACATATTGTTGACACATTGGAACTTCTTTCTTCTGCCTAAATATTAAGTTGGCTGAGATCACAAATGTGATTATTTTAGCAATGATTCTGATTGCTCAGAACTTCCGGTGACACTGGAGCCTAGCATGCATCGTTAAGGTAATTAATAGTTTTGGTGGAACAGCAGCTATTACTGTTATGTAACATGGTGGTATCAGTGTGGCTCCCACTCAAGGAATTACGTATGAATAAAAGGCAGCATGTTATCTCAACAGGTGTTCAAGGAGAGAGAGAGCCACATTCTGAAAACAGGGTCTAACAAGTCTGGGAGCCAGCAAAGGTAATGGGAAACAGAGTGGCTCAGGAGATTATCATTGGACCATAGAAACTTTTCTTGGAAAGCCATTCATTTCTCATAGAAATGTCCCATGAATGTGTTTCCGAACCAGGACCACTCCTCATCATACTTGGGGTGAGTACCTAAGGGGAAATGGTATAATCAACTGAAAGAGAAGAGCATTTACTCAATAAAATATCTTGCTTTTAAAAGCCTTACACCAGTAAGATGAACTTCCTTTGAGCAGAGAGGTTGCTGCAACCTTCAGCTTATTAAATTCAGTCAGTTGAAAATACGCCTACTGTTGACAGTGTAAGAATTTCAGAGCCAACATCTCATGCTCTTGCTGCAGAAAACTAAGGGGAAAGAGAAGGAAGGGGGAGCTGGCAAGTTTTGTTAGCATGCAGTTGCCAGTCTTTTGTACAGACTATGGCATTTACATCCAATTATGAGGCAGCATGATATGGGTAGGGATCACTTGTTGCAAGTGTTTCTGTCCCATCAAATGTTGTATGTAACCAGGATAGGACCTGATCCTGCGATTATATCTGTCCAGGATCCAAAAGGAGTAGTAGCCAAATGATGTTATGTCTGCAGGTCTGATGGTCACCTAGAACTCTGCTTTTGTAGACTTGGTATTTATTTGTGAATGGAAATCATTTTTACATGTCTGTAGAATCATAGAACACTAGGACTGGAAGGGACCTCGAGAGGCCATCGAGTCCAGCCCCCTGCCCCAATGGCAGGACCAAGTACTATCTAAACCATCCCTGATAGACATCTATCTAACCTGTTCTTAAATATCTCCAGCGATGGAGATTCCACAACCTCCCTTGGCAATTTATTCCACTGTTTGACCACCCTGACAGTTAGGAACGTTTTTCTAATGTCCAACCTAAACCTCCCTTGCTGCAGTTTAAGCCCGTTGCCTCTTGTTCTGTCCTCAGAGGCCAAGAAGAACAAGTTTTCTCCTTCCTCCTTATGACTTCCTTTTAGATACCTGAAAACTGCTGTCATGTCTCCCCTCAATCTTCTCTTTTCCAAATTAAACAAAACCAATTCTTTCAACCTTTTTTCATAGGTCACATTCTCTAGAACTTGAATCATTCTTGTCACTCTTTTCTGGACCCTCTCTAGTTTTTCCACATCTTTTTGAACTGTGGTGCCCAGAACCGGACACAATACTCCAGCTGAGGCCTAACCAGCGCAGAGTAGAGCAGAAGAATGACTTTTCGTGTCTTGTTCACAACACACCTGTTAATGCATCCCAGAATCATGTTTGCTTTTTTTGCAACAGCATCACACTGTTGACTCATATTTAGCTTGTGGTCCACTATAACCCCTAGATCTCTTTCTGCTGTAGTCGTTCCTAGACAGTCTCTCCCCATTCTGTATGTGTGAAACTGATTGTTCCTTCCCAAGTGGAGCACTTTGCATTTGTCCTTATTAAACTTCATCCTGTTTACCTCAGACCATTTCTCCAGTTTATCCAAATCATTTTGAATTATGACACTATCCTCCAAAGCAGTTGCAGCCCCTCCCAACTTGATATCATCTGCAAACTTAATAAGCGTACTTTCTATGCCAATATCTAAATAATTGATGAAGACATTGAACAGAACCGGTCCTAACACAGACCCCTGCAGAACCCCACTAGTTATACTTTTCCAGCAGGATTGAGAACTACTCTCTAGGTATGGTTATCCAGCCAGTTATGCACCCCCCTTATAGTAGCCTCATCTAAATTGTATTTGCCTATGATGGTATTATAGAGAATATGCGAGGGTAATCATGAATTCCAGAGTAAAATGAAAACATGACCTACAAGGTAGCTAAAATAAATTGTGATTTCAAATTTTCAATTACTATGAGTACTTACTATGGAGAGATCTGAGATACCTGTGTCCTCGTCTCAGCATTAAAGGAACAGATTTAATTGTCAGTCTTCTTAAACATGTGTTTAATGCCATTCCGTAGGGAATACAGACACTCTTAAATAATTGAGTGACCAAAAGATTGGTTATTTCTGTTTTCATTGCCCATATTGATTTAAGTGTAGTTAATCCTTTCAAATCTCCATGTCACACAGACCCTGATGGCTCTCTTTAGGGCAATAATGTTCCTCCAGCTAGATTATTTGACATCAAGCATTGTAATGTCACAATAAATCCTTCACATGGGCTGTTCTTTTCAAAGAGAAGTACCAGATGGGGACTTTACCTCTTACATTAAACTCTCAGCTTTACTAGTCAGAAGTTGGGCTTGTGAATAATTTTCATTAAATTTTCTTTTGTTCCCCCATAAAAGAGCTCCGCAGTCATGACACTAAATAATCACAAACCCAATTAAGTGGGCTCATGGAAATAAAATAAAACAAGGTGTTCCCTTTATTGAAAATTAAATATGACGGTGTATAAAGTAATCTCAGCTTGAGTATTATTCGCTACAGAGCTTCATTAATGAACCTTACAGCAAAAGTGAGCATGACAGAAACCAAGAGCTAACTGGCACCTTTGAGAAATGAAGAACTTTTCTTCCCTCTGTTCTAAATCTCCGTCTTGTTGGACCAACTGGTGGAGATTCTGGGGACGGACTTTCCAGGCCTTATGCATTTTGGTACAGGGCTTGATCTAACTCACAAAACCCCACCCCATCTTAAATGTCATTGTCCAGGGCCATGACGGAACGGGGCCTGGACACTATCATTGGGTATCATCTCAGTGGGGATTCCCCCTGGGCGGGGCTGGGACAGGGAAGGTGTTTGTGTCAGAGGGCGTGAGCTCTGCTGTGGCCCTTGCTGTACTGGGTCTGTAGGGAATGAAGACTAGACTCCAGCCTGTTTGTCCAGCCCCTTCTCCCCAGCTTCATGCCATGTCTCCAGAGTGTCTCAGACTTGACTTTTTAGAGAAGCGGGGAAAAAAGACGAAGTATTATAGTGCATAACTCTTCGTCCAGACACAAGACCAGGTTCAGGATCAACCCTAATTCCTGGGATGTTTTGCATCTGGTAGCATGGCACTGGCATTCAGGCTTAACTTTTTGTTGGTTTTCCCTTTGCCATCCTCATCACTGTATTTGTTTTATTTACTGGATTCATTAGAGTGATGCATGGGGTGACGTGAGAACAGGGCCCTGTTGTGCTAGGCATTGCACAAGCAGAGGACAAAAGACAATGCCTGTCCAGAAAGCTTACAGTGCAATTAAACAAGGCACACAATGGGTAGGGAAAGGAGGGAACATAGAGAGGGAACAATGTGATGACTAAAAATGCCATATTATTTCTGTACTTCCTCCTTTTTGCTGCTTAAATCCTTTCACTGGGGTTATGTTAGGAGGGTATTAGGTGGATGGGAAGACAAATGGGAAATGAGGCACGAGGGGTTAGTGAGCATAGTGCAATAGAGGCTGGAGCAAAAAACCAAGCAGCACAGAAGGAGGATGTTCAGTGCAGACACTGAGGAATGCATTCTGAGTTTTTTAACCTCCATTGGCCACAGTAGTTGGTTGATATTTGGGTCTTTCAGGGCTGTTTTCATCAGGAGAAATTGATAAGGACATCTGGTATTGTTGATTCAATCCTGTTTATTTATAAAACATTACAGAAAGTCCCATTTCCCTAAACATATTAGAATCAAATAACAGGAAGCAGTCTCCTTGCACACAATTCCAAGCCTGCCTGTTTAGCTAGCACTCCGCCCAAAAAGCTTGCTTTCTTGACAGGGCCACGCTATTTGTGCTTGTTGTCTCCTGGGTTTTTCACTGCTTCATCCTGCTTTCTTTTACACAGACACACAACTGCAAGCAAATCAATCACAAACCTTTGAGTTTTCATTCCATCTAGTTATTGCTAGAGTGTCTTTCCCAAAGTCTAGCTGGTGAAGGAAGAGAAAACGTCACTTGGCTCCTGTTGCCCCCATATTGTGTGTGGGGTCCCCCTGCTCTGGTGAGAGGTTGGAGGGGAGAAATGACCCCAGTGGGGTGCCATTTTGTAACCCCCCCCCTTTCAGTGTAGCCATAGCTCGAGCTGCTAGTAGTTCTGCTCAGTGCTTTGCCAGATATGTGATGAGGATAAGCATGTGCCCCGGACAGCTTGCAAACTGAAACATGAGATGGAGGCTGTGGGCAGCATTATCTTTATAATGTCAAGGAATTTTTTTCATGGTATCTCCTTGTAGGCAACAACAGCTTCTCATCTGTACTGTGTTCTTCATCCTGGTTTGCTGATCTTTCCACCTTCCTTTCAGAGGTTTTCTCTTTCATTTGTCTTTGCATTGCAAGCTATGTTCTGTCTCCACCTTTGAGGGCAGGACTGGAAGAGAGGCATCAGCACCTTAGCAGACAAGGAGCTGCAAGATTTTTTTTTTTTTTGGCTTGTAGTATTTTAGCCAGATGTCCTCTGTGGCAGTAGGAAGCAGTGGGATGGGAACGTGAAGGAATGCAGCCATTTTACATCCTTTGTTCTGGCCACAAACAGAAGGGACATTAGATTATCAGAATTTCATTTCTCTAGATAGCCATGAAGCGGTAGAGTTAACTTTATTTCAAGTACCAATTATCATTGCAGCCTGACCAAAACCATCTATACAGCCTATTCAGTACAGAAAAATGGATTCACTATCTTTTCCTGCCCCAGGATACAGGCTAGACATGTACACAATGCATTTTATATGTACTGCACCACACATTTAAGCAGTAGCTAGGCAGTGCCTGTCTGGAGATTATTGTTGGCTTGTAGCAGCCTGAAGAACAAGGCCCAACAAAGGCTAAGTGACTTATGCCAGGGCAGTAAAGCCAGACATACTGTCCAGAAAGTCCTGTGATAAACATGTCAATCAGAGGAGGTGGGCATACCTGTGTGCTGACAGGCTTGCTCTTGTGAGCATGTACTCTGTCCATCCCTAGAATTTGGGCCTCCAGGGCCACTGGTCCTTCAAGCACCCCTGAATGCTGCAACCTACTCTTGAGTCCACAGGTTCCAGAAAAGTAACAGTCCTGTCCACATAAAGGACTAACGCACTGAACTGAGCTTTGACTTTCTGACCAGTTTGTCACTGTAGGAGAAAATTAACCATGGATTTGCTGTGCATTTCCCTTGCCCCCTTCCTTAATGAACATAGACCTGCTAGTGCCTTTTTCTTGAGTTATTTTAGACCTGTTTAAAACAATCTGCACCAAGGGGAACTGTCAGCCAGCCCCCTCAGGCTGGTGGTTGGTTCAGCTAGAGGGACTGTGCCCTTAACACAGGTAGCACTTAAACTTTTGCCTGTTTTCTTCCTAAGGGCCA
This sequence comes from Carettochelys insculpta, assembly GCF_033958435.1. Lineage (NCBI taxonomy): Eukaryota > Metazoa > Chordata > Testudines > Carettochelyidae > Carettochelys > Carettochelys insculpta. The sequence goes on along the minus strand of NC_134157.1, from coordinate 25,003,834 downwards.
CAGGCAGCTCTCTGCATCTCAGAGTTATCCAACCTGGATTTCTGAGTGTACTACAAAAAGCAGGTTAACCCATTGTCCCCAGGGATTTTAACGCTACCTGTATCAGCCCAGATTTACATTAATCTGGAAAAAGGTTTTCTTTTCATTTTATTAATAAAAATGCAGTTTTTATTGCTGGGCTTATTAGTATCCAGATGTGTGTTTGAATTTCCTGAACTTTATGTCTCATCTGGATGAAGCATCTGGATGCATCTCATTGTGGAGCCATTACTGCTGCAAAGTATTTTGGGCTAGAAGCTCAAAGAACATGGAGCAAATGGACTGGTAGTGCTCAGTTTGCCCCAGACATCTCACAATGGTTGTGTTAAGTCTGGCAGAGGCAGAGACAAATGGGTTGATGTCCAAGTCACTGGACATTCGGATTCATCATTGCCAGACAAGTCATTTTCCTCTTCATTCCCTGCCCATTGGTGTAGCAGGAAGGACTTTCCAGACACAAAGTAGTGAATTCTTACTGAGACTCAGACAAGAGGCGGGAGAGAGAAATCTAGCTGCAGAAGAGGCCTGAGAGATGTTGGCTGTTGGACACTATAGTTTCTGAACAAAAAATATCACCCTGGGGAAACAAGCAAGAGTCATGAAATCCTGTTTCTGCTGGCTCATGCCAAAGCGAAGCCCTTTTTAATGTGTGACGAATGTTAGGCTTTGTGTTGCCTGAGGTTTTTGGGCAATCCAATACACAGGAGGTAGGGAGATAATGGTTTGGAACCTGAGGACTTCGACGGGGGGCTGTTGGGTAGCTAGGAGCCCCCCGGTCAGGTGAAATTGCCAAGAAAGTTTTCTCCAGTCTTTAGAGACTGATCCATCAGGGATGACAGAGGTGTGGGAAGTTGAGAAGGTGATGGAGAGACTGGGTTTGGAAACATGGGAGTCCATGGCTGTTGAAAAGGAAAGGTGAATTGCTTTATAAAATAAGGCTTTCCAGAACTTGGAGAAGAACACAGTCATGGCCTGATGATCACTTGTGATCATTCACGGATTTTAATTGTCTGTTAATGAAGTCTGGAGTGGAGCTGTGGTGACTGGTGATAGCCCCAGTGGCTTTCAAAGAACCCTGGTCATGCCAGTCAGGGGATCTCTCTTGTGGACATGGTTTTGGTATCTGGAGAGCAGAGGGTTGGGTACCCTACAGGTCAAATTTTCAGGCAAGAAGCTTGATGGTAGCTTGGTGAGATCAGGTGGTAGCAACCCCAGGATAGTTACACATGACAACAGAGGAATTCTCACAGATGAGAAACTGAGCAGCAGCATCACTGCAGTGGAAACTGAGCATTTTCCCTTTCAAAAGTGGTGAATTTCCACCTGGAGGAAATCTCTTGCACAGCTGCTTTGCTTCTGTTGCAGCACATCTGAGTCTGCCACTTGAGCACACCCTGCCCCACTAAGGCCCCCTCCCTCTCTTTTTCTGGTTTTGAATGATGTCTCCCTTCAGGGTTATTCTCCTTTGCACAGTCAAATTATGCAGCCTCCATGGTGAAGCACACAATAAATGCCTTCAACACCTTCCCTCCAGCAAACTGAAGGGTCCCTGCAGATCTGTGCAGGCATCAAAAGCCCATTCTTAATATTCCAAAAGTGCCTAGTATAATTGATCTGGTTGCACGGTATGCTGTGTGATTGCATTCTTCTTTAGAGAGGAAGAATGCACTAAGGCACCATCAGACAGTGACTGCCGGGAAAACCAATGTCTCTTACAGATCAGAAAATCTTCATTTGATTGCATCCTTACACTTTTTATACTGCCTGAGAGAAGAGGCATTGTATTAGGGTGGAGAACTGTAAGAACTGCTCAGTGGTTTCAAGTACTGTGATGAGTTGAATAGTGCTGTTGTGAGATGATGCTGCAGTAGGCAGAGATGGTACTTATTTACTCCAGCAGGTCTGGGAACCTGGGAGACCCAGCAAGAAAGCTTGAAAAACCTTAAAAGGCACTTTTGTTTATTGTAATAGATTTCCATTTCCTTTCCTCAGCATAACAAGATACAGAAATTATTCACCAACCAGCGTGTACTGAGATGGTGCCTCTGGTAGATCGTCTCTTTTTTCTTATTTGCACATAAGTGGCATTTAGTAGTTTTCCTCCTTACCAATTTTACCATTGTTAGTCAGTACTAAAGAAGCACTGGGCTCTCCGGCTTTTCTTCAGAGGTAGGCATCAGATGGCAACCTGGAGTCTGCTTTAGCATTTAAAAAGTATTTGGATGCCTGCTGAGGAATAGGAGAGAGAAGAGAGGGGGAGTGCTTCATGAGTATCAGTTAAGAATATCTGTTCTTTGACCCTGATATTGAGCTTTAAGAAAATCAATTGATCAAAGAAATTGGCAATAAAATATAGAAAGGTCTTTATTATTTTAGCTCTTCTTACTAGTATTTTAGCCAAGTACACAGGATGTTGTACATGTCAATGTTTAAACTAGCAGGTAAATTTGTAGCACGTTGTCACTTACTGAAAAGCCTTAAACTACCATTAAATTCTAAACTTCTGCTTAATTGCATATATTGGTCTATAAATGCCTATCCAATTGAAACACTAAAGTCACTGGGATTGTTTAGTGAGATAGGTTTGACTCAGTCTTGGAAAAGAGACGTTGTCAGACTGGAGCAGACTAAGTGTCTAATTTAGTGTCTCTGATAGTGTGACCTCTGTGAGAAGCTTCAAAAGAAGATACAAATCAGCCCTGAAGTAGATCAGATAGAATTAATTGCTTATTTTTTACATATTTGCTATTATGACACTGTATCTTCATGTTATCCATATAAAAGTCAAATCCTATTCTTGAATTCTGCTAAGATTTTGGCCTCAGTGATATTTTGTGGCAACGAGTTCCACAGGTCAATTGCACATTGTATGGAAAATATATGTCTTTTTATCAGTTCTCCGTTTGCCACCTTTGAATATCTCCTTGCATCTCTCGAATTGTTGTCAGACATCATTGATTAGAAAGCAATACACATTTCCAGGACAAAGGGTACCTTTCATTTACATAAAGTCAATATACTATAATGTATAATGAGTGAGAGAAAAGATAATACTAACACTAATATCTTGCATACTTTTGGCCATCATTGGGCGATGAGAGGTTTCCACTGAGCTGCCCATAGTGATACCTAAGTCGTTTTCCTCAGTACTCAGAGCTAATTTAGAACCCAGCAGTGTCTATGTCTAGTTCATATTATTCCTACCAGTGTACATTCTGGTGCATTTATAAAAAATGAATTTCAAGCATTTTCAGTATTTACATATTTTAGGGCATTTTTAAATGTCATTTTAAACCACTTTTTAGGATTGCAAGGGAGACAGTCCGTCAAGCATGAAATAAGTGAAAATGAAGGTGAACATTCCAATGGCATTACTGTGGTGTAATGCAACTTTGCACACAACACAAGAAGACTTTACTTCATTATGCCTTGAGGTGCAAGAGAAGCTGTGAATGGCTAATAAGAACCAATGCTACTGGGGACATCTGTTTTGGTTTTCATTTTTCAGTGTTATTAGTACTTATTGGTACAAGGTTCAGGAATGTAACCAACCCCTTTGAAGTTGAAAGTGTATTGTAAAGCTAGAGGCATTGTGTGCCATGTTGATGACCCTGTATCTAACCTTTCAAACATCCATAATGCATGGAAGGAGAAAGAACCTCTGTTAAATGACCGAAAAACTGGACTTCAATGCAAGCAAGCATTGTTTTCAGTGCATGAAAGTTTTCTCTTTTCTGATTTTATGTGGCAGTTTCAATACAAACCTCAGATTCTCTATCCTTCCCCCCCAAATGCTTTCTTTAAAATCAAAGTTTACAAATTTGTTAACTTGTGCACGCACTAGGATTCTTCTGTTACTGTATTTATGTGAATACATGCACTATAAAACAGCCTACCCAATATGTTGATATAATGAAAGTACTGTGACATCAAAGGTAAAACTTTCACCCGGTGCCCACACCAGAAAATGGGCAGCCAGAGAAGAAGTCAGTCGCAAACCCCACCCTGTCTTCTCCACAAATTTCAGCCCTCACTGGATACTCCCTGAAGTCACATCTGGCAAAGGAGAAGATCTCGGCATCCTTAAGAGATCTGGGCTATTTTGGAGAAATGGGACATAGCAAATTCCTAAGTTTAGGACCCCTTTTTGAGAATCTTCTGCTGACAGCTCCTTGTGTGTGACATGAAGGGCTCCACTCACCACAGGTCTAGCAGGTGGCATGGGGAAAGTGGTGCAACATCTTAAGTGCCACCCAGAAACCAACAGGCAATGTGTGCAGATCCCAGAGCAGTGGTGTCATGCATTCTTCCAGCTACTCCACTTACTTAGCAGCACAAGCATCAGTTTACAGGTTGATTTAAGGTGCTGCCTCATGTATAGCCTATTGCAGGAATTTAACCCGTAGGTGGCAAATGTGTTGATTAAAGAAGATGAATTGATTCTTATAATTAACTTTTGAAGGTCATAACGTAGCAACGTATTTGAAATCTGATGGTTAGTCACTCTTTGGGCCAGGCTTAATGAACTTCTATAAGCAGCTAAACCAGCTTCTAGTACCTCAGCAAAATTATATCACCGTGGTTAACTCTAGGTAAGAAATGGCTTTCAAACATTTTATGCTGTGGGTCTCCTATTGTGGCAGCTTTTCAGGGCACTTTCATAGAATGCATCCAGCAGTTCTGTCGCACATGCAGTCTATGGAGCTGTAGTCCATGGATGTCAAAATGAAACCACACAACTTTGCCTTCTGATTGTATTGCAAGTGATGGCCCCTGTGGTGTAGTGCCTTTCTGGCCGTTGGTGAGGCAGGCAGAGTCCTGACGTTATCCTGACTGACAAACTGCATGGCTCTGTTTGATAATGACTGTGGGACTGAAGAAGCTGCTGTATGTTTATATTTGAGCAAATCAATGTCTCCTTGCACCTGTACTGAATAATACATGCAAATAGGCACAGAAAATTAGCTGTTAGATAGTTCAATAGGGTTATGCTAAATAGCAGTGTATCATATCAATGGGAGATACCTTGAGGGGCTCTCCAGGAATTGGTTAGGTCCAGTCTCATTATCTTAATTAGCTTTCGTTAATAACCTGGGAGTGGGGATAAATAGCAAGATTCATTAACTGTGCTAAAATGGAAGTAAGTTGAAAATCTTAGCTGGAACAGAAAAATACTACAAGGGGTGTGAGCAAGACAAGAGAAGAGGGAGAACTTAGCTGAGCTCAGGGGGAGACGGTGGATGTATGAAGGGGAAGGATGAGAAAAGTGCAGTGGGAGAAATGACCAACAGGAAGGTTAGGCTGGCGGTGACCTCTCCAGGGTTATGGAACAGACTCCCTGGGAAGGGGTGGAGACCCTCAACATTTACACGTACCCTGGACATGTTGAGAAGTGCAGTGTGACCTTCCACAGGTAGAGCATTCCTTTACTATAGGCTGTGACCCTGCTATAGGTTTCATTAGTTTCGTCTTCCTATTTTAAGAGCTAGACTCTGACACTGATTCCCCTCATAGGCTCATAAATTGGCCCCTTGCAGTGGAAAGCATTCAGCCAGGCAACTGGTTTGGGGAGATCAGGCTCATCAGCATCAGACAACAGAGAACGGGATCCAGGCGATCTCTATGGAGAGAGCAGTGGAGCATTAGTGGGTGGTACAAAGAGTGTCTGAAATTATCCTCTGAGTTTCTCTTTTGAGTGAAGGTGCAAAAAGTGAGCAGCTTGCTCTGCCTGAGGCATGTGAGAAGCTGGAGTCCTTAAACATGTGAACTGAACCAGCTCTGATATTCACCCTTCTGGCTTTACTCAGAAAAGATATTTTCTGCTGCTTAAAATTCACCTAGCACGTGACACAAATGAGGAGTGGGCCTACGAATTCCAGCAATTGCCAATGAGTCCCCACTATTTGGGTATATGCTATACCCAGCCTTTTCTTTGGCTCCTGAGCTGGCTGCCTTTCTGTAATGGAGTCAGAGCATGTCCACTGAACACAACAAAGGCACAACAAACTGCTCAAAGCCCAGGGCAGCATGAGGCAAGATGCTCTGATGGTGATGGGCATGGGACTAGAACAAGAACAGATGTATGTGTACCGAGTGGCCATTACTGTCTCCAGGAGCCAAAGGGCACAGTGGGAAATGTGAGGCAAGATTTACGTATTAAGGGCACTCTCCCACAAGACATTTAATTTGTTGTATAAAATCACCACATTACCTTATGTGCCCTATAATGGCTGTTTAAAAATCCAGGACTAAACTCCCCGCTGATGAAGAGACATTCCCTTCAATGATGTTATGCAAATAGAGAATTTGACCCTTCTTTCTAAATGGTTATTAGGAAATACGTGTTCGATACAGGTCCTGAGGCATGAGGCACAAATGAAAACAAGGACCATCCTTTCAAACACAAGGAGGATGGATTTCTCTTGGTCTGTCTGTCTCTAGTGTTAGGAGATGCACCAGAGAAATGGATTAAGACTGGGCCTTTTTCCAACTTCAAAGTGAGTGTCTGACTCACTGAAAAAGAATGTGAGTGCAAAAAGGAAAGGGAGTGAGTACTACAGCATTTCCTATGGCTAGTCTGTTACCACTCCAAGACAGACAGCACGATTTTTTTTCTTGCTCACAGACATTGGAAATTGAAACCACAACAAAGAAAAATGTCTTCTTCAAAATACAAAAGTGGCCTGATGATTTTTTTAAAAAAAGGTATGTGGGGAACTGATCTTATATTTAAACACTCTGGCACCAGGCATGGAAGCAGTTCATGTTCTAATAGCAATAACAGATGTTGTAGAAAACAAAATTTTGTGCAACTCCTCCACTGAGAACATTCTGTACCTTTCAAGTGACAGAGTGGCAATGTACAGAAGGAGCTGTAAATGTTTCTTACTGGAATATCGCACTCAGGTTTATTCAGAAAAGATGCAGCTAGAGAGAAATAAATTAGAGGCTTATGTGTACTGCACAGTTCTGAGCTCAGAGCCCAGTAGAGATGAAGACACTATTCTTAGGACAAGAACTAGTGCAACATGGAGCCTCATTTATGAAATAATAAAAAAAAAAAAACTTTGAAATTCTTCATCCACCTTCTGAGAGCTTGTTGGTGTCTCCTGCTTTTTAGAATGACAGGGACATCCTTTTAATCTTTGTGGCAGCATGCTCCTTTTCTAGCCTTTACACAGAACATTACAGTCAAAGGGAAATAACAAAGAGGAAGCCGTGCTAGTATATACACTATCAAAACAAAAAGCAGTCAACTAGCACTTTAAAGACTAGCAAAATGGTTTATCAGGTGAGCTTTCGTGGGACAGACCCACTTCTTCAGACCATAGCCAGACCAGAACAGACTCAATATTTAAGGCACAGAGACTGTTTTTGGTTCTCTGTGCCTTAAATATTGAGTCTGTTCTGGTCTGGCTATGGTCTGAAGAAGTGGGTCTGTCCCACGAAAGCTCACCTGATAAACCGTTTTGCTAGTCTTTAAAGTGCTACTTGACTGCTTTTTGTTTTGATAGTCAAAGGAAAGATTTCTCATTACATCCAACTCTGGCAATTTGTGACTCCAGTTTTTCATATGTGGAAGTAGTAAAAAAGTGCTTGCAGAGCTGTGAACAGAGTGATTCTCGTAAGTCTTCTGCATTGACTGGATAATATGGTATGCAGTGTTGTCTAGTGATACTCTAAGATGGTGTATTTCTATCGTACAATGGAAGCATAGGCTCATTTAACAGTTGTACAAACATCAGGCATGCCCATGTTATTTCCAACATCCTTTTAGTACTCATAAATAAATCAATAAATCAATGAAGCTGTAAAACAAACTCCTCTCCATATGTAGAGGTCCATATGTGATTGTTGGTATCCCAGAGGTAATCCCTAAACTTGATTTCCTTGGGGATAGCAAGGGAAAGCACCAAGTTGATGCCATGGGCAGTGTCCTCCTCATCTGAAGGCTCTAGTGAAGAGAAATGAGATGTGGATGATGGAGAGAAATGTGGGTCAGAAGACCTGGGATACTGTAGAGTGATAAAGAAAATACCTATTCAGGTGCCTGGGGCTTCTTCACACCTCAGAACCCATAAATGCTTTATCATGTGCACTGACACTCCTGATATTTGCACAAAGAGCTTTCATTGAGGAAGTTTATAATCTTCTCTGAGCAAGGGAGCTCTCAAAACCCATAAATCCTTATATTTAACACATTAACAATATAGAGATAAGTATCTAATTTTACCTTATAGAAGATGGAGGTGCCAATGACAAATAGCACTGAGTATTTTCAATGAGTTCCATGCCTGGAGGAATAATAAGCACTTTAAATTACTGTAAATTCTAACAATCCGCTTTTCACTGATGATTTGACAAAACTTTGTGCCATTCTTGTAACGAAAGAGCTGTTCTTCTAGCTGCAGCAGTTCCACACTGACTGTTGTCACTTTGACATGGCAGTTTTCATGTGGGAACGCTGCAAGCCTGCCGTCTTCCTGTGCCTTATGCCTCTGCCTGCTCTGCCAGCTCCTCCTGCTTCCTGAACTGGGGCACAGCCACTCCTTAAAATGGTTAAAGGAGACTTGAGAAACATAGGGGGTCTATCTGTCAGACATAAAAGCAGCAAGGTGCTTTGCAAGCAAGTTAATGAGAGGTAGGTCCTGGAAATTAACATTACTTTGTAAGGCCATCATGAGCAAAATAGCTTGTTTCTTACTCTGCTGTTCTCCATCATAACACTGCATGCTCCAGGTGCTCAGTCTGGAGTGGGGCCCAACTTGCTCCCTGCTGGCAAATCCCGGGGAGGCTCTTTTAGTTTTGTCAGCTGCCCACACAAATTTTACCTGGCATCTGGAGCAGTTGGACTCAATTCACCCAGATACTGAGGAATACAGAGTGATGCACTGACCCAATAACACACACATACATGCCCTGTCCATTATTCACGTTCACAGTCAGCCATTTCCAAAGCGCATGTCCAAGATCTACTCCAATCAACAGCCAGCTTGACATGACTGGAGCATCTGCTCGGTAGCAACACTGGGCCACAAACAGGAGCCACAACAGCAAATGCTGTGCCAAATGCTGCGTATCGGGAGGGCCTAGGATCCAGGATTGCTGGGTGCCAATTGGAGAGAGAAAACAATTGCACATCTAGTCTATTTTCTGTACTCTATGGCAGCTCAAAAGGAGGAGTTAGCAGGTGGGTGGGTTGGGGCACCAGGGCCATGGCCCGAATCCTGCACCAAACCCGAGTTACTTTGTGATCCCATGCACTAGATACAATTCTGATTTGTTAAGTGGGGGATGTAGGGCTCATGGCATTTAGGCTGCTGGTGGTGCTACATGCCTGAAAGAAGAGGAGGGGCAGAGGGCGTGTGCTGTTCTGGTTACAGCAGCATGCAGTTGGTGATCTCCAGTGCTCACAACAGAGAAAATCAGAGACTGCTCTCTCAGTACATCAATGTTTCACAGGTGCCCTGTGACCTATTCGGCTCACTAGAAAAGGAGTCAGAAATTAACACAAGAGTTACAAAATGTCCATGCATTTGTAACCCACACACCTTCTAGCTGTAGTTCACTGTCCTCTAGTGCACTTACAGCAGGAAAGGATGCATCTCCTCCGTAGCTGAAAGCCAGCTGGCGTTTAGCTCAAGAGGTAGAGGCTCATGTAGTACACTCCTGAGGTCCCAGGTTTAGTTCTGTTGGTTAGCACTACACATTATTGTACCTGGTTCATAGGCCCCTGAATTGATTACTCGGGAAGCCATTTGTAGATACTAAGGCTAGAGGATTATGGAAAATCTCAAAATAAGTTATTGGGGGTTTTGGCACATGACTTTGAGTCATGAGGGTGTCTGTGGTGGGACACTTTGATAGACTTTCGGTGAGGGATAGGCAGAGCTTGACTCTTACAAGGCTGTCTCTGGTTCAGGGGTGAGAAGGATTTTGCTGGAGGAATGGAAAATCATGTATTGAATGAATTAATACTGTACCTTTCCAGGTCAAGGAACAAGTGGAAACAGCTCAGATTTGGCACTTGGCATTTATGTCATTACCCTCCAATAAGATCAATTTGTAACAAAGAGACAAGCAGGGGTCGCCTAGAAGTTAAAATAGGGAAAGAAAATTTAAAAATTATTTTGAAAAGTTAGACATCTTCAAGTCACCAGTGCCTGATGAAATGCAACTTAGAATACTCAAGGAGCTGATAAAGGAGGTTTCTTAGCCACTAGATATGATCTTTGAAAAGTCATGTGAGTCAGGGAAGGTTCCAGAAGACTGGAAAAAGGCAAATATAGCATTCATCTATAAAAAGGACATTCCAGGACTTACAGACCAGTCAGCTTAACTTCAGTGCCAGGGAAACTATTGGAGCAAATAATTAAGGAATTCATCTGCAAATATCGGGAAGATATTAAGGTGATAGGTAACAGTCAGCATGGACAAACCAACCTGATAGTGTTTTTCTATAGGCTAACAAGCCTCGTGGATAAAGGGGAAGCAGTTGACATGGTATACCTAGACTTTAGTAAAACACTATCGCGCAACCTTATCAGTAAACTAGGGAAATGCAAGCTGGATGGGACTACTATCAGGTGAGTGTGTAGCTGGTTGGGTAAGCGTTCATAGAGAGTGGTTATTAATGGTTCAGTCAGGCTGGAAGGGAGTAACAACTGGGGCTCCACAGGGGTTGTCACCCTCCCTTTACTTGGGCCTAACCCACCTCTGCATTACTTTAGATTTACACCAGTGTAACCCCAAGGAAATCAGTGAAACGTGCAGAATAGGGGAAAACAGCCAGATCTACTAGTTTATTTATTCCAGTTGGCAGTGGTGTCATACCTGCATAAAACTCAGTGGTGAATCTGGCACCTTCTTCCTGCTTTGCATAGATCATCTAAAAACATAATTGAAGATTGTTTCCATTTGTTTGAAAAAACCCAGCCCTTCCCATGTCTCCTAAGGGTGGGTTACACAATCTGTACCTGGGATGATTTTTTGCCAACTGTAATTAAAGGTGTATTTTTTTTTCAGTGTTAGTCAGGAGTGGCAGGAAACTGCTAGCAGTTGTGCAGAGTGCATCTTGTTTTATTTCGTTTCTGTTCAAACCATGCATGGCTTGGCACATGCCAGAGTAGTGCTTGGATTTAGCAAAGGACAACTACCTTTGAGAACTGTGATGTGATGTGCTTGCCAAAAGTAACTACAAGTGATTATAAAGCCACAGTATATACAACAAAATGTCATGGAAAAGAAAGGCTGCAAAGTGCATTTGTTTTGCTGCAGTTTACACTCCAGTGTCCAGTGCAGTATCTTCTCCTTCCCCACAGTTCTGAGCATCTGATGAAGTGAGTCTGTGCTCATGAAAGCTCATGCTCAAAACTTTTCTGTTGGTCTATAAGGTGCCACAGGACCCTTCGTTGCTGTTACAGATCCAGACTAACATGGCTACCCCTCTGATACTTCCCCACAGTTGTTAATGTTTGTGTACATACTGAACACTGGGCTTGTATGTATGAAATTTCCAAATTAATTTGGGAGCAAACACCTTAGCTCATATTCTCATCTCTGTTCATTATCATCATCGTCATCAAAAACCATGGGCTCAGCGCCCGTTGGTGTCTGATGCTTCCCTCACTATTTCCTTCCACCTTTCCCTGTCCAGTGTGAAGTGGCTTAGTTGCTGTAGACTAGCTGTGCACCAATCTACTACATCATCTATCCATTCTTTCTGGGGTCTGCTTTTCCTATTCGAACCGTCCATTATGCCGAATACCAGGGTCTTGGTTTTAATTTCCTCATTTATTCTGCACATATGCCTGAATAGCTGTAACCTGTACTGTATAACATTCTGCAGTAGGTTCTGTTTTGGCTGTATCATCTTATATAATTCATCATTGGTGACCTTCTGCATCCATCCTCTCCTCAGGATCTTACTACAACAACTCCTCTTGAATGCCAATATTCTTCTCTTCGAATCTTTCGTTATCACCCATGTCTCACATCTGTACATGCTGCTGAATACATATGTTTTTAAGATGCTCAGCTTCTTTCCTAAGCTAATCACTTTGCTTTTCCAGATGTTATCCATCACCTTCAAGTTAGCTCTTGCTTTCGCTATTCTGATCGCTATTTCCTTCTTACAATCTAGATCATACATTATGTTCCTCCTCAGCTATGTGAACTTCTCTATGTTCTCCAATTCAATCCCATCTACACAGATTTTTTCCGTATTTCTTTATCTCCAAATACCATTCTTTTTGTTTTATCAATGTTCATAATCAGTCTGTACCACTTCCCTTCCTCATTTAGCACTTGCACCATTTTTGCTAGCTTCTCCTCATCTTCCTCAGAGATACCTACATCATCTGCGAACCTCAAGTTGTTAATTCTTATCCTGTGTACAGATATCCCTTCTCACTCTTCCTTGATCTTGTCCATTGCTCTGTCTACATGTGTGATGAAGATACTCGGTGATATCAGATCTCTGGGCAATGTCCGAGCCGGCATCTTTTATCATTTAGTCATACTGGCATCAGATTTCATTTCTATTGTTTTTTCACAGTGAGTGCATCATCACTCATCTGACCAACCCTCCTCCCTGCTTGGGACTGGCATGGAACCCACAGAGGCCTCATGCTGAATTGTAAACAAACAAGCAAACCACCAAACACACTATTAAGGCCACCGTGAAGTAAGGCCGAGTTCTAGGTGACTAGTGGCTTCGGATACCCATGCATATGTATTTAAGGGGCTCAACTTTTCAAATGCACAGGGCACCAGCCCTCAGGGCATCATATCCCTGCAAGGTAGATCATGGTGAGCCCCCCAAACCACTAGTTTCTATTCTGTAGTACAGGGGCTGACTCTTACTTCTCCATTAGTGCAGTGCCTTGTACACCGGAGCACTGGCCTCAGTTGGTGCCTCGAGGTGCTCCTGTAATAGAAATAACAACAGTCATGGCAATTTTCATCACAGCCTCCTGGTGCTGATGACCTACCCATCACGCACTGCTCAGCCCTGCAGTTCCTGGCCTTCATTCTGAACCATGCTCCCAACAGTTAATGCCCTTTACAAAGAACTTGTTGTAAGTTGTGTAAGTAGCAACAAGAAAAACTCTTGATGTCTAACCAGAATCATTATCATATCTACCCATGTGCATACCCATTTATACTATTGTGGTTTGTAAAATCTTCAGGGTGGGTTCTTATTATTTTCTGTGTGTCTGTAAGGCATTTTACACATCTGTGGTGTGCATAAAGTAATAACCATGATAGTGGTTCACTCTTCCCACAAGGTGCCATTGTTCTCTGTCAGGCAAGGAGCAAGTCACCCCTTTGAAGAGCCTGGAAATCGAAGCACCCAGATGTTCAAATGCTTCACCAAGCTTTATACAGATTTCTCAAAGCTCTTGGGTTTGTAAATCTGGGCTGAAAGTCTCTCTGCAACTGGCTTGTTTATGGAATTTTTTTGGCCCAACAGGAATCAGAAAATACCAGAAGCCAGATAAGAGAGATATTTTTTTTCTCCTTTCGGTACCTCTGCTGTCCCCTAAAAGAGAGTGGGTGCCAAGGCGGCAGCACAATCAGAAACTATCAGACCGTAATTGTGTGGGTAGGGCTGCTGAGGTGACCAGAATGGGTTGCCTTTCCTTTCTGTTTTAATCCGATCTGTATAATCTAAGTGTGATGTTCTAGCTCAACTGGAAGGCCCATTTAAAAATTGTCACGACAGAATAATTTACCCTGTAGCATATGAGACCCTCTCTAACAGGGTATGATTGGTACAAAATGTTAATATGAATGTGTTGTTAAGGTTGTAAAGTCAAGTCTCCCCCCACCCAACCCTTTAAAAATGGCACATTCACATCGGGGAAGACTTGTCCAGAGGGAACATTTACCCCCAAATACTCTTTTAACGCTGTCTTGTCTGTCTCTTGCTGCTGTCAGACTTGCTTGTGTATTGAGTAGGAGCTTTTCCCTCATCTGGAGACTGAAATCAATTCATCATTATCATCTCCTGGTGACATCAGAGTTAGTTGCCATGGCAATAATTCTGAGAGCATCTATTTAACCATATGACTTTACTGGTGGATAATGGAGGAGAAGCTGGTTTGTGGGGAGGGAGATGCATTCATTTTTGCTAGGGATGAACAGATCCAGGATATGTGGGTTCTGGTGACACCATGTGTACATTTCTCTCCATAACCACCACGGATATGTGCATGAAATAGACACACAAGAGTGCAGCGGTCTAGGATGTGTCGAGGGGGATCTATGGATGGGTGGGCCAAGTGAGGAATTAGTGCAACTCAAAATGTAAAGTTTTATCATGCTTCTGTGTGAACATGGTGGATAAATTCTCTGCTGGGATCCAAACAAGCCAGCAGGCTACTCACAGCCATAGTTAGCAGCAGTAACTGATTCATGACAAGTACTTTAGCCAAGGGAAAATTGCTTCTCTGCTTAGATGTAAAAGAGTCAAGTGAAAATGAAGAAATAAACATGCTCTAAACATCTGTACATGCAGTCAGGTCTCTTTTAGCCTGGCCAAGTCACATGTCAATCTTCTCAACAAGGCACAGCTTCCAAAACCCTGTCTGAGATCCTTATGGAAATAATTATTTCCATGTGCCCTGACTTTATGTTGTTGTGCACCTCATGAGCTAAGTGCTTGTCCTCTCATATCATGGCCCAATTCACTCAGCCCATCTTAGCCACATTCAAGTGTGCGCTGACCCAGGACAATAGAATCACAGGGCTGGAAGGGACCTCAGGAGATCGAGTCCAGCCCTCTGCTTCAAGCAGGATCAACCCCAACTAAATCACCCCAGTAAGGAAATTGTCAAGCTGGGACTTAAAAACCTCTGGGGATGGGGATTCCATCACCTCTCTAGGCAATGCATTCCAGTGCTTCACCATCCTCCCGGTGAAGTAGTTTTTCCTAATATCCAACCTACACCTCTCTCTGTAACTTCAGACCCTTGGTCCTTGTTCTCCCATCTGTCACCACTGGGAACAGTTTCTCTCCATCTTCTTTAGAGCTCCCCTTCAGTAAGTTGAAGGCTGCTATTAGATCACCCCTCAGTCTTCTCTTCTGCAAAGTAAATAAGCCCAAATCCCTCAGGCTCTCCTCATAGGTCTTGTGCTCCAGCCCCTTAATCATTTTTGTGGCCCTCTGCTGAACCTGCTACACCACATCCACATCCTTTTTATACTGGGGGGGGGGGCCAAAACTGCATACAATATTCCAGATGTGGCCTCACCACTGCTGAATAGAGGGGAATAACTACTTCTTTAGATCTGCTGGAAATGCTCCTTCTAATGCAACCTAATATGCCGTTAGCCTTCTTGGCTACAAGGGCACACTATTTACTCATATCCAGCCTTTCATCCACCATAACACCTAGGTCCCTTTCTACTGTGCTGCTGCTTAGCCAGTCAGTCCCCAGCCTATAACAATGCTTGGGCTTCTTACGTCCCAAATGCAGGACTCTACACTTCTCTTTGTTGAACTGCATCAGATTTCTTTTTGCCCAATCTTCCCATTTATCCAGATAACTCTGGATTCTCTCTCTACCCTCCAACTTATCTACCTCTCCCCCTGGCTTGGTGTCATCTGCAAACTTGCTGAGGGTGCAACCCAGTCCCTCATCCAGGTCATTAATAAAGATGTTGAACAACACCAGCCCCAGAACCGAGTGCTGGAGCACTCCACTTGAAACTGACCGCCATTCAGATATTGAGCCACTGACCACTACCTGTTGGGCCCGACCATCATGCCAGTGTTCTATCCATCTTATACTCTGTCCAACCCTTACTTCCTTAACTTATGGGCAAGAATGTTGTGGAAAACTGTATCAAAAGCTTTGCTGAAGTCAAGATACATCGCATCCACTGACTTCCCTATGTCCGCAGAGCCTGTTACCTCACCATAGAAGCTAATCAGATTGGTCAGGCCTGTCTTGCCCTTGGTGAAACCATGTTGATTACTCTTGATCACTTTCCCCTCTTCCAAGTGGTCCAAAATGGATGCCTTGATGATCCCCTCCATTATTTTCCCAGGGACTGAGGTAAGGCTGACTGGTCTACAGTTCCCTGGATTGTCTTTCTTTCCTTTTTTAAAGATGGGCACTACATTTGCCTTTTTCCAGTCATCCAGGATCTCCCCTGATCTCCAAGAGTTTTCAAAGATAATGGCTAAAGACTCGGCAATGACGTCTGCCAATACCCTCAGTACCCTAGCGTGCATTAAATCCAGGCCCATGTCAGGCTGGAGGGGCCCTCAAGAAATCATTGAGGCCAGCCCCCTGAGTGGATGCCGGCCAAATAACCCCAGACTGTCCCTGGCAGATGTTTGTCCAGCCTGTTTCTAAAAGTCTCCAATAATGGGATTCCGTAGCCTTCCTCTCTTGGAAGCCTGTTCCAGAGCTGAACTAGCCCTGGAGTTAAAGCGTTTTCCCAAATAATGGCCCTAATCTCCCTTGCTGCTGATTAAGTCCCTTAGTCCTTGTCCAGCCTTCAGCGGGCAGGGAGAGTGACTATCACCATCGTCCTCATAACAGTCCTTAGCAGAGCTGAAGACCTGCTGTCTAGTTCCCCTCCCCCGTCGTCTCTTCTCACAAGGGAATCTGTCCAGGTTTTAACCCTTGCTGCTTTTCTCTGGACTCGCTCTCCAGTTCGTCCACCTCTTCCTTAAACTGCAGCACCCAGAACCGGGGGCACTACTTCTGCTGAGGCCTCACCAGTGCCCAGTAGATCAGTGTTCCCTGTAAGCTGAGCTCTTGAGCAGCCACCCAGGAGAGATTCAGGTGCCACCCAGATGATTAGCAGAGTGCCCTCAGCTGGCAGCCTGTGTTTCTATGGTGTGGCACATCCACACGTGCCTTGATACGCATAACAACATTTATTCTGCACTTGGATGGAAAACATTAGAGGGAACCCTGATATCCTATGCAGAACACTCCTGTTAATACTGGTATTGCTGCATTGTGGGCCTTAAGACTAACAAAGGAATTTGCCATGCAAGTGTGACCTCTGGTATTTATTGCTTTCGTCTCACTGGAAGTTTTGCAGAGTTAGCCCTTGAGAGTTGTCCTTGTGCAGGCATACTTCTCTCATGGAGCTGTAACCAGCACTTATGTGTATCTTAAGGAGGCAGGGGGTGTCAAGAAATAGATAACAGTACTTACCATCTTCAAAGTGTTGTGCAAACTTTGCTTTCCACGAGTTGCAGATTTGTGATACAATCAAAATTCTAGCAGGTTCAGGCAAGGTACTCCTAGAAGCCATGTTGTGCAGCATGTGCTATGGGGGGTATCTGGACATCAGAGGCATGACATCAAAGCCACCCTCCTCTCTGCTCTGTGGTTGGTGCTCATGTTTGGCAGCTCTGCCCAGGCAGGTGAAAAAGGTGCAACTATTAAGTGAAAAATGGAGAATCAGTCTAGATCATTTTATTAAATCATTTTTTAAAACAAGCAGCAGAGACTTCTTTCTCTTGCCAGTTCTTATTATGTTTTGCATTTTGCATAAGGGACATGTATGTACATAAAGGGTCTTAAGCAAATGACAGCATTCTGGTGTGCTGTGTGCCCATCTGCAACTCATTTTCAGCTAATGCTATAGTTTGAACTAACAAGTGTGCCAAGGACACACACAGGAAAAGTAAAACAAAATGCTGAACGTTTGTGAAATGCTGGTTTTCTTGGCGTTAGCAGGATGCAAAACTTCCACAGAAAGAGGCCCAGTAAACGATGTTGCATCCTTTTGGGAAATGGGAGCCAGGGCTTAGGCATTTTTGACAAAAGATGTGTGTTGCCTGGATGTATGGAGGGAATGACTATGAATGAGAAGCAGAGTCTTGGAAATCCGAGTCAACAGCCTGAAATGAAGAGCAGCAGAAGCCAGGACTATTTGTAGGAGAGCTAAATATCAGCTTCTATGCAATGTAGCTACTTCTGCATTGTTGAGCTGGCTGAGAAAGCTTGCCGTCATTTACCCAACATAGTTTAGTGGCCAAGAACTACTGCTCATTGGTTCCATTTCCCCTTCTGCCTGGTTGAGAATGAAATGTCTGTTGTAATTAATTACTCCAATAACTATACAAGAAATTAGCCATGATTACAAGGGGGAAAGGAATTGGCAACCCAGTTACCAACTCGAGGGGTCTTAAAATGGATTCTGTTGTCCCTAACTCTTCTATCGCAAAGATAACAATTTGACTGTACTGTTCTTAAAGCATAATAATAGCACATTTCACCTTTCATGGGAGGACAGAAAAATGCTTTAATCCCAGTGCCGCTGGGAAGCTGATATTATCTTTCAGTTACAGAAAAAGTAAAAAATGCTCAAGGTCACACAGTTAGTCATTTGGGAATAGAACCTAGGAGTCCTGACTGCAGTTCATGGGCTCTAATGACTTAAATACAGCTATGTTGCAGATGCAGCTTTTACATTTTTTCTTCTGACATTTTCAAAAACCAGTCTTGCTTTAGTTTGGGGCTATCCAATCTGTGGTGTTGGAAGAGCGGCCAACTGCCGTGGATTTTTAAAGATGTCAGAAGGAAATTTAATCTCTCAAATTGCATTAAAATAACAAATCGCCCTTTTGTCTGTGCTGAGTGTCCTGAAAGACCTTTCCATCCTTTGGAGGTGAGACGGGTCTGCTCCACCACCAGTGTGAGCAGCTGGGATACAGATCAAAGGCCTGAACTGGCTGGTTGGGAACACTGTGAGGGAAGCTGAGAAGCATGAGAGAAGCAAAGAAAGAAATTCAGTCAAAATGAAGTAGACTGCAGTGGGCTCTGGGCAATAAATTAAACTGTGCAGAGTCTGTCTGTTGTCGGCAGGACAAACAGTGACTGGAACTTCAAGTCAGCAAGGCTGATGTTCGTTTCTCAATAGAAGATGCTTCTGTGGCCTTTGTGTGGTTTTCTTTTGCTTCCATTGCTGTTATTGTGAGTCAGTGATATTTACAGTAATCTGAAGTGAGCGGTGAGAATGTCGCAGCCACAAAGGAAAACGGTGGCCCAGGGAAGCCTGTGGACTTGCTTCTCAGATTAGAGTGACCGCAGGAATTGGCCTTCTAAACCCAGGGTTCTGAGCTCAATCCCTGAGGGGGCCATTTAGGAATCTGGGTCAACTAGATTAAAAAAAAATCTGTCAGGGATGGTGATAGGTCCTGCTGTGAGGGCAGGGCACTGGGCTCGATGCCCTCTGAAGGTCCCATCCAGCTCTGTGAGGTAGGCACATGGCTCTATGGCAAATACAGGGCACTGGCTCCAGGGATGGTG